>NW_027094094.1:32518170-33140590 GCF_029207755.1 Chamaea fasciata | reverse complement strand
TGCTGTTCGATCTCTGAACTACACACTGTCACAGAGGAGCAAAACCCTCACAGAGGATGGATTTCTGTTGCTGGGACAAGGAGAGAGGGAGAAATCTGCCAGGAATGTTCTTCATCATTGTGCCCAGGCTTTGTCAAACACACAAGCTCCTGCACTTTGGGAAATAACAAGTGGATTATAAGAAGTGACTTTTCTGTTAGTGAGCATGTTATTATAGATTCATCTCGCACTGGAAAACAGTCTCCTTACCCTACTGCTCTTTGCATCACCCAAAGAGTTTGGAGGCTGCTGCCTAGCGAGCTCCTGAGTTGTATTTTCCTTGTCAATCTTACCAGCCCCTTGCTTAATAGTAAATTAAATCAAATGCAGCGAGCATTGGAACAGGGTCTCAGGTCTTGCATCTCTCTTCCAAAGAAAGTGAAAAAAGAGTGTTTCTCACAAGCCACAGAGTTAAAAAGTTCATGTTATCTACCTATATTTTAAAAAGAAAAAGAGGACGAGTAAAATATCCATTCCTATGGCAGTGGTTCTCCAGTCTATTTCTGTTATCTTCTTTCACTTTTTGCATCTCTAAGAATACTTTAAAAATAAGAAAAAATAAGAAAAAAATAAGAAAAAATATGAATATTGAATTTAAGCTGAACGAGAAGCAATCTGGCTGCAGGCTTGTGATACTCCACTGCCTCAGTTCCAGGAAGGGAGCTCATCCCCTCATCCGGTACAAACCAGATCCCAAAGTACTGAGCACCAGATTTTAGCTTTTTCAAAATGGAACCGTAAGAAAAGCTGCTGGGGAGGGCCATGCTCCAGGCACATCCGTGCGATTCCATCTGTGCAGCTCTCGAAGCTCAACTCGAGTTTTTTCCTCTAGTTGTTGAGTTTGGCTCATGCATTTCTTGAGGGGATGACCCTGCACTGCTCAGAGCATGTATTCACCATCAGATAAACAGCTTCTGTCAGTGTGGATCTATCCGGAATGGATCATTTCCCAAAGTAATTCGAGGGCCTTAATTTCACTTCAAGGCTTTTCAATGGCTTTGAAAGAAACCTGGTTTAACACACTCCATTTCTAAACAACTAGTGCACAACGCTCCTTCACTCCCTGCCACTGTTATCCTTTGACCCCTGGAGAAAGGCTTGGAGCGTGGATATTCCCATGCAGAGCTGCCGCTTGAATGCCAGCTTTGTCAGGAACCGGCAGAGCTTCCAAGGAAGCTCAGCAGCAGCGGGACAAGGACAGGTTTGTATTTCAAAGGTTTTGCTATTTAAAACCCTCAGCCCCCAGCCCCACCGATGTCCCTGGGGGCACTTGACAGAGTCGCCTGGAATTCAGCTGATTTCACCCCCCTGAGCTCGGACTCCAGTTGATATTTTAAAGCAGGAGAAGGCGGTAGCTGGATGTGCTCCCGGCCCGTGCTGAGGCAGCTCCTGTGCCCACGGCAGGACACAGCTCTCTGCAGAAGCTCAGCTCCTTTCAGAGCCTCTGAGCAGTGGTCTCTGCAAGTCCTTTTCCCTCAGGAAAGGGATGCACATCCCTGCCTTCAGCACACCTCCAGTGGGAGCCACATGTGAAAGCTTTCCATCAGTTCTGCGCTTCCAGCTGGCTCCCTGAAAAATTCCAAACTGCATCCAAACGAAACTCCATCCCACCCAAACCCTGAATGTTAAGGCATGTCCAAGGGCTATTGCTCGGCATTTAATTTCTGTGAGGGAAGATTGCCTTGGGTTTAATGCTGCTTGTGGATGATGTCCTCAGGCTGGAAGGGACGGCATTTGGGGTGGCCAGGACACACCTGGCAACTGTGTGGGAGCTCTGGGAGGTCAGAGCCGGGAATTGCTGTCTGAGCCCCTCTGCAAACGGCCCGAGCTGCCATTCCCAGGCAATGCCAGCTGTTCCTTGGGTGCTTTTGGGCTGTGGGTGCCTCTGTCCAGGCTGCAGCATCTCCACGTGCCTGGTCAGAGCAGTCCCTGGCCGAGGAGCTGCAGGCAGCCCTGGGGCCGTGTCTGTGCCAGCCCTGCCTGAGCAGCCCAGTGCCCATCCCTGGGACGTGTGTTTGGCACACTGTGCCACGGGCAGGACACTGCAGGCACAGCTCTTCCCCTGCAGATCCCAAGGACAAGAGGCGCTCGTTGCCTTTCTTTGGGGGCTTCTGGCCTTTTCCCACCCCGAGCTCCCAGCCAGCTGGGACACACAGAAACACCAAGGAACATTGCTGGCAGTGAGCAGGGGACACTGAGGCCTCTGGGCCGGAAAAGCAGTGCTGGTCTTGGCAACTGCCATCATTTTGGCCTGGCAACGCTCACCTGCAGGAAATGCTCCCTGCCACTCTCCAGAAGAACTTTGGCTGTGGAGGAAGGGAACCCTCAGGTACTGTCTTGCTCATTTCTCCCTGCAAAGGGACATTACATGAGTGAATTTAGAGCTGTTGGGTAAATCCTGGAAAGGGCAGGAAAATCAGGGCTATGGGAGGAGTTTGGTGCAGTCTCTCTGTGAGGTGCCAGCCAGGTCTGCCCTGCAGCCATTGCAGGGGCTGGTGTGTAAAGCAGCATCAGCAGAAGAGAAGGAGCTGCGTTTGTACAGGAGTTCCCTTGCTGGCAGCAGCCATTCCCATCGCAGGCAGGACCTTCTTCATGGCCCTGAGATTGGCTCAGGGTGCTGAGAAAGCCAAGATTCTGTGTTCAATGCCCAGCTGGACCAGCCACTTCTCATCATTTGACTCGATGATCCTCTTGGCTCTTGGCAACTGCCAGTCTCCTGTGCGCTGGAAAGAAGGAATAAACAGTTTTCAGTGGCTTTTTAAAGCTAGAGGTTTGTCCATTGGAGAGTGTGAGCTGCAGAAAAAGCGGGGCAGAGGAAGGAGAGCATCAGGTCCCAGCTGGGAGGCGCCGGATGAGCGGGCGGAGCAGGAACGGGGCCCGGCAGATCCCACAGTCCCACAGCGGGCCCAGTGGGAGCAGGAGCAGCAGCTCCGGCCTCGGCCCCAGCGGCTGCAGCCCCGCTCGTCCGGCGGGCAGGAGCCCCGGGGATGGGGACACGGGACAGGGGGAGGCGGGCGCTGCTGAGCGCAGGGGAGTGCGGGGGCCTCGGGGGTGCCGGGGCGGGTGAGCGAGGGCTGCGGGCCGGGCCGGGAGCCCGCACCGGGGGCTGCGGGCGGGCCGGGAGCGCGCACCGGGGGCTGCGGGCCGGGCCGGGAGCCCGCACCGGGGGCTGCGGGCCGGGCCGGGAGCCCGCACCGGGGGCTGCGGGCCGGGCCGGGAGCGCGCACCGGGGGCTGCGGGCCGGGCCGGGAGCGCGCACCGGGGGCTGCGGGCCGGGCCGGGAGCGCGCACCGGGGGCTGCGGGCCGGGCCGCCCGTCCCTTTCCCCCAGAGAGCGGCCCGCGGGGAGGAAGGCAGCGCTGAGGGAGCGGGGGCATCGGGGCGGTTCCCGTGCCCCGCCGGCTTCCAGGCGCGATCCAGCGGCTGCTCGGGGGAACGCCGCCCTCGTGGCGGGCCCGGCACCGACACAGCCCCGGCGGGACCCCAGCCCCACTCCTGGAGCGGCTCTGTCCCAGCCCCAATCCCGCCTCGATCCTCCGGTCCCGGGACCCACACCCCGCCCGCCGAGGAAGAAGCGACTCCGCCCAGCACCCGCAGCAGACACCGGCAGGACCAGGACCCGATTTCCCGGGCCCGGATCCCGGTTCCGGGCCCACCTCAGCGCCTTGGGCTCCGCGCAGCGCTCCGAGCGACGGTCCCGCCGCATCCCGGGATAAGCATCCACCGCAGGAAGCGGAGCAGGCGCGGATCCGCCGGGATTTACGGGCGGGGCGAGGCAGGACTGGCTCAGGTGTGACGGGCGGGACCTGCACAGGTGCGCGGGGCCCCAGAGCGGCTGCGCGGGGCGGGGCCGAGGGGAATTAATTCACGGGGAGTGCTCCACGGAGCCATTTGGCCCTCGGCGCCAGGAGCGGTGTGCTGCGGCCGGGCCGGAGCATATTCCTCTTATCTTCTGTACTTCTCTTCCTCAGTGCCTCTCTATTCCCCCCTCCCTTTCGCCCCTTCCCCTCTGTCCCCCTTATGTCTTCCCTCCCCACCCCCACCCCGGCCCGGTTCCCCCCCCCCCCCCTCCTCCTTATCCCGCTACACACCCCAACCCTACCCTACCCCTCTGTCCTCCCGTTCCTCCTTCCACCCTTCCTTCCCCCCCTCACTCCGGCTCCTCATGCCCCCTCTCCTACCTTCCTCCTCTTCCCTCTGTTCTCCCTCTACCTGCCTTCAATCCTTCCCCCCCACCCCCTCCCCCTGCTGCTCTGCACACCCCAACACCCCCACCTGCCCTCTGTCCTTGGCTCACTCCCACCGCCCCGTCTGCCCCCCTATTCCCATCCTCCACCCTCCCCTCTCCTCCTTTCTCCCGCAGCCGCGGGGCGCCGGAGAACAAAGCCCAGAGAGCCGGAGCCCGGCGCCCCCCGCCCTCCCTGGAAGCCCCACACGGGGCCGGGCCCTCTCGGCGGGTGTCCCCATGCGGGTCAAAACACCGCCCGACACCGCCGGGGCTCCGGCTCTCCCCACATCACACTGGGGTATCCCCGGGGGGTCGGGGTTGGGCTTAGGGAGCCCCCCCTCCTTAGGGAAGGGTCTCGGGGTGGGGGGAGCCCTCATTAGGAGGCGGTCCCGGGGTGGGGGGATGAGGAAGGGCCCGCTCCAGAGGAGGAGGTCCTGGTTCTTAGAGATCCTCCAAGTGAAAGAAGAGAACAAAAATAGACTGGAGCAACACTGGCACAGGAATTGATATTTTACTCTTCCTCTGTTCCTTTTAAAAATGTGTGTAGATAACATGAACTTTTTAACTCTGTCGTTTGGGAGAAACACTCTTTTTTCCCTTTCTCTGGAAGAGATATGCGAGTCCTGCGACCCTGGGACATTGCTTACTGCATTTCTTTACGTTTCTACAATTAAACTAGGGGCTGATAAGATTGACAAGGAAAATACAACTCAGGAGCTCGCTAGGCAGCAGCCTCCAAACTCTTTGGGTGATGCAAAGAGCAGTGGGGGATGAAGACTGTTTTCCAGTGGGAGATGAATCCATAATAACATGCTCACTGACACAAAATCACTTCTTATAAGCCCCTTGTTATTTCCCGAGGTGCAGGAGCTGGAGTGTTTGACAAAGCCTGGGCACAATGATGAAGAACATTCCTGGCAGATTTCTCCTTCTCTTCTTGTCCCAGCAACAGAAATCCATCCTCTGTGAGGGTTTTGCTCCTCTGTGACAGTGTGTAGTTCCGAGATCGAACAGCAGCCAGGAGCACGAATGATTTAATCTGCACCGCCCCCCTCAGACGAGTGAGCTCTGACTGCTGTGCTGGGAACTGGGGCCAATACAATCTCTGGCAGTCGGGCTTGGAGCCTGAACGTTTTGGAGTTAACACTGGAGACTCGGCTCCCTCTGTGGTCAAAAGAGGGGCAGACGCCTTCCTGCAGGAGTCTCTGCAGGGAATGCTTTGCCCAGGTCGGGTTTTCTCTCCTGACACCTCAAGTCTTGCCTCTCCCAGAGCAGAGCACGCAGTGCTCGCCGTGTTTGCCGGTGGGAGCGCTGGAAGAGATCCTGGGAACACGGGGAGGGAACTGGGAGCACAGGGAATACCATGAGGGAGCTGGGAGGGAGGGTGGAAGCAGCGGGAGTGAACAAGAAGGAGCAGCGGGAGGGATCTTAGGAGCCCTGGGAAGGAATAGTGCTCCCGGTTCCTTCCCAGAGCTCTCACCATCCCTCGCGGTGCTTGCCAGAGAGAGGGATACTGGGAGGGAACTGGGAGGGAACTACTCTCCACCGTGCAGCAGCCCCAGGAGTGACCAGTGAGGAGGGGGAAGTGCCCCCGGTCCCTCCCCAGTGCTCCCAAAATGGGGGGTTACGAGAAGGAAAGGGATTTCAATTGGGAGGAAAAAAAAAATCCATAATTGCATTTGAACTGGGGAGGGGCCCCCTTCACCTACGATTTGAAGGGTCTCAGTTGACGGAAAACACCGTTTTTCATACTTTGGATGACTCCCTTGGCGGGCAGTCACTGCTTTTTATTATTTTCATGTAGAAATGGAAGGAGATTTCCTTTATGGTGCTGTTCCACGGGTTTGAACTGAGGAAACCCGCCCAATTCTCATCATGTTAAGGTTCAAACTGAGGGCAAACACCGCTGTCCCTGGTCCTAAAGAGCTTCCCTTGAGAGGAACCTCTTAATGTGCCATTCTAAGAGTTCCATCGAGGGGGACCCTCCATTTGAAGGGACCTTGACAGATGAAAGAGATGTCCAAAAGCCTCGAGAATGGTCTTTCTTGAGGGAAATTGAAGAGAGAAACTGGATATCCCCTGATTTAAAGAGGCGACATTGAGGAAAAAGCCCTGTTGTTTCATTTTTTATTCTGGCTTAAATTAAATGGAGACCCTCCTTATCCATAATTTAGGCGTCTAAATCGAGAGGGAACCTCGGTTTTCCCTTTGATTGAAGGCTTTAAAATGGTGACAAGAGTGACTTTACCCTTGACTGAATTCATGAAGAAATTGCAAAAGCAGTGCTGGCAGGGAGCGGAGGCGGGAGAAAGTGGTGCAGAGTAAAGGGGAGACAAAGAGGGACAAGGCTGGAGCGGTGGGAGGCAGCAAGGATGGCCAAAGCATTTTGCTTTCCAGCTCTGTGGGGACAAAGGAAGAACTTTCAAATGCGTCCAGGAAGAGAGGAGAGGAGAACAGATGGTAGATATGGCCGATAATTGCGATTCATTTGATCTGCCTGAACTGCAAAGGCCCCGCAGGGGAACACGGCCGCGGCGGCACCTGTCCAGGAAAACCCGCGGTAAGAAAAAGGAACAAACAAGCCGGAGAAGCCGGAGCAGAGAGAACATCTGCTCCAAGGGAACCTGCACCTGCGGGTGCGCCCGCCCGACCCCCGCGCTGCGGCTAATTCCCGCACCTGATTGGTCAAAACGGCCAAAAGCCCCGACGTCCCCACATGGGCTCCGAACTGCGGCGGCAGCGGCGGAGACCGGAGTGTCCGGTCGGCAGCGAGATCGCGGCGTGTCCGACCGGAGCGGCGGCGGCCCCCGGAGCTCGGAGGCGGCTCCAGCACAGGTGGGACCCGCGGTGGGTCGTGCCCCAGCTCGGGGCTCGCTGCGGGCGGAGGGGGCCGCGCTGAGGGGCAGGGGGCGGTTCTGGCGAGTTCCCTGTGCCGGGTTCCCCCGTGTCCCCCCGGCGCCGAGATGGCGGAGGGAGCGGCTGCCCGCGCTCTCCTCCTTGCCCGGATCCCTGCGGACGAGCCGGGGCCGCAGCAGCCAGGGCTCATCCCGGTCGCTGTCGCTGGGACAGAGGTGGCTGCTCCGTGCCCGGGACACTTGCCGGCCGTGCGGCCCCGGGCTCGGCGCCGCTGCTCGGGCGGGAGGTGTCCGTGCCCGGCTCGGGGCTGGCACGGGAGGGAGCTGAACGTGCCTCAGAGCCCAAAGCGCTGCAGGCGCCCAGTGCGGGCACAAAGCGCCGCATCCTGCCCGCTCCGGGGCCGAGGCTTCTTGGCGCTGCCTTCTGTGCCAGGAGCCGCTTGCACTTCCCAGGCAGGGAGCCAAAGCGGCCGTGCCCGCGCTCGGTGTCCCCGGGCTCCAAGCCGCCGGGGCGACGGGGAATGCGGGGGACAACCGTGAGCAGCCCGGGGCCGCTGCTTCTTTCTTCCCCCTGGGCAGGCGGGCTCCGAGGCGCAGCTGTCCTGTCCCCGCTGCCTCCGGCAGCTCGCAGGCGTTGTCCCCGCGTGTCCCGGCACGGAGCTGGGCTGCAGCGGCTGCAGAGCCACAGGGGCCGGGGCTGCGGGCACCGGAGAGCTCTCGGAGGCTGCGCTTGTCTCCGCAGGTGCTGCCGCAGCGTCGGTGGAGCGGGGACAGGGCGGGACTGAGCTGGCAGCGCCTCGCTGAGCGAGCCGGGACCGGCAGTGACCTCTCCCCATGTCCCTTCTTTCAGTGTGCCGTCAGCGCGGGTGTGAAATCGTTCCCGAGGCCGATCCCCGAAAGGCTTTTTCAGCACTCCTGATGTCTCGGGACCAAGGTGCTGTTCGTTCCAGGCAGAGAGATGCCGGCTGTGAGCTGGAGGAGAGTGAATTCTGCCATGTTCAAGAACCTTTAAATCAGCCCCAGGAGGACAAATCAGCGACAGGGAGTATGGTCAGAATTTTGCCGTGTACGTGCGGGCCCATTTCTGTGACCTCTAGGGAGGGAACTGTTTCACCTTCCTAGGACAGGGTTGGCAGATGTGTGGCTGTTTCCCGATGTGTGGAAGAGGCCTCGTGCTCTGCTCGGCCACATCAGTGGCTGCAACCAACAGCCCCAGCTGCCCCCAAGGCTGTGCAGTTCTCCTGCTGCAGCCTGTCCCCACCCTGTGTCCCTGGCAGTCCCCAGCCCTGTGTCCCTGCCTGTGTCGCAGGCTCTTGGCTCCCTGGCTGCCAGCTGAGTGAGGGGCAGAGTGGCTGAGGGCTCCCTCCTGTGCTCCCTGGGCATTGGGGGAGCCGATTGGAGGGCCTGCTCTGGTTCTGGCAGCCAGCAGCTCTTTCCTGCTGCAGGCAAGTGGTTCAGGTCCCATCCCGTGGTCACCTTGGTGCTGATCGTGCTGGTGTTGCTGGTGCTGGCTTTGGCGGTGGCCTTGGCTGTGCAGTCAGGTAAGGGAGGGGCAGCAGCCTGGGCCCAGCCCCTCGGGGCAGAGCGGGCTCCCTGCTCCCTGCACAGGGGAATCCTCAGAGCTTCTCCTCTTCCCCCTCCAGCAGCACAGCTTCCAGTTCCACCTGCCACTGCCCAGTGTGTTCTGGGCTGTTCCTCTGGCTGGGTTGGTCACAATGGGGTCTGCTACTACTTGTCAAGGGATCACGGCACCTGGGAGCAGGGTGAGGAACGGTGCTCCGAGCTCGGGGCCTCCCTGGCCATTGTCAAGGATGAGGAGGCCATGGTGAGTGAGGGGCTGCGGGCGGTGTGGGGTGGCTGAGGGGAGCCTGGGGGTGCTCCTGGGCCGGGCTGGGTGCTGGCAGGGCTGGGGGTGCAGCCCTGTCCCGGGGCCTGGCAGGGAAGGAGCCCCGGCGTGCGGGGGGAGCCCCGGGCACGTGTCCCCCCGAGGGGCCGGGGCAGCTCCCACTCCTCTCTCCCGGGCAGGATTTGCTCTTCCGCCTCCGCGGGAACGGCGATTACTGGCTCGGGCTGCGCAGGCGGGGCCAGCGCCTGCAGTGGGGGGACGGCAGCAACTTCAGCTCCTGGTGAGTGCCGGGGAGCCGGGCAGGGCACGGGGGGACAGGGGCACAAGGTGTTCCCCTGGGAGCCAGCGCTGGCTCTGCTCCTCCTTGCAGGGTTCCTGTCCTTGGCGATTCCGAGTGTGTGTACCTGGCTGACAACAAATTTTGGAGTCACAGCTGCTCAAATAACCAGCCGTATCTGTGCAGCAAGGCCCAAGCTCCCCTGTAACAGCGGCTGGAGAAAGGACCTTCTCCACGCTGGGCAGTCCCAGCTTCACCTCTTAGCCCGGCACAGGGCTGTCCTTCCTCAGCTGCCCCCTGTGCCTTGCACTAACTCTCAGGGTCACCTCAGTGCCTGTTCCTCCCCCCTGCCGAGGCCGGGCTGGGTGTTGAGAGGAAAAGTCTCCGCGATCCATCCCGCCCCCGGTGCTCCCTGGGCTCAGTGGATCGCGCTCATTGCACACCCGGCTCCATTGGGAGCCACCAGCGCCCCTGCCGGCGGGTCCCGGAACTGCACCAAAGGGGAAAGTGCCCGCGGCCGGGAGCGGCCGGGGCTGGGTTTGTGTTCTGTGCGCTGTCAGCGCTGCACTGGGGGTTGTCTGTCTGCTTTGTCATACGTACTAGTAAGGAACTGTTCTTCCTCTTCTCATTTCTTCGCCTGAGAGCCCCTACATTTTTAAATTATAATAGTTTGGTGGGAAGGATTTTACATTTGTAATTGCAAGGGAGGCTCCTGCAAACCTTACGAGACACCTGTCCTTCAAATGAAAACACCCCCATCCCTCTGTGCCACTGTGGAAAGGGGAGCGAGGAAGGAAGGAGGAAATCGGAGATCAAGTGGAGCCCAGGAAGGAGAGAACAGTGTGGGGAAGGTGCATTTTTAGGATTTGGTGTACTTTTAATAACCTTGCTCTGTTTTGTTTGATAATAAATTCAATTAATTTCCCCAGTCCAGGGTTGTTATGCCCATGATGGGTGAGAGAGCTCTCACTGCCTTTATTGAGATTCTTGAGCCTCTCCTGATATGTTCTGTTGCCTGCCCTGGGGGAGGAGCAGAGGGACAGAGCGGTTTTGCTGGCACTGAGCACCTGGCCAGGCCCAGCCCACCCCAGGAATCCCTGCCAGAATTCACTTTTGAGACCCCCAGAAGCAGCTTCCTCAGGGCTGTGGTTCTTCACCAGCTTCATCGGTGTGGGGCCTTTTTATTTAGAACAATTTTTTTGGGACAGAAGCATCCTGTCCTTTCCTCTCCTCTCCTGGCTCCAGCAAAGGTGGGAGCCATGGTCAGGCGTGCCCCACCTGGGGGCTCACTGCGGGCGGAGGGACCCCGGTGGGTCAGGGGGGGCTGCTGAGCTTCCTGGGCCGGGTTCTCCTGTGTCCCCCCTGTCCTGAGATTGTGGAGGGATTGGCTGACCACAGTGACAGGATGACAGAATGAAAGAATCACTGGGGTGCAAGAGACCTCCAAGATCATCGAGTCCAACCCAGCCCGAACAGCTCAACTAAACCATGGCACTGAGTGTGACATCCAGACTTTCTTTAAACACATCCAAGGAGGGTGAATCCACCACCTCTTTGGGCAGACCACTCCAGTACTTTATCACCACTTCTGTAAATACTTGTTCCTAATATCCAACCTATACTTCCCTTGGTGCAGCTTAAGACTGTGTCCTCTCCTTCTGTCAGCTGCTGCCTGGAAAGAGACCAATCCCCACCTGACTACACCCACCTTTCAGGGAGTTGTAGAGAGTAATAAGGTCACCGCTGAGTCTCATTTTCTCCAGGCTAAACAACCCCAGCTCCCTCAGTCGTTCCTCACAGGGTTTGTGTTCCCAGCCCCTCACCAGCCTCGTGGCCTCCTCTGGATGCGCTCAAGCGTCTCAACATCCTTCCTAAACTCAGGGCCCAGGAGCTGGACACAGCACTCAAGGTGTGGCCTCACCAGGGCCGAGTACAGGGGAAGAACGACCTCCCTGCTCCTGCTGGCCACACCATTCCTGATCCAGGTCAGGTGCCACAGGCCTTCTTGGCCACCAGAGCACTCTGCTGGCTCGTGTTCATGGCTGTCACCAGTACCCCCAGGTCCCTTTCTGCCTGGGCACCGTCCAGCCACACCAGCCCCAGCCTAGAGCACTGCAGGGGGTTCTTGTGGCCAAAATGCAGGACTCGGCACTTGGACTGATTAAACTTCATCCCTCTGGACTCTGCCCATCCATCCAACCATTCTAGGTCTCTCTCCAGAGCCTTCCTCTCTTCCAACAGATCAACACACACTCCCAGCTTTGTGTCGTCATGCAGGGGGGAAATGGGCCACTGAATAACAGAACCAATGTGATTCCAACAGAACCCGTTTATTGTTCACATTACATGTGCGATGCAGATTCTAGGTCTACTGTCCATGTGGGCACACATCCCTGGGCTGGCTAAGCTGTTTCTCCATGAGGCAGGCACACATCCTTCCGGACATCCAATTGCTCAAGTGTCCATCCTCACATTGTCCTTCCCCTATCTAGCCTTTACATTTTTTGCAGACAATTTCTCCGGCTCTCTTCTTATTTTTCATCCTGTTGTTTTCTCAGTAACCTTGATGAATTCCTGAGAGCTCTAACAACAAAACTGCAGGGGGTTTGATAATATTACTCACAACCAGTTTGGCTGGTGCATCAGAATGGCCTGTTATACATGTACATTGCTACAATTCCCCCTTCTTTTTTCTTGCACCAGCCAAACTCTCCCCACTTCATTCTCCACCAAGGGAGCCACCAACTCCACAATGCATGAAATAATACAAAGCAACAAAACAATGACTACTGGTAACAACAAAGCTCCCTTTGTAATATCCTCCAAACATCCAGTGATTCCCCACCCCTCAAACCATTCATCCAAACCCCAGTCATTAACAGTCAACTTCTTCATGCTGTCCTGTAGTTGCCTGAGTTTCTTGTCATTGGATGCAGAATGGTCAGAGAGGTTCACACAACACATTCCTTCAAATTTTTCTCAGCCCTGCCCGTGAGCTAGTAGCAAAACTCTGTAACAGCTCTATTTTGCAGTGTGCTGTGTCTAATATTATCTACATCAGTGAGCATCTGATCCAAACCAGCTGAAGTTATATTCCACTGCTCAGCTATCCACCATCCCAACCCACCAAGTGTGGTCAAAGCCTGAGCAGCACCAACACCTGGAGTAAAGATCGATGCCACCATTGGTGCTGGAGCGCCCCAAGACTTTATGTGTTTGCCACAATCAGGTCCCAAGCCTGTGATCGCTCCTTTGGTTCTCCTGCCATGTCCTGCTCTCCAAATTGTCCAGTCCAGCAACTCGTCCCTGCTAGGAGCAAACACAGCCAGTGTCCCCAAGAAACAGGGTCCTGCAAATGCACCACTGGGGATTGCAGGCCATGCCCCATCTCCACAGACCCAAAGGACACCTGGTGGAAACATTCCCATAGCTGCACCCTCACCAGCACTTCCAGAACAAGTCCAACTGTGGCAATACTCAGCCACGTTCCGATACCATGGAAAAGTGGGGGTCAAGGATGACACCATCACCCCTGGGATGTGGGACTGGGACATTGCCCATATGTTCTGCTGTCAAAACAATTTGCATCTTATTAAGGCCATTACCAGTTACCTATTAAATACAGGACAAGATACATAAAAAACCAACCTCAATCAACCAAACTTATTAAATCCAGTCATGTCACTGACACAGAGTCTTACAGCATGAGAAAAATAAAAATAATGTTCAATGTCTCTAGGGGAAATTGAAATGAATCTTCATTATTTTAAAGTCCAAATACTTGAGACTCAGGAGAAAGTCCATTCGCTGGAAATGTTGATCTTGACATCACTGAGTGTCCTTTGGGAAACCTGGAACAGGAAATAGCTGAGGAATGTTAGTAAGAACATTATACCATGATGATGACATAAGACTTTTGTTGACAAGTTTCTTCTGTAAGTCTCCAGACATAGTCATCTTCTGGCAGTCCTACTTTTGCTCCTGTTCTGATTATGAAGGCAGGTTGTTGATTAAGTAATTTTTCTTCTCACTGAACCTCATTTTATCAGAGGCAATTGATGTCGGATCAAATTAATAGATGACTACGTTTAACCTGTTAATGATAAAAACACATGCACCTCTTCTCTTTAAGTTAATGCATCAATTGGAAAATATTCAGAAAAAAATTGCTATATTGATAAAGGTGGATTTTCCCTTAAAAGTCTGGAAAAACTTAATGCAGTTAGGTTACGGGGTGTTTCTCACTTACTTGTTTTCCAATTGCATGTAGATTAAAACCAAAAACGTGGTATATCTGAACACATAGAGCCTCTGGCAGATGTGATCTGAGCTCAAAATTGAAATTTAGATTTGGTAACTCTTTTTCCAAATTTCTAATATAATTATCACATTATTCCAACTCTTTTTCCAAATTTCTAATTTAAATATTACATTATTCAAAATTATCTGTTGTCTAAAGTTCTGAAGCACATCTTGCATTATTCAACCTTCTTAAGGCACTAACTGGCCCTTTTTTCCCCCCTTCATTTTATTTTTCCTCTTTGTTTGTTTTTGTGGTAAAAACACCATGCATGTCTCTTGCTAAGAACATGAAGGGAATAACAAAACAAAACTAAACTATATATGTAGTGAAACAAGCATTCAGTAATAAGTCAGGTACAACCATTAGGGCTATGTCAGATAATACACCTAATCATTAACACATGTGAAATTAGGTAATTAGCAATCTCAGAAATACTGTACCAACATCCCAGAGTCTGCAGACAGCCAATAAACTGCAAATCAGGGAAGATTTGGACAATCATTCTCCGCATAATGATTCTCCAAGCTCTTGTCAAAGATCCAGAGGTCCAGCTGTCATATCCATGGGGTCAAATTGCCAAGTCAAGGCAACTTGAATTTTGTTTTGATGCAGAAAACACCTGGGTCAGTTGGTAAATTTCCTGTCCACATAGAGCTAAGGCCTGGGCACTGCCTGAACTCTGACTGGAAGAGAATTCCCTAGACATATTTGAAAACAAGGCTCCTAAGAATCTTAGGATGAAAGACTAATTGAGCCATCTAATAACTGATCTCCTCTGAAATTCCCTCAGGATAGGGATGCTTTAAACACAGCAACCTGTTGGAGTGCTTCTGTAACAAGAACTAAAGGTCACAGTATCATCAGTTCAAAGGAGGTTTTTGACACAGTTCAGATATTGTTTCTTGGAACCCTGAAAAAGACTTAAAAATCATGAGACAGCACTGGGTCAAACCACTGAGCTAGTGGAGAAACTAGCATAACCAGCTAGAGAACAATGCAACACATTTTAAAACAAATTCCTTAACCATAGCAGTTATGAAATGCTTAAAGCAATTAAAGAAAAAATAAATAAAATCTTGAAACAACGTGTGTTTTCTAAGAAGCCGGCTATAACACAATAATATCAACTTGTGAATAATGTCTATCATCATATCAGTAAGTTCACACCATACAATTAATAATCAGACCTCACATTTGAGATAGAAATGTGTCAAGCTACAGACTCTTGTCTAATAATGTGAGAAGGTCCTGGTTTGTTCTTCTTTATAATTCAGCCATCCTGATCCTAACTATTCACTGACCTTTGACTGCAGTAAACTCCCACCGTAGGGCTCCTTTTGCAGACTCTGACTGCTGGTTATTTCTTAGCAGAATATGACTGTGTTCTAGTAGGACTATGACAGTAGAATACAAGTATTCCTTTGCAGCCTCTGACCGTAGTTCTTCACCTGGCTCGACTGTGACTGCAGCAAACTCCCACTGCAGGGTCCAGCCACAGACCCAGACTGACTTCACAGCAGTGAGTGTCTCTCCCATTTGGTCAGCCATCCAGTCTTCCCAAACCGTTCTTGCAATACCTTCGATTCCTTCTTCCTCAGGATCTTCCCCTGATTAGCTATCTCATTCCTTTATCGCACTCAAAACCCAGCTGTGACTTATCCTGGATGAAGTCCCCGGTTCTCCAGACCATGGCTCCCTGCGCCTCCCCCGGCCCCTCCATCTGCGGGGTCAGTGCAAGAGCCGGCTCTGCTGCCCTTCCTGCCGGCGGTGACGGCGCTCATGGTGCGGCCGCCCGGGCTCATCAGCGTCCGCCGTTGCCTCCCTTTCCCGCTTCGGTGCTTTCAGCCCGCCCGGACCCCTGAAGACACGGGACCCTGAATAGCCCGAATAGCTCCGGTGTGCTCCAGATTCCCCTCGGGAGAGTGAGCAGGCATTGCGGGCCAGCGCATCCTCGCTCGATGAAGCTTTGCACGGAACACCCTTGCCCGAAGTTGGGAGGAAGTCAGACAATGTATCTCATAACAGAGGCGTCTCCCTGTGTTCCCGCTCCACCCTCCCTTCAGGGTTTCGCAGCGGTTCCATCCACCCTTTGGGGGCGGGATGTCTTCGCAACTTGCGTAGGAGCGGAGGCTCCGCCGGCCCGAGAGGCTGCGGAGATCGGGGGTCCGACTTATGAATGCCCAAAGCTTTTAACTTTCCCTATATTTGTTTTAATGTTGGTTGGGTGAGAGTTTAGGGCTTGTTTGTTGTTTCTTTTTGTTTCTTCCCTCCACGGGACTTTGGGGCCGGGGGAGGGACGGAAATGCAGCCCTGAGAGAGGCAGCCCGGGTCGCCCCCCGCCCTGGCACGGTGTTCAAACAAAGCAGCGGCGGACCGCCCGGGTTTTTCTCTCTCTCTCTCTCTCTCTCTTTCTGTGCTTGGTGCCCCCCGTCCCCCCCGCCCCGCGGCTGTACGGGCACCGCGGGTGTGGGCGCGGTCCGCTGTATCGCTCCGCTCAGCGCTGCCCAAGGCGGGCGGAGGTTCCCTCCCGGCTCCGGTGTTCGGAGAGGGGCGGGACGGCCGAGCCGGGTATGGAGGGCTGGGACCAAGCGCCGCCGCTCCTGGCTCTTTGTACCGTCCGCAGAAGCGCTGCCGTGGGCCGGGCAGGTAGGCGGGGTGGCCCGGCCGGGCAGCCGAGCCTGGTGCGGACCCCGCCGTGCCCCATCCCCGGGGAGTAGCGGGCGGCGGTGGCCGGCCCGGCTTCAGACAGGGACCGTGGGCCGGCAGTTGTGAGGAGAGGCCGAGGGGACAGCTGAGTCCCGGTGGGTTTTCTTCCTGCGCCCGCACCGACCCTCCTCCTTTTAAGAAATTTCTGTTTACATTTTGTAAGCAAGGGTGTTTTAGAGAGGGACAGGGGCTCGAGTTCGCCTGGTTCTCCCTCCCACCTCTCCCCCTCTCTTTTTCTTCTTAGGGCATCTCTAGGCAACAAAGTTGAAGTTTTAAAAGCTTGTTTTTCAAAGTAAGGATGTGAAGCTTACACCTTTACACATAACAGCAAATGAATTAGTAATAATTAACTATTCTGTATGATAGTTGTTATTTGTTGCAAGTTTTTTCACTGCTTTGCTGAGTTTCCTTTTAAGGTCATAAATACATGACTCAGGCAAGTAGTGTCTCAGCTTCTAAGATACTACTGATATATTGATTGCATAATGTGACTTTACAGATGATAATAATGTGTTGTTGATAAGTTACTGTTTTATAGCCGGCTTTTTCCCATATATTTTGCTATCTCTTTATGTCTACTAGTGGACAACATATGTGCCATTCAAGGATCTTTTCCTTGTTTTCTACCTGTCAATGCTAGTTTGGCACTGGATTGTCAGTTTGATTTACTCCGTCTCATGGTCTTAAGTAGTTTTCAGACTTCCAAGGAATGTTGTTTGAAATTTGAAGATTCCTTCTGCTTTGAAGGATTGGGATGCAGTTCCAGTTCAGGTCATGGAACCATTTCAATACTGTGCTGAATTTAAAGCATCCTCATTCTGACAGAATTTCAGAGGGGACCAGCCACTAGAGGGTTTGATTAATATTACCCCAAGATTCCTAGGAACCTTTTTTCTCTCACAAGGAGAGCTGGGGCTCTGGTCAAGCCTTAGGCTCCTCCTGGATGAGAAAATTTGGTGATACCCAGATGTTTCTGCAGCAAAATTAAATATGAGTTATTTGATGATTTGGCCTATAAGTGTGGCAGCGAAATCTGTTTGTCTAGAATGGGCTTAGAGCTCATGATCTGGACATGACCTCCGAAATTCCTCATTCATTGAAACTGTTCAGCTGTTTGCAGTTTCTGGGTTCATGGAATTTATGGACAACATATAAATTTGAATAATGTGCCACTTATATTAGAAAATTGGGAAATTAATTATCAAATCAGAAATTTTGATTTACTAACAACAGTAAAGTCTGGCAAGTTATTAACTTAAGGAAAAGATATGCCTGTGTTTTATCATCAGCATGTTCAAGCAGTCACATCAGACACCCATCACCTTCAAGGAGTGAAAAGGGACACATTGCATAGCCTTTGTGGCTAGAAGAACAAATAGAAGAGTGACTGCAAAAGAGACAATCATGTGTCTGTAGATTATACAGACACTTTGACAACGAAAGCCCTGTGTCAGCATCATCGTACAGTGCTTCCAATAATCTTCCTCAAGTTATTCCCTGTTTCAGGATTCAAGAAGACATCCAGTGATGCCAAAGATCAACATCCTGGCACTGATGGACTTTTTCCTGAGTTTCAATTATTTGGACCTTAAAGCAAAATTATTAATCTTGATTTTCCTAAAAGGATGTTATTGTACCCCATGTGATAACTCAAGTGCCTTTGGTGTGCTTTGCAGTTACTGAATGCTGTGGTTTTACTTTGTGGTAATTGGGATCATGTAGATCCTTGGGAATCAGGTCCTTTAAGCAAATCTCTCCATTGATATTGCTGTTTTTATCACTAATTCAGGTTTCCATCCTACAGGTATCATTGGCCAATTGGGTGAACAATGGTCCGAACCTGCACATCCTGCTATGGGTCTCTCTGCCCCATCAAAATATGTGCAAAGCTACAAAGCCCATACTGCTCACTCTGGTATTTTCACCACACATCCTGCAACAGGAAGAAAGTGTAAGTGCAAATACACAGATTTCCAAAAGCTCGGAGAGTGCTTTGGAGATTCAAAGTAGAAATACAAGACTTGGTCTCTACAGTCTTACACCTGTTATCAGAGTATTTTGCAGGGATTTCAAAAAGGATTTCAGTGAATTTGAGGGATTTGGGGAGTTTTTTGGGGGCTCCTGGGATGTTTAGGGGGTCTGAGAAGGGCTTGAGGAGGGGATTGGAGGGATTTGGGGGGAATTGAGAGATTTTGGGGGGATTTGAGAGAGGTTTGCTGGGTTCTGGGGCAGTTTTAGGGGAATTTGGGGCTCCTGAATGGAGTTAGGGAGACTGGGGGGTCTGGGTGAATTTTAGGGGACTTTAGTGGGTGTTGGGTGTCCCAGAGGGGTTTGGGGGGTTCCCCAGGAGTCGGGGGGTTCTTAGGAGGCTGGGGGCATTTTTGCGGGGGTCCCAGAAAATTTTTTGCGGTCCTCAAGGGGATTTTGGGGGGATCTTTTGGACTTGGGATTTTAGGAGGTCTCAGGGGGGGTTGGCGTCTCTTTTGGAGGTTCGAGAATTTTGGGGGGTTCCAGAAGATTTGGGGGATCCAGGGGTCCTATTAGAGGGTCTAGGTGGAATGTTGGGAAATTCCAGGGGAGTTTTGGGGTTCCGGTTGGGATTCTTGGGGGGATTCCAGAGGATTCGGGGGGGGGGGGGGGGCAGGCGTTTGGCCTTGTGGGGATTTTTTGGGCTCCCCAAGGGGATTATGGGGTCTCTTTGGGGGAATTTGAGAATTTTGGGGGGCTTCGGGGGGGTCTCAGAGGTGTTGAGAGGTCCCCAGGGGGTCCCGTGAGTGCCCAAAAGGCCCCAAACTCTACTGTGGGCCCCACCAACACCATCGCCGCTTTAAGAGCTCCCCGTACCCCTTTAAGAGCCGCGGGCACCGGCATTTCCCGCCCTCCCGCCGTTACCATGGCAGCGGGGCGTGGTCAAGACAGCACAACGAATCAACGACACTGTATGGGATGGGCGTGGCCAGCAACGCGTAGCCAATCAGAACTGGCGGTGGGAGTGGTGTCACTTCGCCGCTATGGGGCGTTGATGGCGGCTGGCTCCAGTGACCTCTGAGGGCCCATAAAAAAATACCCCAAAAAGCCCCAAAACCGCTTGGAATCGACCCAAAACTACCCAAAATCACTTCGGAGCCAGCCCTGAAACCCCCCCGAACCTTCCCGGGCCACTCCGAGCCTCCTTTCCCTCCCTCGCCCCTCAGGCTCCACTCAGGCTGCCATTTCGGCGCCTCAGGTGGCGCTGAGCTCTGAAAGGGCCCCAAATCACTGGAAATTCACCCAAAATGCCCCAAATTCTCTCCTGTGACCCCCTCATAGCCCTTCAGTTCCATCCACTGATGCCCAGGTGCCTCTGCCATCCAAAAAACCCCCAAATTCCCCCAAAATTTCATTGTGGGAGCACTCAAATCTCTCCTGAGGCTTCCACAAAGCATCCAGCGTCCCAAAATCCTTCCAAACATCCCCAAATCCTCCAAAGTGTCCCCAAATCCTGTCCCGAGAACCTCCAAATTCCCATCCTGGGACCCCCCACAATCCCTTTTGCATCCCCAACATCCCCAAATCTTCCTCTTTTCACCTGAAAATCCTCCACAGTCCACCCAGAGACCCCCAGACTATTAATCCTTTCCAAAATCCTTGTCAAAAACTCCCCAAACTTTCAATTCTCCCAAAACATAAAAGGAACGTTAAAAAAAAAAATTCTCTCAAAGGCGCCCCCAGACACTCAATTCCTCCAAAAACTCCCCATTACCCCCCAAAATTCTCTACTGCAGTGCCTGAAGCTCTGGGCAGCTGCAGGCGATGTGTGGCAGGGAACAGCCCTAGTGCTGAGCACTGGCGTGTCGGCATTTCTGCAGGTCTGCCTCAATGTCCCTCTTGAGCCTGCAGTTTTCGTGGCTAAAGCTCCCTCAGCACCTCCTCACTGGCCTTGTATTCCACATCCTTCCCCAGCTCCCTTGTCCTTCTCCCTACCCTCTCCGTGACTTTTGCTTCCCAGCGGCAGGCAGTGTTCTCTCTGCAAAGCAGAGCTATTAGTTCTTAACATCCCTGACCTGGAAAAGCAGCAAATAGCCAGCAACACCTTTGCTCTTGCTGCTGCAGACATGGAAAACTCAAACTGCAGCAGAATCTGATCCAGTGCTGGAAAAGGCAGGGAAATTGCTGCAGTACCATCTTTGCTTGCTGGGAAAAGGGAGAAGGAAGAGTGCCTCTGCACAGAGCAGACAAAGCACAAGCACAGAAACGGAAAGAAGAAAGTGCCTGCCACCTACTGCTGGGTCTGAAGCACTGATGTGTTTTGCATTCCAAGGGCAGCCAGGGTTCCACCTTGTGGCAGCTTGGATCTGGGAAAAATCCTGCGATGTTTGTAATTTTAGCATTCAGAATCCCAGTTCCAGGCACAGGGTGGTTCTTAGGCACAAAACTACTGCTGAGCACAAGGACCTGTGGATGTTATATCAGCTTTCCATCCATTACTAGTTTGAAAGGCGAGCAAGGTTTAGATGGGACCTGAAGGCTGGGGCATCTCAGTCTGTTCAAGCAGTGCCTCAGACTGAACACAGGAATTGTACCTATGGAATTACAGGTTGTTCTTACAACCTGTCTTCTGTAGCTGCCAGAGGTGAGCTGCTCGTGGCTCCTTCAAAAAGGTTTGCTGACAAATGACTTTTAGAAGGTCAGGGCATTCCACTGAGTGCTTATGTCCTTTCATGCCGAACATCAGGCTCAGTGTGTGTCCACAGTGTCTCAGAGCTTGTTCTATGGCGAAACTATTTCTTCATGTTAGAGCCGTAACACTGAAAGCAGACTTTCTGCCATCTACAATGAATGCCTCTCAGGATGGGAAAGTGTGGCCTTTCCACACGGCAGCAGAGCGGCCCAGCCAATGGGAGAGCATGTGGTGTGTGAATTTTCTACCCACACTGTTTCCAGATGAGATTTTTCTGAGCAGCCAGAGATCAAAACAAGTTGTGTCATGAGGTTTGTTTACTTCAGTCCTCTGCTGACATGTTTTAGAGATCAACATGAGTCTTATGCCCTGCTGCTTTTGGGAGGCAGGTGGAATGCTGCTCTCAAAACTGGTAATCAAAAAGTTACATCTGATTAATCGGATGAATGCTGTCATTCTGTAGCCTGCTGACTGGCAATAGCTATGAGCAACTGGGCTGTAACACCGCAGCTGGCAGCTTTTCAGTGCTGGGTCTTGCTGTAAATCCCTAAAAACGGAGGGGTCTCAGTGATTTGTACAAGTGAAGTGTTCCCAAAGAGGATTCAGTTAAGGAGTGCATTCTTGAGAGGAATATGTTGCTCTGTCCCTTTTGCCTGCCTGGTACCTTTTCCATGGGAAAGCTGTGCTGTGTTTTGAGAGGAAGCCTCTGTCAGGAATTGCCTGTTCCTTTTTCTAGGTCACTTGCCTTTATGGAGCATGTCCTGTCTTGACTGCAGTGAGGGTTCTTCAGGCTTCAGACAGATTTCTGATGCAAATGCAAGCGAGGACAATGTCCCTCACCTTGTTTTTCTGTCCTGCTCAAAGCTGGGTACTGCCCATCCTCCTCCTGCTTGCTAAACACCAGGAACGAAGACCACCAATGTTGTTTCATAACTAAGTCAAAAGAGTTTGGATTAAGGATTTTATAAAACAGTTTAAAATGTAAAGCTTTTCCAAAGATGTGGAACCCCAGTGGTGGCCGTCAGGGATACATCCCTGTTCCCCCTTCAAGCACCCGGCTTTGCAATATTGGCAGCCGAACTCTGGCCAAGCAGGCAGAAAGGACTGTCAGCCTGAATCAGCAGCAGATCAAACATCCTTTCATCTGTCTCTTTCACTAAGTTTTCCTTGCCCAGACCATCTCCTTGTTGTTCTTCCTCCAGAGAGGTGGTACCATTTCATCAATAAAATCACACCAGCTCTCCAGGCAAGGCACAGACTTTGGCCTCAGGGTGAGAGGCACTGATCCTTTCAAGATTTTTCTCTGTTCTAAGTGCAGTTCTTGTTGTTCCTGTCACCTCTGCATCTGTGGTCCTGTAAAATGTGTAGGTCTTGCTCTTCCCCTTTCTACCACCAGATAGCTCTGTTCTCCCTTCCTTGGGACAAAAGTAACTGTCTTACCAGCGGGGGAAATTTAGAGCCCCATTTAACATTTACACAACAAACAAAAAAATTTGAATATTTTATTTGAAAATGGAAGACTGAATGGGAAGAGACAGAAGAAGAGGAGAGCGAACAGGCAGTGGCTTTTCTTCTGGTTTTTGATAGCTCTCCCAGATCCATATAAACACAGGCACTGGAAAGTGCCACTGTGCCTTTATTTTTGTTCTGGGCAAGGGTACATTCGATGTCCATCCAAGATGGAAGAAATGGAGGAAAATGGGACATTGGTGTCATGGGGTCAGTGACAGCTGGTCACAATAAGTTTGATGCTTTGGAACTAAGGATTTTATTGTACATTTACTTCAAATCATGGGATCTCAGAGGTGATCCACTGTACGTGGGACTGTCAGATCAGTTTAGAGTCCTTCGTGGGTCAGTGTGCCATCAGTGCCATCAGTGTGGTGCTGTCCTCACTGTAACAGAGCCCTTGCCCAGAGACTTTGGAAGCTTTTCTGTGGAGCTTTCACAGTTCTTGTGGAATCACAGAATCGATGAATCCCTGCCTAAGCTGTCTGGGCAGTCTGCTGCTGAACCCACTCACGGATCAGCTGGTGAGCAATGGCCTGTCTGGGAGGGAACCAGGGTAAAAAACTACCGTCGTCTTGTTTTGAAGAGCTGGGCTGCCTCTTGAGACCCTCCACAATTTCCTCCATGCCAAACCAACGGGCTTCCTCCAGTTCCAGGGTGTCCATACTGATCTGGAAAGAATTCAGAGGGCACCAGTTCCTTCAATCAGCTTTGAATGAGGGCAGTGGTGTCGTGACAGGTGAAACAATTACAAAAGGAAGGCCTCATAAAATCAGCCCTGCTCTGCTAAATTGTTACAGTTGGCCTGTCACTTCTCTTCTAAGTAATTTGCAAGTTCCTGTGTGAAAATAATTTTGGTATGAAAACTCGTTAGCATAATAACCTATTCCTGGGCTGAAAAACAAATGCACCTGCAATAACAAGAGACTTGTCCCATGAAAATCAGTAAAGAAAATAAGTAAACAATCCAAGAATAAAGAGAATGGATGGACAAGTAGAATACCTTTTACTAACCAATAGAGTAATTGGCAAGAAAGCTATTAGCCAACTAAAGTTGCACACGAGGTCTGTAAAAACCATAAAATGAGTTGTGATAATAAAGAATGGCTTTTCCTGCACGAAGATAATGGAGTCTCAGCTAAGTTATTACAATAGGCAGTGGTACCATGCCCATCCTTGCTTCCACGGAGATCCTGTGCTGGAATGCCCAGAGCATGGAATGCCCAGAGCACTACATCCATGCCTGAATTAGGCACTGATGCCACTCCAGGGAAGGATATCACTATCCATCAAAACTTTGTTGTGCTGGCTTCCTTAGGGAAGACACAAACCAACCCTGCGCCATCGTGGCAAAGCAAAGTGGCTGAGCACAGGAATAAACATGGCAGAATCTGTGGGTTCTATGGCAAATGTGTGAGGGAACCTCCTCTGCAAAGTTCAGAGGAAAAAAAAAAAGAAACAAACCCAGGGGTGTTGGGCTCTGGGCTTGTATATACAGTGACCTGAGCGAAATCTGGCACCTTGCAACAGAAGGTGATGGGATTGTTGCCAGGTTTGTTCTGCATTTGCAGAAAAAGCCAATGGAAAATCGCATTTCTGGGGGGTTTGATGCTCTCCTGACTAAACTCTGTGGACTGAAGGGGATTTTGCTCACTGAGGCAGGCAGTGGAATAGCTCGGGGGAGCCGCTCACCTCAGCCCGCTGCGCTCCCACCAGGGCGTGGCAGGCGATCATTAAGGAGCTGCTGGGGAAGGGCCAGTGCTGGGAAGCCGAGTAGCGGAGCGACTCCACCTCCAGCCCCACCTCTTCGGCCACTTCTCGCCGCACTGCCTCCTCCACGTTTTCACCTGGAACCAAGCAGAGTCAGGCAAGGACGGCCCGGCCTCAGGGCAGCAAACCGCGGTGAGGAAAGCGCAGGCAGCGCTCATTCCCACACAGCAGCTCCAGCTGTCCTGAGCTGGAAACACTTGCTGGCAGGATGCTCCATTAAATTCATCAACCTCTGATAAACACAGGCACCAGAGACATTTTTGGCCCTCTCTACGTACAGATGGTGGACAGATCAATTCCATTTGAAGCCATTTTCCCTCCTGTAGCAAGAGCTCTGTAGTTTTTCTCCTAAGCCAGACCGCATGAGACACAGAATGGATTTTAAAAGGAACAGGGGTTACAACCCAGCAAGTTTAAAGCTTATGTTTACTATCAGGGACCAGAAGAACTGCTAGACACCTATAATTCCCATTCCTGTCAGGTACATAACAACTATTTTGAATTCTTTCTACAAGCAAACACTGATCTATTTAGATCTAATGTTGTTTTTCCTGGCTATCACAGAATCACTGACAAGTCTGGGTCCAAAAGGACTTTAAGGATCATTTAGTTCCAACCCCCTGCCATCAGCATGGACACCTTCTGCTAGACCAGGCTGCTCAAAGGCTTACCCAGCTTGGCCTTGAACACACCTGGGGATGGGGACACAGCTCCCCTGTGTGTCCATCCTTCTCTGTGCACAGGGATTTGGCTGATGTCCCCACCTGACCCTGCGTGCCCAGGGCCTGGATCAGAACCCACTTACCCAGGTCACAGAAGCCTGACAGAGCCGTGAACATCCCTGGGGGAAACGAGGGCTGCCGGACCAGTAGGCACTGGCTCCTGTTGGACACCAGGGTGATCACCACTGGAGACATCTGCCACGTGCACCACCAAAGCAAAAGAAGTTGTTCAGACAAAACAAGTAAGTGCAAATTTTTGCTTTTCCTAGCTGGTTGAGCTGACCACTAAAGACAAAGTATCCAGCTATGCCAAAGCCCTTTTCCTGCTTGCCCCCGGGGTGACCTGTGTCCCTCCCCTTTGCTGCCAGGTGCTCACCTGTGGGTAGTAGGTGACTCCACTGGCATGGCAGACACGTTTGCTGCCAGCTGGGTTCTTCTGAGTGGGCTGCCCAGTTTTGCTGCAGTACTGGTGGGAATCGTGCCACCGCAGAAGGGACTGGGCCTGCCAACACAGAGGAGCACAAACCTCATTTATACCTGGGGGGAAGGAATAATTCAGAGCAGTCTCCCTGACTAATGCTTTGCACACAGTCATGGGGATAAACTCTGGTTATCTTTGGAAGCCTCAGGAAGGTAAATGAAGTATGGGCAGTGCTTTGAAAAGTGGTAGATTCTGCGATCCATGTTTCCTGCTTCTAAACTTGAGTACGTTTGGGGGAGGTGGGCAAGAGTTGCTGTTTATTGGCACATAATGGGAGTTATATTGGGAACTGGACTATTCCAAAGAGTCTCCAGCCCTGAATAACTTCTTGAAAAGTAGCCCAGACATCACACACATAGAGCAGGAAAGGAAACAAGCTATTTCTCCTTACAGGTCAGGACAACTGATTTTCACACACAGGCCTTTCCTTAGGCCTTCCAAGGCCTTCCAAACACAGGGCATCTGCAGAGCACCAGCTTATAAGGAACAAGTTTTAAAAGAGCAGCTCTGAAAGAAGATGTGTAAGTTTGTGATACCCAGTTTGCCTGATAGTTGTTGAGCTGAGGGCAAACAGCGATTGCTGTGATTTAGTACATTTCAGCTAAATGGCATAAATTACTGCAGTCATTTATAAGTCACTTGTCTGTTTCTCTTTGCCTTGCATCTTCGTTTTGGGACCACAGATTTGGGAAAACTAGTGTAATTTACAGTGTGTCTGTATCTAGGTCCCTACAATATTAATCATAAAACAATATGGGAGATGAGGAGAAGGGTTGATGTCAGAGATCACAGCCCCCTAAAGTAAAGAGCCCTGTCCAATACCAAAGCCAGCAAAGGAGAATCCTTCCCGTCCAGTACAAAGAGAGCCTTTCGTAGGTCAGTAAATGATCCCTGCAGTTCTGACTCAATGACTGATTTATCCAAGGCCCCTGTTAAAGAAAAAAAAAATTAAAAATTGATCTCATCAATTTCAGCTATTTTTGCTATTATTCCAATTCTATGCCCTTTGCTGTTTCAATATACAATTTCTGGGAGTTCTCATGGAAGTGAACCACATCAGGGGCAGCATTCCCAAATGTCAGTGGCCTCCCCCGGCCCACCTTTCCTGATACACGCAGGCACAGGAGCAGCAGTGCAGTCCGTGGCTGCGACCTGCCACGCTCGTAACAGCTCCTTCAGAGACTCAACCCAGCCCTCCTTGGCAGGACAGGTTCTCCCAAGGATTAGGGATGCTGCCCTGGCAGCACCTCCATCCCAGTGCACCCAGCTGGTGCTGGCATGGGTGGAAGAGGAGTCATCCCCACCTAAATCCAGTGCGAAGCACGGTCTGTGCTCGTCCGAACAACCGATCAGCACCGACTTCTCTATCCACTGCTCGGCCTCTTGGAACTTCTCCAGAATCCCCTTCATCTCTGAACAGCAGGGAAAAGGGAAGAGAAAGCTGTGATGAAAGCAAATCCATACAACCGTGGTGCTCTCTGGATCTTCAAGGCACAGGCAATCTTGGCTCAAGGCAGAATGCCCATGTGTGAACAGAGACCAGACAAATAATCATAGCCAGGTAGAAACCTAAAATCTGGCTCTAAAAGCTGTAAGAAGTTTAGACCATGTCTGGCTAAAGGTCCCAATGTTGTAATGCTTGGGGAGCAGCTGTCAACTGGTTTTGTCCTGCACCAGCCAGTATCTTTCTCTCAAAGAAAATTTTTCCTACATTACACCAAAAAGACATTTGTCAGTAAGACCTTGTCTGTTTTCCTGCCAGCCCTCTCTCTTCAAAAGGCACAGTCCCAAATGTTTAAACCTGATCACCTCAGAACAGATCAGGTTGATGTCATGTGTGTGTCTCTGTTTCATTTCAGCTGTGTGATCCACCAGGTGTTTCTTTCTGGATGCACTTTCTTTCTTACCTGCTGCACTGAGCTGTGGTACCAAATACTTCTTCCCAGCTTTCTGCAGGAAGGGGGAGAGATTGTGAAAGAGGTAGAAAGTTCCTGAGGTCTGAGCTTGTCTACAAAGGCTGTCATCTTCCTTTAACTGATTTAAGTATCTGCAGTGAGAAAACAATTGGGAAGATGAATTGAAGATCGTGTTGAGATTATTGCTGATTTGGAGGTGTTCATTTTGCACAGAGCAGGAAGGGCTGAAAGGGCAGATCTGATTTAAGGTATTCCATGTGCCTGAAGAGTTTTGACAGCTGAGTCACTCTTTGGTGGGCTGCAGCCTCTAGTGAAGCTTGTGTGGCAGAAAATACTACGGTACCACATGAGTACCCTCAAGTTTGGAGATGCAAGAAGACCAGTAACTCAGTCTCTCAATCCAAAAGGTCTGCTGTAAAGGCTGCAGGAAACCTTGATCTTCCCTCTAATCCCCTCAGTCCCTCCCAGCTCGGAATATTCTGTGAATTTGGATGGCTCCAAATGCTGTTTGCCCAAACTGCTGAGCACTTCTGATGTTGAATCTGGTTCCCATCAGGCTACATGTGTTATGTTGTGCCTGTCACACTGATATGAGGGATAAAAACCAAGTCTTAGGGCACAGCTGGTTGGAGCTGAGTTAGGAAAAAAAAAATCATTGGAAAAAGGGTGTCAGCAAGCGCTCCTTTCAGGCTGTTTGAAGCAGTATTTAAAATGAGGTAAGCAGCACCACTTCAATTCTCTCTGGTATTGCAGGAGCCCTCTAACCAGGACAGGCAATCATTGACAGAGCTTCAGCCTGAGAGAACCAGTTCTTACCAGTGGTGAGGGGAGCAGAGAGGCCTTGGCTGTTATTGTTTACAGAGCTCACAAAGCATTTCTGTGTCATGGCTGAAGTGTTAAAGGATCAACCCCCGGGTCAGGGTGAGGTAGGGCTGCTTGGGCCAAGCTCTGGCCTCCCAGTACCCAGGAATCAGATGAGAACTTACCTCATTTTTCTCACATAGGTGGAGTGCAGCCTGCAGATCAGGGAGGAAACTCTGCTGTGCAGTGCTTGGTACACTGCAGCCATAACCAACACCTACAGTCTATGTCTCTGCCTAGAAAAAGAGGCATAAAATGTAGTGCAGCAGCCCTGCAAGGTTAAGTTTGATTTAAAAGGTGCAACAACCAGGTAAATCTCCGTCTCAGAGTCTGCAGAATCTGCTTTCTAAAATGATCACTTCAGTCACACTTCAAACTCCACTTCAGGTCAGTTTTAGGACTGCTTAAAGATACATCTGTTTGTTTCCATCTCTGAGTGTGCACAGGTCCTACAGAACTGTTTATAAGACTAGATTAGACCTTCCTGTCCCAAATCCCTGTGTCCCTGGGGAAAAGGGCAGAGAGGGTGGCTGCTCTTTTGCTGGTTTCCTACACAGCTTTAATGGCCTCCATCCAACCACACATCCTATTGCAGCACACAGTGGATCTGTGGGAAAGGCACTGATGCCAGGAGAGAGTGAAAGACAAAATATCAGCTGCAACTGGAAGAGAATTCCCTGAGTTAGGCAGGGGACAGCAGTTGCAGCTGAAGTGGGATCATCTCCAGCTACGAATGCTTTTTGTGCCAAAAAATCCCACCACGTTTTCAGCCCAGGCAGTCTCAGGCTGCCGCCTGACCTCAGCTTCAGGATGTCAGGAAACAGCCACACGAGACAGAAATGAACTGGTGTACAATCCTTGATGATCTCTGGGAACATTCCATTCTGCAGCCACAGAACGCAAGGCCTTTACGGAGGAAGTTTTGTTTGCTTCGTGACAGACACGAGCAGTGACAGGAAAAGTCTCAGGGTTCTTCCTTCTGCAAAGGTCAGTGATGGCAGCCTGAGAGGTGCCTCAGCAGAGGCTCCTATTTACATGTGGAGACTTTGCCTTGTGGCTCTGGACATCTCTGTCCCAGATCCCCCTTTCCCACTGGGACGATCCTTTGGGGAAGCTGCTGGGAGCAGCGGGAGCTCGGTGCAGACACGTGTGAGGACAGTGACTGCCACACAGAGCATGTCAGGAGGGTTCTGTGGTGTGTCTGTCACTGCACTGCCACACAGAGCGTGTCAGAGAGAGTTCTGTGGTGTGACACTCGTGTGTCTGTCACTGCACTGCCACACAGAGCGTGTCAGAGAGAGTTCTGTGGTGTGACACTCGTGTGTCTGTCACTGCACTGCCACACAGAGCGTGTCAGGGAGGGTTCTGTGGTGTGACACTCGTGTGTCTGTCACTCCTCCACCCCCCGGTCTAGAACAGCCTGGCTGTGGAACTCCCTTTGCTCTGGAATGAGCGGCAATGTCACCGGGCGGGGACAAAGGGAAGAATTTGTGCCCAGACCTTCGAGCGCGCCGTGTTCGGGCGTTTAACCCCTTCCTTCTCAGGAATGAGCGTGCCAGGCTTTGGTTGGGACCACTGAAAACTCGGAACTGGAGACACCAAGGGCTCCATCCACCTCGAGAGGCCGTCCCCAGCTTTTGTGAGCTCCATCTGCGCTGTGCAGCCCGCAGATCCCGGGCTGCCGCTCCCCGTGGATTTCCCCACTTACCGCGCTGTGTGCGGAAGCAGGGCTGTCCCCAGGCGCCGGGACCAGCTGCGGATCCCGGGTGACCTCCGGCAGCAGTGACTCTGCTGGCTTTGAGCTACGCTTCCCTCAGCGGGGGTGCTGGGTATTGTAGTTCTCGCAAGCAGCTCCGGGTTTGGATTCACTCCTGGAGTTTGTTCCTGTGCGTTACTTTCTGTTTTCTCCTTTTCCCTTCCCCCCGCCCCAAGCTTCTCTGGGTTTTGTATTCACAGCACAGGAGCACTGTTTAAAGTAAAGGAGCATATATCCTCGAACAAGAAAAGATGCCAAAAGCTGGATTTATCCAAAGGCTATGCTCCAGCACCAAATACCCACAGCTGGGCTCAGATCAGAGAGCACCCTGTGCCAGAGCACGTCAGAAAAATGACAAATTACTTTCATTCCTTTGCAAACGAACAGATTCCTCTCGAGTATTGAAAACATTATTCTGGGTTGGAGCCTACCTGACTATATTTAGCACAGAGAGAATTTTAAAAACACACAAAAAGTAAATGTTTTCAGGGCAGCCTGTTGCTTTTTGGTCATGAATTGAGCCGTTCGAATCGAGAATTCACGTCATGTAATTTGAGAGCATAGCTTGTAAAAATAATAAACAGAATATCCAGGGAAATAGTACTCTTGTTACCAGAGTTAGTTACAAGTCTAAGTGTAATTATGCTTGACTGCTATTTTTATGCTTCCTGAAACAGAGCAAGCCCAGTCTTATTAATCCACCGGGCTAATTGGATTAATGGACAAAACACATCTTCCCTTAATGAGATAAAGGATTGAAATATAATCTCTAAGGGAAGTATCCACCCTGCTGTTAAAACAAACCAACAGATTTATTGACCCTAACTGCCCCCAGATACAGATCTTGCAAGAAGGGCTGGTTTTAGAGGGAAGCAGCTGGAGGAGATACTTGGGGCATCAAATCTCGGGACAGCCTCTCCAGCTGGTTCAGCCCAAAGCAGCCAGGTGTTTGGTAAGTGCACCCTGTCACTGGAAGGGTTAAAAGTCAGAGCACCACGCTGCAGTGCAGAGACTCCTCTGAAGGCACGACACGACGGTGCTCTGGCCTCTCCTTGTTAGGTGCAGCTGAAACCCCCACGGGTTGGATTAGCCCAGTCGTGTCCACCTGGCCCCTGTGCCACGAGAAGGTAGAAAATGAGGTAAGTCTGCACTTCTGCTCCTGGTTTGAGCAGGGAGAGGCCAAGCAATCTCTGAGGGTTCACACTTTAATTGCCCTGTTAGATATTTCTGCAGCATGTAAGCAAGGGGGATGATTTTGAAACAGAGGCTTGCCTGTCATTTATTCATTTAATCATTTAATTCAAGGAGCACAAATACCAGCTATTGGTTTGGTACTTGAGTTGTTTCTTTATAAGTTTTTTTGGGTCTCCAAGTTGAGTGAGTTGCATCTCTAAGCTGTTTATATCAGTCCCTTGCAGACATTGTACCCTGTGCTGGGAGCAATCCTGGGAGTGAACTGAGGGCCTGGACACAAAAATGCATCTCTGACAGCTCTCTGTAGCTTACCAGCTTGAGCTTTGGCAGGGCCCTAGAGGAAATGAATCCCAGAAACTCTGCTGATGCAGTAAGAGCATCCAAAGGAGCAGGCAAAGAGGACACAGGCAGTAGGAATATCATCTCTTACATGGACAAGATTAAGGTAAATCTTTGGTCCTGTGTTGCTTTTTTTTTTTTATGTCTGGATTTGTAAAATACTCATATTGGGGTTAAGAGTTGGTAAAAGATTTTTCCAAGCCATAAAAGTGGCTGGAAAATGTAATTCCAGGCTAATGATGGTTATACTACTAATCTTGCTTTTTCCTTCTGTTTTGTGTCTCTCCAGTTGCCCCCAATAAGTAGAAATGAGCATTAGAATTGCTAACAGCTGGCCCTTGTAAAACAACTGTTAATTGCCTTAAATACATGAAACCAGCAAATTCACATTGAAAACTTGTGGTCAAGCCACAAGGAACTTCTTGGAAAGAAAAAAAAAACCCACCTCCTTTTTTTAGGACGAGCTTGGGGAAAGACAAACCACTTCTTTAAAGAGAAAGCTAATGAGTAGCCTTTCCCCCATCATTAAATTTTAGATGCAAACTATCCAAATCTGGCTTTTCTCTGAAGATAAAATCGTGTCTATGTTGTATATGATGGACGTATATAACAGCTTTAAACAGCTGGGTCTTTTGAGCTAATGTGGATTGATATAAATATGACTCCCCTGTGCCTTAAAACACTGCACACAGGTCACTGCCTCCAGAAGGATGCTGAAGGTCTGGAAAAGGTTCCAAGAGGACAAGGAGCATGACCAAGGACAGCCACTGCAAGGAACTGGGTGGGCTCTGACTCCGTCCTATGTGAGGGATGGGTACAGGGCATCTCATCCCATGCAGGAACCTCATTAATCAAATCTAACGAGCTGGAGCCTTCAGCCCCATGCTGATCGACTCATTGGTGTACCCCACTGCCCACCTTGCCTCCCAAAAGCATCTGGAGAGTGCAAAAGAGGATGAGAAAGCAGCAGATCTCGCTTGGAAAAATCTGACTGTGCCTCTACAGCGTGTGAGGCTTTGCCAAATCTCTAGAAGCTGCTGTTAAATCTCTGGCTAGATGTTAGGGACTCTTTGGATAATGGGGCTTTAACTGGATGCCTCAGCTAGAAGCTTGGATATCATTCCAGTGTTTCCTGCTAGTTGTAGGAGTTGTGTTTCTGTTGGAAAGTGACCAAAATGAGAGGAAAGGAAGGCTTATTTTTTGACGGATAGTTCCACTAAAAACTGGCCTTCTTCCTGCTCTGGCGCAGCAGCACTCGCAGTGCTGGCGGTGCCGTCAGCTGTGTGCACACATCTGTATCCACAGCTGGACAAGAAAGGACTAAATTCACCTCATGCCCTTGTTTGTTTCTCCTGTGAGACACGCTGCATCTCAGCATTCCCCCAAAATAGGATAGAACACCCGAGGTTTTGTCTTTTGAAGGCGCTGCTGGGCAGGTGGGAGCTGAGGTGACAGGCTGGCTACAGGGGGAAATCTCAGTGGTGGATCCCGCTGCAGCCTCCAGTTCCCTCTTCTGAACGAGGTGGCTTTTAAGGCAGCTCAGTCACCCTGCTAAAGAAAAGTGTATTAAAGGGGGGGGTTGCCCCCTGCTATGCCTTTGCCACCTCTCTGTTGTTTTTGTTGTTGTGAAAGATTTCTAGCTGGGAGTGACCACAAACTCCTGCCTTTAAAGGGTGAAAATCGGAAGCTCGCTATGCTGCTAGTGAGGAGGTGATCCTTTACTTGAAAGGACATCTACAGAGAAAGGAAAAAAAGGCTTAGGAATGTCCCTGATTCCAACTTCATCGCCGGAATGAACAAAGAATCAGTTTATTTATGAAATCCTACAAAGCAATGAGGCAGGCAGCATCGATCCCTCAGAGCAAGACTCACCCATGCAGCTTTTTAATGTGCATGAGAGCCTTGGGACCGGTGTGGCACCGGCCCTCCCAGGCTGAGCTCGATGATCTCGGAGGTGTTTTCCAGCCTAATTGAAACTGCGATGCTGAGCCCAGCTGCCCTGGCAGCACGCTGCGGGGCGGGCAGGGCTGAAGCGCGGGGTCCCGGCCTTTTAGGCCTCTTCTGGCAACTTTTACTCCAAAAACACCGCTTCGCTTCGATGCTTCCACAGTCCCTGCTGTCCCGGGGGCTGTTCCCAGCCCGCAGCCCAGTTCCCGGGCCGGTCCCAGTCCCGGCGGTGTCCCCGGGCCGGTGTCGGTCCCGGTGCGGTGCCACGTGCGCGGCGTCCCCGGCCCGGTGGGACCCACGTGGAAGCGCGGCGGTGGCGGCAGCGCATGCGCATTGCGGCGGCCGCCGCTGTGACCGGCCTCACGTAGCGCGCGGGCCGTGCCGCCCGGGAGGCGTGGCCTGAGGGGGCGTGGCCAGGCCCGCCTATAACAGGCGCGGCGGGGCCGGGCGCGCTCAGTTGGTGAAGACCCCGGAGCGCCGGTCCCGGCCCGGTACAGCCGCCCCCGTGCTCAGGTGAGGCCTGGCCGCCCCGTCCCGCCGGCCCTGGGGCTGGCTGGGCGGGTGAGTCGGGGGGAAGGGAGCCGCGGGGTCGGGCGGCTGCTGCGAGGGCGGGGGTGGGTGGGGGCCATACGTGGCAGCGCTCCGCCGCCCCCCGCCTTCCCCGCGGCGAGGGACCCGTGTCCCGGCGCTCCCGGCCCTTACGTAACGGGAGCCGGCAGCCTCCGGAGGGGGGCGGGAGGGCGCCGCCGCGCCGGCTTCCCCGCGGCTGGCAGACTAAACACAGCCGCCGCCTCCCTCTCCTCCTCCTCCTCTCGTCTGCCTCCTCCCGTTCCCCGCAGCTGGGAGTTGTCCCCCCGGCCGGGCCCGGGTCCCCTGCCCTCCGCTGGCGCAGGTGGGCTCCCGCCCCGCTCCGCGGCTCCGCAGCTGGAGCGCACGGCTCTGTGCTGGGAAGGATGGAAAGTTACTCGGCGTAAGCTGTGTGCGGGGATTGCACCGTGCGGAACGGCGCTCGTCTTGGTTTCCCTCTCCGCTGCTTTGGGCTGGACTCGGCCAGCTGCTTTTCGTGGAATTTTGCATCTACCTTTGTAGTAAGCGGTACCATTCAGTGGATATTTTGGTAGGATCCAGCCTGAGTAGCAGGAGAAACTCCAACCTGGAGCCTTGAGCATGCTGGTGAACATAATAGAAACGTCACATGTGTTTAGAATAAATCTTGCAGTTTACCTGTAAAGCTGGCCGCTCCCGGAGGGAAGAGCCCTCGGGATTGCAGACATAAGGGATTGCCTAGCGTTCAGTTTCACTTTTTTTTTTCCCTGCTGGCTTCGGTTAGAGGAGAAGGCAGAGTGCTGAAGCGTTCACCTACTTCTAAGTAAAGGTTCAGCGCTCGAGGTTTTGGTGAATGAAAGGAGCCATTTATTTACTTGGTTACTACAAGTCAATAGATGCAGCGCCAGGGGCTGTTGGCTCGGGATGCAGACGGTGCTCTGCCAGGGGCGGAAAGTGAAGGTAATGAGTTCCCGGGTTGTCTGGGAGGCAGAGGCCTGCCTTTGGGGACAGGGATGTTCTGTGTCCTGCTGCTGCTCTCGGACCTTTGCTGGATACGTTGTAATGCCTTGGACCAAACTGATTTGACCCGGAGTACTTCGCACTGCTTCTGAACTATGTGCTGACACAGCCACTACTGATTAACTTTCTTTCTCTTTGTTTTCCTTCCCAAGCCAGCTCTCTGACCTGTGCAGATTTAAATGTTGTTCCAGAATGAAGGGTTTTAAAATCTAGTGTTCAAAGCTGTGATTTTTGGGGCTTGCGCATCGATTGCAAAGTGCCCGGTGCAGTTTGACAAACTGCAATGACACATGATTTGTTACACTTTGGAAGGTGTGAGGATAAACAGAGGTTTATAGCAGGAAAAGCATGCCTTCATGCTGAGGTTGATACAGATAAGGAAATCTTTTTTTCTTTGAAAGAATATACTCCTTGGGAAAACCCAGCTGACCCTTTGCATATTCCTGCTTACTTTGTAATCAGTCTTAATATCTGAAAACATTGTGTATATCTCTGTAGATGTCTCAACTAATCCTTGAGCAGAAGGATAGCCTCCTGCCTGCTCTGTCTAATAAGATAATTGCTCTATTCCATCCCCTGTGTTCTTGGCCTGGGAAGTTAAAACAAGTGGGCTCAGAGGGCTGTGTCCATTCAATCTTAGTCTGGAGGAAATCAAGGGAAAACTTGTTTCAGTTCCCTGCCTACAAATCTCTGCACAAACACAACAGCTCTGTATTCAGCCATGAACATTGTCTTCAGCTTGGAAGTAAATGATGGATAGAACACCCTACTTGGCTTTGAAATTGATTCTCATCTCTTGTTATGTTATTATATTTTTCATATATATAAAAGATTGTAACTCTGTCATTAAAAGATGCTTAAAGCACACCCTGTTCTTTTGGTAGCAGCTGTTGTAGAAAATCTTTCTTCTCTCACTGCTTGGATCTTAATTTTAAAACAGCCTTTAAACATGCTAGAGGACCTGGGAACTGGATTCTGGTGCTTCTGTCCTGTGAGACCTTTAAGCAATGATGACAGCTAAATGTTCTTAGTACTTATTTTGGGAAAGTTCTTTCCTTTTCAGTGGTATTTTCGGTCACATTGTGTCATGAGACTGTAACTTTGGTTGTCCTTGAGACAGGAGATGTTTAGGGCAGTGAGCAGCTATCACTTCTGGTTCCATCTTCTCCATTTCCCCTAAGCTCAGCTTGATGGCTCAAGAGGTTTTATTATTATTTTTACATACAGTGGGGTCCAGTAAGGGTTGTGAGAACAGACCTGTCTTTTTAATCAAAAGTTGAGGATCTTGTTGATAGTTTTGTCTCCTGGTCGTGCCGTGGACTTACATCTTGAGCAGGCCAGTTATTTCTTACCTAAATAAAGAAGCTGGTTTGGAATTGAGTTAGAGCCTTTCCATGTTGAAGTACCCCCTAGTTTTCCATTTTTTATCCTGTTTTCTGAATCCCAGTGAAGCACCTGGGAGCTTGGAGCTGGCAATGAGGAGACTTGGCTGACGAGCATCTTCAGTCTTGGGTCACTGAGTAGTGGCACCTTGATTGTGACGAGGTTGTGTCGCTCTGCAGTTGTCTTCACTTGTCTGCTTGAATCCTTCTACTTGTGAAGCAGAACTGAACTCTTTGGAAGCCCCCAAAAAAGCCCCTCTAAGTGACATCAGTTGAAATGGTGTTTGCTGTGTGCTCAGAGGATTCTGTGCTGTGCTTGGCAGTGCCATTGCTCTCCTTGCTGCTCTGTTTCCCTTCTGTCCATGTGTGTGTTTGCTCTTTGCTGTCCCCCCTTCCCCGCTCACGTTTTTCCGCTCTGCCATGTCTTGCTGTTTCAGAGCTGAGTCAGTGCACGTTCCCAGGGGAGGCAGGAAGCTCCCGTGTTGGAGCTGTCAGCTGGACTCCCACTTCCCTGCGTGGGCAGGGATCCCCCTCTCCCCGAGATGCTCAATTGCCGTCTTTGTGGGACACGGCTGAGGAGGAGGGCGAGACTGACAGGAATAATGGAGAGAGGATTTTCATCTTGTTTTGCTTCATGTCAAGTAAACGGGAAGAAATTAAAGCCTACTTACTTGGCAGCCTGTGAGTCTGGGAGATTTCCAGCGTCCTATAAGAACTGAGCTGTGTTTTCTTTGATTTGGGAACCTGTGGCTGATCCTGCTGCAGAGGTTGGAAAGCTCTGCTCCGTCTGAAATTCTTCCAAGAATGGGAGATACAGTTTCTCTGGGCAGCCTGTTCTAGTGCACAAGTGAGAAACTTTGTGTTTGTATCTCCTTGCAACTGCCCTTATTGCATTTGGTGGCTGTTGCCAGTGGCTCCTGCTATGTGCCTGTGGAGATAAGGAGGTGGGAATAGGGGTTGCAACAGTGTTTGGATAAGCCTGGTGTTGGAGCAGGCTGCAAAGGCAGCTGGAGTAGAGGAAAAACAAGATGTAACAGGGTCACTGAGAGCAGTAGGTGGAGAGGAAACGTTGTTTTCTTCACCTTTTTGGTGATTTTGTTGTTTGGTTTTTCTTTTGCTTTTAGAAAGTTTCATCTTGTCTAATAGCAAGAAAGGAAACTCTCTGAAGCTTCTCTCGTGTTTCACTGAGTGCAGTAAACAAATAGCTCCGTGCATTCCCAGTACTGATAAAATTGGCAAATATTTATGGTGTAGTAGAGCTGTTTGTGCTTTGTCACTGATTCACAGATGTATTGGCTCGAGTGCAGAATAGCAGGAGGCACTTGGCTTTCTGCAGGGTGAAATAGGAACTGGGTGGTGTTTTCAGTGAGAATGGAGGTGGACATTGGTGGGTTTTTATTAGGTATGTTTGAAACAGTCTGATGCAGCTCGTTGGCTGCCTGTGGGGAGGGAGAGGTGATGGAGGCTGCAGTGGATGCCAGGGCTGCTTTAGAGCATTGGTGAGGGGAAAAGGGGGTACTCCAGGCTTCCCTCTCCAAATTCCCACTTTCATGGGCAGAAAACAAGCTGTGATGTGCCAGAATGCATCAGCCCTTCAGTTGTGGTCATGCGTATTTTGGGTGGTTTGCGAGAGCTGGAGGTTGTGCTGCTTTTCTGGGCTCATGTGAGTTTCCTGTTAGTGCCAGTGAACTGTGTTTGTGCTGTCCAACAGGCAGTTCCCAGAGGAAATCCAAACCCCAGTGCCTCTCCTCCTGCTGTGCTGGAGGTGGAAAGGAGAGGAGGGAGCTGCCTCCTAAACCTTAGGGAGTTGTATGAGGAGAGATCCTGCGCTCTGGAGTCAGGGATTTGTTCCCTGTTAATTCCATCCCCTGCGGCTGGGATGGTTTTTAATTGGGTGTACCTTTTGAACTTCCCTGATTGTGTTTGCAGGTTTGCTGTGTGAATACCACACCTGGGTCTCTGCTGTTTCCTTGATTTAAGTTATGCTGCTTTCTTCCCTAAGTAGGCCAAACTACCTTCTAGCTGAGCTTGTTGCTTTTTTCTCTCTTTTTTTCTTCATTAGTTGGGCTGTTGGAAGAGTTGTTAACCAATTTTTGTTAGTCCACGCACTGGAGTTCGTTCTTTTCTGAGCAGTATGTGAGATTTTAAGCTTTTGTTTGAGAGGAAAAAAGCAAAGCCTGTGAATTCCACGACAGCATAATTATTCCTGAAGTATGCAGGAGCCAGGCAACGCTAGGCTGCTAAAGGGATCAGGATCCTGAAAGGCTGAGGGCTTGGCAGCTGGCCCTGCCTGTGAGCCTGCCACAGACCTACCCAGGATCCAGGGACAGAGCAGCCTTTTGTGTCAGGTGTGGAGCTTGGCTCCGTGGTGGCAGCAGCAGCGTGCACAGAACTCCCTGTCTGGACTGCTCGAGTGGAGTTTTCATTCAGACCTGTTCCACTGGCATCTTTCTGACTGAAATAAGAAAACCTTTTTTTTTTTTCCCCGATTGAGTGGATGAAGTTGGTAATGACTATTTTAAATCGGTGCTGTGGGCATTTTTCAGTGTTTTTTTCAATGCTTTTTGCAAAGCAGCTCTACCTGCAGCATGACTTAGATGCTAAAAAGGAGAGTTGTCGTGGATACCTTGTCCCTGAGCTATTCTTTTTTTCTTTTGCCACCCGAGGGAGGTATAAAAGCCAGCAGGAAGGACTCTGGCAGCATTGGCAGCCCCAAGAGACTGAGCTGCCCTTTCTGAAGGTGGATTGAACTCTCTGGTGAGCAGGGATTTTTCACCTGTTTTGTGTTTCTCTCACAGGTGTGTGGTGAGGTGAGAGCTGTTGAGCAATGGCGTTTAAGAAGGTTTGGTGTACCCTGGCCCTGGGATTTCTGCTGCCTTTCTCTTGTGCCCACACGGACTTCTTCACTTCCATTGGTGAGGCCTGCTTTGCTGTAGCCAAAAGAGTTTCCTGACACCCCTCAAAGCTCATTCTGCAACAACATGTTAATCATCCAAGGCCCTAATTGGTACAGATCTACACCCACTTCCTAGTTCTTTCCAAGCTATTGGCTTTTCTTTGGGGAGAAACGGGTTTTAAGTCAGTCCAGGGGTAGTCTAATGACCTGGCTAGGCTTTGTAGTCACTATTTATTCTTACAGGTATTGGAATTTGCACAGAATTTTGGTGCTGCACACATGCAGAAGGAGGGGGTGCAGCTGCCAAGGGTCCATAATGGTGCGATCTGTTTGGACTCACCCTTGGGTTCTGGTGGCTTCAGGGTGGGCACTGCAACCCTTGATGCTGAACCACTTCAGCTGCCTGCCTGTAGGAGGTGAAGCAATTATTAAATTACTGCCAGGGACCCCTTGAAGTCACGGATATCATCTTAAAAATAAAGCCCTGGCTTAGTGTTGTGTATCAAACAGGAAGGCTTTGTGTATATCTGTAGCTTTCTCTTTATTTGCTCTACATTATGCATGCTTGGATGAAAGATTACTCTGTGGCAAACTATTTCCTTTTCCAAATGAATCCTAAATTAGTTCTAATAATAAATATGCAGTATTACATTAATTTCCATGGCAACAAGCTTGGTCCAGCAGGAGATTTTCTCCTTAAAAAAAAAAGAAAAGAAAAGAAAAGGCCTTCCTCAGATATTCCTTCAGTGTTGTTTAAGTAAATGCAGAAGGACTTTTGGGGAAGAAAGAAAGTAGAAAAGAGGAAGAATGCCTTTAATTCTCAGGGTTTTGTGTTTCTCCTTGTCTCACCAAACTCATTTTTTTTTCTAGGTCATATGACAGACTTAATTAATACAGAGAAAGATCTGGTCGTGTCACTCAAAGATTACATCAAGGCAGAGGAAAGCAAGCTGGAACAGATCAAAAAGTAAGCAGCTGGTGTCGTAATGCTAATGGTCAGTCATTTGAGTCCACCCTTATGCAAAAAGTGCTTCCTTAAGGCTGATTAAATTTGTGGAATTTTTGCTCTGGGGCAAAGCTTAAAGTAGCAGGTCTTGCTGGGTGTTTGTTGTAAATTGTTCTCTTTGAGCACAGCTTGGTGTATAAATAAGAAGAGACCTGACCATGTGAGGAGCAGAGTCTGATATGTCAGATTTTATCACAGCTAGAAATAAACATATTTTATCACTGAACAGGATGCTTTCCTTGTGTTCAGAAGTATGTATGTATAAATCTGCCTTGAGGGTGCTGAAACAGTTCTAGGTGGAGGAGTGCTTTTTATTTTAGCCTTTGTGTATTACTTTCTGGTGTTCCATCATGCAGGAAGAAAGATCCTTCTTTGTCACTTAAAATACAGACTTGGAATTGCTGCCAGGTTTGGAACCTTACAAGTACATTCTTTACAACTACAAATTAACATGGGAGCCTGCCAGTTGGGCATCCAAAAGTGTGTAAACACAGCTTATTGCAGAAGTGTTTCAGCTCTGTTTTTAGTATATCAATAATCAAACCTCAACCTGTGAGGTCAGGAGAGTTTAAATAACTGTCACAGAGCTATTAAAGAACATGAAAAAAAAAAATGCCAGCATTGTTTGTCGGCACCTGGAGGACACTGGGAGCTGGTCCTGCAGTGGGAAATGCAGGCAGGGTTTGACCCTGTGTGATGTCAGGGCACAGTTTGAAGTTGGTTTCTTCAGTCTTTGGCTTGCTCTCAGCTGGAGTTGGTCCCCAGCAGCACCTGGAGCCCCTCTGCTTTTGGAGGGAGCCCCTCACTCGTGTGGCTGCTGGAAGAGCCCTCCAGGGGACTGTCAGAGTGCAGGAAAACAATCAGGGACAGTGTGGGAAGAGCAAAAGCAGCCAGAGGCACCTCTGACAGCTGGGAACACCTCCCTGCCTCAGGTAAAGCCTGCAGATTTCACTCAGGCAAACCACATCCTGGAACCAGAGGAACTCCAGTTCATGGGCAGAGTTCCCTCTAGGCTACAGATTCTGGCTTTGCTTTCATGTTGGAGTTTGGAATCCTCTGTGGGGTGTGGCTCTTCAATTTACCCTGATTGCAGGGCGTTGCTGCAGGTCTTCATGTTGTAGATCCGGGTTTTTTTTTAGAAAGCTGTGCTTGTTTTGGGGCACGCTGGGGTGTTGAATGACCTGTGGTACTTAGGAGAGTTTGAGTTGGAGCTGCAGCACCAGAAACTGGGTTTGGGCTCCTCATTTGGGAGTGTGAGAAGTATGTAATTCTTCATCCAAGCTTTCAGCGTGGAAAGGAGCTTTGTGGTGAGAGGCAAGGGGCGTGTCACAGATGTGTGTGTCTGAACCTAAAGTAATTTGAGACAAGCATCAAAGCTGCCTTTTTGTGAGCCTTGGGGGGAAAGGGGGCATTTGGAAGATGGAAAATGTGGGTAAAGCTTTGTTTTTGATTACTCCTGCATGACAGCTCATAATGGGAGTGCTGGCACCGTGCTTTTGGGGCTTGTAGGAAGGAGTTCCTTCAGCAGGGTTCCAACATGGGCTGCAAGAGCAGCACAAGAGTTGGGCTGCAGCTGAGGAAGAAGATTTAATAAAAGAAAAGGAAGTAGCCCTTGTTCCTTTTAGAAGAGCTCTAAATATAGATAATGCAAGAGCTTGCAATTTCAGTTGGCTTTTTTATTAGTGAAGACATTTGAGTAGCTTGCGATCGGTTCTCCAGCACACGAGCAGACTTCTGTGAGACTGTAATGGATATTTTCATTGTAGATGGGCAGAGAAGTTGGATCAGCTGACAGCTACTGCCACGAAAGACCCAGAGGGGTTTTTGGGCCATCCTGTGAACGCATTCAAGTTGATGAAACGGCTCAACACAGAGTGGGGTGAGCTGGAGAGCCTGGTCCTCAAGGACATGTCAGATGGTGAGTGTGTGTGCCTGCAGCAAACACCAGCATCACAGGCTCACTGCAGGTACTTGGCTGTTGCCTTTCACATGTCAGGGCTTGAATTAGGTTTGCAAATCTGCTTTGGAGACTGAGCATTTGTGGAATGAATCTGAATTAGTGTAGCAAACATTTAATTGCTGCCTCTTTTCTTCAGCAAGAGTGGAAACTCTTCAGCAAGGAACAGGACATGAAATAGTTGACTGTGAAAAACACTCAGCAAAAGGAAGTCAGGGTGGTTTTGTTTGACCAGTGAGACTGTCTCAACAGCTAATTAATACCAGGTGGAGATTTGTAGTAAGGAATTATAAGAAAGCAGAGCTTTCAAAAAGACCCAGGATTAGTCTCTGATAAGGATTCAGCGTGCTCATCTTCCCTGTTGCTGTGAGAGGGACTGAACATGGCAATTGAAAAGGCTCTGCACCAGTGTGTCTTAAGCCCTTCTGAATGAGTGGGGGAAAACCAAAATGTTTATTTTTGATTTTTCCTTTGCTTTCTTTAAAAAAAACCCCAAACCAAATGTGAACTCTGCAGCCTGTGCTGTGAGTTCAGTTCAGGCTTGTGTGAAGGTGGATTTTGGCTTTCCCTGGAGCAGAGAGTTCACACAATTCCCAGGACAGAGGTGACCACGTGTTTCCCTGTCTTTCCCAGGCTTTATCTCCAACATGACAATCCAGAGGCAGTTCTTCCCGAATGATGAGGATCAGACTGGCGCAGCCAAGGCCCTCCTGCGCCTCCAGGACACCTACAACCTGGACACAGACACCCTCTCAAGAGGGAACCTGCCAGGTGAGAGCCTTCCATGGCTGTTATCTGCCTTCCCTAAATGTCCTGGTTACAAATCGTTTGCTCTGTTCCACCTCATTTAACTGCTCAGCCTGAAGGTAACATTCTAGGGAGGGGTTTGAGCTGGCTAAAATTAATGGAAAAAGTGGGATTTTGGTTGAAATCTGCATCTTTCTTCGAGTTATGGTAAGATAATCTAGTGTCAATAGTTTTTAATAAAAGTCAATAGCGATAAAATCTTGCCTGGGTGGGGTTCTTTCCTTGTGTTGCACTGGTTTTATTGCACAGCTTAATGCATTTGAACAAGTTCCTTTGAGCTTAAACTTCAGGGATTGTGTAAACTGAAGAGCAAAAGATGGTGCATACACAGGCTTGAGCCTGTGTGGCATTGCCTGAGCTGATCTTTAATAGGTTGCTTTGTGCAGGAGAAGACACAGCTTCTTTTTCTTGGTCAGAAAACTTTCTCTTCTGAGTCTTCCTTGTTTCCTCTGTTCAAAAATAATCCTGTGCCAACTGGCAAGAAATCAGCTCTGTACAATCCATCTGTGTTTTTGCAAGTGCTCATTGTGGTCAGATGCCTAATAAAATTAAGGGTAATTGGCTTTATGTGTTATGATGTATAACCTTGCTTTGGGTTTGGTTCAAGACCTGCTCAAGGACCTACAGATTTCTTCTAATGCAATGAGCAGCTTGTTGCCGTTTGCTTCAAACAGCACAGAAATACAAAGTGAAATTCTGCTGCTTTTGAAGCAATGAGCTGTCCAGACTGTGTGCAGTGAAGTGTAATGGCAGAACCTGGGAGTTCTGGAGGATAGAAGAGAATAGCTCGGGCTCCAGAGGGGAACTTCCCATGTGGTCACTTGTTTGTGCTCCTTTCCTTCATTCCCAGGGAATTTCTTTTGGTCCAGAATCTCAGTTACTGCCAAATCTTTGCAGTAGCCTGCAATCTGCCAATCTGTCCTCTGAGAGTTTGCAGATTCAGGCTCAGGAAGCTGCAGTTGCTGCCCATCACAGGATGGGCACAAGGTGTTTGGTGAGGGAGCAGGAATGAACAGCTGCTCTCTTTGAGCACTGCAGAGCTGCTGCTAGAAACTCAGAATGGATTAAGATGTAATCAGTGGTGTAATTTTAGCTGTAACACTGGCAGGTCCTGTTTCCCTCTTACAAGATTAAGTTTGGTTTTTCATAGGGCCTGTATTTCCACAGGCAAAAATAGGAATCTGTAATTTGCCTACTAGTGCTTCAATCTTTCAGAGGTCACTTAAAATGTTTCTAAAAACGACTGACTTGAAAAAATCCCAAGCAGCTGGGAATTTACTCCCTGATGTTTTCCTTTTCCTCCCCCACCAAGTTGTCACTAACAAGTCGTGGTTCAGTAACATTTTGAAAGTGATAATGTGATGTCCTTGAAAACAGAGTTCTGAAACTTCGATTTTGGCTTATTTTTACTTTTGCTGGAAGTGGTTGGGGTTTTGAGGAAGGAAGGTTTGTTTAATTTGATTTTTCACTTGTGGCAGAGACATTTAGCTGTTTGCTGGTATTCTGGCAATGGAAATGCATCTGAGTGCTTGTGTGCCAAGGATTTACAGGCTCTAGAGACTTCAGCAGACAGCTACTGCAGAAGGGAGCTGTGGGAGAGCAGAAATAAAACCCTGCTGTGAGGAATGAGAAATAACTCTAATGCTTCTCGGAGGAGTGGTCTGTGGAACCCTGTGTAAAACTCTGTTTTGTTCTAAATACCCAGGTGTGAAGCACAAATCCTTTCTAACAGCTGAAGATTGCTTTGAGCTGGGGAAGATTGCCTACACGGAGGCTGACTACTACCACACAGAGCTGTGGATGGAGCAAGCCCTGAAGCAGCTGGATGAGGGGGAAGTGTCCTCTGCAGACAAAGTCTACATCCTGGACTACCTGAGCTACGCCGTGTACCAGCAAGGGGACCTGGGCAAGGCCATGGCACTCACAAGGCGCCTCCTGGAGCTGGGTATGGGCCACAGGGACACAGCTCTGCCTGGGAACACAGGCCTGCCTGGAATCTGACTTGTACATGTGTTTGTAAAGTCTGTTTTTACATTTTAGGTGGTGGTTTGCTCCTTTGTACTGAAGGGTTTTCTGCCTCCCGACACTGTTGGCTTCTGTTCCTTTACCTGTCTGAAATCTGGTTCTCTCCCTGCATTTTGCTCCTCTGGGTTGAGATTGCTTCCCCTCTGGCAGAGGCAAAACCAAAATTAATTAAATTGAAACTAAACTGGTGATACTGAAATTTCTGCTGATGATTTAAATACAAATTCAGCACGCTGAAGATAAAAGACTTGTAAAAACAAAAAATACAGAATACAGGACAGTGAGATAAGAGTCTGTTTCAGGAAAAAATGAAGCATTTATTCTTCTGTACATAGTCAACTAACTGTGTGAGGGATGCTCCAGGCAGCTCAGTTCTAACCCTAACATAGCAAAGCTACTGAGAGCCTCTTATTAAAGACCTGAAGCTAATTCTGTAAGTTAAAAAGCTTTGTCACCAGGAATCTTGAATGCCACCAGGGAGTTTCCAGGTTTACAGCCAGTCATGCTGTCCCAGCTCTCTCCCTGTCCCATTCCCTTGTTTCTCTAGTGAGATGGGCTGGAATGGCCAAAACCTTTTCCTCAGTGCTGGGACCCCCGTGTGCAGTGAGGGCTGGAGAAGCAGCGGCGTCCATCTGTTTCCTCTTGCTTTCTGTAAATAACCACTTCTGGATGATTCCTCAGGGGCTGGAAACCTGCCAGTGATCCCCGTCTGTTTCTCTGTCCATAGATCCTGAACATCAAAGAGCAAACGGGAACATGAAATACTTTGAATACATCATGGCTAAAGAAAAAGAAGCAAACAAGTCCAGCACAGATTCAGAAGAGCAGCAGGAGAAGGAAACTGAGGTTAAGAAAAAGGATTACCTGCCTGAGAGAAGGAAGTACGAAATGCTGTGCCGTGGGGAGGGGCTCAAAATGGTAAAGTGGAGTAGACTGTTCTCAAATGTTTGAAACCAAGCAATGTCAGGAATTTGTGTGTGGTGTGCAAGCAAGGAAGTTGTTAGAGCAGCTGGATGAGTGTGCAGAGTTGTGGATCATGTGTTGGATTTCTTCCCTGTTTGGGCCTGTTCAGTAGACAGAAAGTAACGCTGCCCCAGGCACTGCTGGCTGTCTTGGATGTGCTCCATCAGTGTAATTAATTGAATACGGATGCTGGAAGTCCGGAGTTACAGACAGAATTAAATGGGGGTGGTTTTTTCAGTGATAAAATCGTCTTAGTGGGGTTGTGTAAAGTAATGCTCGTTGAAGCATTGCACAGCAGCATTAATGTGCAGGCAGCACTGACTTCTCAAACTGGAATCGTCTCTTTCACCTGTCACATAATGAGGTGGGGAGAGGGAATTGTTTGTGTGCCCAGGACGTGTTCTGACCTTGGAGATACCAATGTCCTATAGTTCTGACTCCCCCTTGCTCTGCCTCCCTTCCAGACTCCCCGGAGACAAAAGAGGCTCTTCTGCCGCTACTACGACGGGAACAGGAATCCCAGATACATCCTGGGCCCCGTCAAGCAGGAGGACGAGTGGGACAAGCCTCGGATTGTTCGCTTCCTGGACATCATCTCCGACGAAGAGATCGAGACCGTGAAGGAGCTGGCCAAGCCCAGGGTAAATGCCTCACGCTTCCTTGCCTCTGGAATCTGAAATTCCATGGTGTGAGTGTGCCTGGCTGTCTGCTCTGGAGCGCAGGGGTGTGTGCAGTGCGCTCACACCTTGCTTGCCTCACCTTGCAGCTCTTGGTGATACCCTGAGAAGGAGATTGGGAAGAGCTGGGAATTCTCTGTATGACTGGAGCCAGGTTACAGCAGTGCAGGATTGTCAGGCTCTTCCAGCAGACGCAGTTTCAGATGAGGAGAAGAAGGTTCTCCAACAGAAAACAAGCATAAAGCAGTGAGGGTGTACTGGAGTATTCCTGACTTGTGTTTGGTTTTCTGCTTTTGTTTTTTTTTTCCTTTTTGAAGTCTGGAAGGGAAAGGCAGCCATTCCTCTGGTCCTGGAATGCCACCTTATTGTATAGACAATGAAGGAATGGTTGTATTCTCTATTCTGGTATAAGACTGGCTTCTCCCAGGCTTGGAAGCTGCCTGCAGATGAAAGAGCTTTAAGAGAGGGCAGGACATAGTTGCTGGTTTTTGCTTTCATATTGACAGTGGTGCCTCATCAACCCTGTTTCGGACACTGCATGCAAAGGTTCTTGTTTCTCAGTGAGGAATAATCCAGGGCAGCTCCACTGTCTGAGAAAACAGCAGTGTCCAAGGCAAATAGCAAACTGATGGAGTTGCCTTCTGTATCCAGTTGGTGCAACTCTGCATCTACAAATGCACATTGGAGATGTAGTTAGTTAAATTTATTTATTTTTCCATCAATTCTAAAACAAGACTTATAGAAATGGTTTTTTCCTGCTTTTTTCCTTTGCTTTTGACCTGAATGGCTTTTTGTCCAGAATGAGCTGAGATCAGGGGAATAAGAGCATTCAGTGCAGGAGAAGCTGTTGGCTTGGCCTGCTGCAGGGTAGAGCAGCTGTGGTTGTACATGGGCACCTGGGCAGTGAGGCTGTCCTTGGCCTACCAGGGAGCCTGAGGGGGATCTTAAAGCTCCCTGAAGCCTGAGGTGTTGGACCTTGGGAAGAATTTCTTCACTGAAGAGTTTGTCAGGCATTTGCAGGGCCTGCCCAGGGAGGTGGCAGGGTCACCATCCCTGGAGGTGTCCAAGGAAGGACTGGATGTGGCACTCAGTGCTCTGGGCTGGGTGGCCAGGTGGGGATTGATTGGAGGTTGGACTCAATTATCTTGGAGGTCTTCTCCAACCTCAGTGATTCGGTGATTCTGTTGTGAGTTTTCTGAGGTAGACTCTGACCTGTGAACAGGAAGTGTAAGCTCTTCCCCCCACATACCTGTGAGGCATCTCCTCCTGCTGCCCTGCCAGGCAGCTTTGCTGCAGGGCTGAAAATCTCAGCCCCCATTGCTGGTCTGGAGGTGTTGGAGCTCCTTTGCTCCAGCGTGTGATATGTTCCACATCTGTGGAATGTGGCCAGACCACTACTTTACAGAGTAGAAAACTGCAAATATGTGACTGTAAGCTCTGGACTTGCTGAGGTCGCTGTTTTCCTGTCAAACACTTGGCTCATGGCAAAGACTTGGAGACCTTTAAGGCAGGAGCATCTGTATGCAGTTACTGCTCCCATATTCCCAGTGGCTGAGGCCTTGCATGGCTCAGCAGCAAAAAGATTGTGTTCTTGGAGACCTAAAGGTCGTCTCCTCCTTCCTGCTGCTCGGGATGCTGCCATCCTCTGGGAGGAGACAGTGCTGGCTGCTCTGTGCCCAGCCTTCTGCTGTGCTGGCAGGATGAAGCCTCATTATTCAGCTTTGGAGTCTCACTGGAATTGTAGTTTGTGCCTTGTTTTTTAATGTCTGCATGGGAGGAGAGGAGAGGCAGCAGACTGGGACCTCCCAGTGTCTTTTCTTGTCAGTAGGTATGGAGAGAGAGGCCTTGGCTTGTTTAGTTTAACAGTAGAGAAATGCTTCTGATTGTTTGGGAGCTGGCATGACATTGTGCCTGTTGCAAAATTTGGGCTCTGCATCTCAGCCTTTCCAGCTATGAGTGATGGAAAGCGGCTGGTAGTACATGAACCAAGTTAAAGGTTGGTTCTCACACATGAGGTTCGGAGTTGGAATATTAACACAGATGGGAAGGCATGCAGTAAATGGAGCACAGCAGAGGGAAAGGAAAGCCTTGAGCCAGGAGTCCCCCCTCTGTATAAAAGTGACCATGGGTGAAGCAGAAGTTGTGAGGGCTCAGAAGGAGCTCAGTGCTGCTTTTGGTATGGGAAGGACTGAAAAGGAATGGTTTATTCACCTTTGGCTTATGGTGCTGCCTGGACTCAGTTTACCTGTCAGACTCCTCATGCAGGGGCAGGACAGTGTAACAAAGCCCCACTTGTCCACATGCCACACCAGCGTGCGGCTCCCAGAGCGTTTTGTTACAAGAGAAATCCAAGCTGCTGTGGTTTGCTTTATTCACACAACTGTTCTTGCTGCAGACACAGAAACAGGACTTGTGGAAAACCTTAAAAAAAAAAAAAAACCCAAACAAGAAACGTTTTTTTTAGTCAAGCTGGAGCCTCCCCCTCGTTCCCCGTGGCCCTGCACCCTCGGTGGCAGCCAGAGCAGGGCGGTGGTGGCTCGGTGGCATTGTCCCCATGCCCAGGCTTCTGAATGGTCGGATTGCTGGGATGCAGATTGTGCTTGTAATGCAACTTCTGATGGTTCGCTTCACAGCTGAGGCGAGCCACCATTTCAAACCCCATAACGGGAGCCTTGGAGACGGCACATTACAGAATTAGCAAAAGGTAAGAGAGCTCTATGCCAGAGGTTTTGGGCCTGTAATGAGTGTGTACGTCCTGCTCATTCTGAGGAAACGAGGTGGGCTGAAGAGACACCTTGCAGTCGACCTTGTGATTCTGTGCAGATCTGTAACAGGCTGTTACTGCTGAGTTTCTCAGTCGTTTCCTTCAGCTGGAAGTTCTGGGGGCGTGTTTTGATTTGTTCGTTCCTTTTTGGTCGCCTTCTCAAGTTCTGTTTTTTCAAGCAAGTCTTTGCAGTCAGTGTGAGAAATGCAAGATGCCACAAAACCTTCAGTAAAATCTGGGTTTTTTTGTTTTTAATATCTCCCTTTGCTCTTCTCACAACCAAGAACTGTCCTCTCTTTCTTTGGAAAATGTAGCAGACCTTGAAGTGCCTTAATGGGTGTAAGAAATGCTTTGGGTCCTTGCTGTGCACACACAGACAGACACACATCTCCTTGTCCAGGATAATCCCACACTCCCTGCTGGGCTCCTTTACCTCCTGCCTGACACAAACCTGGCAGAACACGGGCTCACTTCCACTGGGCTCCTGGTTCTTTTCAGCTTGGCAAATAAGTCCTACAAGTGCTGAATTTAGCCAGTGCTTTCCAAAATTGGCTGGATCTGAAAGAAACCACCTGCCCCTGCCTGCCCTCCCTTGGTTTTAGCCGTGGTAATTAAAGATTGGCCGCACAGGCCGTCAGCACTGAGCCAAAATTCTGGGAGGAGTTAAAACTTCCGGGTGAGGAGGAATTGTCTGGGAAACTCAGCATCATAAATTACTTGTAGAAAGTCTTGATTTTAAACCAACCCAAAAAAAAAAAAAAAAAAAAAAAAAAAACAATAAAGGGAGGAAAAAAGTGAAAGGACAATCTAACCAAATTATTCCAACCAATTTGTTGTGATTTGGACATGGCAGCTGCAGCTTGTGTTGCCCTTCCAACCATTGCTAATATGCGAGCATCGCATCCGGACCAATCGGAACCCTTTCAAACACCTGGGGCTTGGCCAAAAGCAGCCTGCAAGGTGGGTAAGCCTTGTCCTTTCTCTTTTTGTAGCTGAGCCGTGCTACTGTTCATGACCCTGAGACTGGGAAACTGACCACAGCACATTACAGAGTCTCTAAGAGGTAAGGGGAAGGGATTCCTTGTCCGAGGAAGTGTGTCCTGGGGCCGTGCTGCTTCAGCGCTGAACGTGGGCCAGGATTCTGTGTGACTTCCCTTATCCTTCAGCCTTTCTTTCAGAGAGAGTGGGCTAAGCAAGCTGAGCTGTCATCTAACAAAGCACGGGGTCTGCTGAAGTGGAGGTGGTTGTCAGTGGTGGCATTCCAAGGTGGAAGTGCCCTCTCTGGCTGAGCATGGCTTGTGTGCTGCGACTAACACTCTCTATGGGGGGCTCTGCTGGCACCCAGTGCAACGGGGCACCTCCCTGGCTCACCTCTGCTCCTCACCTCCAGTGTCCACTCTTGCTTAGAGCTAGGAGCTGCTGGGATTCCTGGGAGCACTGCCCGTTAGAGCTAGGTGATGATTTTAAGGGATTTCCCTGTTGGAATGATGGAACGTAGTTGCTGCTGAGATAGAAAACCCAGTGTTCTTCCAGCTGCTTTGAACAAACCCCTGGACTTGGAACGGCCTGGAGCTGAAGGGCTTTTATTTAGCTGTGAGTTTCTTCAGAAAGGTAAAAGTGCTTCCAAATATGGGATCACAGGAAGGTGATTGATTCAGGAATGATGATAGGTCTCAGGAAAACTGGAAAACCACTGGAGCTGAGGTCCTTAAGGACACTCTAGTGGCCAGTTGAAAACATTTTTTTGTGCCTCACACCTCCGCAGCTGTGGGTCTGTGTGCTCATTGGCACGTGCAGGTAGTGGGAATCCTCTGGAAATTGTCTGGGAAGCTCTTACACATTTGCTCCTTAGAACTGCCCCCACAGAGGGACTTTAGGAACATTCATCTTCCTGCTGGACATGTGTTGCATTTAATTTTTATTTCTTGTTTTTAATGTTCAGGTCTGTCCATGTCTTACTCATCTTGGTTATTTGTCACTGCTTATTTGGAAGGCTTAATTTATTCACTTGTGGGGTTTGTCCTCTGTGCCAGACAGCTCTGGAGTATCTACTGAGGAAACTCCTTCATCCATCTGAACATCCCCTCGTGTCAAAATTGATGTGCTGATGATGGGAACTGGAGAAGGGGACCAGATTACTGATGGAAATTGGGATGCATAATTGGTCCCTATTTAAATAGATGAGGCTTAGTGAAAGAACTTTTAGAGTTGAGATTTTTCATTAGTAGGAAGTGTTATTCCCTGAGGTAGTGCAGATGCCACAGTCAGAAAAAAAATAGTACAAGGCACCACCCAACATTAAAGGCCAATTTCAAAAGAAACAGGATAGAGCCTGGGGAATGAGACCCTTAAATTCTTGATGAGGTTTGGTGCTCAAAAATGTGTCACTGTGGGACTTTTTTCCAGTGTACCCAAGGAACTCTCGGAATTAAATCACATTTTACTGAGCTAAGTTTTTAAATTTAATTATTTAACCTCACTGGAAACTGAAATTAAAATTGTAGAGACACATCCAAGAAGTTGGGGAAGGCCACTTTTTGAGGTCAGGAATAGCCTTGAGGGATGGAGCAGGACTGCCCTTCTGCTTCCCCTTGCCTTTGCTTTCCTCCATGTGCAGATCTGCAGGATGGCTATGGGCTTTCCAAGAGAACCTGACACCTAAATCTCAAGTAGGAGGCAGAAGCCACCTCCAGCAGCCTGATTTAGAGGGGCCTGTGCTGCTCCTGCTGCTCTCCTGTGCTGCCAGAAACATCTTTCCCTTGGAGCTCCTTGAGCCGGTTCAGATTCCAGATGAATCATTGCTCCTGAAAACCAAAAAAAATGCTCACTTCATTTCTTTAATAGATGACTGCTTTCCTCCTCCCAACATTCCTTCCCAGCACATGCCCTCCTAAATTACAGCATTCCTGACTCTGAGAGAGCTACTGTTCCCTCGGTGGGACGTGGCAGCTCTGTGAAGGGGGGCACCTTGCCAGCACCAGCGAGCTGTGTATGCAGCACCAGGATAAACCCACCCACTCTCACACTGCTTTTACAGATAAAAACTGCATTTTCCCCCTTCCCTCTCCTCCCAGCAGGCAGCCAGAGCTCGCAGCATGCAATGGTAAAAGTTTCCACTTCAGAAATACCAGGCTGGGCTTTTACTCATTCCCTGTTGTGTCCTCTGCTCGTACTTTCCTGCACGCCAAGGTGGCATTTTAACACAAATGCCAGTATTTTGTGGCCAGTGACTTACAGAAGTAGTGTTGGGATGTAATGTCTTCTCCTAGACTGACCAGTGCAGCTGAGGAGATGACATCTTGGGGGAGATACACACTTGGGTGTTCAGTAGCTCCAGAGAATTCTCTGGTTTTTCCTTAATGTACTGCTTAGCCTTTAAATTATTTCTGTGTAGAAGCATTGTGTCATTGAAAATCACTAAGGTGCCTCATGCAGAATTATAAGAGGGAGGAATAGGGGACATTTTGTGGCTGCCCCATCCCTGGAAGTGTCCAATGCCAGGCTGGACAAGGCTTGGAGCAGCCTGGGATAGTGGAAGGTGTCCCTGCCCATGGCAGGGGGTGGAATGGGATGAGCTTTAAGGTCCCTCCCAACCAAGCCATTTCTTGATTCCATGAGTCAATATGATTGTTCCTGACTCTTTGTAATGCACATTGAAGTTGTTAAAAGCCCTCCCCAGTGTGAATGAAAGCATGATTTTTTTGTAACAGTTGAGGGATGGCTTTTTACAAAGCCAAGCGGGTCAGCAAAACACCAAACTTGTGTGGTCGGGGAACTGGGGGGGTTGTGTGGTGGTTATAAAGGAAATATCAAATGCTCCTGTAACTAAATCCGGTGGTATCTTGAACTGCCCTGCCTGTGGCTGCCCAGGAATTGTCCCTTTTTGTTAGGGCCCATCATGGACTCTGAGGTGGCAGCTGGTCAAAAACAGGACAGAATGCAATGAACCTGGAAGTATGTAAATATTAAACTGCTGAGCATGGTGAGGCTGTTAGTGCTGCATCTCCTGCACCGCTGGCCAGGGGAATCTTTCTCTTTTTTTGATAGACAAGGGCAGGGAAAAAAGCCACCTTTGTGATAAGAAATTGTTTTGAACGAGGAGGAGACTTTTATCAGCAAAGGGACCAAGCTGGGACAGCAGCAGAGGAGGGAATGTGGGACAGCTGGAATATTCTGTGGCCAGGCAAAGCCATGGATGCAGCTTCCATGACACCTAGAGGGTTAAAACTCCCTGTAACTCTGCATCACTCCAGGCCTCCCTGTGGTTTTGCTCAGCACCCAGCAGACAGGCTGGCACTTGGAATACGGTTTCAATTCCCTGTTGCTCCACCTTCCCTAGGCTTTCTTTGTGTGTTGAGGCAGTTAATTTTTGTTTTTAAGTACGTACAGTACTCCCCTTCCTGAAAGGCTGCGGTATTCTCCCTGGTGAAGCATTCATTGCCACTCTAAATAACCAACAGAGCAAGAATGCTTGGGTTTTTCTTTCTTTGGGTTTTTTTTTTTTCCTTTATTAGCAAACTGGACAGAGGCAAAGAGCCTACACTGAAGCTGCTGGCTTGTTGGGGCTGTTCTTGTGCCTTAAACGTGAGGTTAGGGCTGCTTGTGAGCATTACCTGGTCACCAAGGCTGTGTAGCATGGCTGCTTTTGGGGATTTTCATTTGGTAAATGCTTCGTTTCCATGTCTTAGCATCCTTCTGCCACGTGAAATCAAAGCAGGTTGTGTTGTAACACCTCCTTGTACTAACAAGTGTTCAGCAGTGGATGGGTCTGGGGATGTCTTTGTGCATGTCTGTCTTGAGAAATCTGGTTTCTTTTATCTCACAGTTCATTTGTCATTGTAAAAAATGCTCGTAGAGATTCTGTAACCTGTGTCAGTGCCTTGTGTCATGTGTCATGCTACTGCTCCTCCCAGGCAAAGTATTTGGGGATTTATGTGTTTTTGAAATACAAATCAAAGAAAAACTTCATCTAGTATAGATGTGAAGGTTGATTGAGTAAAATTTGAGTAAAATGATGGAGTAAAAAAGTGATTTGAGTGAAAATACATGGATGCTGTTGATTAGTGTTTCCAGCTGGGCTCTGGGCACAGGGATTTCTGTCCAGCAGGAAGCACTGCTGAGCCCAAAAGCTGAGTCAGCTGCTAGAAAAAATAAAAAAGGTAGAAATAGCTGTCTCCATTTTCCTGCCAAAAAAAAGAAAAGGGAGAAAACAAGCCCCGAAATAATATTTTCACCCATACCAGTGCAGTGGGCTGCCAGGGTAAAATGAAGGTGCAGTGGCTGGCATGGGATGAGTAAAGCAGCAACAGAATCAGGCATCAGGTGAGCAGAGGCAGAAAAAACTCTAATGCACAGCAGGAGGCAAACATTTTGAAAGATGCCTTTGGAACTGAGGCTGACCTTCCACATTAAAAAAAAAAGGGGGGGGGAGTAGTTCAGGTTTTCTCCCGTTTAAAAATCATTGTGTACCTGAAGCACGTGCTAAATACAGATTTGTAATAGGCTGTTCTGATAGCAGTTGTTCAGTTTAATGTATTATTTGATTGTTTTCAGAATGATTTTTAGTGGCACTGCAGGGGTAAGTGATGAGAAAGGGCAGCTCCCAGAGTGCTGGCCTGGAAGCGTGTGACATTTAGGGGAGCCGAGTTCCAGCTACACAGACAAAGACAGTAACTCACCTGTTCCTGTCCCAAATCTTCCTTCAAAATGCATCACCCCGGGGGCTGAATGAGCTGTTGAGAGTGGGCTAAGGGCAAAACGGTGTGTGCCTGGTTAAAAAAACACCTTGAAGCACTGTTGGTAACACTTCCTTCAGCCCAGGGTAGGAATTCAGGCCTTTGGCTACAGAGCTCCCTTAAACCACTGCTGGAATTGGTCTTTCTAGGAAACGTGTTCATTAAATTCAGGGTTTTGTAACACCCTGAAAATACTTCTGGGTCAGGGTGCCAAATCCTTGAGAAGTCCTAGAAATGAGTCTCCCATTGCAAGTCCCTCCAAGCGTTGCTGCGGTGCTGCCTGGTGCTGTCACTGTCACTAACTGTCCCCCCGCAGCGCGTGGCTCTCGGGGTACGAGAGCCCGGTGGTGTCCCGCATCAACACCAGGATCCAGGACCTCACAGGGCTGGATGTCTCCACAGCAGAGGAGCTGCAGGTAAGTGGCAGCATGGGTTTCCTGCTGGGTGCCAGTCACCAGTTCAGCACCTTGCTCAGGTGGGGTGGCCACAAAAACTTACTTATTTACAGAGGGGGAAAAAAAGTTGTCTTTGCAGAGCAGCTGTTCAGTGGGAAATGGCTTTTTGGGGCTGAAAGGAAACAGTGATAACTGAAACTCTGGATGTGTAATTCCTTTTTATTTAGACGAATTGAATTTCGTGGCCGCAGGGTCAAACTTTGCTGCTGTTGGAGGCAGTTAAAAGTTTAGCTTGACTGGTACTCAGGGAAGACCACCAGTGTGTCTGGTGTCCCTGTGATGTGGGAAACACTGGCTGGATGTGTAACTTGAGTAAACTGTAATTTAGAAATGCTTTTGTTTATTTGCTTGAGGCCTTTAAATGAGCAGCTGCTTCCCTGACTGGGAGCAGAGCATGAGTACCTAGAAAGCAGGACACCCACAAAGTTCTTCTGAAACCTGCTGTGCTCCTTGCCGCTCTGCCAAGGTTCCTGGTGATAAAATGGCCAAGGATCTGGTGGAAGATTGAGGTTATTTTTTTATAACCAACTGGCAAGAAGGACAGGGAACCCTATTTATTGACACAGTCAAATTCAGATCAAAAACTGGTTTAAATTTGATGATGTAAAAGCACCGTGACACTGTTTTGAAGAGAGGGTGAAAAGTTTTCTGTAGAAGAAGAATGCTTTTCTGCCCTGGGAAGCACCAGATTCCTTACCTGGAGCATGCTGCATCCTGCAGTGCCAGTGCCAGGAGGTGCTCCTGTTGCTGACAGGCTTTCCATTTCCCGGGGCTTGGTGTTTAAACTTCATCTCTGCAAAGGTTGTAGCTGACAGTCAAACTCTTGCCTGGATAAAGACTGATTTACTAGATCCTGTGCTTCTCCTTCCACTGTAGGTAGCCAACTACGGCGTAGGAGGCCAGTATGAGCCTCATTTTGATTTTGGAAGGGTAAGTCCTGTTTTGTCTTCGCCTCTTTCTTCTTCACAAGCGCTGTGTTTCTCTTTTTCAGGTGGCAAATTATGGAGTGGGAGGACAGTATGAGCCCCACTTTGACTTTGCACGGGCAAGTAAAGAGCTGGAGGAGAGCTAGACCTGGTGAAGCCTGGGCCTCTGGGCTGGGGCACACTCTCTGTTCTTCAAAGCGTACTCAATTTTGTAGCTCTTCCACTTTCCTAATCCATGTCCGTGGAGAAAGCCCTCTAAACCACCAGCTGAACCTGTGGAGGTTACTAGCTGTGAGCTGAGTGCCAGCAGACTCCTGACAACTGGAAAAAAAAAATCTTATCTCACTGTCCTTAATTTTTAAATTGGATTTAAATTCCCCACCTGTTTTAGTCCAGCTTAAATTGCAGACTGCTGAAATTCAGTTGGTTATTTACTGGGCATAATTCTGTGTGGTTTAACCCCTTCAGATTAACCTTAACCCTGCCAATCCCAACCACCAGCTCTGAATCAGGATGTCTGCTCTGTAAGCACCTGCTCCAAGGCATTGCAACTGATGAACTGGTTTTGTTTGGAAACACTGGGGTTGTTTCCTGGAGTAACAATCGCTGGGATTTCAGTGCACACAAACTGTGGTCACAGGGGGTGGGTCTAAAAAGAGAGGTGTGACAGAAGTTGGTATCAAAATGGGGTTCATGCTTGTAAGTCGAGTGCTGAACACTCTGAGTTGCCTGGTTTGTCACTGAGGCTTCCTGCTTCCCAGCTGGAATCCAAAGTGGAGCGTGGCAGGGAGGTGTTCCAGCTGACCCTGGGACCCAGAGCTGCCCTGGCTGCTTCCAAGGACAAGGGGGATGTGTGTAATTAAATAATTCAGTTTGCTGTGAGGAGGATTTATAGACTCAGCCTCAGACAGCACAGTTGTTCTTACCCATTAGACAGCTGGGCTTAATGCCCTCTCTCCCTCTCCTACAGAATTTCAAAGTGCCTGGTGTATTTAAATTAATAGATTCACTCCTATTGCATTCCTCGCCTCCTTCCAAATCGAGGGGTTGGATTAATTCTTCTTCATGAGTCTGTTGTGTGCTGCTGGCTCAGCAGCTGTGTGTCGTTGGCTGCTCTCAGCAACCAAAAAGAAATGCTGATGGAATCTGCCTGCTTTTGTTCACAGAAAGATGAGCCAGATGCTTTTAAGGAATTGGGAACAGGCAACAGAATTGCTACTTGGTTGTTTTATGTAAGTGATACATTTCTGCCTTCTGTCACTGCATATTCTACACCCTGGGATGATTTAATTCTGCTTTTCTTTCATTCTTTTTTACTGAAGGGACTTGGAAGTGAAGCAGTCACTAACTTTGGGGTAATACTTATTGGGGGGGGGTCTTCTTTCCCAGATTTTGCAGTTCTTGCATGTGTCTTAAGGAGAATTTTCCCCCCAAAATTGAGCGTTAGCTTAAATTATTTGCCTGCTCGTTTATTTTTTGCATCTGCATCAGTATTTGCAGAATGTTCACCACCTTAACACTCAAGTGGGAGGGACAAGGCTGGGACTGCACTGGGAACAGAGGGGGTTTGGCATTCTTAAGGGATTTACATCAAAATTAAACTTCACTTCTACTAAAAAGTTAGATTTGATCAGCTTGAACTCACCTGTCCTTCCTCACCTGTTCAGATGAGTGATGTGTCAGCAGGGGGAGCCACGGTCTTCCCTGAAGTGGGAGCCAGCGTTTGGCCAAGAAAGGTGAGCAGGATTGATCCAGCAGATAAAAGCACTCCTCCTCACTTGCCCAAACAAGACAGGCACCAAACACAGCTTTCAAATGAACCTTTAAAATAATTTTAAGCACCTCTGTGCTGTCATAGCAGTGCTATGATTTTCCTTAAGTGCAGCAACTGGAGCTGTGCTGGTGATTCCAAGGGCCCCGATATTCCATGTGTGGATGCAAATGCAAAACATTTAAATACTCCAAAACACGTCTTGAAAATACTCAGATCTGTGAGTTGATTTAGTCTTGAGGCATCTGTGGGAAATTCTCCTGTCAGTTTTTTCCTTCAAGCAAGGTTTGCCTTTGCTGGCCTGCTGCTCAGCTTTAGTAAATAGTCTTGGCTTTCTTAAACGGGTCAGGAGTTGAATGAAACTGGCTTAGGATTTTTAAAAAAATGAAGAGCCAAGTATATAGACATACAATAAGCCAAAGGAGACTCATTCCTAAGGGAGCAAAGGATAGAATATAGAAAAGAGCCTTCAGTTTAAAAGGAGAATCTGAAACACAAATGCACCTACCTTTGCCTTATTCTTTGGTAAGTGGGTGTGGAAGTATGTGTTGTCCAGAGCAAAGGGCTGAGTGTTCCCTGCCATCCCCAGGGAACAGCTGTGTTCTGGTACAATCTCTTCCCGAGCGGAGAAGGCGATTACAGCACGCGGCACGCGGCCTGCCCGGTGCTAGTGGGAAATAAATGGGGTGAGTACCTGCCTCCGACCCAAGTCTGGGCTCTGCTGGGGGGGTGGCTTGGCTTTATTTTTCCTTTGGACTTCAGAAATTATGTTCTTTGTAGAGAAATCTGTTTAATTTACTTTATCTGCCTTGTATCTCTCTATATGTTAAATATATTTTATATACTAGCATATTTTATTCCATGTATAAAGGAAACTAATTCTATATCTGCTTTAGGAGGTTTTGTAGCTTTGCAGCCATGGAAGGTTTTCCAAACCTTCCCAAACTGGAAGACTTTTGTATTTGGTTGGTTTGTTGTTTGTTTGGTTGGTTTGTTGTTTGTTTGGTTGGTTTTTTAATTTCACCAACTTCACACATTTGTGAGCGGCAGCGGGGTCAGAATGAGAGAGTCTTTTAAGACCCCTTCCAACTCAATCACAGATTGGTTTAAAACCCTTTAGAAAATTAAGACAGTCCTGTGCTTTAGCTGGCCTAGAGCCTATTTATCTTCAGTAGAAGAGGAGCTGAGCATGTGCAGTGACCCAACACCTTTGTGTCTTTGCAGTCTCCAATAAGTGGCTCCACGAGCGGGGGCAGGAGTTCCGCCGGCCGTGCACGTTATCGGAGCTGGAATGAGCAGCCCGGGCTCCTGTGTATCAGTGTGTGGGACATGCACACGCCTGCCAGTTTACAACTGACTAACAAACACTCCACTACAGGTTCACCGCCGCTGTGCCAGCTGTGGACAGGACAAACGTGCTTTTAGTTCCCTCCAAATCCCCCCCGAGGTTTATCAGCAGAAAATACCGAGGTTGACAAGTGTTACTGGATAAAAAAAAAAAAAAGGACAAAATACAGATGAGGGCCACAACTTACAGTGGTGTTGTGTGTGGTGTTCCTGTCACCATCATCCCTCTGAGCAGTGTGGGCAGCCAGGGGTTGTCTGGAGTCCTCCTCACACCTGCCAGGCTCTAGGGCAGGATGGTTGCCTGGGAGGGCTCCCTTCTAAGGAATGCTGAATTAAATCTATTCCCATTCCTCAATTTCCAGACACTTGACTCTTTGCTTTCCTAGAGTGCCTCACCACTGCAGGCACGCTTTGTTTTTTTTTTCTCTGGAAAACAGGTTATTGGCATGTTTTAGCCTGGTTTTCCACTTCCACAAAAGTCCCACTTTTTAAACTTGTCTCCCTTCTCAGCCTGGGTGGAGAATTTGGCTCTTGATCACATGAGCCAGCAGTTCCACAGGCAGAGTCAGGATGCTTCCACAGTGTCAGAGCAGCCTGGAAACACCCCCAGCCCATCTTTCCTCCTCTTCTGCAATGTTTGTCCACACGAACAAATGCTGCTTTTGTTCTGTCCTGGCAGCCAGCTCTTCCCTCTGCTCCGCAGGCAGCAGGGACAGGGATGTTCCCATCTTCATTAATCAAAATTGTCGTGCCTTAGGACACTGGAATTTCAAATTGGTTTTGAGACTTCAGGTGCTGTAACACAGAGTCCTCACAGAATGCTCCCCGCCCTCAGCCTCCTCCCAGCTCTCAAGGTTTCAGGAGAAACTCAGCCTATTTATAGTCCTGAACCTTTTTTAGATGCAGGCTCACTTTCCTGAACCCTTTCCCTTCCACAGCAGGATTTTTAGCAAAATATCCAAATATCTCACTAGCATGAGGACAAAAATCAAAGGAAGCTGCACCTGCCTCTACCTAAAACAGTCCAATTTTCTGGATGATGATGATTTTACTGATTTAGGGGTCAAGCCTGAAGTCTTCACCAAGGGAAAAATTCCAATTTTGGTTAATTGGATTTTCTGCCTCAATAAAATCTTGACAGTTGAGCCAAAATGTACAAAACCTATTGTTAAATGTGCTAGAAATACCTCTGGATTACTGGGAATGCAGTTTAAGGTACTATAGAGTTTGAGGAGCTGCATACTTTCAGAAGACACTTTAAAAGGTCTTTGCTGGAAAATAATTGTTCAATTTTTACTGAGCCTGGTAGCAGTGGGACCCACAGAACTGCCCCTCCTTAGCCCTGCAACTTCCTGAATTTTGCCTGGCTTTTGGCAGCTGAAAAACAAAGTCCATCCATAATGTGAGAACACAAAGTCTGCACAGTCCCACCTCACATCCGTGCTGCTCCTTTACCAAGAGCAGGAGCTGATCTAAATAAATTCACCCCAGAACTGCATTAGCAGAGCTGATCTTTGAGCACTAAATTGTAATAATTTAAAAAAACCCAAACCTGTAAGATTTGTGCCTGAGTTTTTTTCACTTTTTCATCCATCTCTCTTCCTATCCGTGGTTCTCTCTTTTCTCTTTCCCATCTCTTAAGTTTGTTAAGCTCGGAAAAGGTAACCGTGGCTGCAGGTACCTCCCACCACGTCCCTGCAAGTAAAAGGGTACAATGAACAGTGTGGTGTTGGGAATCCTGCCTTTGGGACATCCATAAATGTTCATAGGGAAGCCAGTCCTACCTAGCAAAGGAGCACAAAACAAAATCCCTTTATTGCCATCAGGAGCAGGAGTGGAAAACACCTGATTTTGCTCTTACTGTCCCATCTCTGTTCAACAATCACCAAAGCATGAAAAAAAGCCAGAGTTGGGGAATTTTGCTCTGCAGTTCCCTCCCTCACCTCAATACCAGTGAGTACTTCCAGTGTTAAACAGCATCAGTCTCAGGCGTTGGGGAGTACAAATGTTCTGGTGCACGACTTTTTAAAGCAGTGAACCACTCACAGATAATGCTTCAGGAAAGAATTTTCTACTCCTGACAGTAGAGAATTTTTCTTGGTTAAAGGAAAAAAAAAAATCTCTCAAATCTTGAGTCTGCTGAGGCACATCAGGAATGTTTCCGATTATGACAACAGGGTTGACTTAGGTTTTTAAACTGCAGACAATCCCTCTTTCCCTCCACTGCAGTGGTGTCCATGCATCCAATGCTGACTGTGTAAGGGATTACACTGGTGCTGCTGCTTCTGCCTTATCCCATCGTTTCTCAGAGGGCTTTTGGATCCCCAGCGTGGCTCCTGTGTGAATCTAGTTTTGTATTAAACATGCTTGAAAACTGTCTGGTCTCACAGTGACTGACAACTGAGAAACTGCCTTACTGTTACTTTTTTTTTTTTTTTTTTTTTTTTTTTTTTTTTTTTTGTAATAAAATTTTTAATGTATTAAAAAAAAAAAAAAAAAAAGGCGAACAGGCCTAAAATAAAAGCCACTGCCATTAGCAGTGAGAAATCCTCCACATCCAACTCTCCTCGTATGTGGCTGCTATGAATCTGATCACGCAGAGTTTGATCATCATCTGTGGAAACCAAGCTCCTCTGTTTGCCTTCACCATATCACTGGGCAGGTGCAGGAGCTGCTCCTACCCCAAATTCCTGTTCAACACTAAACTTTGTGTCTACTGCAGGAGGGGAGGGCAGATAATGCTGGGCTGAAAGCAGGGTCTGCTGCTGAGGGTCCCTTTTCCAGGGGTGACAAATCTATTTAGTGAAGGCAGAAGGTCAAACAACCACTTATCCTGGAATGATTCTAGGAAGGGGAAGAAAGCACCAGAGACTCCCACAGCACAATAAACTCACATGGGAAGGTCAGGCTGACTTCTTCCATGACCAAAACCCCTGGGGTTTGTACACCACAGCCATTCCTGGGCTTCACCCTGCAGAGCAGTGGAGTTTGGGCTTAATTGCTGTCATCAGGAACCTGCAAAAAGCACAGCAAGGGCCGGTGAGAGGCCCTGATCCTTCTGCCTCTGGAAGGGAGCCCTGCACTGCCGATGGAGCACTTGGCTTGCAGGTAGGGAACTGCCCCCGACAGCTGATGTGATCACACACTCGGCAGCTGTGGCACAGGACACAAGCCTCAAGTGCACCAGCACTGCTTTATTCTGGAAAGGTGATGGATGGGCTTCCATCCCCAGCCACGCTGAGCTGCTGCCCTGCCCCTGCCAAGACGGGCCTTGGAGGAAGGGAAGGGCTCTGGATCAGCCCTGTCCCACCCCAACCAGTGACTTCCCACCATCCTCCCTAGGTCCCTGGGGCTTTTCTGGCACAGCTGCACCTGCATGGGGGTCACCACCATGGGAGGAAGCCAGCAAGGGTAAGGACCACAGCAGCTGCAGCTGAAAAGGCAGGGTAAGGTCAGAGAAAGGGAAAAAGGCCTGTGAATGTCACAGGACAGGAAAAGATGGAGAGAAAGGAAAAGGTCTGACAGGATCACAGAATCCCAGAATGGTTTGGGTTGGAAGGTACTTAAAACTCATCTAGTTCCACTCCCTGCCACGGGCAGGGACGCCTTCCACCAGCCCAGGCCTTGTCCAACCTGGCCTTGGACACTTCCAGGGATCCAGGGGCAGCCACAGCTGCTCTGGGCCAGGAGCTGCCCACCCTCACAATATAGAATTTCTTCCCAATATCCCATCTATCCCTGCCCTCTGGCAGTTTGGTGCCCTTCTCCCTTGTCCTGTCACTCCAGACCCTTGTCCCCAGTCCCTCTCCAGCTCACCTGGAGCCCCTTTAGGCACTGGAAGGGTTCTGAGGTCTCCACAGTTTTTTCTAGGCTGAACATCTCCAGCCCTCCCAGCCTTTCCTCCCAGCAGAGCTGCTCCATCCCTCTGCTCATCCTGGAGCCTCCCCTGGCCTCTCTCCAGCAGCTCCAGCTCCCTCCTGTGCTGGGCCCCAGGGCTGGGGCAGCTCTGCAGGTGGGGTCTCACCTGAGCTCAGGGGCAGAACCCTCTCCTACATCTGGGGGAAGGACAAGGCTGCACAGGGACTCCCGGAGGGGCTGCAGCTGCCCACACACGTGAGCTCGGCCCCCATTAGGGAGGGGGTCCTTAAGCACCCCCGCACATCCTCCCCCGGCTGCCGGACTCTGACCTGCCTCGGAGGGACTCGGTGTTTTCACCACGGAGCCGCAGTTCTCCTTCCCGTAATCAGTGACTCATGCGGCTCCTGAGCCGGGCTTTGGAGCAGCCGCGGATCACCCACTAACCCGGAGCACCAGCTGCCTCTTCCCCCTGCTAAACAACTCCCTGAGGCAGCCACAGCCGATGGAAAAGGAGCTCAGCGCCTCAGTCCCGCGTCCTCCCCAGCAGAGTGCCACGGGAACGACCCCGGCACAGCCACGACCTAGGGAGTGTGCTCGGAAGGAGGAATGCACCGCAGGAGCTGCAGCTTGGCTTCTGACACGGAGCCAAGAGGGCTTTTCCAGCTCCTTCTGGGATGGGGCTCATCCCCACAGGCGTGGGGGACACAGGAGCGCCCGGCGGCAGGACAGGACAGGACAGGACGGGTGTAGTCACCTCTCCCTCCCCATGCAGGAACGCTGCCAGCAGCCTGACAGTGTCCCTGGGAATGTGTGACTCACCAGGGCCCGGGGCTGCTCTATATTTAAGCATTACGGAGGCAGAAATGAATGCACGCCGTCAGGAGCTGCCTATCCCGAGGTCAGCACCAGGTTCAGGAACCAGTTGTCAAAGTTCACCACCGTGACAAAAAGCATTTGCACCCCTTAAATCTTCAGAGAGAGAAAAGCTGGCCCAGGGAAGGGGTTTTAGTAACTGCAGTGAGTCAAAGTGAGGCCACAGAAGCTGCAGGGTCCCACTGTGCACATCCACAGTCGGGAAGTTCCTCAGCTGCAGCTGCTGAGCCACTCCCCGAGGGAAATCTGGAGGTTACTTTTACCCAATCCTACATTTTTCCTGGTCTTCAGATCTTGAAGTCTGGGTGCAACCAAGCTATTTGCAGCTGGACTGGAAAGTTCTCAAGAGACTGGCTCGGGGAGGGAAGGAAGCAGAAGGAAGGAAGGAAAGTAGCTCATCCTTGAGGCAGGGCAAAGGGGCTGCCACGTTTTAGAAAAGCAGTGAAACTGCTTTTTATTCACAAACCTTTGCTTTGGGACCAGTGACAAACTAACAGGGAAGTTTGACTCCTCTTTACCCAGGCTCTGCTCTCTGCCAGCTGCTCGTTCCCACCCTGTTCAGCTTTCCTAATTCCAATTGATTTTACAAACAGCCTGGGCTCCAGAGCCACCCGCTCCAGGCTGCGTGTCCTGCTCATGCCACATTCCCTGTGGTTTGCCTCCTCTGCAGTCCCGCCAGCATTTTTCCCCCTCTCTTTGCCTTCAGCAGCACATGGAGCAGTCACCAGGGACCAAGGGATGACAAAGAAAGCTGTGTTCTGGAACTGCCTCCAGAACAACCCTAAAAGGCTCTACATAAAAGCAAGGACACCATGCACAGACACCCAGAGGCTCTTACACATTTCCAAGCTGGTTTGAATGGCTGGTTTGCTCTTTTTTTATATTAATTTCTGCCAGGCTGTTGGCCAAGGCTGGGAGCAGTGGGACTGCAAACTGGAGTGTCACTCAGGGCAGGGATTGAACCAACAGAGACACCAAAGGCTCCACTCACTGCCAGACACAGCATGGGACTCTTGAATCCAGTTTGCACTGGGGCTCCCTGACAACAAATTCCAGGCACCATTTCCACCCACGACTGACAGAGCAGTCCCCAGCATGGCGTGAACAGCAGCTCCCCAGTGCTCCTGCAGGGAAGTCCTCGCTTCCCCAGCATCCCCCTCTGCCGTGTGCCAGGGGTGACACAGATGTCACACAAGGCTTACTCGAGGCACAGATTTGCTGATTCCCAAGCTGCCGACCTCCTTTTCCCAGTGCTCTCTGCATCTGGGTTTATCTCCCCAAAGGCATAGCTGGTTTGAGGTTCCCCTGGCACCTCCTAAATGTCCCCTCACCCATAACTCAGTCCTGGCAGCCATGGGAGTCAGAACAGATGGAACGAGCAGGCAGCAGCTGCCTCTGGCTCCACACCATTTCACAGGAGAGGGACTAACCAGCCTGTTTGCTCCCATCCCCACTTCTCCCCACCCCCATCTAAGAAACCACAACCTGGCTGCGGTTCCTCCTCATCCTGTGTCTGGAGCTCATCACCCAGGGACATGTGCAGAGACACAGGCAGTGCCATGGAGCTCTGGCCCTTCAGAGGCAGCAACCCAGCGGGGCTGAATCTCCCGCAAAACAATAAAATGCCGGAATTTGCATTTGTGTTTGGCATAGGTTTGAAATGTCTGCAGCCCAGCTCTTGCTGAGAGGCAGTGCTGTGCTGGGGCACATCTGAAAAGCTTTCTAAGAACAGCCAGAATCTTGCCACACCAGTTCCCTTCCCTATTCTTTGTGAGCGGTTTGCTTTGTCTTTTGCTGTTTGTGTTTACTTGGTTGCTTTCTTTTTAATGAGCAACTTCGAACCCTCCACCAGCTGAGCAGACCCCTTGGGTCCTGGCAGGCCTGTCCCACTCCGGAGCCAGGACCTGCCGCCACCCCACAACCCATTCCCTGGCTCAGGTTTCAGTGCCAACCTTTCCTCCTGGGTCACCTGTGCTACATGTTTAATTTACATTACAAAGGAGCTGTAACAACCAGCCCTGTAACATCAGCCTTCAGTACACATCAAAGGCGAGTACTCACCTACCACACTGATCCTGGAACTGGAGGTGATGCCAAGGAATTGGTGATGCCAAGGAACTCGTGATGCCAAGGAATTGCCCTGAATGCAGTGTTTGTAATCCCAAACTACTGCAAGCCGCTGGATCGACCCCTCCAGGGCTCCGTGGGTCCATGGGATTCCCTAGGAGAAATATAGCCAGCAGCGAGGCTGCCTGAAGGTCTCATCCCGTCCCTTCATGTGCCCAGGAGGCCAAGGGAAAAGGCAAGGGGTGCTCCTCAGCCTGCCTGAGCAGCAGAAATTTTGGACAGAGAGATACTCTTCGTCTCCCAGAGGGCTGGGGAGGGAGTGAGGTGGCCCATGCAGTGCCCTGGGGGGAGAGGTCCCTCCTGGGGAGCCGCAGCCCTGGTGCCACGGGAACCGAGCCTGTCCCAGCGGGATTGTGCAAACTCCCAGCTCTGGGAGCTGAACTCGCTCGGTATCTCGGCGCTGTACTTTGCTCCCCGGCTGCGGTGACCTCCCGCCGGCTCCCTGGGCAGCGTTTAAAGTCCAGGCCGAGGGGTGCCCCTGCCTCCCGCACACAGCAGCTCATCCCCGCTGCTCCTGCATCGGGACTGCAGCATGCGGCTGCTGCTGCTGCGGGCAGCGCTTCTGTGCCTGACCCTGCGCTTGGGGCAGGGCAGCGAGGAGACAGCGCCCGACAGCCCCGGCCACCGGCATTCCCCGGCAGAGTCGTCCTATTCCGACTGGGGCATCGAGACCATCCGGGATGGCTTCCAAACGGTGAACAGCTACTTCGACTCCTTCTTGGAACTGCTTGGGGGAAAAAACGGAGTCTGTCAGTACCGGTGTCGGTATGGTAAGTGAACCTGACTGCTGCTGGCTCCTCTCTCCTCGTCCTTTCCCCTCTTTCCCTCCTATCCAGGAGCTGCCCCCCAGCTGTGCTCGGTAGAGTCACAACTTCTCTGCCGGCACAGGGACACTGAGCCCCCACCTTCCCCAAGAGCAGCCTGGTGTCGAAGGCACCACAGGACTGTGGGAAGTGAAAAAACAGAGAATTTTCACAGCAATAAGCTTACATAGAGGTTTGAAACAGTCGAATTTTAGGCCTCGAAATATTTGGAGCATAGAAAGTTTCTGAGCTGCGAAAAATATAAAACAAGCAACTGCTGTATGCTGTAAGATATACGTGAAGTGTTTAGTGATTGGTTTAAGTAGATGCTTGTAAGCTTTTAGCATTAGCCTACTGGCTAAAAAAACTTTAAAAAGGCCTTGTCACAAAGAGAATTTTGGCTTCTGTTGTTATGGCGTGAGTTTTACCATCTTTTATGTCTCTGCCTACACTGAGACTAATAATGAAACAAAAAACCTCGTGGAACGCCTCTGGGCCGCCCCGTCCCGTTATTGGATGTTGGATCCAGCACCGTGCTGCGTGCACAGGGACGGCAGCACGGGATGCAGGATTCCCTGGCAGGGCACACAGCTACCCGGGCTGCCCAGCTGCCCGCAGCCCGGGAGAGGACAGGGAGGGGAGGCTGAGCCAGCGGCTCTAATCTCAGCAACCCTGGGAGTGTCCTTATTCAGCAGTTGTGAGCTGGCCAATGCCGCGGCCTGGAGGAGCAGAGATAAACGGGGCAAACCCCACGTCACCGGGAGGAACCTTTAGTGTTCCTGCTTGCTTTGGACGTCAGAGTGATTCACCAAAAAGGAATAGTGTGGTTTGTCCTGGGGGCAGGATGAAAGGGGTGACATCTCAGGGAGGGCAGGGCAGGGCAGGGGGTGCACAGAGCTGCAGCCCTGTGGGGTGACAGGGGCACAGGCAGCACTGGCCATCACCAGGGTACCCGTGGAAACAACCTGCTTAGGAACCAGCCAGGAGTTTTCCCCACAGACTGTATCCTCTCCTCAGCCTCCTAAAACTGTCCCACAGCAACATCTTGTCCTGTCAGCTCAGCCTGTTCATCCACAACTGCCTGTCAGCCCCTTTCCCCACAGCTTCACCCCACATCCCAGTGACCACCTGGGAAAGACGCTCGTGAGCACAGAGGGATTACAACCCCTCTCCTCCCCAAAGCATTGTTTTTCACAGACAGACTCGATGCTCTGGGGAGAGCCCACTGACCCTGCCTCAGTCTGTATGGATCCCATGGACCTCCTGCTCTTCCCAGGCCAGCAGCCAGGGCACTGGGACTGAGAGATCTGCAGGGCTGGGAGCTCAGCTCCCTGCCAGGGGCAGAGGGGCCATAAGGAAGTTAAAATCAGTCTAAAAGTTGCTGAGGTTTTTTTGTTTTGTTTCATAAATAATGCCACAGAATCATAGAACAGGCTGACAGGATCACTGAGTCCAACTCCTAGCCCTGTGCAGGACACCCCAAGAGTCACACCCTCTGCCTGAAAATGTTGTCCAAACAATCCTGGAGTTCTGGTAGCCATAGGACCACTGCTCTGATGAGCCTGGAAGTGCTTCCAGTGCTCAACCACCCTCTGGGTAAAAAACCTTTTCCTGATGGCCATCTAATGTGTATATATGTGTCCTCCTTCTCCTGCCAGCTCTGCCCCCCAGGCCCCACACTGAGAACAAACATGGAGCTGCAAGCCAGGAGCCTCAGCCCATGACCACAGGCCCACAGTGGCCCCGGTCCCTCAGCCTGGGGGTCCCTCAGGCCGCTCTGCAACAACTCAGGAGGGCCATGTGTGTCCCCAGTGCCTGGAGGAGGTGGCCCCCCAGACCCCCCAGCACACAGGATGAGCCCATCAGGCAGCCTGTGCCACGCTCACCATGTGGCAGCCCCAGGCCACGTGTGTGACAATCTCCTAAAGGTCCATACCATGCCCCGACGTCAGAGCAGAAAGGGACTTTCTCTCCTTAATGTAGAGACTGAAACCCCTGGCAGTGGGAAAAACTGGCTGGGACTGCAGTGTGCCTGAGGTAATGCTGATATTCAGAGCTGGTTTCAGTGAGCCTCAGGACTCACCAAATTGTGCAGAAGTTGCTGCTTTTGGACACATCCAGAGGGCTCTCCCTGCCTGTCCTTGTGACATCTCCAGAGAGCAGCACAAATAAATCCCTGCTCACGCCCCAGGAGCACCCTGCATCTCACTGGAACAGTGTTTTACCTCGAAAGGAAAACCAGCACGTCGTTAGCCCAGTTCTCATCCTCAGCTGAACAGCTCATTAATCACTGCCTGAAGGAGGAAACTCCTGAAATGCTGACCACCTGGCTCCAAGGGTCTTGCTGGACCCTTGCAGGACCATTTGTCCTTGCTAATCTCTGGCACAGACATTGCAAACTGTGAGTGGACAGGATGCTGGGATGGTCCCAAACCAGTGAGATCCAATCCTTGCTCAGAAGGATGAACACAAACCATCTCTGTGCTGAATCAGGGCCTGATTGCTTTTTTTTCCCAGGCACAAAGGAAAAATGATTCCTTCTGCTTACTTTCATTTCAGCCAAGAGATACCAATAATAGCTTATTTTGCCACAGTAAAGGTCAGGACTCACCTGTGATTGCCACATCCATCTTCGGCTGAGCACATGGCACTTGGCTGTTCCAGCTGCTGTAAGACTCTCCTGATTTTTCAGCAGCTACTGAGGTCTGAAAACATCCAACTTGATGGATTACTCCCTTAAATCAGGACATTAGGGTTACACTAGCACTTACTGGCAAATATCCTCCTGCTTACGAAGTCTCACTGCGCATCTCAGGGGAAACAAACAGCCTGAGCTGGGAGTGAAGCCCTTGTAGCTTCCTCCTGGCCAGGCAAGATTTCACTGCTTTGCTCAGCATTTGGCCCTGAAGGGCTTAAGATGAGGGGGCACCTCCAGGCTGTGGGAAAAGAGCCTCCAACAAGGCATGAAAGGCTGGGCATGTGCAGGCACCTCTGCTCAAAGCCTGCCTGCCTGGGGCACACAAACAACAGCGGACCACCCAAAAGTGCAAGGAGCCCTGAGACCATCCATTCACCCAAAAATACAGTCGCCTCCCCCTGCCAGTGTCCCAGCACTGCAGCGCCTGAGACCTCCTGCATGGCAGCTGTTCAGCCAGCTGGCTGCTTTCCAGCCTGTTGGAACAGCTACAACACCCTGGGGTTATTAAAATACATCAGGGAAACTCAGCTTCAGTTATAGGGCTGTGCCAACAAGGCAGTGGCCTGAAATCTGTCTTCTTGTCTGTAAGGATGGGCAAGCAATAAACGATAACAGGAGCACTGAGTCGATGCTCGTAGAGAGGCAGGAACGCCTGATATTCCTGTTTTGCTTTTGTTTTCCTGTTAACTAGAAAACAAGATGTGGGAGAGAGGTTAATTGTGGTGTCTTGGACTTGACCTAGCTGAGAAAGAGTACAAAGGGGCACTTCACAAGTTTTAAAGCTCCGTTTTGCAGAGGGGAGGGGACAGGTTTCCTACAAGAACTTATCCTGAAGGCAGTCTGATGTTTTGTGGATCAGCACAATCCTTACGTGAAGGTTTTTTTTCCCCCCCAGGACAGCTTCCTAAAACATTATAATAGCTTTGACTTTGGCTTAATTGAAGATCTGGAAACTCACCTATCTTTGGCTGGGACTTGGATAATGGAGGTAGAACTGGATGATCTTAAAAGTCCCGTCCAACCCAAGCCATTCTATGGTTCTATGATCTACACATCCCCAAGAAGTCTCACTCCTACTCAGACTCGCCATCTTATCCCATTAACTGCCAGTGTGCTGCAGGAACAAAATTTCCAATCAATATTACAAGCAAGTCACTAAATTTGACTCCATCCTGCAAAACCCACAGCAGATTTTGAACTTTCCTCTGCCTCCTGCATCAGTTCAGGAACATTTGAATTCTGAGTCCCAGTTCCCACCCTCTTCCAAAAAATCAACAAGGCTCTTTTCGAAGGGGAAAATTGCCTGTTGGCATCTGACAGGACAGGATTTCAGTTTGTTATTTATTTGTAGCAAATCTGTTATTTAAGCAAAACAGCTCTGGCAAAGTTTAATTGAGAGGTGTTGGGAACACTCCTACGTAAGTCTCTCTGAGGCTTTTGGCTGTAAGGCCTTCCCAAGGGCACAGCAGATTCATGGCTGAATTAACCACTGGCATTTTAGGTACCTCAACAGAAAAATGGGGAAAGCGTCTTAAATAATTCCCAGTGCTGACAAGGAGCAAGAAGTGGAAATGGAATTTAAAAGAACCCAACCCTGCCTTGAAGGGCTGAATTAGATCCCTTTTATGTCTATATAAATTCTCTAGCCATGCTCAGGGAAGTAGAAACTTAACCCTTGATGTGATGGGCTTCAGAAGGCTCAGCTCACACACATTTTCGTAGGAGCGTTCACACAGTTTATGTCTTCCCAGAGCAGGGACAGGACCCAGGGAATGGCTGGAGCTGTGTCAGGGCAGGGTTAGGTTGGATATCAGGAAAAGGTTCTTCCCCCAGAGGGTGGTCAGGCACTGAACAGGCTCCCCTACAAAAATCAGATTAAAATGCTGCTGAAGGTACTGCTAGAACTGGCTGCTAGCTGGGCTCTTTCTACATTGGATAAATAATTATTCACAGAGAGAGTTCTTGCTCCTTTATGCATATTAAGAAGTAGACTGAGGAAGGTGCAAAGATTAAAGGAATAAAAATGATTTGCAAAACGTGGCAGTGCATCATCATGGGCAGAAAATGCACCAAGAAGACCTGCTCAGAGCAAGATCAGACAGGCAAGGTCTGGCACAGTCTGGGGGAGACCCACAGCACACCAACAGTCCAAGAATGAACTGAGGATAGAAAGAAAGCCCCTTGCCGAGCTAGCAGTGTAACCACTAGTGTTTGGGGATGTAGACCAAAGGAGAGCTGCCTGTCACTCCTTGCTTTTTGGACCTAGTCTCGGGAAGATCTGCTTTCCTAACATTTGTCTTGTCTTTTCTTTCCCAGGGAAGGCTCCCATGCCACGGCCTCACTACAAACCCCAAGAACCCAATGGCTGTAGCTCCCATTTCCTGGGGCTCAAGGTACCTTAAAGTGTATGTACTGTCCCCACCCACCATTCCCAAAGGATGCAGCTCTCTCAGCACATAATGATGCAGCTCATAATCCTGGGCAAGGAAAATGCTGGGCTGTGCAGCTTGGTGACAATAACCTATGTGCACACGGCAACACCTGAGTGCATCCTCCACACCCACCCCTCCACCTCTTCCCACACTTTTTGCCTCTGCCAAGCACTGAATTGAACCCACAGGCTTTAATACAGCACCTCCTGGTTATCTTAAAGGCAATTAATGAAATCATATTGGAATCACCAGGGAAAGCTTCCCGAGGAGACTCTCAGAGCAGGGATTCCTGCTTAGCTCATGCGTTAGTGCTGCCCATGGAGTCTGCAGCAATTAGGCAGATTCCTACTCTGACAACCCCTCTCTTGCAGCCCATTTTTCATGTTAGGTTTAATTCCTGAAACACTATTTCACTGCAAACCTTGTGGGCATTTCTGTGGTGCCTCCTCTGTACCCAGGGAATCACAAGTGTAATGAAGGAACAATTCATCTAAATTTTACATAAGGAAAGGTGAAAAGAGGAAAAATTTATAACAAGCTAACAAGACCAGTCTGTCCAGGAGACAGGGGCCTTCTATCCCATCACCCCCAGGGTTATTAGCTAAGCTTACAGGGAGCAGAACTCCCCTGACCACGCTGTGTTTGTCCTTGGCCTCAAGCATATCTCTGAGAAACAAGGCACTAAAATACTTATGGCATGTTTATTAGGCTAAAAAGCAGGACCTTTCAGGTTGTGGGGAAAAAGAGGAAATAGAAAAAGGGCCTTTGCCACTGTTGGCAAGGACATGGAGCTCTCTGACAAGGTCTGACAAATGAAAACTAGGAAATGGTCATGGAGGGGCTGTTTCCCACCTCTCTACCAGACATTAATTCCCTGGGACACAGAGAGGAGAAGAGAATGTGATGTAGCCAGCACTGAACCTGCACCACTGACACACAGTGCTCCTCCCTCGTCCTTTAGATGGTGAGGGAGCAGCACCCATTCCCTCCTGCTCCCCCAGCAATCAGGAATAGCTTCTGGAAAAGGAGCCAGCTGGGCTGTGCAGCACCTCACCCCATTACAGCTGTGTGAGCCTGAGGCCAGGACACAGCCAAGGGACACTTCTTCTCTCTTTCCCCAGCTAGACTTGGGCATCCCTGCCATGACCAAGTGCTGCAACCAGCTGGACGTTTGTTATGACACCTGCGGGGCCAACAAATACCGCTGCGACGCCAAGTTCCGCTGGTGCCTCCACTCCATCTGCTCTGACCTCAAGCGCAGCCTAGGCTTTGTCTCCAAGGTGCAAGGTAGGCTTCCCACCTCACATTCCCTGTGCAGGGTGGCATGGAAGGGAGGGTGTGGGCAGGGAGCCTCTTCCTTGCCAAGAAGAAGCAAAACCCTGCAGTAAAGAGCACCATCTCTGTCCTGCACTTGTCACAGGTGGGTGAGAACACAGAGATCTGCCCCCTCTGCCACACACTTCTGTCCCAAGGCTGGAGATCTACAGTTATTTGCGTTTAGAAAACATTACAATGTGTGAAAAAAACCCCACAAACAACCCTGGAAGGAATTCCTTCAAAACTCGGATACACCGCCAGACAGCTCAAACACCTTCACAGAATACCAAAAAGCCTTCCTGGGCCAGCAAGGCACACACTGGAAGCTGCACATGGCCAGGGGCCAGCAAAGCCGAGAGAGTCAAGGACAGGGATCTGGTCACAGATAAGAGATGATGATGGCACCAGGGACACGAAGCTGGGTGGTGGCTGAGCCACTGCAGGAAGCTCTGGATGGCTCAGAAGTGCTAACAAAGCTCTAGTGATGTGCCAGCAGCTCAAGTGCCACGCTGGTTTTGCCTACTTTAAAAAGCCTCAGCCTGCGAGCCTGAGAAGAGCTTTTTTGGTAACCTTGCTGACACCCTGCTCTGAGGTATTCTTAAACGCACATTTGTTTTCCTAAGGTGCAGCCTGATTAGGAGACATGGGAAGTCTGCATCAGCACTAGTGCAGATGGCTTCCTACCTGGTCACAGATAAATGCATAGAAAGAGTGCCCAGGCCTGCAAGAGAAATCAAAGATGTGGACTGAGACATAAGTGCTACAGGCTAAGCACAGCCCATCTTTCATGGTCACCCTTATCAACACATCCTCACACAGACAACTTCTTATCTCTCCAGATTTTCCCCTGCCACTTTTTCATATGGTTCCTTCTTGCTCTCTGCTTGCAGCAGCAAAGCAAACCTAGATCCCAGGGAGTTAAGGCAGAGCAGAGCCCACGCTCCTGGGCTGAGCCAAGCCACCTCTGCCAGGCAGGAGTAGATTGCTTCAGCATCTCTGTCCTGGCTGCTGTAGGAGGCAGAGGTAACACCAGTGAACCTCTGAGCCACCCTCCCCTTGCCGTGGACTCTATAGATCCTATCCCCTGGGCTGCTCTGAGCAGCTCCTGTCACAGTCCTCCTCCACAGCCATCCCAGCTCTTATCTGGCATCCAAAGCCTTGGTTTTTCCCACTGACTCACCACAGCCTCTCCAGTGCCTGCCAGCTGAGCAGCCTCCTAAGGGAACAGGAGCTCTGAGGCGTTTGGAGAGGCTGAGAAAGGAGAAAACAGTCCCAAAGGCAAGGCTTTCCCAACTTCGTTATGCATACAGCAATCAGTGTTAGTGCCAGTAAATAATCCCTGAAGACCTAATATTAACCTATTTATTTACTGACAAGCACTTTCAGGGTGTTGGGATGAGGAGGGGCTAGCAGTCAGGCAGTCGGTTGCTCCAGCTGCTGTAGGATTTTTCATGCTGGCTGGCAGCTGGCATCGTAGCTCCCATAAAAGCCCAGAAAGGTTGGTTAATAGTGGCTATAGGCAAAACTGAGAGGAGGAGGAGTAATGTGGAGGCCTCCTGGGAAATCTGTTTGGTAAACAGTGTTGTTTGCAGAGCCCCACATGATCCATCAACCAGTAAGGCCTGAAAGAGGCAAGAAAGGAGGGGTTTAGCAGGGAGAGAAATTAGTTGCCACCCAGGGGAGAAAAGAGGAGAGAAATTAGTTGCCACCCTGGGGAGAAAAGAGGAGGGAACCTCAGGATTTATAAAAATGCAGTTCGGAGAGAGAAAAGACGACAACCCAAGCTTCCAATTGCAAATCCCATGGAGCTCAGTGCAGGGCTCGGGGCTGGGGCATTCTGGATCACCTGTCCTTACCTGCCCATCCTGTCCTTCCCCACAGCCTGTGAATCCATGGCAGACACGGTGTTCAACGCCGTCTGGACCCTGGGCTGCCGGCCCTTCATGAACAGCCAGAGGAGCGCCTGCATTTGCAGCGAGGAGGAGCGGGATGAGCTGTGAGGAAGAGCAGCCGTGAGCCGCTGCCAGCGCCCCTCTCCAGCACAGCGACTGCTGTCAGCCCTCGGGCCCAGCACGGGGTGGGGACCCGGGCCAAGGCACGACAGCCTCTGGGCAGAGCAGCCAGCCCACGAACAGAGGGCAGCCGTGCCTGCCGCAGATGCGGCTCGACAGCCCCGGTGCCCCTTGCCAAGCCCACCAGCCAGCAGGAGCCTGTGCCAGCTCTCTCCACGGACCGAGCCGGAGAGGCAAGCAGGATGCAGTGCTGGTTATAAACACGGGACTTACCTTAAATACACACTGTTACCTCTCCCCGGCCTGTAACTCTCTAATTTGCAGTGCAAGGCATGAGGTTTCTGCAAGCCCTGTGAAATTCCCAGTCCAAGGAGATGCTATTTACATTTTTGCACCACTGGTGACAGAATGAAAAGGGGTAATTTGCTTGCAGTACATTGCTCACACCCATCCCTGATACTTTCCATCCTGTCATTACACACCCTGACAACCCTGCATATTTAAATACTTGGTGGATCCTAAACTGATTTAAGACATCTGGAGATTTCTTAAGCATGAGTTAAGGAGAAGGGCTTGAGCTGTTTGTGGTACACAATTGAAATTCGGGACCAAAGCCCACCATTTATCAGATGTGAAATCGCAGTCCTCTCCCCCAGTCTCAGGAGAGGAAGCCACTTTTCTTTGCCAGTGTCATCCACATCTATTTAATTACTTTTCTCCTAAAGCATTTAACAAAGCCTTGCCCTTAGGATCCCTTTTCACACAAAATGCCTGGGTATCCACTTCCATCTCTTGCATGATGAAAACGGGAGGCTCACAGTGACCTTGGGATGAGATATTCCAAATTCTGGAGGCTTATCTGTCAGGTGACAGGACTTAAACGCTTCCTCCGTGGGGCTGCTATCAGCAGCCACAGACGCTATTCCGTCTAAAACGTGGTTAATACTCCCATCTGTTATGGGGAGGCTTTGTTGCGCACAAACCCAGAATTTAAAGTGGTGCGTGGCATTTTGCCTCCATAGAACATTGGCAGACAGCTTTCAGCTGGGTCTCTTGTTGGAAGGAAGTTGCTATTGGGTGTGCGCATGCCGTGCCACGTAAATATTTCAGCGGCTCCTGCAAACATATTTATGGTTATGTTCTTCCATCTGCCACAGAGAAGTTAAGGCTGCAAAAGGGTGATTTAACAAGAGCAGAAAGAGACTGTCTTGGTTGCTTTTCTTCCAGTTTAAATGGGTTTTAAATGTATGCATGGAGCTATAAATTATTTAAGCCCTGTATTCCTGTTCCTGCCAGTCATCTTTGCCTTACAGTGAACAGCAATGAGACGTTCAGCTGGCCCCAAACAGGCTGGAACAACAAGAGCCTGCTGGTATCCAGACCAGGAAAATGGAAGTGACTCTGTGAGGTGTACTGGGATTTTTTCCATCACAGAGGACTTCAACCCTGATCAGATGTAATGACAGCTTTTCCTAGCTGGGCTAATGCCACTGGAGAGGGAATTTTGCATTGCCAAGATTCACCGCTCCGTCAGAGCACGAGGCTGGACAGACAACCTTGGATTATCCAGCTAAGAAACACTTTTGGCGAGGGATGGGAAGGAAACATTCCTCATTCCAGACTCTTCCCAAACTTTGTTTTTTGTTGGTGAAATGGTGCCTGTGGCCAGTTTAAAGGTGAATACACTCTTACGATTAAATGACTAAAAAGAAATTAAAATAGTTGTATCATCTACGTTCAATAGCCGACTGGATGGCAAATATCTTAACTTATTTTATAGTTCAAGTGATACCAGATTAAAGCCAAGCAACTGCTGGCAGGTGATGACACACACTGGAGAAATCAAAGAGTTGTGAACAAAATCTCTCCACTGATGTGCTGGAGACGTCACTAACATAAATCAGAATTTCTCCCTGCTTTCAGACCACCATTCATCCCAAAACCCTAGAGACTGCTGCAAGCAGGCCAGTTACTGAATAAGTTCATTTTTCACTGAGGTAATCTGAAAAACCCCAGCAGCAGCTCTACAAGGAAATCTCTGAACCTTCAAGCGGTGGTGGTAACTCTGGCAAAGCATCAGATAATCCTGTGTAGGAGCAAACCATCGCATGAACTCCAGTAAAACTGCATCCAAACTAAAAATTGCTTCCCCTCTGTGCCACTCCTGCTATTCAGTGATGTACAGCCATGGAAGTAGCTGATCACAGGATTCTCCAGGTTGCTGCACGAACCTTGGGTCATCTTCAATTCCACCCTGCTCTGGACACAAAGACACCACTTTGCCCATCCCATGGCTTCCTCTTGACTTTGTGCGTTGGCAGGATTGTTTTCAGCTGCAGAGTGGAAAAGGTGTTTCACATGGATTTGTCAGGAAGAACCAAATAATGCGCACAATAACTGAAATAAGCCAGGAAAGGAACTTCCCCCTCCATCACTCCCCCCACATCCCTTCCATCTGAACAAACAAGAGCAGTTGATTCTCCAGAAGGCACCAGATAATTAATTTCATTTCCCAGCTCTTGTTTTATCAAAACAAATATACTTAGCAGAGGCTGCCTGAACAAAGAAGTGACAGTGGGGAACTGCCCCCGTGGTCCTAATGCAGATGTGAATCAGCAGAACAGCAGTCCAAGGAGAAGTCTTATCTTTCTTTTTCTTTCACATATGTGTTTTCACATGTTAGACAACACACAAAAAGTGTCCTTCCATTTATACCTACTTACCATGATAGAAATGTTTCTGTTTACTCTAACACACACACATATTTCCAAGACTGGAAAACCAGCCATGAACTTCTTTAGAAAAACTATTAAACTATCAGCCATTAAATGTTCATTCCTCACTGGAATCTCACTTGCCAGAACAAATAAATCTGTGAAATAGGTTGAAATGTTTGAGGCGTCTGCGACTTTTTTCTAAATGGTCCCTTCAAATGAATTCCCCTTCCATTTGAAAGCAGCAGCAAATCTTGGCTTTTGTAGCAATTTGGCTGCTCCAAGCAAAGCAGAACACGGGTGATGAAAGTTGGGGGCTTCCAGCAGACCTCCAACCACGCAGGACAGAGCTGCACACTGAGAAGCTTCTTGCAGAAAACCTTGGGAACGCACCACAGTGCCACTGCCACCGGTGGAGACGGATCCCTCCCCTCATCCTCCAGCCCTGCCTGTCCTGTCTTGTCCTTCACCGCTGGCTGTGCTTCCTCCCTTCCACCCCACATCCCTAATCCTTTACCACACAGCTTGGTGAAGCCAGAGGAGCCTGAGCTGATCACATCCATTATTTTTTCCTCGGAAGGAGCTTGACAGCCCAAAAAGATTCCTGACAACCACGATGCCACCACCATCACCAGTAATTGTGTCCCCTGCCATGACCACTCAGACAGCACTGCTGTGTCTCCCGTCACCAGGCTCAGGGGGTACAGCCCTTTTCTGAGACCTTCCCACATTACCAATGACTGCTATAAATAATTAACGTGCATTCCTCTAATCCTTTACTGGAACCATGGCCTCTCTAACCAGGGCAATGCATCACAGCTTCCAAACAAACACCTGGCAGCACCACGCGTGGGAGGGGGGTGTTTATAGACGTTTAATGGGGTTTCTCTTACAATCAAGGTGCTAGAGCACTGAGGAAAGGCATTTTTGGTGGTGGGAGAAGAGGGAGAAGAATAATGATACACTAAATACAGGAGGAAAGACTATTATACCTCATGCAATTATCAAAAGCCACTAAAAAAAATCAAATCTCATTAAATACCTTTTGCTATTTAAAATCACATTTAAATGTTCCTGTGAGAGATCTGAGCTTTAGCTGCCTGTAATGACAATTGCATTGCTCCAAGGAACTTACACATGATGAGATATATTTTATACATGCTTTTATTAACAGTCACCCAAAAGCTTCAGCATCACTCACAGGCTGTACAGCAAACACACTCAGCTACGATACTATTTGTACTGTCTGATGCAAGAAGGGCTTGGATAACATTTGTTTAGTCAAGGACAAACAGTCCTGGGGCCTGTAGGTGGATGTGGGGAAAGGCAAAGTTAGGTAACACTTCCAGCCTGCAAAGAAACGGGGTCCCTTCAGCTGAAGGGTTGTTGGGGAGAAATGCAGATAAAGCCAAACTGTTCTGCAGTCTGGGTCACACTCCAAGGGCTGCCTCACGGGCCCAGAATACTTCACAAATAATCACCACAGAGTTAAGGAAATGAGTCCTGAGGTTCAAGCGGAGCTTTAACAAACACCTCTCGTTTCTCAAACAACCACAACAGGAGGCAGTGATAAGGAAGGCCAGGGAATGCCATTCCAGAGGGTGGGTGTCAGTCATCAAAGTCGATTCTGATGGGGCCTCCTGTCAGGACGTGGTTTGCCATGTGAGATTCCTTCTCCTGCTCCTCCCGCCGTGGCCCGGCCGACCTGCGCGCGCGTCTCCGGCAGCCCTGGGCGCAGCGCGAGGTCTCGTCCAGCGCCCCGCACACCAGGATGCGGCAGTGCAGGAACACCTCCTGCGTGGGGACACAGCAGCACGGTCAGTGCACGGCTCTGGGGACCGCTGGCACTGCTGCCACTGCCAGTGACACAGCATTCCCGTGGCACGCACGGCCTGTGTCCAGCACCGCCATCCGCAGCCAAAACGGCCGCTCCGTCCGCTTCCTTGTGTGCCCTCTCCAGAGAGCCTGGCTGGGGATCTCAGAGCCAAGAGTGGGGAGGCAGGGAATAGGAAGGCGTGAAATGATCCTTCAGATGAAGGGAGGAAAACGGCAGGAATCAGCTCGGAAGAGCTCGCACAGATGTCAAGAACGCGTGAAGCCTCCCAAGGATTGATGGAGACGTGCTGGAGAATTTCAAGTGAGCTGGAAAACAAAGCCAGGAAAGCGAGGGGGAAAAGGAGGGAAACGCAGGGTGATGAGAGGCTAAGTTGAGGGAAGACAGAGAATGCAAAGAGCAAGGAGACAGCTGCCTTTTCTCCTCGCACTGCAAAGGCAGTGACAGGATTGCTGCTCCCTGCCCTGTAAGTGACAAGGAGAGCAAGCAAGACCCCTGCAAACAGCAGTCACAAAGAATTTGGAGAGGTTTAAAGCAGAATCCATTGTGCAGGATGGGAGGATGCAGGTTGGAGGCAGCAGGGGTAATCAGAAAGCCAAGGGAAACTTCTGAATTTTAGACCTCATCTGTTTTAACCCTACTGGGGCTCTCCAGTTGCTGGAGCAGCAGCTTTATACCTTTTGGAGCAGGCAGTGTTGGCTGAGCATAACAATGACTGGAAGATCCAATTTCCTCCAACACAGAAAGGAAAGCTATTTGCATTAGGAAAATGGCACTATCCTTCCACTGTCCTCCCACTATAGAGCTTCTGCCCCGGAGAGACAGCCTGGTTTCACATTGAATTAAGCAGTATGGTGGCCTTCTGTCCGCAGTCCTGGCATCTGTACTCACAAGAGCCAGAGAACACACAAGGTTGAAGAGATCCCAGACTAAAAACTGTGTTGTTTTAAAGACAGGGCACTGTGAAATGTGCCTGGTGACTGAGAACACTTCTCTCACCCAGCAAACAAGGGTCCACCAAGACCACCCTGGAAGCAACAACCATTTTAGCCTGCTGTGGCACTGATGTTCCAAAACTGTCCTTCATATTTTAATTTTAGTTGTTTTTATCAATGTCTCCTGAATGACCTGTGTCAGGCTCCTGTAAGGTGCAACTGCTGGAACAGGCACAGCAGCACTTGTCTTGGACCAGCCATTCCACACCCTTTTCCAACTTGGTGCTGAGGCTCCTCAGTCATATCAGAGCTGATGAAATATCTAAGAGTTGAGTTTTGAGCTTACCTTGTTGTCTTTGCCCACAAACTTGAACACAGGAACCTGGAAATGCTTGGCAAGATGGTCCTTTGACGTGTACTGCTTCACGGAATCATCAGAAACGCAGCTGAGGAGAGCAGAGGGATAAGGCTTTAATGGGTTTCCCAGAAATGGAAAAAGAAAGAGAAAAGACATTCCAGCCTGCTTAACCAGAGAAAGAAAAGGAGGGATTGGTTCTCTCAGGCTCAGCTACCATCTCTGCTGCTTCCTCTTTGGCCACAGGAGAAAAGTCGGGAATGATGGGGGAAAACAGCAGCGTTGTTAATGGCATCTCCAGACAAGGAACAGCTCAGCACAGCAGAGGGCTGGCAGGACGTGGCCCAGGCCCCTCAGCGAGGGACTGCCAGCGAGCTGCAGGCAAGTCTGTCCTCACTTCACCTTCCTGTGCAACAGCCTGCAGTGTTATACACCACAGAATGTGCTATGCACTAACTGCATACACATAGATATGCACATAAATTATGCTTTAGATGAAGCTGCCTGCACCCACATTACTAAAATATGACAGATGATGAAAACAAAAATCCAGATTTACTTTGCTTTATATCATTTACATTTTTCTTCCTGCTGGATTTGGTCAAACAGCTCAAATTCACTCCACCAAAAATTTTTAATTTCAGTTTTTCCATCACTAGCAATGCACAACTGTATGAGAGGTCGCAGAACTGCAAGAAAATAAGGTGCTTTTATAACAAGCTACATTCCAGGTGGAGTGCATTTATAAATTATTACAGCCTATTTAGAGTCTGACAGACAAAAAGTTATGGTGGCTCGATAATTACTGCTGATTATTGCAAAGCCTTGGGCATCTTGAGAGGCTGTGATGCTGCTGTGAAATGGCATTGCAATGCAGCTCGTCCTTTCTAGCAAGTTAATTCCAAAAATGTGGACTTTGAAAGATACTGGGAAAAAAAAAAAACCCCAAAGCAGTGGTGGAAAGAGACAAGAGGTACTGGTGTAGCTCAAAGTCTTGCTCTTGCAGCAAGACTCAGCTTCCATCTTTACAGGAGAAATGTGCATGGCACTGTCAGCAATGCTGATGTTTGACATGTTCAGTTGTAAGAGAGCAGTTCTGCCTTCACCGGAACATTTGGGAATCTCTACATTGGTAAAATCCCTTTTAAAGCAAGGCATCTGATTGTAAGGAATGACAGTTAAAGACTTCTCATAGGTGAGTGGCCAAGCTCTAGGGCCATGAAGTCAACTCATAGGCATGTTCTCATTTGTGAGTGTATAAACTGTGATGATTATTGGACACTGGCTCAAACTGACTCCTAAATCCCACGTTCTCCAAAGGTTCTCCACACTGGTGGAAGGAAACCTAATGGTTTGAGGCTAGGGAGAAGGAAAGGGGAAGAACACCACGAAGGAATCAGAGATACATAGACAAAACCAGCTCAGAAACCTCATGAGTAACAAGGGCAAGTCCTTTCGCATTTGTGGGGCCAGACCATATCCCACTCTCCTAGGAAATCCCCAGAGACCCTGCTGCCCACCTTGGAGAGGCGAGAAGAGCCAGGTATGCAAGGAAAAGGGCTGAGCCTGGTCAGGATATGGGGAAAATCACCCTATCCCTGTGCATAACGTGCTTAGGTTTGGGGAGCAGAGTGGCAGTGCTGTGGGAGGTGTGCTCTGACCCTCTTACTCAGGGTTGTAAGGTTAAAAGGAAGGCTTGCACAATGAAATATCCACCTCAGCCTAACAAATGGGGCAGCCTGAGGCACAGCAAGATGAGCTTTGCAATGGAACTACCTTAACCACCTTGTGCTCTGCTGAACCACAGCTCCTGACCTCACCAGTGACATGGCCTTGCTCCAGATGCCCCAGAGAGCTTCAATGTTTATCAGCTGTGCCATCGGTCAATGCCTTTGTTTCATTTTGTTTTCACAAGGCAGGGAATTAACAGAGAAGTGAGCAGTAGAGGGAATTGTCCCATTCTTCAGTATATCCCCTCCAATTTAAACAGTGTTTCCCTTTGGAATAGGCAGTTAACTCTTGCAGGCCTACATAAACTGATACAAAAATCCCATCTTTATTGCCATGGGCTTTTGAGGCTGGATTTCTAAAAGGAAACTGAGTTATTACAGGAGTGTTTGGAGCAGGGACAACTTAGCAGTGCATTCAGCTAATTTAATTGTGAGTCACTGGGGACACTGGGGTCTGCAGTGGTGGCTGCAGAGTGGAGCATTTCTCCCTTCAGTGAAGTTTTAATGCCCTCTGCAGGTACCGAGGGACTGCTGGTGCCATAAATCCTCCAATCAGTGCTGGGGTGAATTCAAGAGATGACATTCCCTGCCTTCTCCCTTCTCTATCCAGCTCAAGTTTTGGCTGCTATTTTGAATCCCATCATTTTCACTCATGAGGAGAAATGAATGCATGTTTGGGGCCTTGACTCTGTGAAGGGTCCATAGGAACAGCCATGGAGTTGATAAAATCAATTTTTCCATTACAGATCTGATCGTAAAGCCCGGCAATGCTTGGCACAGAAGGACTGCAGCCTGGGATGCAGGGAGAGCAGGCTAATGCTGAATGCTCTGTCAGCAGAAGTGAAAACAGGATTTTTGGGTACTTTACATTGCAGGACTCTTTTGCTACAAGACAACCACTCAGGACTTGCCATCAGCAGCTGTAACAGTGGATGATTTGTCTGGCAGCTGAGGACATGATTGTTGTCATCATTAAATGGTCTGGCAGGCAACATACAGGATTTACACAAGCATGGTCCCTTGACTATCAGGCTACAACTCTTGGATATGTCCTAGATATTCCTCTGGCTGGATCTCCCTCCCTAGAGGACAGCAGACTGCTTCACAACTATGACATTTCCTCAGAGCTGTCTGGTTAGGCAGCTGGATGCAAACACTCCACAGCAATGCTGTAGCATGGCACAGTCATTTCAGCACCCAAAGAAGAGTTGGAAAAGAGGGATTATCTCAGGAGCCACAGCTGAGCCCACAGCAAGGCTCCCCAGACCTCTGATACAAAAACCACTACAAACAGTGAACCCACAGATCTGCACAAAATTATTTTTAGCATATCCTGGAATGATCACTAACCCCAAACACCTCAGAAACTTACAGCCAAACTGAGAGACCCTAAGTTTATTGCACAGACAGGCATCAGGGAGGGCAAAACAAGGGATTCTCCTGCAGCTCCTACCAGGACTGGCAATGGACTCTTCTGGCTCGTGCTGTCATAAGGCCACTATGAGAAAATTAAGAATCTTTCTCCAATTGCTGTGGCAGCTGCCTGGCAGCAGCACATGGCCCTGGGGGCCCTGCACATTGGCTTGGCACTCTGTGGCTGGCAGAGAGAGGATAACAGGAAAGAGAAACTTTTTAAAGGAGCCAACTCAATTATCCACAAGGCTAGTGACAGGGAAATACATCCTGTAAAGGCTGCACTGGGAGGAACTTCTTTCACTGCCTCCCACTGTTTCTCCCAATTACTGTAAATGGGACAGGTGGTTTCAGCTTGATGGCTGCTGGTGATTGCTGTGAGCACGGCAGACAGGCTGCTGTGGAGAAGGGATAGTGCTTCCTGCACTGCACAGATAAAACTCAGCCCCACCACCAATTCCCATTAAATTGCCAGCAAGACAGGGAACAGCGAACTCACCCATCTTGAATCAGGTAGTACTTCAGGATCTCGTCAATTTTTGAGGTGGGAGTGGCAAAGCAGCTCTCCACCAGCGTCTCCAGTCCACTGACATGCACCAAGGGCTCAATCCCAAAGTACAGGGAGTCCCGGAGCTTGAGGGTGGGAAGAGCCCCCCTGTAGGGCTCATCGAAGTCTTTGTCCTTGAAGATCTCCAGAGTGAAGGGGAAGACGCCCTGGTTGCGGCTCATGATTTCCAAGGGGGAGTTCTTGAGGTTGGGCACGTAGCCCTCGGAGATGGTGTAGCGGCGCGGGAACTCGCAGGTCACCGGGATCAGCAGCTTGCTGGTGCGGACAATGATGTCCCCGTTGCTCCCCGGGGTCTGCTTGGGCAAGCCAGTCACCAGGTTGGTGGCAATGATTTTATCATTTATTACCTGCAGTGAAGAAAGGGGAGATGATTGAGAAAGACCTGTCTGGGCTGACACTCAGAGCAGCCACTGAAGGCCCAGCCTGTGAATTTACACCCCACCACCAGAATGATGCTGCTCATCCTCACAGACCAACTAGGGACCTCGGTCTGCTGTCAGCTGCAATGCACCACACCTCTGCTACCCCTCTGCTAAGGTGAGCCCTCTGGGTCCTGACCAGTTACCAGTTTAACCTTTGAAATATTATCAGGAGATCAGAATCTGTCTCAGCAGGAGGATGAAGAGTGAGGGCACTTGTCCCTTCTACCCTTGCGAAGCAGGAGGTGAGCAACAAGCAGCACCCATGCTGTCAGACACACACTGCTCGAGGGGGTTGGAACAAGCTCTCTGACTTTGGAATGCCAGCCCAGGTCTACTCTGAGGGCAGCTGCATGGCAACACAGGAAACAGCTCTGAGGGTACAGCTAAATCAGCTTTATTCCCCAAGTAAGCCACAGCCAAATCCCCAGACCCCAGAGAGTGGGCAATAGGTATACATACATCTACGACAGTGCCACAGGACTTCAGGGAGAAATGGATGTTGACATGAGTGCCATTGGACACGCCTTTGCACGAAGTGTTGATGAGGGAAAGGTCCAGGCCTCCAACCAGATCCTTTGGGATGCTCACCTCAATAGAGCTGGACTTGCACAGCACTGGAACTGCAAGAGAAGTCCCCAGAATTAGTCTGCACTACAAACCTACCAGTAAGCTGGGGAAGGGTTATACCAGTTATAATTGGGGGGGAAAAAAGGGGAATAATAGACAGCATCTATCATCATGATCCTGCCACAGTAACCTAACTACCCATCTTGCATTCCCCACCTACACAACACAAACCAGAACTGCCACTGCCCCAAATTCCCCAGCCACAGAAAAGCCTCAGAAAACAATGGAGACAATCACTGCACTTGCAGCAGAAACTTAGCTGTGCTTTCCAGCTTCACTTAACACTCAGCACAGATTTGGTTGATATCTCTCGCACTGCGATGTCCTGGGAAGAGCCTTTGCCAGATATGGGTATCAAAGTCACAACACTCCAGGCAAAGCCATTTTAAAAGACCCTTAATCAGATTTTACATCAAACTCTGAACACGTTGAAACAAGGCAGAATAATTCCATATAGATACTGAGCTAAAATGGAAGCACCTCAAAATGCCATAATAATATTTTTGTAAGCAATAAACCCAGCTCTGACAAACAAACCCAATTAGCTCACTCATTCCACCTCCTTCCAACCTTTAAATTTTAATACAGGCCTCCGTGTGAATTTTTTTAAATTAAAATTTCATTACATAAGAAGCAGGAGAAAATAGAGCTTGGACAAAATAAAAAAGGAAGGAAGAAAGAATAATCTCCAATAAAAAAGTAATTGCTGTATATGTATTCCTTGGGATTATTCAGTCCAGCTAGAGACAGGACAAACATACTGGTGGCATATATTCTGGTTTCAACCAGAAAAACAAACCTTCGCAGGATTTACATTTATTATATTTTAAAATCCCACAACAAAACTTTTTTGCAAATGTACTAGTTTCCTGAGGTTTTTGCCAAAATTAATTGCAGTCTCAGTCCTCAGCATTCCTATGACCTGCCTTCCCTTAATTTCAATCGTTAATTATATAATTTAGGATTCTGGATATCTGATACAAGGCACACTGCTAAAACAGGCATTTCACCCCCTTTTAAAAATTTCCCTGTCCCAGCTCCTAGGTATTTACAACAGCCTCTGAGTACCTTCAGGGAGGATTTCTGATTAAAAGTTGGTAATTTCAAAGTGATACACTAAAACGTGTACAGAGTGCCCAAAGCCATATGTTCCCTTAATGACACTGCTGGGTTAGAACAGAAGCTTAAAGAACTAAAAATTACCTTAACCTTCCCTCCACTGGCAGCAGAAGGCAAGTGAGAACAGCTGCACAGCTCAGGAGCAGACAAAGGGACTTGGAGAACACAGCATCATGCAGAGAGAGAGGAACATCCTTTGGAGAACTGATTGGCTCCGTCTGGATTTAAAGACTCGCTGTTCTAATGCTCCTTGATAAATAAGCAAATATACTGCTTTTATAAAGGTGACATTCTGGGCAAGAGATTTGGATCCCAACTGCAATTCTCTGAACTTCAGGACTGATTTGGTTCAGGATCTCTCTGTTTTTACACGTCTTTGACTGGCACAAACTGGGAAAAAGAAAGCATTCCATTTTCCCTGTGCTCCTGAGCTGCAGGAGCTGTGTGCCCTCCACCACCTCGACACAGAAACAAGTGAAGGAAACCTCTTGACTCAAGCCAACTTGTGGCTATTTGGGAAAACACCCAGTGTGTACCAGTCAAACATTTTAGTTCTTCACCTTCATACTTCTCAGAGCACCTATGAGAACTGGGAAAGCCTCCTCATTTTCACTTTAAACTCTGTTTTGCACCAATGCCTCTGAGCACCTGACCCTGGGAGGAAGCTTCGGTGGTGAGTCCAATGCTCCTTTCTCTCTCTGCCGTTAGTTCGTGGCACCATATTCCAGCCTCTGCCTCCTTCCTTGGCCTTTCAAAGTGCTGCTGCCTGGAGCAGAGGTTATCTTCCTGCACAGACAGCTCAGCACAACAGGCTCTCTATGCTGGGGAGCCCTAACCCACTGCTACAAACATAAACCCTGCTTACCTGCACAAAAATTCAGGCAGGGGATGGGGGGGAAGAGCATTTCATCCCTACTCTTCAGGAAGAGGTGGGGTACTAGGGTGAGCTGCAAAATTTTAGGATGGTCTGCAAAATTCCAAGTATTTTGCTGGCTGGTATCTTTATGGAAAAATTGCAGCCTGTAGACTGTGATTTCTGTGGAAGATTATTAACGTTTGTTCTGAACGTGGAGACAGTGCAGAGGAGGGTAGAGAGGCTGCAGATCCAATTGCTTCAGGCTACTGGGCCTGCCCTGCACTGTTAATTGAACCAATATAAACCTGATTAGGTGTCATAAAAAATTGTGTGGTACAGTTCCATATCTGCTCAGAACTGCAGGCCACAGCATGGGCACATAAATTCATGAATGCAAAAGACCAGGCAATTTCACTTTATGAGATGCTGTATCCTGAGCCTCAGCCTGGCTCCCAGCAGGGCTGCTGCTCTCATTAGCAGCCACACAAGCAGCAGAAATCCTGGCTGGGAAATCCAGAACTTCCAACCCTGCTGGGGTAGCCTCAGGGGCCGAGCACTTAAAAACATCACTCTGTTCTGGCCTGCATCCATCAACCAGGCCTTCAGTCAGTGAGTGTGATCACAGCTCTTGGAAACCCCCACCTCAGCCTCCCCACCAGCACTGCCGGATCCCAAGTGCTCACCCTTGGGAAGCCTGCATTTCTAAAAAGCTTAAAAAAGCAAAAATTCCATCAAGTAGAACCACTCCAACTCCCTCTCTGAGGTATACCTACCCTTTTGGCCACCATGAAGCCCGGATCTGTCCCTCTGACTGATTTCTGGGCACTCTGTGGCACATCAGACTGCAAGAGGTTCTCTGAGCACACCAGGCAACACCAGACTGCTGGTAGCCTGGATGTATTTATAAAAGAAATCTTTGCAAAAACCAGGGAGCTTGTTTATTCCATGTGCATGCCATAGGCACCAGTGACTCAGCATGAAGGACTCCCTGTGGAAAGTTCAGATGGAAGGTTCTCCAAGGATAACGCTGCCCTGGCCTCTACACAGCAGAAGCAACAGTCAATTTTTAGATGCTATCCCCAGGCACTATTCCAAGGGGCAGCAGGAGCACCAAATATCAAAGCTAGTGCCCTGCTTCAAGGCAAAGGAATGCTTACTGGAACTGACACACTCGGAAAAAAACATGCCTCTCTCTTAACCCCGTTCTTGGAAGGGACTGGACCTCTTTAGCTGAGATTCTGAAGTCTGAAGCATGGAGAATGTCAGTTCTAACAGCTTAAAGTTGTCAGAGGTGTGCACGGAGCAGTATAATGGGAGACGGATGTTAAGCAGCATTAATCATAAGAGAACACTGCCCTACAATTAATGTGATGCAAGATGTGCTCTAGCTGGGCCCTGTGGCTGTTGTCCTGCCTGGATAGAACAGAAACTTCTTCAGGCTCTCACTTTTGGATGGTCTGCCACTAATAACAAAGCTCCATTAACCCAACTGGGAAGGACAGACTAAGAGAAGACAGCAAAAACAAAAAGAAAAGTTCCTTCAGACATTCCCTCGGGGGACAGAGGCTGCCGGGGAGATTTAGTTGACCTACCTTGGCAAGTGTGCTTGTCTTCAGACAGAACAAGCCCCCTGGGACATTCACACTGGTAGGTGTCTTCCACTTCAATGCAGGTATGGCTGCAGCCCCCGTTGTTATTGTGACAGCCTTCAATTTCTGGGAGAGAAAGGAAAATCAGCGCTTCCGGCAGGCCTCAACAGACCCCTGATCAACCAACAGTCTGAACAGTGCAGCTCAAAGGCAACAGTTTGTTTCCTAGAAAATGAGGTGGAGATCCCTTTTTTAATTCTATACTTTTACTCGTGTAGAGCATCATGATTTTTTTTCTTTCAGATAACCTTAACTGCTTGATTTTTTTAACCCTTTGGGATGAATATGCTAGATGATTATGATTTTGAGTATATTTTTTATATTATGATTTGGTTATCTTATGTTCTGCTATTTCACTGAGAACAGTAAAATAGCAGAACATAAGATAAGGAAATCATAAATATAAAATATTTCTCCCTGAGCCTGCCATCAGAAATCACTGTGTGGTTTTTCACTGAAATGGAAAGAGAAGAATGGAAATCCCACACTCAATCCTATACAATGCATGGAAAATAACAGCCTGAACACCCCATATGAGTCAAAGCAATGGTTAAAGCATCATAATGTAAATTTTGAGATACTTTAAACTCTACTCAGCCTCACCAGCTCACATAATCAAGCTAAATCTCTTTCATTTGTTCTTTTTGGCAACAAGCTGTAAGGTGGCTCACACCTCACATCCCATTCTCTACCAGCTCACCAAGCTGAGGGCCCATCTTCAGAAATAAAACTCACTAACAAGATTGTAAAAATCCCCAGCAGCAGCGTTAAACCCATGAAAGTCGCCATCCTTCTTACAGAAGGGAAATTAAATGATATATCAAAGGCCCTAAAAGCCAACGTGGGGAATGGCAGAAACAAACGAGTTTCCAAACAGACTATTCCAGCCCTGTCAGAAGACTGCAGCACTTGGGAATAAAAATTGCAGTGCTCATTTATGTGATGGCCCTGCAGCTCAGAGCTGCATGTGGCAGGGACAAAAAAGCCCACAGACCATTTCTGGCCCCACACAAGTTGACAAGCACTCAAGGAGAACTCTGCACAGCAGCATCTCCCAAGGAAGTGTCACTGCCTGGATGAGTGAAGTACCAGCAGAGCTCAGAGAGCAGATTTAGCTCTTTTGGGTAGCTGAAAAACGAGGCACATCTGCAGTTGTTTTTCTTGTCTGAGGCCCCACAGCGTGCATCAACACCACACAGCAGCTCTGCTGTGAGGGGACACAGTGCTTTTCCACAGTTCACCACAGAAAACACCAGGCACGCATCAAATTTTGCTGGGTTTGCCTATTTCTGCTCAGGGATGTTTGTACATTGTTAGTGACAACACATCAGGCCCACAATTTGGTCTTTAAGCCACCAGTCTAAATTTATCAAGGGTTTTCAACCTGGCTGTGCCAGCACTGTGAAAGAACTGTGGCAGCTGCATGGAGCAGCAGAGCCCACAGACACCAAAGAGCAAAACACCAGCCTAATCCCAAATTTAACTTCTGTCTGCAGATTGGCTGCCCCTCTCCTCAATCTCTACCCTGGGAGGCTAAAGTGATCCTCATGCTCTAGTCTAATGTCAGGACATTACACTACCCCATGTGAGCTGCCAAAACCCAGTGCTGCTAAATCTGTCCCCATAAAACTCTACCACACAAATCTCCAGAGCCAAATCCCAACAACTCCAGCAACAAGTTCTGCCCAGACAACCAATCTTCCAGATCCACTGCTGCCCTTCCCCCACGGAGTTAAACACAGGAAAATCCGAACAGAAATGGACAAGGCAGGGAGAACAACAAGGAGATTTCTCTCCGCTTGCTTAGATGGATATTTTAGTATCAACCTCTCTGGCAAGCACAGAGGTGATATCAGTGACATTTAATCCTAGGCGCAAGGAGCTGAGAGAGAGCCAGTGCTGCAAGGGAATGATTTATAGTTTCCAGCAGCCAGAGGTAGCTGATGCCTCACCTTCACAGGTTTTCCCATCACTTCCCAGCGTGCGCCCGACACCGCACTCGCAGCGGAAGGAATTCTTCAGGTTAACACAGAACTCGCTGCAGCCTCCGTTGTTCTGCTCACACTCATTTTCATCTGAAAAAAAACAAGCTCTGGCATGTAATGAATAATCCCACTAAAAGCAGTAACACCGACAGTAGCTTTTAAACCTCTTGGTAAAGCTCTTAAAACTCCTCCTAACTCTTTTTTAAAGGCTAAAGTTGCTCTGTGTCCATCTGCCCTTCTGTTTTTTTGGAAAAGTACTTTGTTCTCTGAGATTCTAATTCCTCAACCTGATTTAATCTCTGTGTGCAAAAAGCAAATCAAACAGAGTGGAAGAGGCAGATATTGCTCTTGCCGAGCCACAAAATGAATGATTTCTCTTAGGCAGGCCAGGATGCTGAAGCTATCAATCAAGGTTCACATGGGGTTTCATCAAACCAGCTTAGAAGCTGGCATTTATTAGGTGTCAGAAGCTTAAAACTAAGAAAAAAGAAAAGTACCACTGTAACAGACAGGTCAGAGATGAGCTCTCTCAGGTACCTGTGGTCCCACACATGCACAGTACCCACAGCTGGCAGCTGGTGGTGGTGTCTCCTTCCACAAGCAAGGTGAATTGAGTATTTTTAGCCAAAGACTTGGCTGATATCCTGCTTTGGGAGGCAGGAAGCATGTCCAGGAGACTCACACAGACACTCAGCTTTTCACACACGTGACAGGCTCCACACTTTCCCTTCCAAAAATAAAATTAAAGCTGCTTAAAAACAGCAGGTGAAGAGGGAAAGGGCTACTGGCAAAGGCATGGAGATGTTGTTAGAAGGGCCTAGAGATTGTCTTGGTCAAGGGCCAGGCCCAGAAATTCCCCTGACTGGTCCTTCCAAGTTCTACAGTACACACAGAGCTCTGTCCCTGCTCTTACCCACCAGCAGCACTTCTGGGATGCAGGCTGGTAGTCTTGAGACTAGATTGGCACAGTGCAGAGCTTATTTTAACCACAGCTTAGTAGAACATAGATCCAGGCATTGCAGAAGTCAAAGGCGATGCGCTGAGCTGGCGGATGCGTGACAGGAGGTCTAAGACCTTATTTAACCCTAAATGAAAATGTAACTCAGGATCAGTCGTTCTGCTCTGGGATTTAGAGCAGCTGATATACTGAGGAGAAGCACAGGGAGGTGCACAGAGCTGCTCAGCACTCACAGAATGATCTGAATTGGAAGGGACCTTAAAGCTCATCTTGTTCCATCCCTTGCCACTATCCCAGGTTGCTCCCAGCCTTGTTCAACCTGGCCTTGGACACTTTCAGGGATGGGGCAGCCACAGCTTCTCTGCTGCATTACTGCAGCAGCTTCAGCCTCCCTCTTCGGGGGAGCTGGGAAAGGAAGCATATTCCTTGTTTAGGAAAGACAAAGAGGGATTTATTTGGTTTCTCCATAAGGAGGGCACAGTTGCTCTCAGAGATGCGATTGCACAATTACTCAGCACAACAGAAAGTTATTAAAAAGATTGCAGAGGCACACAAGAGAGGCTGCAGGTAGGTGAACCGGTGTGATCATTCCAGTTGAGGTGCTGTGCCATCTGGGAATCTCAAGGAGAAGCAGCAGTGCAGACATCCTGCTTGTGGGGGAATGAAAGCAGATGCAGCACACACAGGCTCAGGACTCCTGCGTGCCTCCCTGCTGCAGGAAATCCTTTCCTCTGAGCCTGCCATGGATTCACTGAGTGCTAGTGCTTGTCAAGGGCACTTCTGTGACTGGAAGGCTTGCACAGAAGCAGCCAATAAATGCCTTTAATTATCTGAGAGAGCTCAGTCAGCCACTTGGCTGCAGACAAGTGGAGCTGCTTAAGCAAAAGCCTTCCCCCCAGCATCACTGTGAGCAAGCGTAACTCTGCAGCAGGACCAGGCTGCTCCTTCCACACACACTGGAATGACTGTGGGCCCTGCCCTGGTGCTCACACACAGGAGGTGTGTGAAGAAAGAAACCACCCACGCCTGCTTTGTCAGGTGTAGCCCCTATGGAACAGATTGAGCTGCCACACAGCCTCCTGGACCAACTCTGCTTTCAGCTTCACCATCAAATCAAGTGACAGATGAGATTCCTCCTCCCCCAAACAGCCCTTCCTCCCCTCCTCTCCCTTACCTCATCCTATCCCATCGGTGTGGCTCTGCAGCTCCCCAACAGCCAACCCTTCCCAGCCCCTTGATTTGTCCCGCTATTTTCCTGATTTCTCAGTGCAGGTGCTCTCCCTCCTATACGATACACACAACTACAGCCATTCTCTCCCTCAGAGCTTCATGGGGAGGAATTCCCACACGAATCCCCAAAGCCCACATTCTCCACTCTGCTCTCGCCTCCCTCCTGGCCATACTGGTCTCTGCCACCAAGTGCCAGCTCCCTGTCACACTGCCTAAAACCACTGCAGCTGTGGTGGGACTTACTGTTCTTTGTAAGCCCCAAAGCCCCAGGCCCTGGACAATGTCCCACAAGGGCAGGAAGAACAGTGGAGTTTAGTGTGCAGCCCTACAGCAGCCACCAAAACTGTTTTTGGAGGAAAGATATTCAACAGAATGCGTGAGAGGAAATCTCTAATGCCAGACTGCACAGCACTTCCAGAGTACCAGGGTGATAGCACACCATCCTGCACCATGATCTTGCAAAGAGACTCAGCTACTGCCTTCAGCAGCTGAACCATGCAGAAGGCAAATCCAGCCTCACAAACGTGGAGCCCCAGGGGCACCAGAATGGATGCAGTCATGGGATGTCATACCTTGGAACCATTTACAGAATCATAGTCCTGGTTCTAGGCAGCAAAGGGGAAAACTCCTCTCCAGGATATGTCATTCTCTGTAGTGCTTTGTAAGGCAAGGGATTGAGATGTGAGCAATGAAACAAAGGGAAGAAAAGCATCAGTAACTGGCACAGCTGATTTCCACCCTTACCAAGGCATGTCTGGCCATCAGGTCCTAGTGTTGTACCCGGGGAACACGTGCAGTCACTGGTGTCCAGGCAGGAGTCCTGGCAATCCACCACGTCACAGATGTCATAAAAATCTAGGGCATGACAAGAACAATGTCAGCAAAAAGCACTGAGCATGCAAGGAAAGTACAGGATTAGTCCCACCCTGTGTGCAGCCCCTCAGTTCCAGACCTGGCCCATGCTGGGAAAGCCGACCGGCTGAAGCTTCAGAGAAACCAATCAAGCTTAATTACTGTGAGTCAGAGATGCAAATTTTGACTTTGGCAGCACGCCAAGACAAACCACGGGCCCACAAGGGAGCATTAAATCACTGAGGCCAGGTCAGCTGTGGAGAAATCCCGCTAGTGGAACAAAAGAGGTGAAACTGCCTCGCTGGGCCTACATGGACAGGCCACCACCTGGAAAAGCCAGGAGGCAGGCATCTTCCCAGGGACCACGGGTGTGGGTTTTATCATCTCTGCTTCTGTTAGAGCCAGGATTAATGCTTGGGAGACGCAGTTTCGTGTTTGGACTCAGCTGTTTATTAATTCTTACCTATAGTACAGTCTCAGAAGTTGTGAGTTCTATCTAACAAAGTGAAAAATGGCTGTGTGTCTAACTCTTTCCAAGGTCTTTTAAGCATAAATTAACCAATAACGAGATGACACCTATATTATTTTTGCTTTTAACCCAATAACCAGACACCCGTGGTCCGCAATGAGGACTTCTCCACCCAATTACAAGACATCACCCAAACTCATGAAGAAGAAGGTGAAAGAAGAACAACTCAGCCTACACCCTGAAACCTCCATCATGCCTTATATATATTACTATGTACCAAAACCTTAAATCCCAAGTTTTGCACCCTTGTGATATTACAGACTTCCATTCAAACTACACACCCATAATCCCGGTGCCATCACTCAATTTTGGAAGCCTGTTCCATGGCATCAAGTCAAATGTAGCGCTCGCTTGAGGGCCGGTGCCTTTTAGCCCAGAAAGCCTGGAATTCCCAGCCTCCAGGGCTCCAACACATGAGGGAGGGGTGTGTCAGAGAGGTGACTTACGCCCACAGTAGGCGTGGAAGCAGACGCTGGGCTTGCTGAGGTGGTACACGTAGTACCCTCCCGGGCAGGCCTTGACCTCAATGGTGGCGTTCCAGAGGCAGCAGTTCCCGCTGAAGCTGGCGCAGGCCTGGCGCCGCACGACGCCGTCGGCCGGGCGCGGGTGGCTGCCGTTCATCCAGATGGGCGCGTGGGTGCCGCAGTGGTTCTCGGGGATGCAGAAGGTGGGCATGGCGTCGCCGGCCATGCCCGTGAAGCGGTACCACTCGCCGTCGATGCCGCTGTCGCACGTGGGCTGCCCGTGGGAGCCGTTGATCCGGTGCTCCGTGTTCCTCCAGGGCTCGTTCAGGCTGATGTAGGCAGAGCAGGGGTCCAGGGCTGGGACACACATAGAGAGAGAGCAGCTGGTAGATATCAAACCAAGTTGCTGACAAATAATTATAAAAGCGGGGTTTTTTTCCGTCCCTGATTTAACAGAACTGTTGTGACAGAGAGAGATCCCTGGGGAGAAGAGGTGATACCAGCAAACTCATTGCCTTGTGGAAAATTCTGACAGCTCGTCTTAAAGGTCTTGGAGGAACAAGTAAATTAACAGAGCTCTTACAACGTTATGCAACAGTCTGACTTGCTGTTTAGCTGAAAGGGGAAAAAAAAACAAGAAAAAAGCAAATCTGAGGTCCAGGGAATGATTTTGCTATAGGAAATACACACTGGGATCTAAGCCTAGGACAACAATCCTTTGCTGAAGTACTAACTGAGCACCTGCAAGCCCCTCCTGAAGTCACCGGCAATTCTCCCAGCTGCCTTGGAACAAAGGCCTGTATCTCAAACAGGTTATGCAGCCTCTTTTAAAACCCGTCCACAGCCAGTGTCAACCCTCACAGCTGAGCTGCCAAACCTTTTAATGCATTATTTTAAAATCTAGAGGGCGTGAAGGTCTAAACTGGGACCTTCTGGGGAGTTAAACCCTTCACACAGCTGTGTTCCTTGCAATCCCACAAACCCTCCTGACCTGCACAAGAGATCAGCTGTTTGTGAGTGAAGCGAGTGTTTGTGGGGGCAGGACACAAACACATGGGCTTCCTGGCAAGTGCATGTCTGCCCATGCAGCGCTCAAGGAGAGTGTCTCTTTTCAGAGGCCTTTCTGAACCTTCTGCAAATAATTAAAATATGAGAGTACTATAGGGAGAACATAAATGAGGAATTTAAGTGGTCATTAAATTTTCCGTCTCCTCCTAATTAACCCTCATTTGGCAGCTTCCTCAGTGGAAGTCCAGAGGTTCCATTTTGCCTTATATTTAACACCTGATTAAGCACAACTTATCCATGACAAGCAATTCCCTATTAAGCAAAAGGAATGCTAATACTGCCCTGAGTAAGGAAAATTGATTACCATTTCCTAAAATTAGGCTAATAAAACCAACCACTCTGACAAAACGCATCTTGGACTGGAACAGCCTCAACTTTCCACAGCACATTTCTTTTGAAGTTCTAAAGCTGTGCTGTTTTGTTTTGACAGTAGTGTGATGGAGTTTGGGTGAGGGAGGAATACACTACGCTGTTTCTATTAGAAATGATCCGGGTTCATTATTTTGATTTGTTTCACTGACTTTTAAAGAGAGAGCTACAAGTGCTTCAGAGAATAGATTTCAAGCCACTCTTATTTAGCTGTGTCCTCTGTAAATATCTGTGCCACAGATGTGCTACCTCGTAGAAATATCTCACAAATACAACATCTCTCATACCTTCCTCAGCCACAGACATATTTTGCTTGGTCTAAAATCCAGCATAAAAGGCAGGAGCAGCTGCCAGAGTCAGGAGTGCTGCAGAGCTGGCACAGGGAGCGTGGATCTGGGTTATGAAGGAATCTCTAGTGCCACGATTCAAAGATATGTAGAGGAGCTGATTCACTGCCACCACAAGCAGCCTCACTCTTCTAAGCAGCAGAAAGGAAAATGCAGCAAGGGATCTCTGATGGGATTCACCAGGCATTCCCTTGTGAGCTCTCCTTTTCACCTGCCTCTGCTTGCCTGCCCTTACCCACAGAGAACAGCAGCGCCGTAAATCCCATCCTCCAAAAGCTGGTTTGGCCTCTCCCAGCAGGAAAAGACAGGTCCTGAACAGAGCTTCCTCCGGGCTTCCCTCAGTGTAATTCCCTTGGTTTCCACAAGAGAATTTGGTGTGGCCTTAGGGTGAGTCACCGACTAAGATGAAAAGGTTTCCGTGTTGTTAAAAGCCAAATGAGGTGAAGCGGGAATGCCCTGTCAGCTCCCCAGCTGGGCGGCACTAAAAATACCAACGCTCTCATTAGCTTTCACGTAATTATGAAATATCCTTTGTAGACAGACTCTGGGAACGCTCATCCAGGGAGATTACATTGTCTCCCGAACATTCAGGAAATAATTTAAAGACAAAATTTCACGTGATGAACATGCAGCAGCTCAGAGGGAGCTGGAAGAAAGCACATCAGGGGAATTGAGGTAGCATTCCCTCACATCTTTCATTCCCCTGAGAGCTTCTGGCAGGAGTGAGGGGGAAGCAAACCAGCAGAAAAAGCAGACAGTGCTCTTTGGAACACTGCAGATCCTCACAGCCACCTTTGGACTGCCAGTGCTGCCCCACACCAGCCTCCCTGCAGACACCAAGCAGTCTTTGGCAGCGGAGTTTTTTCATTTTAATTAATTGAGTTTTTAAGAAAAACATTCCACAAAAATAGAGAAGCGACTGATCAGCCTCTCACCTCTTCTCCCCAAACAACGAGCTTGGGGGTTTGCACGAGACAAATAACTGTCTCCAGCTCACTATTTTTCATTTTTCTTGGCTCAATTCTTTTCCTCCTCAATGCTTCTTGCGTGGCCTGAGCAATTGAGGCTGACAAGCATTAGCTAGGAAGCAAAGCTTTTCCATTTGTAAGCTCGATGTTACCATTAGTTCTCTGGCTGACATGGTAGCAGATACATCAGGTGACAAATCAGGCTCCAGTGAGCACTGGTGAGTGCCCCATCCTGCAGAGATTAATCCTGGGTGCATTGCATAACTGGAGGTCTCTGCTCCAGCACAAATAAACAATTAAGGGAGCAACACTGCATTATGGCACTAAATTCAGTTCAGATTTGTCAAGGAAGCAGGTGAAAAGGCAGCATAATGTCTACCCACAGAGTCTGTCCTCCAAAGGGAGATGAAAATCCCACAGTTCCTCGGCAATAGAGATTTTCCCAGGATGGGAGACTTCACACTCTGCAACAGAAGGGTCTTTCCCCTTCCTGTGGAAGGAATTTCACATCACCTTCAAAGAAAAGGGATATTTCTCCCACCTTCCAGTCTTTCACCTAAGAATACTAAGGCTCACCATGAACCTTAGTGATGGCAAACCGAAATAAGGCAATGCCTCTTTACTCACCCATCGGAGACACTGGCTGGAGCTGAACAACAAAGTAAATACAGAAAAACAAGTACTGGAACATCCCCCTGAGCCAAGAAGAGCCACCACTCAAGGGACAGAGGCTTCAAAGTCCTCGTACAGGCTGTGGCTCTTGCAGCCTTCCTCTCAGTGGAGCTTCTGACTCCAGGCTTCCAGAAGACCAAGTGTGACTGCTCTCCTGGAAGTTTATCAGAGGAAGGGACGTGGGCTACAGCTCCAGCCTTGACCTCCCCAGAGCAGCTCTGCCCCTTACTGACAGCAGGGATGTACTTACAGATCAATCTTGTTTTTTGGACTTGACCTGCTATTGTTTTCTGCCCCGACTGCCCCGCAGTGACACCTCCACTATCTTATCCAGAGAAGAATTCTAACCAGGGACACCCGGACATCCCGAAGGGATGGAAAAGAAAAACAGATGGGTGCTTGTTATCTGTGCTCCTTCCACAAGTCATACTCCATGGCTCCCTCCAGGCAGAAAACACCAGCTAAGGAGCCTTAACTGCAGGAAATAGTGGCCAAAGGAGCAGCACTGATCCTTCCGAGCACAGATTGCACAGCAGTGCTTGGAGCAGAGCTACAATGGGAACATCAGTCAAACTGAAAGAATGGTGTCCCACAGGGAAATGAGCTGTTCCCTTGCCATTCCTGGTTACACAGGCTGACCACTGCAGTGAGATTATCAAACAAGGCAAGTAAAGACACTTTTCTTGAAAGTGTCTTGAAAAAACAAACCAATCCCAACATTATGGAATTAATTTTGATGCAAAACTGAGTAATTGAGAACCTCTCCTGACTAAATTCAAACCAAACTGGGCTGAGTCACAGGTGACAGCCACAAGCTCTGGATGCAGCACACTGAAATGTGTTCTTTACTACAGCAAACCCAGAAAGGGTTCTTCCCTCTCACCCTATCCCAAGATCTCTCCATCAGCAATGAGTGCAGCTAAGCCTACAGTAACCACACAATCAGGCAAGTGTGGGCATTTCCCTGTTCCCTTGGCATCCTGCATTTCTGCAGCAGGCTGGCCTAAGAAATGACACCAAGCTTCAAATCCCAGCGGGGAAAAACATGGCTCCATCATTTACACGTTGAATTTGCACAAGTCAGGGAGGTGGGTGCTTGTCTGTCTTGCAGGGACCGTACATTACAGAAAATTCTCAATGGCCTCTCTGTCGGGGTGTGCCCCTGGCAGTGAAGTGCAATATGTTGCTCTACTCCACCCCAGCACAGGAGTCTTTTTTCAGTGGTGAACAACTCTAGGGAATAACAAAAAAAATCCAAATAATTTACTGTTATTGCTCCCATAAGGAAAAAAAAAAATAAACTCTCGTAGCTCCATTGTGCTGACAGCTGTGCAGCACCAGAAAGGTTTCTCCAACAACAGGAAAGGAGAACAGATGCACTACACAAAGCTATCAAGGCAGATAACCCTCAAGAGGTGATTATGTGAATTCCCAGAAGAGAAACTAAAATTGAACAGACAATAATACAGCAAGCCACCAGAATTTCTATTTTGACACTTTCATTGAGAGGCTGGTTCATACTTATGATGCCAGGTAAATAAAACTGACAAGCCTGAATGGAATGCTCTGTTTGCGTCACAGGTGTGTACAGCTCTCTGAACCATCTCTTCACCAGCTGCTTTTGTTTTGTAGCTGCTATATAAGCCTCTTATAACAAGGTTTTGACAGGTACATGTCAGTGACTGACAGCTGACAATTAACACAGAGAACTAAACTGCAGCATCGCAAATTGGAGGCTCAAAGGTGTCAGCTACAGGCCCTATCAAGTTCTCAAAAATGGATTAAAGCAGAAGATGTCCCAGCAATCCCAGAGATGACACTATCCCAAATCACCATAACATCTAGTCGAAGGAAGTGGTCTCAAGCTGGAGAAAACAATCTGCTACCTCTTAACATGTCTGGGAAGAAGCACCAGAGGCAACTCTTTTATCAGCACCTTCTCTTTGCAAGTTAATTTGGGTGATATTCATAGCTCCAATTCCCCCACAAACAATCTAGGCCTCAGAGAGCTGTAACAGTTACTCCTGAGAGGATAAATGAAGGGAAAAAACTCAAACAAAAAACCTCCCTGCAAGGAGATGCTCTGGGAGAGACAATTCCACTAGGGCATTCTGCAGGACCTGCACTCCCCAGCAAATACATTGTTCCTGACCTACACATTTGCACCCCAAAGACTGCACAACACCCCAAGTAGAATCAGGCTCAAGTTAGCATCTCTTAAAAGAAGTCACCAGTACTCTTTAAAAGATACAAAGAAGGAAAGCAAAATTAAAATAGAGGCCATGGATTTTATTTTGGCACCCAAGAGGGATTTTCTAAACCTGCTACAAAGCCTGTGCATATCTGTTCTTAACACCAGAAAAATGCTCATTTGGCAGGTGGCAACCACTCTTCTTGACCCTCCCAGAGATCTCTGCAGGGCTTTACCATCCTCACACAAGGAACTCAAATTCTTCAAAGCACTGGCTGGGCTGGAAAGCCTCATACAGTTTGTAACAGACTCATGAATAAAAATGCTTTGGCATTTGCTGAGGTGATCTTGGCTTTGTCAGAGCCGCCTCTCAGGACACACCAACGCCTGGGAGGTGTGTGAAGCACAGCTCTGGTGCAGGAACCTGCAACCTGCCTAGAAGGAGCAGGAGGAAGAGCTAATCAGCACTTCCTGCCACAGAGAGGGAGGAGGACCTGGCACACAGGACAGGCTCCCTTGTCTGGGATTGATTGGAGGATGCACGTTCACAATAAGCCCTGACAGGCAGCTGAGACGGATTGCGCTGAAGTCAAGGACTTTGAGATAGGCCTTGCTGCTGTAAACAACTTGTTCCAGGACTCAGAGCCCGTGGGAAAGGCTGTGGAGATCAGAGGGAGCACAAGCTGAGTGAAGTATGGGCAAACTCAACACAAGTGCAACATTGAGAACCCATTAGAATCAGGCAAGTACATCACTCCTGGTTAAGAGTAGCAGTTGTTTCCTTTCCCTTACTGGAGCACTGTGATGCAGAACTTGGTGTTTTGAGAGTGTTTTTCCACAGGTCCTATAAACCCAGCATATTTTCCATGCTCCTCCATTTTCAGATGGAGGAATTAGGGCATGGACAGCACACCAACAACTGCAAAACTAGTCAGGGGCAGAAAGAGAAGTAGGACTCATCTTTTAAGAGCCCTCAGAGCCACAGCCTAAGAGCAGCTTCTCCCCTATGTCAGGGCTTAGGTACACTGCAAGTCTGGATTTTAGTTTTCACACCCTTTAATGCCAGTAAAGAAAATAAGCCTGATGGGTTTTTTTAAAAGGAAAAAATTAGCATCTTTTGGGATAGGTAGAAGAATACTTAAGATATAAAAATCTCCTTCCTCTGTGAAAATGAAGCTATACAATGGGGCACAGAGGAAAGAAGCTTGCTTTTGTAACTCCACACATACACAAAAAACCCAGGGGATATCAAAGAAATTGGTCCACTGGCTCAAAGACAGGGCAGCTTAGGCAGAGCTAACATGGCTGCCTCAGTGCCATGGTCTGACAGCCAACAGCAGCTTCAGAGCATCATCCAAACCCTCTGAAAGCCAAAATGGAAGCATAAGAACTTGCAGCAAGGTGATCATTGCTGCCTGCCAGGCAGGAAGGGTTACAGGGGGAAAGAGAAAGGGTTTCTTCTTTGCTCTTCAGGAAAGAAGGGCCATGAACACCTATCCTTGGAGGGGCCTGCAAGTTCTCATGGATGTGGCACAGGGAACTTAATGCAGTTCTCCAGGAAGCTTTGAACTGGTCATACATTTATGTGAAAGCTCCCTCACAGAAGAGGTTAATCAAAAGAATGACAAAATTGGTAGAAAAAGCAGCACCCGAACACTGCAATGCACCCTGCTCCTTCTCCCTCACTGGGGCTGAGGAGTGCAGGGGTAGATTAAAATGCAGGCAGCACTGCCTGCTCTGCAAGTGCTGACAGGGGGACAGGACCCTGGCACCTGCCTGGCTCCCAAAGAGGAAAGAGCTGCTGTAGGAAAGCGTGTTGATGGTGAGATACAACAGGGTGGATCAGGAGAGCAAACAAACCCTGCCCTTCCCTTCAGTGTTAGCATTCCAAGGCACTGAGACTGGAGTGGGAGGCTTGTGGATTTCAGGGCACAACTGTAGGCACTTTCATCTTCTTGCTTTCAAAATAGAGATGGTGGTGCTAAGATGTCACAAAGTCTCCTGTTCTCCTGGATGCCAAAATGGACAAATTTGAGCCAAACAATTCACCTAAGGGTGGCAGCAGCTCACCTGGGGACAGCAGCAGACTGAGGGCTGCTTGGAGGAAGGAGGCCTGTCAGCAATGATTAAAGGTAGGTGACAACAAACAGCTTCCAGCCCTTCCCCTCCAGTTTTGAAAAACACAAGAGCTGGCTTTTTTAAAAACAAGCTAATCATAGATGATAATTTTTTAAGCAGTCCACAGGCACGATGGAAACCTGCACCAAACACCTCATCCTAATAACCCATAAAGCTAGGACAAAGCACACTGCTGATTCCCAAAGGTAATGAACCAATCACACGTCACCATGCCAAATCAAACCATTCAAGGGCCCAGAGAGAAAGGAACTGAAGCCTAACACTCCAGTTTTTCTCCAAAACAGCACTTGAATGCAGTACAGAGATACACAGACACACCACAGGTTCCTCTTCTGGGTTGCTGGGCATTACCTGCCCGTATATATTCTTATCCTGTTCCTATGCTGGCCAAACAAAGGAAGATCTTTGCTAGACCAAGTATCTTCTACCTCTACCTCACCACCTCAACTGCTCCCGAGATCCCTGTGTTAGGCAGCCAGGCCTGGCAGCCAGATCTCCATCCAGGCTTCTTCAGGAAAGCTATTATCTGCATCACCACGGCCTCGGTGAGGTAAGGTGTCAGTCAAGAGGACACAACCTAAACGAAAAGAAATGGAGGAAACTCAGGAGAGAGCTGCCACACAGGGAATATTCTCAGCTGGGGAAAATAACATTATTCAAGAGCACTGATTCAAAAATTGAATAGTTATTTATTGTTCCAGAAGTACATTGCTCTTTTATACATATTTCATAAATGATACAGGATTTTACACATGTTCAGGTTTTTTTTTTTTTGCTCTTTTTTTTTTTTAAAGAAGGACTTTTCTCCATGCTCCCTCCCTCATCCCAAACACACACCAAGGATTCAGCTACAGGATTGTGTTCACTTTTTTCCTTTTAAAACTCATCACACAAACAGGATAAAACAGATAAAAAATAATCACACAATGTAATTAAATGGAAAGACAGAGGAAAAGGGGAAGGGAAGAAAAGAAAACAAAACTAGAAACATGCACCCATTCGGTCCAACATGCCACTGAGTGAGAAGAGGCAGCAATCCCAGCTGTGTTTCCACATCTGCAAGGCACCTGGCATCTAGTTAATACTGAATTATTTTCTTTCCTATGTTTTTAAAACATGGCTTTCCAAAAAAAAAAACCAGAAGCCTCTTTCCATGACACAGTGAGGAGTAGTAGTGAAACATCAAAAAGAAGCAGCCAGCCTTTCTGTATATAAAGCTTAGTGTCCTTCTCCCACCTTCATCCTGTCTCCACAGCATTTATCAGCAGGGGTGCTAAACCAGACTGACCTGCTTCGAGTGAAGAGATGCTTTATCTGCTTAAAAAGCAGCCAGCCTTGGCTAAGAGAGAGGGCAATGGGTTGACCTTCCTTCCTTTATTTCTTTTTAGCTAAGAACAAGAGATGTCATTAGCCACTCCTAAGAAATTCTGACCCGTGGACACAAAGTTCACTTAAAGCTACTTAATCAGGGGAAAGTGCTACAGAACCAAAGCAGTTCTGTGTCTTGCACTGTGAGATCCCCAGGCTCTCAAAAAGCCTCTGGGCAAGGGAAATGCTTTGACGATATATGAAACCTTCCATCCCATTTCACAAGCAGTCAAGTATCGAGTTTCATTATTCCATGTCCCAGAACTGTTCATTTAAAAGCAGGAGCCATGATTCCGGCAACAGTTTTGCAATCCTTTAAACCTTCATAATTTCATAGTCCAGGTGGCTCTCAGATTTGGGGTAGGAAGAGGGGAACCTCCCTCCTTTAAGACTGAATAGACAAAACCGCTCATGCAATGCTGCCATGGATTTCTAGGAGGAGCTCAAGGGCACTGGGACGCAAAGTTTATAGAGTTATTACTGAATAATCCAAAATATCGATTATCAAATGTCCAGAAGAAAACTCATTCCTTCTCTCACTTGGCTACAACCAATCTGTGCTACAAATAAGCAAAGGAGGAAGTCAGTGGAGCACAGGGGGTGGGCGGGGAAGGGGAAGCTCACGGTTTTCCAGTAGAAAGCAGTCTTGTAGTAACTTTATAAAAGAGACCAGGTCTGACCAGAAGTGTGCGTGTTAATGGCGGTGGAGTGCAAGTTCTGATCACCAGCCAGAGCTCCAGGTGGCTTGGATTCTTTGTTCTTTTTTTTTTTTTTCTCCTTTTTTTTTTTTCAAGAGAGAAAGAGAGATTGGAATCAGGTAAAGGAAAATTTAAAAAGCTAAGCAGGCTGCTGGTGTCTTATCAAGAGGCAGACCCTGCAAAGCTGGAAGAAGACAACCCTACACCCCAGCATTACATTCTTCTCATGAACGCCCCCCGATCCTGTATTTGTACACAATCACCACTCTGCCAGTTTTTAAAATGTGACTATTTGCCAAGCCCTTTTCAGAACTAACATTCCACAATGTCCCATCTTCAGATTTAAGAGATTTTCCCCTTTTACAGTCCTTTGTCTTGATTAAAGGTAAAAACCCTCCACCCCCCACACCACGTCCCAGCTTCCACCTGCAATGCTTTAATTAAAAAAGGCAAGAGCTATGAACAGGTTTTTTGCCGGGGTTCAGAGCTTCTTTGCTGATCAGTCCTTTTCAGAAATTTGCTGGATGGGCAGATGAACTTGCAGTGGGTCTCGAAGCCTCTTAAGGTCCAATTCTGCCTAAAAGTAAAAGACAAATTATAAAGCACAAGCTCCCAAAAAAACTTCGCCCAACAACATTTCCATTGAGAGAAAGAAAAGCTTTCCCACATTTCCTTGTTTTTTCCCTGTCCAGCAGGAAGTTGTCCAAAGAGTGAAACAAAGTTGCAGGCCCATGTTGAAGGAAACCATTCTCAGCTGTATTTCTCTGAACTTGTCTGCCCACAGCCACTAAAGGAATGGGGTAGGGAAGATTTGGATCCCCGTAAACTCACTGGAATACTTTTTTTTAAAAGCCAACAACAACCCAACATCCCAACCAGATTACTAGGGATGGCTGATTCTAGAAGAAAAGCTCCAGGAAAATATGGCCATCCAATGGCATCTGTATTCAACATGAAATACATACGAAACCCCAGAAAGACCAGTGGGTCCCTCCTTATGCAGTTTGTTCTCCAAGGCAGGGGTAGAACTTGTCTTGCCCTGGATATCTTACACTGTGTCATTTCCAGAGAAATGGGAATAAAGGATGATAGAGAGCAGTGAAAAATAATGTGGTAACTCTGCTTTTACTGCTCACACCATCCTGCAATAAGGCTCTGAGAAATACAAGGAAACGTCTCTATCCGAGTGCTTTGCTGAACAGATCCTACAATGTGGATAATCTGTCAAGAATGTCTGTCTCCAGAGTCTGAAAAATCTGCCCCCACTGACTTTAACAATACAGCTACATGTTCTGAACATTATTTTCCAGGACTGCACTGAAGTGCTCCGTCAGGAAGACCTGAACTGAATGGATGCAAGTCTCCATTCCTCACTAAATCCATCTGGTGTGTAGGAGCTGAGAAGAAAAGAAATCTTGAATTAGGCTCCTCTGAGGCATAAAGAGTCTGAAGCAACTCAAGATCTGCCAGCAGTTTCTGCAAGGCCCTTAAAGATTGATACAGGTTTCATGTTGATTTACCCTTCCAGCAGTTCTATTTCTGGGAATATTGAAGCCAATTCAGTGATTGCAATGGGGCTGTGACAAGAAAATGGGCTGAAAACTTAAAATACATTCATTCTTGCTTGAGGTGTCTCTATTAATAGTAATGAAGAGCTAGCAAGCAGTAATTTCTTTATCTTGTTTCTGGAAAAATTCTTGTTACCTGAGCAATTGCATCCTTGAGTTGATTGTATTTCTCTAGATCAAATCGTGTCTTTTTGGCTCCTTTATGGAAAAATAGTAAGTACTGTCTGTCTCTGGCATCTGGATAAACATATTCCTAAAGAGAACAAAAGGAGAGAAAGTAGGAGTAAGGCTACAGCAGGGAGGCAGCACAGGATGCCATAGCAGAGCATGTCTGAGCTGTGTTTGGGACAACGTCCAGCTTCTGACAGAAGCACAAGCGTGGTTCAAGCTCACACAGAGGCGGGTGACCCCTGCCAGCAGCTAAACCCCCACCCAGTCGCTCACTGCTGCCCAGCTGGATGGGAGAGAGAATCCAAAGGTAGGGAAAAAACCCAAGAAAAAATTAAGTGTGATGTTAAAAACAGTTTAATCACCGAGGAAAAAAACCCCACAACAACATAAGAGTGATGCAAAAGCAATCACTCACCACCCTCCTGCCAGCAGACCAATGCTCAGCCAGACTCTGAGCAACAGCTGCTTTGGAGAAACCGCCTCCCCATGTATTACAACATGTGGCATTATGTGGTATGGAGTATCAGTTTGGTCAGTTCAGAGCAGCTGTCCCAGATGTGCTCTCTCAAAACACCTCACCCACCCCCACGCTATTCCCAGGGATGGGAAGCAGGGGACTGGGAGGGGCACACCAGGGAAGAAGAAAAACCAGAGAAGGCCTTGATGCTGTACCAGCACTGCTCAGTAATAGCAGGAACACTGCTGTGTTACCAAGGCTGTCTTGGTCACAAATGCCAAACACTGCACCACAGCAGCTGCTCTGGAGAACATTAACTCCATCCCAGCCAGACCCAGCAAAGTCAGACATTTGCTTCTCTACCCATTTGTTACACTCCAGCAGCGAGTCACTATCACCTTCCTCCTGTCCCCAGCGTGTGAATTCTTCCATGCGGAGACAACAAGAACTAATATTTCACACTGACAAGTTTGTGGGGAAAAAAGGAGGGAGAAAAGCTATAAAAAGCTATAAACACTGTCCCTGAAATGATGCAGTTGACAGACCCTTGGGACACCACACTGGAACACCTGCAGCATCTGTTCTGATGGTCTTGTGACAGTAGAGACACTTTGAGACCTCCCTTCCTCATTCTTTAGGTGGGATTAGGAACTGATGAGACAAACCACGCACTACAAAACCCACAGAGAATCTGTCACAATTTCAAGGATCCAGAGACGGATTCTGCATCTGGATGGGAGGCTAGATCTGTGAAAGGCATTTCCAAGAAGATGCCTGATCCTCAGGCTCCTTAAGAAAGGCCAAAGGGGCACAAGATGGGTGGGCTTCCTTGAAGCTCAGGAAGTACCTCATGCAGCCATATCTGTCTGTACAGACCATATCTGCCAGAAGATGAATCTGTTTGGCTACAGCAGTCAGTCAGTCACCAAATACAGAAAAGCATTTCTGGTATGACAACCAGCCAGGACCACCATGAGAACACCCCACACACGGCACCTCCCTGGCCAGCGCAAATTAAACAAGTGGCATCTGGGTTAAAACATGATAAGGAAGGGGCAAAGCAGCTTCTACCAGGCACAACTTGGTTATTTTTCTAGGGGATAGAGCCCAGAGAAAGTCTTCTACTGAAGTGTCAAAATCAGCACAACAAGTCCTACCTGGCGGGTCATTACGAAATAAGCATACATTGCCATGGCACTACCATAGGTGATGAAATAGGTGACTGGTTCCATAATGTCCCAAGAATATTCCCACCAGGTGAGGCGGGCCAGAATTCCAAACTGAGTGGCCATGTAGGCCAGGCCTCCCCACAACACCAAGGTTGTCCTCTTCTCTGCTTTCCTGCTGAGCTCCATCCTTACCTGCAGAAGGCAGAAATACACACCTTGCAGTCTCAGAAGTAATTATGTTAATATTGTTAAGAGATAATAATGTAAAAATAGTTCCTTATATTTATAGCAACATCAAGTGGTTCGAAGCATGATTTGATTACACATAATGCTTATACAAACAAACCTAAACTTATTTTCCATCACTATCCTGCTGTCACCTATATTTACTGTGAGCGTGCTCTGAATGCCTCAGCAAAGTATTTATTTCTCTATGTTCAGAGAAGTTCTGTTGCATTAGCCCCAGCCTTTATTTATTAACAAGCTCATTTCCAATTACTTAAAACAAGGAAACAAAGTATTTCCATAGAAACCAGATGCAGACATGGTTTGGTAAACACTTGGTTCAATGATCTTAAAACTATTTGAAGCATGCCAGGGACCCAATTAAAACCTGGAAATACATTCAGGCTGCATTTGGAAGATAAATACAACACACTGAGAAACTCCTTACTTTTTCTAGAGGTGCTAGTTGCTCCTTCAACTGCTCTAGTCTCCCTATCAGCTCCTTCTCCTTGTTCAGCTGGTGCTCCTCAATGCTCAAGGCTGTGTACAACTGCTGAACCAACGTCTTCACATCATTCAGCGTCGTGGCATTTTCATGGCTTAAGAGCTCTAGGGAAAAACAGAGGCTGCTTTATACACCTGTGCCCACAGGGCTTCTCACGTGCCCTCGGGAAACTGCTGTGAGTCTGCACCGGAAACGAACAAAATGATCTTTTCAACAAAGAAGTCCTTGGAAGAGCTCCAGCACTCTAAGACAATGTGATTCCCCTTGAAAGAAAACCAGGCTTTACTACTGGATATTCCTAAAATTTGATAAGAACAAGGAAAAGAGAGATGTCCTACAGAGCTGGTCAGATATCAAAAGCTGTTTCTGATTCATATTTATATTCAAGACAAATGAACTAAACTAGCTACGATCCATCACACCAGCTGTCAGAACACAGACAGAATTCAGTCTACAGACCACAGAGTTATTGGTGGTGGCAACTGAACATTGTGAGTTAGGGACCCCACAACAGCCTCAGCAACAGCATTTTGAGTGCCAGTGCCAAGAATTGTTTCCCAATGCTCTGTGGGTAACACTCCTTGCTGTGCTGCCTGCAAAGGAGTGAAATTCTGCCTCACGGTATCTAGAAACAAGAACAGGGCCATGACTCAAAAACACCTTTATCCTTGCACTCCAGCTCAGAAAGGACTCCTAGGGGATACCAGGTCCTAAAGGAGTTGTGACTATTTGTATTGTCTTACAGGCCACATGGAAAAAAGAGAAGTTTGAAATGAAAAGATTTTGACATTAACCAAATGAAAAAATAACTTTTGTAGCATCCCGGGACTTGTATCTAAAGTTATCAAAATATGATTTTACCAACTCAAAAAGCTATGGACAGCCAAAGTTTTAACACCAGCAGCTCAAGGGAAAAGGTGACTCAGTTGCCTGTGTCAAAACACACAAAGTACATAATTTCATTCTAGTTGAAGGGCTCCTGTTCTCCTACAAAGAAAAAACCCTGTGCTCCTGCTGAGGTGACCATCAAGAAGTACTTATTTAAAACTACAGTATTCTGCCATTTCCATTTTCAAATATACAAGGTGATCTTGTAGAAATTCAAAAGCAGTAACTGCAAAGTTTGACAGAACTAATCTCAGTGCCGATTTGCAGGCACATTCATTTCAGCACAAACTATAGAAATCTCCTTGGCAAGTGCATCCTAGGAGACAATTTCCTGTAACCTTGGTGATTCCAGAGCTCACCTATCAGCACACACTGGGTGACAGCAGAGTAACTTCTTGGTGTTTGTGATACCCAGTGGGTTAGATATCCAGTCTTAGTGGAGAGTTTTCTGCTAAGGTGCTTTTAATGAGATGAGGAAAAAAAATCATCTCTAGTAGAGGTCAGTCTAGCCCACATTTAGGGGAGAAAGATCATCACACTCAGTACTGCACTCCTAATTCCAGAAACCAGAATAATAAAATTCCCCACATCTGTGAGCCAAGAGCCAAACAGAAGAGCATTTCCTAAGCTGTCCCTTTTGCTTAAATCCCTCAGAGGTAACTACAGGCATGCAAGAACCTGGGGTTTTATGAAGACTATGAAGCTGCCCAGAAGAAAGAGGGCAGATAAAAACACCGAGCTCCTGCCTCCCCCCAGTAATGCTGAAGTGTCTCAAAAGCTTCTTGCAGGTTTTCACATCTCGAAAATCACACATGACCCAAAGAATACTACTGAAATGGATTTTCTTGTTGGTTTCCCCTCCCTTCCTACCTGATTCTTTATCACTATGCCCTTAGAAGGTTCTTAACACAACCTTCTAAGGGCATAGTCTCCTTTATTTCACTGCTTGGTAGCTAACAAGGTTTTGAGGTTTATCTGCAATATTCAAAGTACCACACTTAAATGGAAACAATGCTAGCTGTCAGGGGAAGCAGCAATTTATTCTTCCAAACCAGACAATCTAAGTTTCAATCTAATTCCCATCTTGTATTGTATTTCTTCAGAATGAGTTAAATTAAATTACTTTTCAGTGATTAAAAATTTTTTTGAAAAACTTAGAAATTAAAAGGAATTCTGTTTCTTTGTTTATTCCTCTTGGGGGCTCGGGGCACTAGCTTTGAACAGAATGAAGTATCTACTTTTCATTTGCGATTAGTCTGATTACTTAGATATCTCTAAATTGGGCTCCAAGGGTGGGATTAGAAACCACAAGGCTTCCCTTCAGAAACAAGGCTTCATGCTCCTGAACAAGTTAATGAAGCATGTTGCAACGAAGCAGGGAACTGAGTACTGAAATATACTCCCTGTGCTGAGCAGAAGCAGGCTGCTTTACCTCTCTTTGGTGGTCTGACGTGGTAGGAGACATCATTGATGATCAGTTTGAAGTCATCCAGCAGCAGCAGGTCTATGCCTGTGGAGGAGGCCACACGTGTGCCATCTGTAAGGAAAACACAGATGATGCAGTAAGCAGGAGCAACAAAGGACTTTAACACGCTGTGGCTAAGCTGTAACACCATCCCAAATCCAGCTGTTTGGTTTCTATTCTTTCCAAAGGATGATACTTTTTGCCAGGACAAGGAAAGGTGAAACATGACTGAGTTTCTACTGCTAAAGCAGGATACTGTTTCCTGGGTACCACCTTCCACACACAACTCCTTATAAATAGATTTGAACCTCTATAAAGGTTCCATAGCTTGCATCTTTTCAACTAAATAGTAGGGAACTCACCAGAAAACACCTCCATGAGGACTGATCTCCTTGGCAGCCCTAACTACACAATATTCTTACTCTAGGAATAGCATTTCTACCTTCTGCTCTTTCAGGAAGGTCAAAGAACTCACACCACAGCGACCTTTTACTTCAAAAGCAAAGGGCCGGATGCAAACAGCTGGCAAGCAAGTAAATCAATTAGTTTGCAAACAAGAGTACCTGCTGAGTAGATTGCAACGCGATCAATTCCTCTGTCCTCTGCTCGCAGCTGTTGCAAGAACACCCCAACAGAGTCGGAGATGGGTTTCAGGGTGAACTGGCAGCGCTCGCGCCGCGACGGAAGACTCACAGAAATCACAGGCAACCCGTTTTGGTAAACCACCGTCACTTCTACAGAGACAACAACAACAAGCATACAAGTTTGTCATTAAAAGGTAACAGATCTTCTCTGCTTGGAGAAAGAGGCAAACTTGATGACAATCTCAATATAACAGACTAAACTTTTGGTTTTCTCAAGAGACATGGCCAAAGAAAAATGGAGGTATAGCCCAGATTCTCACTCCAGTAACTTGGCAGTAATTTTCTGTACTTTGTAAAAGTTACTTACTCTAAACACAATCACCTTTGTTCTAAGGGCAACATGATATCTAAAAGCCATAATATGGTAGCACAGTATGTTTTGGTTAGGTTTAGAGAATAAAAGCATTTTGGACTATGGAAGACAAAACACTGCAGCTTATATCAGGATTTACAGCTCAGGAGATAAAGGCAGATTGTGTCTATTAGGAAACATCAAGGAAGGACCCACTTCAAATGCTTTTATTCTTGTTTAGTTCTGGTTTCCTCCTCCTTGTCCCGAGGCAAGACATGTAAGAAGGCAGTCAGGAGCATGAGGTTGTAGGAGAGCAGCACTCCCGAGTTTAGGCTTCAAGGTCATTTCATCTAAAATTCATGGGGATCAATATGCTTTGTACTTCTCCAGACAGGCATTACTACTTAGGTGTAGATAAAACAAGATTTTCAATTTCTTTGGTGCTGCCAAAAGCTTTTCTGAGGTGTCTCAAGGATTTCTGTAGTTCCAAAATCCATAGCAGTGGCCTGTATAAGCTGTAAGCTGGTTATTATTTTACTGCCACAACCAGGTCTGTGTGCTTCGTGAGATCCCTACATAGAAAAGAGAAGTCAAAAGTTCATGTTCCCTAAGCCCTTTACTGAATCACAGCCATAACTGTCCTCAAGTGAGGTAGTTGCTAAGATATACCAGCACACCTCAAAATGATTTGCTTTTATAGGTATCTTTCTTATGTAAAAACAAACGGGGTTTTTTATTGCTCAGAGCATTTGCTGTGTCTCAAGGATGGTGCAGTCACACCCGCCCACAATTCATCTGCCTCAGTATCCCAACCTGTTGTAGCTTTGGCCAACTCCTGTCTCCTTAAACTCACTGAACTCATGGATTGACACGCTAAGTCATTTTAAGCAGTTAACATCAAAACCGGTACATCAAAAAGTCAACAGAAGTAGAAATAAAGGCAAATAATGTTAACTAGCAAAGGGAACTTCGAGGACAAGTCCTGGAGCAACACACCTTTCCAAAATTGGGGGATCATGGATATTAAGAAAGGCTGTACCAAGTGCACTTTCACAAAGCCAGAATTCTCCTCTCATTCTTAACTACCACACACCTTCATGAAACGAATCAAGCATAAAAAAGCTTTTCCCCTCTTGCCAGGGATTGCTGCCTTCAAGTCCTTAAAGACTAGATGGAAGCAACCAAGTATGGACATCTAAAACAACTAAAGCATCCTAAAAGGCCCCAGTATTTGAAAACCTATCAATGCCTACTCTCAAGACTCAGACATCTGACAGGATTTTAGTAACTTTAGTGTTTTGAAGCATAGAATTCAGAGACAACAATCAGATATTTACTGGAAAGAAATAAAGCAAAGTGCTAATTTATTTGGACTGTCAGGCAGAATTTAGAGCCCCTTAGCAGCAGCTGTTCTGACACCAGCTATCAGGTTTTCTTTAAATTTAAAACGCTACCTGGACCACACAGGCAGTGAGGCAGTCTTTTGCAGAGCAGAACAGAGAAGAGTGTTTGCATTGACACTTTTTCCACGCACCTCCACTGGTACCACACCACAACCAGAGCTCTAGGACTACCAGCTCTGGAGGAAACAAACAAACAAAGCTCTTCACTAGGATTTCCAGCTCAGGTGAAGTGTTAAAGACCAAATCATTTCCCTTCAAAAGACTGGGTCAGTAAGTCTGCAAATACAGCTGCTGGATGTTTTCCTTGCAAAACCCTTGTCAAAGTTATTTCCTAGCTTAATTCACTGGTGGGGAAAGTCCAGGCAATCCTTCCATCACCTCTCACACAAGCAATGCTGGCCAGATTTTTACTATACTGAAGAGGGAAGAGGCAAAGAAAAGAAGGACATCTGAAGGATGCAGTGACAGAAACCTAACAGACAGCAGCAGGCAGCTCCAGTAAAAGTTATTAACATGCCCCGGGATATGGCTGCTTCACTCTTCTCTCCCACAGCTCTGTGTGTCTTCTGCACTTACTTCACAAGCTACTAAGTGGACAAAGCATTTGGCACCTCACTAATTACAGAGCTAAGGTTTCAGCTAACCTTCTCCCAGCTAAATTTTAAGCCAGGATTTAAATGCATGGGACAACTAAAAGAAATTAATTTTATATAAGCGTACCGCACTTACATTTACAGTCACCTAAAGCCTGGCCAGGAATGGTGCTAAATGAGACCACGGAGGATTTGAAATGCTTTACATGCTCTGTTAAGTGTGGGGCTGCTTTGAGGTATGAGTTCCATCCAAGCACCACAACCAGCACGACTCAACCATATGTGCACCAGCAACAGGTCACAGGTATTGTTTTACAAGGATTTCCATTTTTGCCTAAGATCAACTTGAGCAACAAATGAGGTCAAAACGAAGTACAGTAAAAGGAAAGAGTGCGGCCAAAGAAGTCAGTGTTGAACTCTGGCTACTGCTAAAGGCAAAGTTATCGGAAGAATGAATGAGAGAATTATGCAAGCACAACATGAGGAGAGGTAAAATCAAATCCGGCACAGGCAGACATCTTCTCAACCTTACACATCCTCTACACTTGTACCTATCTAAGCCCCAGGTTTTCATGTAAGCTCTGCAGAGCAGTCAGTCATGCTCTCTTTGCACACTTGTTACCTCGGCAGGGGAAGCAGGAACCCTTCATTTATTAGCTCTCAGACCTTATTAACAAGCCTTAACAAGGAGAGGATCCACTCAATGCTCACGTCTGTCAGCACAAGTGCTCCACTCCTTGTGCACAGCATGCAGATGTTAAGCAGGCAGCGAGCTGAAAGCTGCTCCTTTCCTCTTGGCATTGTGGCACACCGAGATTTTTAAAGTCCCACCAGTGCATCCTTTTGCTTTATGCTCTGACAACCTTATTAAAAAAGCCTCATGTTTGAGCTGCCCCAGAATTTAAATAAAGGAATGACACTGCCTTGGCTTCACAACTTACTTCCTGCAGTAAATGATGCTTTTGACCATTTTGGCATGTAGCTGATATGAACAACACTTTTGTTACATAAATGGACTTAAGGGGGCAGGTAGGGTCAGGCTGAAGGGACCACAATCTTCTGGGGCCACCTCCCTGCTCAAGCAGGGACATCCCAGAGCACAAGGCACAGGGTAGTGTCCAGATGGTTCTGGAGCATCCCCAGTGAGGGAGACTCCACAGCCTCTCTGGGCTATCTGTTCCAGTGCACAGGAGAAGTTCTTCCTTGTGTTCAGGCAGGATTTCCTGTGCAGCGGTTTCTGCAGTTTGCCTCGTGTCCTAGTGCTTGGCACCACTGAACAGAGCCTGGCTCCAGCCTCTGGCACCTCCCTCCAGGCAGGACAGCACCCTTAAGGGTAGGGATCATACAGACCCTTCACAGCTACATCAGAAAGAAGTCTGGCAAAAAGATTTGGACACCCACACGCAATTCCATCTTTCTTTACAAAGCCTGTCCAGTTTTATAAGGACAGTTCATGGAGAAGTTGCCCGCTGCCTTAATTCCTCTTGACGTTGCTCTCTCCGTCGCTTCCTTAGCTCCAAACTGGATTGGTGCCCAGCCAAAAAAAGCCTCAACCAGGAAAGGGGGCAGGGAACGAGACGGGAGTTAGGCAAGCCCCAGTGAGGCAGGAGCCGGCGCACGCGTGTACTCACCATCAGAGGGCACTACGGTACTGCAATACACCACTCTCACGCTCTGCCAAGGAGACAGCCGCTGATGCACCTGGAAAACGCAGGCACGGCAAAAAGGACAAATGGTCAGAGTCTGGCAGGAGCTGGCCCAGCGCCACCTCCTGTGCCCCCTTCCCCAATGCCCGCGCCAGGCACTTCCCTTCCTCCCGTCCGCCGCGGGGACGGCCGCAAAGCCGGAGCACCTGTCGGGAACAGCCTCTTCCCTTCCCATCTGTCACCCCACAGGGCTTCCCCCCGCAGCCAAGTTCACCTCCACACACCTAGCTGAGAGTCTGTAACAGAACAGCTGGCGTTTGTTTTCCTTGATGTGACATGTACTTTTAAAGCCACGCGGTCAATCAGTTTTAAGAAATCCATTTAGCTTACTACACGGACAGAGACTAGAAATCATATCAAAGCACAAGGCTTTAAAGGTTAAAAACAGTAAGGTTTTTGCATAACCAGGAGGGACGTTTACAGAGTTGTGGATTAACAGGTTCATTCTTTGGTTGTTTTCCATGCCAACATTACTTTTTTCCTGTCCTTACAGAGGGAAGCCAAACTCTGAGACATGAAGTAGTAAACACACCTGTGCGTAGAGGAACAAACTGTTCCAACGTAAAAAGCAATACTTGTAATACTGAGCTATAAAAATAATAAAAAAAAAACAACAACAGCCCAACAGGAGGAAAGCACATGAATGGGTTTGTCTGTTCTGCAAGCTTATCAAGAGACTCATCTGCCCATGAAAATCTACACCCAGGCTGATTTAAAATCTGTTAGATTATATTACACTGGTTATATACTTACCCTTCCCCAACACCGAAGCTATAACTGTGGCACATAAAACAGCCCAACTGCAAACCAGAGTAAGGCACAACACACCAGCTCTCACCTGTCTCTGGTGGGTTATATTTCAGTGGCTAGCCTCAGATTTTTCAACAGCTGTTGTCCAATTTGGACATTCCTACGATCTGGGATACTTTTTCTTTCCTGCTTGCTAAAACACAGCTGCCAAACCTACATTTTTATAAAGGTATCTTACAGGGAGGACTTGTTTAAGTAAATTTCTAATGAAGTTTGCAAACAAAACCCAGGTTGCTGATTATTTCTCTGCCAAATTCTCCAGATCTCTGTGTTTCAGGAGGTTGCCTTTGATAATCTACTTTAAATGGCTTTAATTTAAAGCCATTTACTTCCCTTGTCCTATGAAGGCTGATATCCAAACCAAGGGTAGTCTCCACTAATCTTTTTTGAAAGCAGGACCTTTGGCTCTGATGGTCACTGCATTGACAGCTCTAGAAATTCACTGGGATACGTGCTGTATTTATACTTCATTTCTATCAGTTCTGACAACGACAAACCAGTCGTTTTCAATTTGCCTCCTCTCAACTGCATTTTCAGCTTCCCAGGGTCAAATCAGACACAGGAAAAGAAGCGGGCACCGAACAGCTGCAACTCGAGTGGGAAACTGAATGTTTCAGCAAAGTAATGCTGTAAAATACACCTGTGTGTTGGGAACCAAAGGGCAAATTTGCCTTTTCACAAGTGAAATAAGCAAGTCTTCTTGACTCTCTTACACCATGTGCTACTTATTGAGCAACCAGGACTACCTCTCCCACCTGAAGAAAACCCCAGGTTTTAGACTCAAAACTATCTAAGAAAAACAGAGCTACAGCCTCACATGCTGTACAAATCCAGCTCTCTTGTCTTGGCATTTCTATTGTATTAATAACCAAGTCAGAAGCTTCAAGGATCAGATGTGGTACCACATGCAAATCGATTTTCAGAACCAATTTTTACCTAAGGAGGGGGAATTTCAATCCTTCCAAAAATAGTGTCAGGTAGAAAAACAAGTGGGCAGAATTCACTCAGGGAGACACAAATCCTCCTCAGTCAGAGAGCACTACCCCAAAGGCTGGTTATCGACCTGTTTTACCTGATCCCACAGCACAGCTAGCACTGATAGGAGGTTTTTACTGCTTCACCCTCCTCCTCTACACAACATAATTCATCCATTTGTCAAACACTGCACAGCAGGACTCTGCCTTTCTACCAGATTTGAACGGCAGCCCAAAAACGCAGTTCTCAGAACATCCTAAACCCCGCTAAACCCAGCATTATCCCACTGCAAAGCAGCCACGTAGCTGGAAGATTTTATCAGGCAGCACATGCAAAGGCTTTACCTTAAGGCTATGAGTATTTGACAGATACAAGCTCACTCCAGAAGCCTTCTGCTCTCATAAAACAAAACAGGGAAAAGGCAAAACAGGTTGGAAAAAACCAGGGCATGTTAGGTGACTCATCAGAAAGCTGAGGTGGCCCCAGACTTTACTCCTTGCACAATTCTTCCATCCCAACATGGGCTGAACCCCTCTGTTTCCTCCACATTCTCCTCCTCAGCAGCGTGCTGCCAGTACATTTTACAGGAGAGACGTTGTTAAAACCCTCATATCTGTCATTCCTGCAGCTCTGAACTGTGCTGCTGGTGCAACTTCCTTACCGACAAAAACGGTCTCTGCTGGGTAGGAAGGGGAAAAAAGGAACAAATGAAGTCAAAGTGAGCAGAGACCAAGATGCCCTGATATGTCATCCAGGGATAGCAAGAGTTTAAGGAGTCATCCATCATTTTTATTCCTGAAGGGAGGCTGTTGTTTTAAAACTGAGATGGAGAGAAATGTTTGAAGCCATTATCTGATGTCTGCAGTTCAACAGCTTCATACAGAAAAGTGTCAGACGGCTGAAGCTGGGGATGGGAGCAGTGCAGGGCAGAGAGAGGAACTCCAGATCTGCCCCTCAGGCAAACAGCCAACAGCTCACCTCCCCTTCAACAACAAAGTGTGGAAGAGCTGCACCCAAATTTCAGTGAGAGACAGACCTGTCCACCTCTCCCAAAATAAGTAATACTTGGGAGTGTGAAAAGCACCAAAGCCAGAGTGCTGAAATGAGAAGCTTTAAGCACTGGGATAACTTTCTGGGTCTCACAAGGACTCACCCAGGAATTCACATTCCACATCCATCAGATCCTTCATTTCCTGCCTTGTCTGCAGTAAGATGCATGTTAAGAGGCTCAGGGTTATGCAGCAGCTGTGCTCCCAAAATGATTAAAGGAGCAGGAGGAAAAAAGTCTCAGTCCTCTACCTAAAACTAATGCTTCCTCCAGCCTTGTCCAGGTCTATGTTAGACAACCCAAAGGTAAAAATAACAGCAACTCTATAGGTCCTAATGCAGCTTTCTCAACACTACCTGGGTGACAAAGTTAATCAAAGCCTTGCTGGAAAAATCAACCTTTTAGCTACCAGTGAGTGCTCTCTGATGGAAAAAGAGGGAGCAGCTCCTGTTCTCCAGGTACATTATTATCAATGATGGAATGCTAACAACTTCAGGAGACTGAGTCTCCATACCCTAATTAAAATCAGAAAAGAGGTTGGCCAGGAAAAAACCACAACACCCCAAGCACGAAAAAAGGTGAACGTCTTACTCTAGAACATGCTGCTAACTCATCATCTGGAGTACCAGTGCGGAAAGAACTGCAGAGCTTTTGTGAAAAACAGAACATTCTCTGCACAGTGCTTTTACTACAAGTAAAGCATTTTAGAGACACATTTGCAAGTGCTTCGGGCAACATCTATTTTACAAATGACGAGGAGATTCCTTTATAGGAGGCTGCCTTAAGCCTGATACAAAGCAGCTCACCTTTTCCAACAAGGAACAGCTATTTTCCTCTCTATCCCGACTTTTGCTGTATGCAATACTGAATGTCTTTCCTGGCTCTAAAAGTGGTTATCCTAAAACCTCCAGGCTGGAATCTCAGTGATGAAAATTGCAGCAAGCTTCCCCAAGCAGCCACAGCAACCCAAGCCACCCACCTCAAACATGCTGAAGGGCTCCATTTATCCATCTTCACCTCATTTCTGCTCCTGTACTCAATCTGTTAGATTTTGGTCTCTCTTAAACAGTACTTCCATCCTAAATTATCAAAGTCCCCTTCTGTCCTCCCCTTTTCCTTCCCCTTCACGCCAGCTCTTTGCAAAGTAAAGGAGACTCAGTGCAAAACTATGCCCTGATCAGAAACCTGCTGTCCTGTCCCAGGGATGGGATGTGTGACATCCCAACACAGGCAGTGTTTTTGCACCAGCACATAAGCTCTGACTGGATTTAAGTACATTTAGCTGTGAAGGATTGACTGGGGCCAGCTGCCCAGCCAGCTGCTCCCTCTCTCCTCGAGAACAGGACGGGAGGATGCAGGATAAAAGGATAAAGGCAGGGACATCAGTCAGCACTCCTCACTGACTTAACAGACTGGACTAAGGGAAAGTTGATTTACTGCCAATTAAAGTAGATAATATCAAGAAACAGGCTGAAATTAACACTTCCCCCCTAACCCAACACTTTATCCAGGATCCAACTCTGCCCAGAAACCCCTTCGACACTGCACACTGAGTTCCCTCATCCCCTGGGTACCCCACAGAGACCCCTCAGCCCCAAACACCCCACAGAGATCAGAGACTCTTCAACGCCAGACATCTCTCAGCCTCCCGAGACACCCCACAGCCATCGGAGACCCCCTTCAGCCCCACGACACCCCATGGAGCCCCAGTGAGTATTAAACCAACCTGCCCACACAACCCTTCACAAAGGAGCCAGTGCAGGGCTCTGAGCGCTCACAGGACGTTCCCAGCCCGCAGCAGCCCCTGGCTGAGGGCAGCGGGGTGACGAGAGGAAGATGGTGGAGCCTTGCGAGGGACCCGCCTGCCGCCCACACCCAACCGCCCTGCCAACTTCAGCTGATTAATTCCTGCTAATTCCTTCTCAGCATCTTCCCTGCCTTCCTCAGACACCTCCAAAGGGATCAAAACAGGCCTATCTGCCATTGGAGACATCTGCCTGCATCTCTCGTCCCCACTTCTTTTCCTTCTGAGGTGCCTGCACATCACTGCCCGCTTTCAGGATCTATCTTTGAGGGAAGAAACAATTAATAAAAAAAAAACCAAAAAAACCCCTCCCTCAATCTTCCTTTGAAATTGAGCCCAACTTTACCAGGGATTTGTTTTGCAACCCTGTATGGAAGACCTTCTCCAGCTTCTTGCTACGGTCTCTGGATACATTCACACAAGCAAATAGAGCCCTGTAGTGTTTCCCTCCAGGCGTACACTGGACTGCTGCTCGGGAGGCTGGGATGTGATAAAAAACCCCCGGCTCCCCCTGCATCCATGCAAACCCCCGGGGATTTGGCTGGAGAGGGAACACAGTGGGAAAAGCTCCTGTACCAGAGAGCTGTGCCTTTGCAGAGTTTGCAACAAGCTGTAATACTTCTGAGCACAATTTTCTCTAAGTCCAAACTGCTGCCTTTTTCAACCATACAGCTCGTCTCCCAGGACCCAAACACTTGCCTGATACAATCCCACTGGCTTGAACTCATTCCTCTCTCTCTTTGACAGCATGGCCTTACTCCAGCCCACTCAAGAGGCCAGATTTTGCACCAAAAAGAACATTTTGCGCCCACTGCCTCCACAGGGCAGCGTTTCATGCGGATGAAGGTGAAGCAAATGAGACTTAACTGCAGTGCTATTTCTTTGTGGATTATTTTCTTCTGTATTTTAAAATCAGGCTGTAGACGGACACAAAAAAAAAAAGGCAATGCCAGCAAGATGTGGGAAGTGTTATTCTTTACATTTGGATGCACTTTGTATGACCCACGCGTTAGCAAATGATCTTCATTCGCCTCAGTTCTCGTTCCTGCCTGAATTTTCTCTTCTTCCAGCATTAGTACAAAAGCTCTATCACATCTGCTAGGAAGGGAACATAAACAGGAGGTGAGCTATAAATACTCCCTTCTCATCCTGCTTCCTTTGCCCATCTGCCTTAAAAGAGGCAGGTAATCCACAGCGTCCAGGAAAAGGAGGGGGTAGGAGGAAGGAGATTAATTCTCTGCAGGAAAGGGAAAAAAGCGGGGATGAAGTAACTGTTCCTCATCCTTCATTGTGCCTTCCTCCCAGGCATTACTGCTGCTCTGGAGATACTGAAACAAGGAGTTGCAGCAGGAACTGGTTTTGAGTAGGAACATCACTGCATTTGATGGCTTTGATTGAGCCTCTGGGAGACAAGAGAGGGAAGAGGAAGCAACAAAAGGGAAAAAGTTGAGCTGACATGTTAAGCACATCAGTCAGGCAGAATCTATTGCTTTTAACAGGTGCTTCCCTTGCCACCATCCACATCACTTTCCCCCAGGTAAAAACCAAATCAAAACCTCAAACCAAAACCTTCTCTCAGTCTATATTCTTAATTTTATTGCAAGTGTCAACAGCTAACAGAGAATTACCCTATTCCTAACTTAGGACAGATGATGGGCAGGATACATCAGACCCTCACACTCCCTCTTTCATCCAACCTCCACACAGTCCTTCCTACCTCTGGCAGACAACACAAAACAGGGCTGGAACTTCTCCCTGACAGTTTGTGGTGCCAGATCGCAGTTTCACCACGAAAATATTTTTGCTTTACTGGAGCAGGATGGTTTGGATTCCACTTCTTTAACACAATCCTCATGGTTACAGGGGAAAAGAGAGCTGAGAATTTTAATTCCTTTGAATCTTGAAGGCTTGAAATGGAGAACAAAAACAAAACACTAGAATGCATTTAAACGTGTGTCAGCTTTGAAACCTGAGAGCTAAATTCCTTTCCCTGATTTCCAGATTCACCACTTGAATCTAACTGAAAAGGTTTATAACTCTCTTCTCAAAATTAAGGGGGCTGTCAACCACTGGTTAAAAAAAGTTTGAAGAATTCAGTGAGCTCTGAGCCCACTAATTTCAGGGATTTTGTCTCTCTCAGTCACTCACAGTTGAAAACTGCATAACTAAGAGAGAAGGCATCAGATGGATTCCCCTCAGCAATTTCCCCAGGGCAGTTTAGCTGTTGTTTTGCTGTTTGGTTTCGTGTTTGATTTTCTTCCTCTAGCACTTACCAACCCCATTAAGGCCACTCCTTTAGTCTCTGTTAGAGCCAGTTTAAAACAAGAGCTCTTGCCCCTCTTCTCCCACTGCAAGAAGTGCTCCCCAGTGAGGAGACAGCACCTCACTGACATCCCCGCACTTCCAGCATCAAGAATGAAACAATAAGCAGAGTTATGGAGAGAGATTCCCACAAGTGCAAGGAAACTCCTTCTGCCTTGCTGAGTGCTGGGGAGCAGCCAACTCGCACTGGTTTTCCAGGGAAATAAACTCAGGAATGAGGGAACCTCGCTTTCAGCTCTTGAGAAGACACAGCAGGCTCTTGCAGACGTCAGAGTTGGCGCCAGCACATGCACAGCTTGGGAGGATCTGCATGCTCTGAAATACTGAGAGGTGCAACATCCTGCAAGCCACAGCAGCCCAGCACATCCCACTGCTGGGAGAGTCCTACACCGTCAACTCCCCGCAGGAAAGCCCAACACAAAAATCTCATCTCTCTGGCTAACCGTACACCTGGGTTTGGTCCAAAAAGTGGTGGAACAGAAAGGTAAGTACTCTCAGACAGCAAGAGGCTGTGCCCACCAAGTCACATCCAGTCAGACCGCAAAAAGCCATTCCTCCTCTTGGATTATGAGCCTTATGGCCTAGGGTGATCCTAGAGGCCAAACTCACTTTAGGGTTGAATCCTTTATGAGGCACTTAGCAGCAAAGTTTAAGAGCGTTGCCCAGAAGTTCCAGACAAGCTTTATAGGTACTGTGATTCTCACAAGTTCGGGTCCTAAGCAAAAAAACCCTAAGTTTGGCTACAAATACCTGCAGCAAATTAACAGTGGCCAGGTTTTTTTTGGAAGAAATACCAAAGTGTAGGACGTTTAACTTGGCATTCTTCCCTGCTTTCTACAATCAGTTTGCAGCAGTTTACCACCAGGTGTGATCAGTACAGTAAAAATCAATCCTTTTGCTAGTCCCACACACATCTCATGAAGCCCTGGAAGAATCCTCCAGTCTGATTAAGAGTGGATGTGTGACGTTCTCCCCCTGGATACGCTGCCCGCAATAAGGACTGTTACTGTGCAACTCTGGCTTCTAAATCCCTTATGTTGCCTGGCAAGACTAAAGCAACAGAAGGAAACAAACAAACAAACAAATAAATAAATAAATTTAAAAATCCAATAAAATATATGAATGTTTTAAAGCCATTGAAGAATTCCATTTCATTGTGCTACCAGACCACAGATCAAGGACACTTACGTGCAAACTTAACATCCCTATATGTTAATGTGTAATGTCCTTTGGTTAATGATGTGCTTTTACTTTTTTTGCAGGATGGCCTTCCTCCTGTGCCCTGAGAGAGGAGATGGTGCAATGCTCACCTCCTGTGGGCCCTAGGGACGTGTCTGGAGAGAGAACTTGGCAGAAGTTAAAGCATGAGTGAAAGGCAGTGCTCTACAGAGGCAGATCTTTGTTGACACACTAACGACGTGCAGGAAGAACACAAACATGTTAATTGTGAACCTGACGCTTAACTAGTGGGTTAAATGTAGTTCTGAAGGTTTCCCAGTTCGGCTTTTCCCTGCTTATCTCACCTGGTCTGTTTGGGAGAGGAGGAGGAGGTCACAGAATCATAGAATCCTGGAATGGTTTGAGCTTGAAGGGACCTTAAAGATCATCTTGTTCCACCCCTTCTTCCCATGGGCAGAGACTCCTTCCAGTATACCAGATTGCTCCAAGCCCTACCCAACCTGGCCTTGGACACTTCCAGGGATCCAAGGGCAGCCCCAGCTTCTCTGGGCACCCTGTGTCAGGACCTCCCCACCCTCCCAGGGAAGAATTTCTTCCCAACATCCCATCTAACTCTGCCCTCTGGCAGTTTAAAGCCATTCCCCCCTGTAAATAGTCTCTCTTTTTGTAGGTTCCCTTCACGTACTGGAAAGCCACGATTAGGTTACCCCAGAGTTTCTCTTCCCCAGGCTGAACACCCCCAATCCTCCCAGCCTTTCCTCACAGCAGAGGTGCTCCGTCTCCCTAACCACAGGAAAGCAGGGTTGACCCCTTCTGCACAGCACAAGCATCACCCATGGGCTATCCTGCAGCATTCTGTGCATGGTTTCAGAAACACAGACTTGCTCCCGGCTCCTCTGGAGGAGGAAAAGCTTTTATCACCTGTGGGATTACTCCCCAAACCCCAGCCTTGGCAGCAGGTGAGGCTGACTGGACACTCACTGCTTCATCATTGGTCATCTCTGGCAAGATAAGCAGGAGGCTCAGAGATCAAAAGGTTTTTATTTAATTGACCATTGATAAAGGGAATGACTGCAACAGCATCTCCTAATAGCTCAGAGCTATTCATTTGAGCATCTCCTGCGTGGCACTGCTGTGCTACAAAACTGAATGTGATTATGCTCAAATGCATGAAAGCACAACGGAGGCACGAACAGATAAAGTTTTAGGAAAGCTATAAACTGAAGTCCACCACTTCATCCAACAGCCAGTGCCACCCCCAAAGCCCAGTCACGTCCATCACTCCTCCAGGCTGAGCCCGTGGGGAACAAGAGGCTGGATGCCCTTGGGAAGGGCTGCTGCTCCCCTCCAGGTGCCACCACAGTGCCCATGGCCAGGCACCCACAGCACCAATCCACTCTGTCCCCTCCCAAACCTCCCTCCTCTGCCTTGGCAAAGCCAGTCAAAACGGTGTTTATGGACACACACTATGCACAAACCCACCTTCAGTTCATATAATGATTAAGTCCAGGCATCCAAGTTAAAATCACTAAAGAATCTTAAAGAAAAACAGATCTAAGACTTCCCCCTGACTTATCAAGTTAATCACTGCCAGGATGTGTGATAAACCAAGATTACCCAAACATTTCATCCCACCCCTTTCCTTAAAAATACTGTTTTCTATCATTTTTATATCCCCTAGATCACAAGGCTTGTTTTAGTAGGGTTTTAATTGAAATTTTTCAAATTGTTTCAGCTCAAGGATTTTTACTTTCTTCTAAAAGCACAGAACATATAATATATTGTGTTTACACCTCTACCTACAGTTTTTTCCCCATAGAAACTCTTGCGGCTTCACCCAAAGAATAAGACACAAGGAGGATCCAAAACAAAACAAATCCATTTTCAACAGCCAGCCCCAAAAAGCCAATTTCAACTGCTTGCCCAATAATAAGCTGCAAACCACATGTCAGAGACAGACAAGTTGCAAAAGGTTTGCAGGTCACACTTCTTTCCTATATGAAGGCTGAGGCTTAACTCATATTAAGAGAGATTGAGAAGTCTTGGAAATGAACCACTAGAAAAAAATTACTAGGAAAATGACCATTTTTCTAGTCATTAAGACCATTTAAGAATGAACAGTCCTGGAAAAAAAGACTATCCTGGGAGAGAGAGATTTGGAATGGAAAGTAACAGGAGATCTTTGGCTTGATCACTTCCTCGAAGCTTTTCCAAATCAATTAACCTGGGTTTAATACACTGTGATAGGTGTTCAGTGGTCTAGAAGAAGGCAATTTACAATTTGGCTCCGAGTTATACAAGCTGTCAGTAACACCTTTACAGTTTGTATTTTCATTGACAGCCTCAGTTAGTTAATGAAAATTGAACCATTCTTCTCTGGAAAATTAAATACACTCACAAAACAGAGCAAAAAACAGCCCCTGTGGGGAAGGCACGAAGCGACAGGCATCAAGGTAAGGGCTTCAAAACATACTTCAAGACATATGCTTTCAATCCAAGTGAGGAGGCTGGCTCAGCTCACACAGACTCGGATATTCTCCATGCTTTCTTTCCGAGAACCTCTATAATGCTTTCTCCCTGCACTGAATAGCCTTGGGAAGCAGGACGTTTCCTTTGATCCAATGCTAATTACGACTCAAAGCTCTTTCAGCTGTGAACCCCAAGTTTCTGCTCCTCTGTGGGGATCGCCTTAATAGGCCAGAGAGAATCACAGAATCCCAGACCAGTTTGGGTTGGAAGAAACTTTAATTTAAAGCCCATCTCATTCCAGGTCCCTGCCATGGGCAGGGCCACCTTCCATAGATGGGGGAACCACAGCTTTTCTGAGTCACTTGTGCCAGGGCCTCCCCACCCTCAAAGGGAAGAATTTCTTCCCAACCTCCCATCTAACCCTGCCTTCTGGCAGTTCAAACCCATTCCCTCTTGTCCTGTCACTATCTGCCCATAAAAGTCCCTTTCTCTCCTTTGTTTTTAGAATTATTTTGGCTGTGTGGGGTGAAAAAAAACAACGGAGAGAGCAAGTTTCCCCAGCTGACATGCTGCTAGGACTCTGCCTGGTTTTCTAAGCCAGTGAAATCTGCTGGGTTCACAGCTCTGCAGTCTGATACGTGCAGCTTGAAATCATCCCCAAAATGCACACCAACAACTCTGGAGGTCCAGACATAAAGGAAGAGTGATTCAGGGCTGGGCCTCCATTACAGCCTGTTTCTTTCATCCCTCCCTGATGGTTGAACTGGATCCAAACAACTTGTAAGTGAACCACAACTGGCTGCCACAGCTGCTAGTCACAATTCTTTCCAAGGGGCCCTGCTAAAAGCTTGCACATCCACAAACACTCACATGAGACGTGGAAAGCACATCCCTCTTTTCAGGGGTTTTTTTTGGGGTGGTTTTTTTATTTAGTATACACAAAGCTTACTGCTAAAATCAGACAGAAAGCAGCAAGGTGATGAGTTTAGGTATGAAGCCCAGGCATTTCCAAGCAAAGAGCTTATCCTTTTGGGGAGCAGGAGGCCTGATGGCAACTCTGGAACCGCCTCACAGAGCCGAAACCTTGCGTGCTTTCCCAGCACAGCAGTGAAAACACATTAGCCCTTGAGAAAGCATTAAGAGAAGCACTAAAATAGCTGGCTGGGAGCAGTGTAAGTGGCTGTCCAGACAAATACTAAGAGAATCCATAAAGAGCTCTGGAGGCAAAAAAAATCCTCAGTGGGAAAGCAGACCACTGTAGCAGACACGCAAACCAGGAACACTTCCATCAAGTTCAGACTCAATATCAAAAATCACTCATTTCTGGGGGGAAGCAGTCATGATGGAAACTAAAAGCAGGCACAAAGCACAGCTGGGAAAGCAGCAGCTAGATGAGCACAGAGCAGGGAAACAGGAGGAACGCAGGTCACAGCCTCGCTACAACGCTGCAGGACATTGCACCAGCTGCAATCTTATTTGCTCAGGAACACAAGAACCCAGCAAACCCACTCCGCCAGGGCACATCCCGCATGGATTGTCTACGGACAAGCTCCATTTCTGCAGTGACATTCACAATGACCTTGTGCCATTACCAATGAGGAGTCTGTAGAGCAAACAACCCCCTCCTCAAATTTAGTCTTGCCCTTTCGTACTTGAGTGTTTTGAAGCCAGTTTAAAAAGGCAAAAGTCTCATCTCTACACTGTGTTCCTGTAATTCAAGAATATCACTATAAACTTGGGGAAAAAAATCAGGCAAAGTTACAACTGCAAGAGCTTGACTACAGCCTAGGAATCACGCCTGAATGGTGGGTGACCAGCACACCCTTCTCCTCTGGGGATAAATTTCTTTTCCACATCAGGAACCCAGAAAGATTCATCCCAATATGCCTGCAGGCAAGTGGAACAGAATTAATTTAAGTTCACCTGAGTGTTTCTCTGGCACTGAGGTTCTCAGCAGGCAAATGCTAACAAGGCATTTATGAAGTTATGCTGTATTTGGGAAGAGGGGCAAGGAGAAGCTTTGCCCTGTTCCAGCCTTTCTGAACAAGGTCATCAGCAAGTTGTCACAAGCCCCGACTTAGAGCAAGGGGCTGAGCCACCAAACACTTCAAAAAACACAGTATTTCAACTTTTTAACAGTAACAAAGAGAGACATTAACAGTTTTACAGTCTAGAACACAGTCTCTGGTCCTTGGCTTGGAAACATTTGTGAGATCTGTTCTATTTCTCAGATATTATCTGTTATTAACATATACAGTATGTTTAGAAACACAGTAGCCAGTCTGACAGACTAACAGACACAGTAAGTAAATCTGATCAGCAATAACTGCTCTCACCTTTTGTAGATAGGAAAGATGGATTTAAATCCAGTAAAACATTCAGTGTCATGAATTTGACACCATGACACTCTGGGTTACCAAAACCTCTGCCCTCCAGAACACTGAAAAATTCAGAAGCATCATCTCCCAGACCATTGGGCAACCACCACTCCTTTGGTTTTGCAGGCTGGTGACAAATGCGTTGGCAAGTTTGTAGGAGAACGTGTGGCAGTTCAGGGGATGACGTCTGGCAGAGGGAACATTCTCATGCACATTATTTATTAATTAATATCAAACTCCTTTTTTGGAATTCTGCATCTTCCAGACAGAACGCCCCACCTAAGGAAGACTAAATACCTGGTTTCTCCAAAGAAAAACAAGTTCTAGCAAAGCATCTTGTAAAAGTCATTCCTCTCACTCAAGCGTTGGATCTGTAACTTCCCTGGACAGAGGCAGCTCAGCTGATGCTTAAAACCCCCAGCGCCCTGCAGAAATCCCAGCAGGAAACAAGAATGCTCCTGTCCCTGCTGGCTGAATGCCCTGAGTGTGCAAAGCCAACTCCATCTCACGCTGTGGTGCTGCTCCCTGGCTGATCTACATTGAGGGTGCCACTGGATCCCAATCCCAGCAGCTCTTTTCAGGGAGTTGGCACTGGCTGCAGGAGCCCCTGGGGATGTTTCCTTCGCAGCCCCCTCAAGGCTACCAAGCCACAAACCCCTGAAGTTTTGCAGAGGCCCACCGTGTACCCTCCTGGGTACCAGGAGATTACAGAAAGGGGCTGTAAAACTGCCTCCCCCACTCCCCTTTAACAGCCCTGCCCAGAACCACCGACACCCCTGACACATCCTAGGTGTAGGTGGTGGCTGGGTAAGAAAAATCAGGACTTGTGGATCTTGTGTAAATGGATTTTACAAAGATAAGAAGAAATAAAGCCTGCACAGCCCCAAGAGATTTCAATAAGCTTTCCCCACACTATTTACAGCCCGGCAAGAGGCTTAAAAATGCTCATTCTGATCTGGCTAGAGGTAGCTCACACAAGCACCAGGCTCACCTTAACAGGGTGACACGCACTTCTTTTGGTGCCCCAAACCTTCCTAGAACTGCATTTAAATTCAAACTCTTTCCCTGCTTCCCCCTCCTCTTCCCATAAGCCAGGATTTCTTTGATTCTCAGTCTAATTAGGAGATAATTTTAACTCTGTCACTGGTTTGATTGCGCTGGTGCTTAACCACACTATTAAGCGAGTCATTAGCTGACATGCGGTACCTTTTCCATCTAACAGAGACACGCTGAGTGGGGAGGATGGCGGGAGACTCCAGAGAAACCATCACTGCCAGGCCTCGGATTTAAAAGGCTACAGCTGTTAAAGCACTGCTTGGGCCACCATATCCACTTTATCATGAACAACAGGGGCAAGACAAGCAGCTGCAACTGCAGTCCAACCTGCCTGGCATCCTACATCCAAGGTCTCCTGTGAAGGACAACGGGACAGCTTGATCCTGCAACCACCACCAAGGAACCTGAGCAGCACAGGAGCTGCAGCAACCAAGCAGAAAACCAATTTTCTGTACTCGAACATCAACTGTGCAAGACCCTTCCTCTGCCCCACTTTGACAACCCCAGGCTCTGAGACTGCCTGTGGCTCATTCTGGCAAAGGGCAGTGGAGCCCATCAGCTCCAACTTGGAAATGCTGCTTTACCTGTTTACTGTTCCAGGAGAAAACACAGCACGCTCAGTCATTTGCTGCTGCCTGCAAGAGGCTCCTGTGCCTCACTCACATCCATTTAGAGCAGACTACTTCAAATGAACACTAAGTTAGACAGAACAAGGAGGTTTTCAAAAACCACATGACAGCTGGCTAAGTTCTATGAAGGGAGTGTTTTCCCACCTATTCCACCTTGTGATTCCTTCAAGGATCCCAAATGAAGTACTTAAGCAAACAGTAAGAACATCATTTAACAACTCAGCGTGCCTAAATTGATTGTTAGGGCATCAGTGAGTTATTAACTGCCAAGTTCAAACAGCTGCTTTCTCCTTCTAGGAAAGCCTTCTGTCCAACACACGTGAATGTGCATGAAGGAACAATTTTGCAAGCCTGTGACACCAAAGCCCCCTGCAGCAGCAGCCACAGCTGCTGGCTGTGCCAACAACCTCTGCTCAGCAGCTGCTTCAGCACCACATTCCCTCCACGCCCCATCCTGAAGCACCAAGTTCTTGTGCTTTGCTGGTGTGAGGATGAAAGGCAGTTACACGGTCCAGATTACACAGCAGTGGATTTACAGCCACAGTCACAGGCTTGCTGCAGTCTAGCCCGTGACTGAAGCACACCGGAAAACAGTGTTTCTTCCGAAGTTTCTTGTTAACAGTGTACTATGTTGAGAGATGGAAACACCGGTTTACTCAAGGAGACAAGTGAAGAGCCGCCTTTGTCTGGTCCTTGGGAACAGCAGGAAAAGGTTGATGCAATAGTGGAGGCTTTAACTGGTTGTCAGTGCTTGCTCTTCTCAGAAAATACATTTCACAAGACATTTGGGTGACTGGCACCTTTGCCTCTCCTCTCCATGTGTTACAGCATCTGGGAACAAGAGGAGTCTGAGACCAAGCAAAGATGTTCCAGATTCCTTAAAAGGGATCTCACATGTTAGAAATGGCTCAAGTACTAACGCAATGAAGGCTTCTTATACTATTTTACCACATTACAAGGGAAAAAACCCTACAAGGTCTCTTGCACATCAATCCTGGGAATCCATTTTTCCTGCTGTTCACCATAGTAGCTGAGTTTGCAGTGCTGGGCCATGGAGAAGCAGCCGACCTGGCACAGCTGGGAACAAAACAGAATTCCAGATGGGCTTTTAAAGGTCTCCTTTACTGACTTGATCTTAAACTACAGCATAGACACTCGGTGCTTTGCTGCTCATTGCAGTAGCTCTTCTGCCTTAATGTGCCAAGAAAAGTCACCGGTGCTACACAGGGGGCACAGAGGGAGATCATCTCCACGAAGTCACCAGGGCCATCCCAGAAGGGACCACCACGGCCAAGGGACAAGCTCTACCAACAGGAGAGGGCACACAGAGTCAGCTGGCCGATTTCAGAGCTGCTGCTGACAGCACCTATGATTTGTGTAGTCACAACATCATCTCTGAAGGCACCAGCTGGTAGCAGCTTACTGGCTATCAACAGGAGCAAGACGGAGGGGAAATTCCTAAGCTACCGATGGCACTGCTGGGATAGTCCATGAATATTCATGCCACTAAAACACAGAAGAATTTTTTTAATTTTTTTTTTTTACTATGAAAGAAAAAAATTGCTTCAAGCAACCCCAAGGCTTTATAAATGTTAATACACCAAAACAACAAACCCAAAGACGACCAAGAAGGCTGTTTCACTCCATTTTTCTGGACCAGGGCATTTGTACTTCCTATTTTCCTCCCTTAAGGAGACCACCATCCAGCTCACTGTATGGAGCAAGCAACTGGTACAAGTCACACACACCTACAGCACAAGGCAGGATTTTATTCAAACAGCTTACACATATTTCAGACTGCACTTTTCAAAAAACTTTTTTTTTTTTTTTTTTTTTTTAAACCCAGCTTGGAAACAACCAACAAAGACTCCGGTAGCAATTAAACCAAGTTTTATAATCCATGTGGCATGCACACCTGACACACAGATGTCTACAGCTGAAGCCATACTGCCAACGGGGGGGCAACAGGCGCACGGTGATCCACATGGAGTGTGGGTAACTAAACTTTCAGATCGGCAACACATTTTTGCCCCAAATAAAACAGTGACAAGCACAACAGTGTCAAAGCACCCACATGTGTCTGCTGGGCACAGGCAGCACAGTGGAAGAGGGTCAGCTCCCAGCAGGCTCTAAAGCCAATGACAACCACCTTCAAAATGTAGTGAGCAAGCCCGTCTTGAATTGACTAAAAGAGAACAGTCATCTGGATTTATTAAGAATATTTCTCCAGAGCAATCCTAAAATACAATGGATGCATGCTTGGGCTATGCCACAGACCAGGCAACCTCTTAAATTACACTTGCAGCTGTTTCCTCAGCTGCCATCAGCCATCAGGGAATTTCTCATGGACAGCAGAGGCTGCCCTTGTCCTGCTGGCCAGGTCCCCCCCACATTCCTCATCTCTAAAATCTCCAAATCTCTTCCTGCATCTTTAAAACATGATCAATGGCAGCACATACAGCACATCCCCAACTAACAGAAGCACATCACACACTCCTCCATCATCTTTCCAGAGAAAGATAAAGAAGCTAAATGCTGCTCTTTATAACTGTAGGCCTGGGAAAGAGTTACAGGGTCAAAGTGATAAGTTTTGTCATTTGAAATTTGAATGAAGCGTGCCTCTGCTAGTCATCAGCTTAAAGAATAACACATTTAAGAGCTGCATAGGGGAAACAAGCTGCATTCCTGGGAGAGAAAGAAGAAATGGCTCAGCTGCAGTTCTTAGGAGCACACTCACAGGTTCTCAGGAAACTCAGAAGCAGATTCCCACCACCAGATTTGGTAGTAGAAAGTGAATACAAGAGACGGGGATCAAAACCGAACACCAAATGGAATTCTCAGTTACTAAATGCCAGGTACCAACTTGAAATCTGTTTCTGTATGGCCCTGAAGACCCTCACTTGGCCCTTAGCACCCATCATGTCTCAGGATTTTTTAATGGGTCACAAAAAGACATGGAGGTGTCAGCCCCATCCCCTCAGCCAGAGCACACGTGTGTGCAGCAATGGAACCCAGAGCCCATCCTCTGGGAGCAGGCAATGGATCACAATAAGCCACTTCAGCACTCCTCTCCCACTGGCGCATCTGCTCAGCAAGGGAAAACCTCCCTTTCCCAGTTATTTTATTCATGTTAAGTTTTCCCTCTTCCCAGATACCAACCGTGTTTTAACATCTTACAACTGCAAGTCAAATTTACCAGGGGAAGGAAACCAATGGCTGCTTCCACTGTGCCACGTGTGCAGTCACCTGGGCTGTACTGTGCTGTTACCAGCCCAGTGTATCTCACAGGGGCTTGCCAAACCCCAGTACTGAGCTCTGTGTGGTGCTCCTGACAGGCTTCCCTAACATCCCCCCTCTCCAGGTATCCTTGCTCCCTGCCATTTAATCACTCCTTTCTCTTTATCACAATCTAGGGAAACTTCCACAGCCATTTCCTAACAGCAGCAAGGCCAGGAAAAACATTTTTCTGAACTGTGCAACCTTCAGCAGCTTCTTGGCTCACAGTTCATAAGAAAAATTATCACTGGCTCATACAAAGATCTCTAATGCAGTTAAAATATTTCTGGCAGAGAAACAATAAAAAAAAAATTAAGTGCTTCAAATGCCTGGCTAAATTTGCTACAATAGATGAGAAAGGGCTTTCTAAGCAAGTTTATCCATGAGATCACCGCTCTGTAGTGTACACCAACAGCTCGATTAATCACAAAATTATTTGCAAGGACTTGCCAAAAAGAGAAGAGTAACAGGACAGACCCTGCAGAACAGCTCCCCAACACAAACCACACACACGTACTCTTCATCCTCCTGCATGAGGAGTTGCTCAAGACTGAGTTCTGAACTGGAAACTTTTTCTTTCTTCTATTTAAAGGAACTAATAATGCAAACTGGCTGTGTCCTTTCTCAAGCGGTTGCTGCTTTTCTCACTACAGCCCTCTTGTTTGCACAGCACTTAAAGTACTCACTCAGCTCTTTCAAATGAAAGATTTCATGTAGGAAAGAACCAAAAGAGGTAATTCAGGTAAACAGTGAGTGATTTATCCATGTACCTCCACATAGGCAGCATTCTTCCTCCAAGTCAATAAACTTCATTCCTCCTTGGGAAGGATTTGACACAGACATCAAAAGCACAAACAGATTGTCCAGTTCAGAGTGGGAAGCACACAGGTCAAAACACACTCTACAAATCACCATTTTCATTCCTGTTGTGACCCCTGCAAAATAAACTTCCCTTTCATACTAAGGGTGAAATCCCAGTGCTACCAGCTCTTGCTTTAATTCCCCCAAACTTGTCCTATCCCCCTTGGCCATCCTACTCCCCAGTGTGCAAGGAAACACTGCCAGGACACTGTCACTTCAGTCAAACCCTCCAATATTTCAGTTCTACTGCCAAAAAGCAGAGTCTATAACTTCTGATACTCAATATCTTTATAGTATCAAAGTGTAGATGAGTCATCAGGGCAAGATTAAAAGGAACTAGGTTTTTTTTTTTTTAATATTGCCAAAAAAGAAAAAAAAATGGCTTGTGGGAGAGACTACTTACAGTCTTCAAATACGAGTCTCTCTTGGTGAGCTCTGCCCTCAAATGGATGGTGTCAGTTTGGTGCATCAGTGCATGCGAGATCAATGAGACCCTAAACTTTTAGTCTTCAAGAAGATATTTTCCAAATCTGCCTGGGAATTGTTTAAGCATTACACAGGCTGAAAAAAAAAAAGAATAAATCAAGCCTAACTATTGGAAACACGAGTAATTCATCTGGCAAGCTAAGAACAGAGACAACAGACCATGAATAATGCAAGAGGGGTAAGATCCAAAATATTCCGTTCGGTCTATTACCTGCAGCCTGAAGTGGTGATAAAATACTTGATTAAATTGGAGAGCGAAAGCCGTGCAGCGCAATTACTGGATAAATATTTCAGAGCAATTTTCCTGTTAAACATTTGGAATCCCCCTGCCAGCCTGCACTCCACCCAAGGACACGAGGGGAGGGTTTCTACAAGAACGCCTGGCCTTTCCAAGGAGGCAAAAGTCTCGGAGGGGGAGGGATGAGCATCCAGGCTCCCAGAAACCCAGCTCAAATCGCTTTGTCACTTTGCAAGCTAATTGTTTCAGGTGTAGCTTCAGAAATTTGTTGAGAAAACTCTCAATAACTCTACTTGTGGAAGCAGGATTTTAGGCGCTGCTTTAGGAAAGCATTCTCCTCTCCTCCCCCCATGACCTGTTTTAGCTGAATAAAATCAGAGCTTAAGGAAACTGATCTCACAGACAATTTAACCTGCATTTGCCCACTCACTTCACCTCATCACTGAGCTATCCAGCCATTCCAGGGAGCACAAAGGGCACCACAACAGAACTGCCACCTGCTAATGCCACGGCAAATGACTTAAACCAGTTATGATCTGTGTTATTTCCAGGCAATTTGTTTCACAGAATGATTGGGCAGAGTGTTCTTCTAAGCACCTTGAAATTCTGGGGGGGGGGAAAAAATACTCTTAATTGCCATTTGAACTCTAAGGGAGGAATTTCTCAGCACCCAGAGGGGGAAAGAGCAAACTTGGTGCAAAGGCAGAACCTGGTGTGGGGATCAGCAGGTGAGCCCTGTCCAGATGTGATCATGGCATTATCAAGGCTTTGAGGATTTTCCCTGAAAGCCCTGTACCCATGAGGAATGTCACAGCAACCCTCAGCCTGAATTTGGGAGAGGAATTTGGTCACTAAAGCTAATCCTGGCTCTGACAAAAAGTAACTTTCACATTATTATTATTATTATTATTATTATTATTATTATTATTATTATTATTATTATTATTATTATTATTATTATTATTATTATTATTATTATTTCATCCCATCTTCTCTCCCTAGCCCAAATACTTGGGATATATCTGGAAAAAGGAAAAACTCCAACCCTCAGGAACGTGGGTACCTCCAAAGGCATGAATGATCACGATAAAAAGGAAAACATGTTTCAGTGTGAAAAGCACAGGAGGGGATAAAGCTTCAGTGGAGGAGTTTGGGAGCAGCAAGTGATGCTTGGGTCAAGGAGGAGATCTCAGATATTAAACACTCAAAAGCAGAAAGGTAAGTTCAATCCACTTTTAACTAAGGAAAAAAGTTACTGAATTTATTCAAGCTTGGCAAAATCTCCTTCCCTATTCTTTCTAGCTGGGTTTAGCAATAGCACAGCAAAAATCAGTTTGGGGAATTTCAAATCCAGGCCATTCCAAGAACACTGAGCTTCAATAAGTCAAGCCACCAGGCAGGAAAATTCACTCAGAATAGTCAGCTTTAAATGCATTCACCTTTTCTACTTGATTTTCCTGAAATGCCACTCAGACCCAGCAATAGGGTTTCCCTGCACTTAGGTACATCCATCCAGCTCCCACAACCCTAACTCCCAGTTTATCTCTGAAAACACACAGCATGTCAATTGCTATGTATTTCACATACTTGTTGATTTATTTAAACCAAAGAGAATTGTAAAGAAGACATTTTTATGACTTATTCTAATTGAAGTTGAAATATCAATCTCCAAGTCAAATGCAGCTACCTTAAGGGTAGTTGGTAGATCAATACTCTAAACATATTATTCATAGCATTTAGGTTAAGAAATGCTGCTGCTAACCAGCTATTTAATAATAAATAGACATCAAAATTCAGTAAATGTGGGCAAAAAACCCCCACAACCAGGTACTTTTGAAGCTTCCAGAAGAAAACTGGAACAATGATCCTTGTTGGTGCCTTCCAAATCAGAATATTCTGTGAAATACTGCGGAGCTGATGTCTGACTTTTATGGAAGTGAAAAAAGAAGCAAAAACAATCTATGTTTATTTTCCATCAAGGAGTAGGTCTGATAAAGATAACATGCACAAAACAAAGAGGTCTTTAGGCATCCTTATCACAAAATATTCCAAATATTCAAAGCCTGACTTCATATTTTGACAGTCAATGTTTTCCATTTAGCTCTACCTGCCTTGTGATTTAAAAAAGAAAAAAAAAAAAAAAAAGATGAATGCTCATCCCTGGTTTTATTTTTGGGAATGGACAAAGCCAGGCCCTGGGGAGATCTCATCCAAAATGTTCAAGGGAATTTCTGCCAGCGCTGTCGGCTCCGGGGAAGCACAAGGAGCTCAGCAGCCCTGCTCACCCAGCCCACGCTGACCCCTGGCTAAGGCCACTCAAACAACCCAAATTCCTCCCAGCTTGGCACTGAACTGACAAATCCCTGAAGAGAGCTCTGGATCCTGTCAAGAGATGCCACTTGAAAAGCCTCTCTACAGTTACGGTGGTCGGTGGGGCTGAACATCACTGGGTGGAGATGCACAAGCTGTTAACAAGCAAGATTTTGGGCTTTCTTTCGTAAAAATTAGTTATTTAATAGCAATTCTAGAAACTGAAACTCACGTACTTTTAGTCTCAGCACAAAACAGCCTCAGAAATACAGAAATTCTTCAATTGCACCTGAAGGCACATGTGTTTCAGACCCTATCTATGAGCAAGCTGAAATTCCTTGGGGTTTTGTTTTGTTTTTAAAGCAGAGGAGTCTTGCATTGCGGAAAATGAATCCAGCTGGTACACTGCAGGACAATGAGAAGGACCGGCTTGGTCTCTCCCAAAGGCTCAGAGCACTGTACATGAACTGCTGCAGGGAAGCATTTCCTAAACCAAGCTGACTCCCAACAAGTTTCTTTTACAGGAACACTGTTTGCCACAGGCATGTCAGGATCAGAACCAGACTCCCACCTGAAGCTGCCTCCATCCCAAGTCCTGCTTTCAGCCCATACTGCTCCCAGGTTAAGAAACCAGCAACTCCTCCATCCTCTGGAGAAACCACAGTGCTTTGCTAATGCTGCTGTGGGCAGCACTGGCCTCGCGTGGCAATGTTTTGTGCACTTGCCAAATGTTACAGTCCAAAACCTCAGACTCGGCAACCTCACCAAACTCTGCCTTTGGGAACTGCTCCTTCTTTGGCACCTTTATTACCACACCTGGTATGTGTCAACATCATTTTGATCTTTACTTGCTCAAGTCTCACACAACCCACAGTCCTGCACTCCTCACACTAATTTCTAAGACACCTTGGAGCTCCTGTGAGAGGACAAAGTTTGACACAGAACCTTGCCCAACACTGCAGTCAACAGGAAATCCAAGGAACCAACAACTGACCTCCACTCTTGGGACTGCATTTTGAACAGGACTAAGCTTTGGCACTGCTGTGTCCCTGAGTCTCTGCTGCCAGCAGGCACCATCCATCTCACACTGGTCTGAAGTGTTTGCACAGCGTTCTCCCTCCAAGGAAGATTTAGGGAGGAAGCTTCCCTGGAGCAGAGGATGCTAACAAAAGCAGATTAGGTAAACCACAAGGTGCTGCTGCTATAAAAACGTCCCTTAGTTTATTATGTTAATAAAGGAGACCCCAGACCATGTTCCCTCCCAACTCCTGCCCATGGCCACTGGTGTACTCAAGCTCATTCACTTTTTTTTTCTGCAGGCTGTTATTAGCTAGATAAGTGCATTAATACAACGTGCTACCACATAGCTGCAGGTTTTCCTGCTTGCAGCTGAAAGATGAGAAATACCCTATCATCCCTACTCACATCTGGGGTTGACAACTTCTTTCCAAACAGAAATTATGGCTAGCACTGGTAGAACTTACCCTAACTGAGCACTATACCACTTGCTGGTAGATCTTTGTTTGTATCCATCCTTCCTCCCCCGTGAGAGCCATGTAAGCATCATCAAAACTGGTGGTTGAAGCCTTTATGCTACAATTTAATACCTTTTTTTTTTTCCCCCCAGAAAAATCAAACCTTCAAATACTTCATTAAGGGTTTAGGAGTATTCTCTTCTCCGTGAATAATTTCTCCTTATGTGAATCTGCTAACTTTACTTCCATAAACAAGTAGCAACTTTTAACTTCCAGGTGGGAATTGCCACAAGGCTGGGTCAGACCTTTGTCTTCTCGTTGCTTGGAGAAGACCAATAAATTATAAACATTCAATTCAGTAAAGGTTCCACGATTAATTCAGGGGAGTGGGAGGGGTTAAACTCACCCTAGAGACCAAGCAATACATCAGCACATAAAACACACACACAAAAGCTTCATTTTTTCTCATGAACCCCAATATCACTTTGTAATAAACCCATGTTGTGGGTCAATCTCATTTTCCTTCAGAAACTTGCACACATTTTCTCTGAATGTCTAATTTAAGTCCTTCCTCAGGCAAGGGAAGGTTTCTCAATGCTGCAATGAGCAAATCAAAATTAAATCCCTTCTATGCACCACAGCAGCTGAGAAGCACCACCTTGAGCTTGGTTTGCCCTCCAAGTTTATGGTAAAAAGTACCCAGAATTATTAATGCCACACCATTCCCTCCTCCTCCAGTCCAATTCCCTGCAGTTCAACGGGCAGGAAGGGCAAAGCAGCTCTGTTTCACAGGCAAGCCACGGAACTTCTCTGCTTCTCAGGTCAGTGACAAGACCACACTCTGCCAGTAGGGAACACACCTCAAATTGATGCAGAGCTCAAAATAACTGGAGTGAGTGGCATCCTTTGAAATCCAGTGCTGAGTGAACCACCAGAGCTGAAATCATTTGTAACCACCACCGCACAACAGAGCAGCACCAATCTGCACAGGCATTGCTGCACCCCAAACGTTCCCCCCTAAATGTCACCCAATGAACCCTCCAGTGCTGTTCCATTTCCACAGGGGGCTTTACTTTGGGAAACAGAACACGACAGATACACCCAGCTGCTTTTAACCGCCAGATTTCTGGAGGAATGGTGTTTCAAGGTCTCAAATTCACACTGAGCTCAAAATAAATGAAGAACACTTTCAGGGTGCCTCCACGGGGTTTGCAGGACAAGCCAAGGACGTGTTTCTTCTGCCTCATTTCCTCTCTCAGGTCACACGCTGAGAAACATCATTAAAGCCAAACAAGGTAAGAAATTCTGATAAACTTCAACCTGGAAACATCACGGCAAATAAATACAAAGCTCTGGCCAGCAGCTTCTCCCTACAGCTCCAGTACCAGAGCCAGTGGAAAACCACACAGATATTGATGATGGGAACACTCCAGGGCTGAGCGTGAACGTAGCTCAGCTTGGCAGTGTCACCAAGACCTGGGCTAGTATTCAAAACACCCCAAAATTGAGAAACACACAGAGAAACTGAACTGAAATCTCCTTATATTCTGTACAAGTTACTTTGAAAACAGTCTCACGCTAATTCTGACATTTCCAAAATAATTGCTTGGTGCAGTCACTGTAATTTGCTGCAGGTGATACTGGTTCATTCCTGCAACCTCTTTGACACTCAGATTTGTGTTTCAGGCAGTCTTAAATCACGTACAATCATATTTCATCTGCAGGGAACAGGGCTGAAGTCCAGCTCAGCAGAGAGTTACAGAAAAATAATTTAATCTCTGCCACACATCATCAATAATGCACAGCCAACAGAGAGAGCCATGTTAACATACAGATGGGCAATAATCTAATTAACGGTGACCTTTTTTTCTCTTGCACTGCCTACAGGTCAAAACGTTTGAGTCACTTTGAAAGGAGATATAATATCAAAAATGGCTGTTTGGGGAAATCCCTGCATCTAATAATGGCTCTAACCAGCCCAGTCGTTCTGACTCAAGCTGAAGAATGCTTGATGGCCGCTATGAATACAAACGAAGGGATTTCCAGTTAATGTGCACGGCACAGGGAAGCAAATCCTCATGATTGAACACCTATCTCCCTTCTCTCTCCCTGCTCCACAGCCCCCAAGACAATTAACCCTCGGGGACAGGGACTCCAATCGAATTGTTTCTGAATTCACTGATCAAATCAAACACGCTGACAACCATCTGCTCCAGCCTCCTTATCCCATATGCAAATCCCGCTTTAAAGAAAGGAAAGCTACTTGTTAAGCAGCAAGCTCTCTACTACGAATTCTGCTACTCCGGCGTGCCGGCAAAGTGCAGTCCTCTCTTTCGATATTATTTTAAAAGCGGGTTGCTTTAGAGACCAAGGGCATCCCCCAGAAGCCGAGACGGGGAATTAAGTCCCGGCTTTGCGCTGGCACGGCGACAACCTTGCCGCAGGAGCCTGAAGGTTATTAGCGGAGCCGGGAACCGGGAGATGCCCTCGCTGCACGGACGGCTCTTCCCTCCTGCTAAGGGATGTCCAAGGAATCCCCAGCTCCCCCGGCACCGAGATGCCTCGGCTGCGCACATCTCCGCCAAAAGGCGGCTCTGAAATGAAGTTAAAGCCCGTCTCCATCGCCGGCCGGGCTCTCCCGGCGCGGGGAATCACCGCTGCTGCTGCAGGGAACTCCCACGCCCAGCACCGGGATGCGGCGTGCTGGGGCTTCCCCCGACGCGCTGAAACCAGAGCCCCAGATCCCTGCGCTGCATTTGCAGCCACGACTGCAGGGAGGGACCGCTGGACGAGAACGGAGCCGAGGATTTTTGTCATCGACTCCCCCAGTTCTCAGCAGACCACGGCATGCCGTACCAGCAGATATATTAATAGCTCTTTACACTCCTAACTCATCGTTTTTTCTGTTTGGAAATTCGCTCCCGGAAAGAATTACATTGCTCTAAGAGCAAAAGCAAGAAAATCCACAGGACAGCAGGAAATGAGCAAATAGAAGAGAGTGTTGACAAAGCAGTCGGGCGATTCGGGACTGCAACAACTCACCCAGCCAAAAAGCTGCTGAAATTCTTCACACAGAAGTGGCTTCCATCTTTATATGGCATAGGTGGACTTCGAAAAATTAGCCCGACATTATTAACCCTTCAAGATCCCCTGCACTCACTCATCTTGCTAAACGAATAATTCTTCCCCGTGAAGGAGATGTGTTTCCCTAAGGGCATGACACAGAGTTGCATTAACACTGAGTTACTCCTGCAGAAATCATTCTGCTCCTTCTGCTGCAGCCAAATGCCTCTACTCTAGCTATTGCTGCAGAATGGAATCCTTGTGATGTTCTAAGAATTCATTCTTTTTAGTCTGGAGTACCTGTCAATGGAACATCTATCCATGTGTAGAGGCTAAGCGCAGGAACTAATTACAGAGATCACATTAAAGCCCCAACACAGGGATTTTTTTCCCCCTGTTCCAACAGATGTCTTGTCCTTGGAAAAACTAAAATAGTCAAGCTTCAAAAGAAATAAGAGCGGTTATAACTGCATTCAGAAATTGGGATGGGGGGACAGAGCGCTTTAGTTCTGAAACACAGAGCTTTTAACTAGAGAAATTAAACTCAGACACCACAATCTTTACACTAAACAGAAAGCTCGTAGAGGTTTTTCTCTCTTTTAAACATTCATGCTTCCCCAGAAGCCCATTTTCTCAACAGGAGGTTTGAACAAGCACTACCCTTCCTACAGATGCTGTTCCGCCAGACACAAAGGAGTGCCCGAGACCCACACTGAATTCCCTGGGCAGGGAAAGAGCTGAGCTCCAGGCAGAGCATGGCAACACCACCGCACAGGATTGCATCAACTGCTGCCTTCCTGTGGAGCAACAAACCGAACTCTGCAAGTAAGTCTGTATTAATACTTTACATTTATTTGAGCTAGGTAGCTGTTTCAACTAAGCGCAGACGCCAGACCTACACAGCGGGTAAGAGTTCATGTTTACGGAACAACAACATTTTCACAATCACAAAAGTGGGAAGTCGAGGTTTCCCACCCCTGCACGCCACTCGTTTCTGTAAAACTTTTGAAGCACATGAACATTCTTCACACATCAGGATTTGGCTCCATTTCTGAAGCTCAAAGGAACTTGCCATCCTGCCCAAGCTGGCAGCTCCACCACACCAGGTACCTAAATTACATGCTGAATTTTTAGGACTGAAGCTTTTATTGCAGACATTTGAGTGTCCACACTCAAACTGCAGAGCTCAGCACCTCTTGAGTGGTTAAAAGGGAAGAAAAACGAGAATGCAACTTTCTCAGCCCTGCTGCAGCCAGAGCCCAGTGCTACAGGAAGGGGAGGGGTGAAATCAGGTTTAAATGAAGGTCAACATTTGCACTGGGAGTTATTTCAATAAACTCATCTGGAAAATCAGCCTTCAGCTGCAGCCAAAACACAAAAGTATACTTTCCCATTTACATTTGTTGTTCATTAGACACAGGCATATTCTGCTCAGTGTATTTATCCAATATCCTGTTACAGGCTTCATTTTATGAACACCCAGGGAGAACAGCAGGACACTGATAAATGGGTAAACGTCAGCTACATTTTGGATACCACATGCATAAAAAATTGCTTGGGAGGCAGCAAAGAAGTAGAAGATTTCTAATCATTCTTCCCAAAGATAATGTGTCCCTTTAGTGAAAAATTCACGTTCACACTATCAATGAGTAAGAAATTACATCTGCCCCATGATGAGATCACTTCTGCCTTTACATCAGAGGAAAAGTAAACACACTCCTGCCCTCGCTTTTCCCCAAGGCTCCGCTGTATGATTTCCCTCAAGACATCAGCTCCCAGGCTGGGGGAGCACATTTTCAACAGTGCCCTCCATCTGTGCCAGAGGGACGAAAGGAGATGGGAAAGAGCAAGGATTTCACTCCAAAGGTTGTGTCAGGCAGCAGACCTCCCCGAGTGACACTACACATTAAAAATCTCCCTGAGCAACACCAGATACACACATGGGAATCTCCCCAGCTTTGCTTACAAGTCGTTCTCAGTGCTTTGGCACGTCCACCACGGAGCTTCAGAGCTCACGAAGAGCACGGAGAGACCCCCCCGCCCGCTGTGCGCTCCCACTCGGACAGCAGCGAGCCGCGCTGTCGGTTTGCAGAGGTGGCAGGGCTTGGAAGAGAAGCCAGAAATAAACTGATTTGCAAGCTCAGAGCAAGCAGCAATCAAATGGTTTTATTGAAGCTCTCAATTCAGTCCTACCTGGCTGCCTACAAATGAAAACACAGCCCCCCCCCTCTTGCGTGGTAAAAAGGGTGTAGCGAGAAGCGGGAGAATCCCAAGCCTCAGGACACGATGTCCCAGTTCTCAGCGGTGTGAAAAAGGGAAATGCAATCTACAGCCTCTTGTGACACCTAATAAAATGCTGTCTTCCTTTTTTTATCAGGACTGCCTCTGAAGCAGAAATCCATTTAGAGAATCACCTGCTTTTTCACCTTCTAATTTCAACACTCACTTCGAAAAATCTGTGTTGGTACTGAACAACCTGAACCAGCTTAGCAAACAGACAGCCACAGCCCCTGCAGCACAACCCTGTTTATTAACTTCGCAGAGCTCGCTCTTCACCCCCATTGGTGTTTCCAACAGTCTGCCTGGCACAAAATAGTGGATTTCCTATCCAGTCTCAGAGGAAAAAAACCCACATCCATTATTTGCAGTCCACACCATTCCTGCTGTAATTGCCTCTGTTAACAATTACACGCACCACAGTTTTGAACTTGGTTTTATCCTCAATTTACAGATTTTCAGGAAGGACATGCAGGTTGGAGAAAAAGAGGTCCCAGGACACCCTCCCTACCTGAGCAGGAGCCCTCGTGCAGTAGGTGACGTGCCTCAAGGCTGTGCTGCTCCTTCTCATCCCAGGGGGATGAGATCAGTGCTGTCCAGCAGCAGTGGGAAAAAAAAAAACCACATTTTCCTTTGCAGAGCACAGCTGAACTGATAAAGCCACCAGAGAGAGATTTCAACCACAACAAAGGGCTAAAAAAGCACCCCAACCAACCTATGCATTAGAGATCTTGCATGTTTCTGCTCAACTCCAAGCTTTGAAACATCTCCTCTTCGTTCCCATCTTTTATGGCTGTATTTACATCACACGACTTCCCTGTTTGCTGTATCAGAAACTGGAAATTCTTTAATATCCCATCAGGGCACCTGTATTTCAGCCAAAGAGCAGCCTCAGAAATTTCTCACACTCCCTGAATTAACCTCAGTTCCTTGAAGGTGCATGAGAGCAGCACTGCTAATATTAAAGCCTTTTTTTTCCCCCATAATAAAATGGGGAGGTAGGTATCTTTTCCACAGCAACATGACAATGAAGGCTGTGATAAGAAAGTCCCAAGGAATTTCACCAATGCCTTTACCATGGTGTTTGAGACTCTGGACATCCCTAAATAGGGACAGTCCTACTTCTCACCACAGCCAGGCTTACCTCCAGCAAAATCAGCTGAGGCTTCAGGTATTAAAGTAATTGAAGTTTCCTGAGTCATTTCACAAATCAGATGTCATTTTACCTTCTCCAGAAAAGCATCAAAAATGCAACACAAACACTTCCAAGGGAAGGGACAGAGGAAATGCAGGTATTTATTTGCAATATATACTCGAAGCCACCTTTGTTCACCCGAGTGTATTTTAAGTGCCACCTGCTTGTTCTGAGCAGTGAAGAGCAGGAGCAGTTACATCATCTTCCTGTGCAAGTGCAGCTTTTTCAGTCACAACAAGCTTTTTTTTTTTTTAATGCCAACAAAATTCAAAAGCCTGTTCCAAAAAACAAGTCCAGAATTTTTCTGTCTTTGAAATAACTCCCAGAGAGGTATTTGGTCAAAGGTCAAGTAAGCAGAGCAACTGGAACAAGATGACCACAGCACATCTCTGAGGATTAGAGACCTTTTCACATCTCCTCAGACAGTGACTAACTACTGCCTGGAGCTGCCACTATTCTTTCAATCAAACCCAAACCCTGCTACAGCATTAATGTGAAACTTTCTTGGGTAGGCAGTGCATAAAAAAAACCCAAGGAGCAAGCTGCTTTTTTTTTAGAGAGTTCTCTCCAGCATCCTTTTACTATGGCTTTAAATGGAGCAGCAAAGAAACCAAAATATTTCAATCAATAGCTGTGAAAAAGAACACAGCATTCTGCCACACGGCTACAGGGGAAGAACAAAAGCACAGGTTTCTTTGGAAATATTTACAAGAGATTTCTATTTCCAAATCTCCACATGGCAGAGCATTCCAGGCCACGAGACATCCTTAACGTTAATGAAGTTCTGAGCTCAATTAACTCAGACAACATCACTATAAAGCTTGATTGAACACTTTTTGTATCCATCATTAGGGAGCCTATCTATATCCAAGGGTTTTCTGCAGGAAGCTCTTCCATTTCCCTTCACACAAAGTAATGCCAGCTGCTGCCAGCAGCTGAAAGATCTCAGCCTGAAAGAGCAGAGGTGACTTAACCTGGAGGAAACAAGGAGCCCTGAGAGCCCCTGCCAGGGCCTAAAGGGGCTCCAGGAGAGCTGGAGAGGGACTGGGGACAAGGGATGGAGGGACAGGACATGGGAATGGCTTCCCACTGCCAGAGGGCAGGGATGGATGGGATATTGGGAAGAAATCCTATACTGTGAGGGTGGGGAGGCCCTGGCACAGGGTGCCCAGAGGGGCTGTAGCTGCCCCTGGATCCCTGGAAGCATCCAAGGCTAGTCTGGAACGAGCTGAGCTTTAAGATTTGCTCTTGTCCACACCATATTGCCTTTATCCTTCCCACTGCTGCACTGCCATCCTCTTGGAGCTATTCCCAGGACCTGGCTCTCTTGGGATCAACCCCATATACCTTGAGACAGGCACACACAACACACAGCAGTGCCCAAGCAACGGGGTTTGAGCTATTTATAAACCACGTCATGTAGAAAGGGAAACACAGGAATACGCACTGAATTATCCTGGTGTGGGTTTGTAGACAATTTTAGCAGCGTATTTAACTAACACTGTGCATTCACATATCTCAAGGGATGACTTTCAGAAAATAAAGTTCTCTCTTCATGCATTTATGTAGGGCAGCTTCACAACATATGTTATCATATCATTACGCTGGCTACAACGCAGCCAAAATCTCCAGCTCTCCTACAAAGGTCCTGATTTTATGGCTTCATTTTCCAGCTGGTACAGGAATGTTAACTTCAGAACAGATTCATGTTAACAGCAGAAAAGGTAAAGCAACACTTTCTGCTTCTATTAGCACAAAGGTAACATTCAACAGAGAGAGCATAAAAGGGATTCTTGTGTCATTTACTGGATCCTCATCACCCCAATTCCCACAAACTGGGCAGTTATACCTGAGACAGCAGCGGCTCAGTGCAGTCCCATTTCTTTCCTCCTTTGTAAGGCTTTTAATGAGGCTGCCTGACCAAGAGGAAAGCTTCTCAGTGTTGAGTGACCTCTGGAAACCCTGAGGCAACAGTCCTGAGTTTGGTGGAGATGCCCTTCAACACCTTCTCCATAATTTTCTTATTAAAATACACAGAAAACAAGAACACCCACACATCCCATGACTGTGCCCCGAAGCCAAAGGGTTTTAGATTGCTCAGCTTATTTGAATATTATTTTGGGGGGAGCTAGTGTCTAATTATGCAGCTAAACCTGCCAGCAAGGATCTGGCTGCTATTTTATTTCCACCAAAAGGTCTCTGTAAGGACACTGGGAATTAGTTTGTGGCAATAGGTTATGACAAACTCGCTGATGAATTTGAGGAGTGCCTGACTGCCTTTTCAACAGCTTCAGGCACTCCCTGCCTTCAGGCTTAGCCCAAGATGGCAAGAGGAATTAAACAATAATCTCTGGTGAACTTGTTTGCCTGATTTAATGATAACTGTGATATCCAGGAGATACACAATCTTTTATGCTCAGACGGAAACAGCAATGGGAAGTGCAAAGGTTATTCCCTTGTGCTGTACTCTCTCCTTCTTCCCATCAGCCATGGAATATGAGGATCCACACCTTCACACACACAGAGTGTGTCTACATCACAGCCAGGGAACTGGAAAACACTCTGGATCTACTGCAGTCTGCTCCTGATCCATCACCCTGTGAGCAAAAGCTCCTTCCCTGATCCCTCTAATGGCCTCGTATTGAGGCAGTGTCAGCAAACCTGCAATTTTAGTTTTCTTTTCATTAGAGCTCTGAAAGCCATCCAAGTCCTTTCCACGTGATATTCCTTGGCTCCCTGGGGTTCAGCTGAACACAAAGCCAAGATGGAAACTATCTAGGGCCGTTAGGAAGGATCCCATCAGAGGGCATTCCCAACTTCCACAGTGACTCACCCATCCCTCCTGAAGCTCATTGCTAGCACGGAAAAGCCAGCCACGGTCCAAGACACGCTCCTGTAAGGTCAAAGATATCACAAGCCATATTTGGAGGCTGGGCAGCTGCCTGCCCAGTCTAATAGAGATTTCTCTTTTAACATACTTAATTACATCTCCTAATGCAGTCACTTCTTCCCCCTGCAAGGGCTCATATGGAGCTGTTTGTATCCCCTCCTTCTGAGTCAGAAGATATTCCTACAGAGACTGCCTTTTACAGAGAATTTTTAAAATTCCACACAATAAGCACCAGCAGCAAGTAACACTGAGGAGTAGCAGCATATGGCAAAACATAAAGGTGGCACTTAGCCCATCAGCTTTGTCTCTGATCTAAGCAGCTTACAAAGAAGCAAGCCCTTCCATCTCCTCTCACCATAACCAGGATGGATTGTGAGATCCACCACATTCCAAGGCAGCAGTAATGCCACCCTCACTGGATAGGTCTTTCAGGAGGAGAGTTGTGCCATGCTTTAACCATTTCCCCTGCAGCCACTGAAGTAGGAAACTCATGTTTTAAATGAGGGAAATATTTCTGCCACTGATTTGTTTTGGAGAAATAAACTGCATGCAACAAAACAGAAAAACCAGATTTGCAAACAGCTTGCCTTCTGCACTTGGAGCTCTGGAAGGTTACCTTCGCCATGGAGGTCTTGTTGCTTTAAGACAGAAATAGAAAAACAGGCCCGATTACGCATTTTCTTCAATAAATAATGCAAAAAGCCTACGCACTCCTGCAAAGGGAGATTCAGACGCGGGCCAGTTCAGAAAATACCCCACCTGCCACAGAGCCACTACAGAAACAGCTCTCCCAACTCTCAGCCACACCTGGCTTTGCACATCAGAGCCCCAGCCGATCCTCATTTTACTTTGTCATCATTACTATCAACATTTATAATTAACAACATGCAAAAAGGACTCAGAATGCAAGTCATTTGGGAAGGAGAATGACAGCCCAAGCTTTGGAAAGCAGAGCTCATCAATCCCACTGTTGACAGGACTGATTGCAGCTTGGGTTTTACTACATCCAGTTCTGCATACTGGTGCCTAAAAGACATCCTTGCCCACTAATAAATCCACCAGGGAATTATAAATCCTGGCTGTAGGAAGAGAAGGCAAATGGTTTTTTTCCAGGGGCAGGGCTACAAGACACCTCTGAAGGGCTCCTGAGCTGCAGCTGCTGTTTCACACTTGCTGCTCCACGTCCTCAGGGGAGACGGGGGATTACTGCAGGATGTCTTCATGAGCTGGACACTAGTCAACGCCAGAATTTCACAGCTCTAGCACATGAAACAAACAGCTTGACCTCTGCTCCCTCACACCCTGAAGGGCAGGCACAGTGGTCTTGGCATCACTTCCATGTGGTGAGCACGGAAGGGGCACCAGGTCCCTGCCAAAAGAGCTGGAAAGGCTATTTAAGAGACAACAAAGATGATAAAACTGCTGGAGCAGTCCACTGGGGCATCTGCTTTTCACCGAGCACCTCTTCTTTATTAACTACAGACTGAACACCAAGTATGTCCTGCGCCAGCATCCAGGAGGAAACGGCCAAAGCAGAGCGGGCAGAGTTCCAGCACCACGACTTCAGTGAGCACAGACTCCTTGAGAGGCTTTCCTCAAGCCACACAGAGCCAAGAATACAACACACAAAGCCCAGTTTATGGCACAGAGCTACAACACTCCCCCCACAGCACTGTGTGAAATGGTTTGAGGAGAGACGAACAGGACCGCAGGGGTTTTGTCAGGTTACTGACACCACAGGAAGGCTGTGGCCAGAGGGCAGTTTTCTCTTTGGCTCACCAATTGCGTAATTCAGTGATGCCTTTTTAACAGGACTCGAGCTTTTTCAGAAGTGATGCTTCATTTCTTCCTAATTTCATGGTAGAATCCCCAAGTCCCCACTTTTTCTTTTAAACAGCTCTTTAGAGCCTCAGCTGTTCTTGCTGGCAGCACATAGCGGAAAACATTAAAGAAAAACAATACATGATCAAAAATAAAATTTGCTAAACCCCACGATTTCTAGGGCAACACCATAAAAAACAAGTCACCTCCCTTCTTCCTCTCAAATTCCAGCAGTTTTAGCTCTCCATTTGAGGCAGGTTTGGTACCTCAACGGATCCGTGTTTTCTAGCACAACAAATTTATTCCAAAACAATTCAGGTACCCAAGATCCTACTAATTACACTTCCCCCCCAACACCACAAAGAGAAAAAGAGACTTTCTTCTTAGCTCAGAGGAGTACCAGATCACAACTAGACCTGTCCCCAGGAGGATTCTTCCAGTGAACTCATATTTCAAAGGAGCAGAGATGAAACAGCAAGATGCAGCACAGAAAACCCAACTGAGATCCCAACCGGGCATTACACCACCAATTACACTCTTCTGTGTTCCTCACGCAGCACACGAGGAGCCAAAAGCAACCAAACCCACAGGCTGGAGGTGATGCAAGCAGCTGCTGATGTGGATAGGAAGCCTTGGATGCAGCTGGAAAAGTTTTTATACCTTTTTCACGGCAGGTTGGCAAAGGGTTTGATACCTACAGCTCTGCCAGCAGGAGATGAAGCAATTGATAACCTGCAAAAACCTGCAGAGGAACTAAACAGATTAAAGTCTCCATTTGCTACACGGTGAAGTGTCACAACAGATCTTTAACGGAGTATTAGCTCACAGCACACTGTCACTTGTTCCTCAGCATCCTGCACCACAGCTCAGGGCTCTCTGGGCGCCATTTGTTATTACACTTACTCCATGTAACCCTTGCTAATCTGTCCCACTGATTTTTTTTAATATACAAACAGAGAGTAAATTTGCAGACAATATGTTGGCTACAAAAGACTTCTTTATGAGAACCTCTTCGGATACTTCTGCATCAACACGGGTGAGGGCAGAGACCCAGGGCAGTGACTGTCACCCGGGCTGGCCCTGCTGAGGGACCTCCAGGGCTGTGTCCACTTCTGGGTCTCCAGGAAGGACTTGGAGGGGCTGGAGCGTGTCCAGGGAAGGGAAGGGAGCTGGGAAAGGGGCTCAGCCTGGAGAAAAGGAGGCTCAGGGGGGACCTTGTGGCTCTGCACAACTCCTGACAGGAGGGGACAGCCAAGGGGGGTCGGGCTCTGCTCCCAGGGAACAGGGACAGGACAAGGGGAAACGGCCTCAGGCTGTGCCAGGGGAGGCTCAGCTTGGACAGCAGCAGGAATTTCTGCATGGAAAGGGTGCTGAGGCCTTGGCAGGGGCTGCCCAGGGAGGTTTGGAGTGCCCATGGCTGGAGGTGTCCAAGGAAGGGCTGGAGGTGGCACTCAGTGCTCTGGGCTGGGGACAAGGTGGGCACCGGGCACAGCTGGGACTTCACAATACTGGAGGACTTTTCCAGCCTCAGTGACCCCACAAAAATATTTTGGTTCCTACAGCATTTTGCAATAGTATTTTTGTTTTAAACAGCTGCAGACATCTTTTTTTTTTTTCCACAGTGGTGGAACATTAAATGCTTCATTTTACAACACATCACACTAAGTTCTCTACTGTGCATTCAGCGACACAGCAATATTTTCATTTTTCGTCCACAGAGCAGTGCCCAGGCAATAGTATCTACTACGACTTGCACAACTCGTGGCACTCCTAGAGCCAGTGGAAAAGCCTCCACCACTCCTGCCAGCACAGTACATTATTCATCAGATCTTTTTATAGATACACCCGCCCGACAACCAAGATCTCCTGCTCGCGACACTTCTCCCTGGATCTTCTGCTGAACGATTTCAAGCCAGCTTGTACAAAATTGGGAAGCTTGGCTAAAAGCACCTATTTTATGCAGCACTGTGTGGGAATATAAAAGCCACAAGAAAGAGCAGTAAAATCACACAAAATCAGTAAAAGCACCGAGAAAGCAGCTGAAGGGATGGAACGAGCGCTCTCCAAACAAGCACCGAACCAAACACAGGTGAGGAATCAGTTCCCCAAGAGTCTTCTGGAACATTCTGCACACAGTCAAAGGTGTAGAGGCTCCCTGGCACAATTCCTCTGCAAAGCCTCGAACTTTCCACCGATTCCACCCAGCAATAAACATGACCCTAACAACGTAAATATTGCTTCTCATCTCATCCCCACCCTTTCTCTGCAGGAAGAAGACAAGCCTCCAAAAGATAGCAGGGCTCCCCACGTCAGTCAGAAGCAAAGTGTAGAGACTGAAATATCAGTTCTCTCTAAAATAAAATCATAATTATAATCAGGTCATCATAATCACCTGAGCAAAAAAACTTCATAGCAGGTGCACTGGGCAAAGCTCAAGGAATGCAAAAAGCCTTTCCCACCTTTTTGATCTGTGCATGGAAGGCCAAAGCGAGTTCAGCATCCTGTTAGGTCACAAAGCTAAAAAATAAGCCATATCTGGAGAAGCTTCTTTTGCACACTCAATTGGAAAAAGGTATGAGGTGAATAAAATTCCTTTCTCTCTCTCTGGGAGAGGAGAGCAAAGTTACTCACCTTGGTCACACATCAGGAATAAATGACCCCAGCTTTTTTGGGAAATCTCATCCATCACCTCCCTCAACATCCCAAGCTTTTTCCAACTTACTATTTAAGCCTGAACTGGGAATACAACCATATGGGGGGAGGAATAAGCAACAAAAGCAGCAGTGCTTGAAAAAGCTGCCACCCCTCCCAGACACAGGACAGGCCAGCAGTGACCTGGAGGGGAAGGAAACAGAAGTGTTCTCTGTGGCCAAGATAAACACTCTCTCCCAAAATGTAATCAGGGCAGTAATGGCACGGGGAAACAGAAGGATGGAAGGAGTGGTTACAGCCTAAACAAGGAGTTGGAGTCAGGCACAACAGGTACAATACCCCAAGGTTAAGTTAAAGGATCTCTGGATTAAGGCATTTGCCAAGCAGCCACAAAAATAAAAATCTGAACTATAGAGTTCCATCTGAGAAAAGGGGCAGAGGGTGAGGGCTGCTCCCAAATCACTCAGGTTTCTTCTATGCTGATGACCCAAAGCCACACTCATGCCACGATGCTGAGCTCAAACTGCTTTGTCACAGGCCTTCACAAGGCCCTTCAAAGTTCAGAGCTGCCAAGCAAAAAAAAAAAAAAAAAAAAAACCAAAAAAAAACCAAAAAAGGATGGAATCACGGAGTTATTTCCACATGTTCCCAGAAATATGCCAACCTGGTGCATCACACAGAGGCTTGCAATGCAGCCAGTGGAGGGTGTAATTCCAGGGCAATTCAAAGTCTCAATTTTAAGTCCTCCTTTAAAGGTCAGAGATATTTACTGCTGACACCAAAACAACATTAAGGTGCTAACTTCTCATCTCGAGCAACACTGAGGATCCTTCATCACTTCAAATTAGGGTGGTGCTGCATGACTGACTCTGACTTTCGAGATATTGAAATTCATGACAACTCGTACAGAGTCCTACCAGAAATATTGACCATGTTTCTCTCTTTAAAACCTTTTCCTCAGCAGAAACATTTATTTAAATTCAGGACTGGCAGGAAACCAGAAGCTTCTCTGCTCTTAGTACTGCCAGGAGCTGTGCTGGTCTAAGCCAGGCTTATTCCCTGCACTCTCTCCAACAACCTGGCAGTCATGAGGTTGCAAGGATGTTTGCATCCCATTTAGGAGGTGGAAGGGTGTCAACAGGAAGATTTTTCAGTAAGAGCAGACTAGGTTACAATGTCAACAGAAACGAGAAAGCAGCCTATCAAACTGGGATGACAGGGAAGGAGAGAGGGGGAAAAGGAATCCCTGCTGTAACATTCAACACAAAGGCCACAGGAACACAGGTCATGCAATGAGTGGGAAAATCATCACTGAGGGAAGCACAAAGATTGAAGAGACAAAGATTTACTGTAATGCAGCAGCTATTTGGCACAGCTATAGAGAAACCATCAAAATTAAGGCTCACTAGGCTGAGCTCAAACAGTCAGGAGGTTTCTGTTCCTGCTGTTTTGGAGAAATAAACAGATTAAAAGGTTGGGAAGTTACTGAAATGTGCATCTTGAGAACAGCTAGCTGTATGTTTTCCTTTGTGTAGTTACCAACACAAATGTTTGCCACTTGCCAAAGTACTCCCATGCAAATACCACCACAGAAATTTTCAAGTAACTTTGGCCCTGAGCTGAACCTGACTTTGGCTCCCATCCTCCTACCTGAGCACAGGCACACAATCACTAACTTGTACAGTAATTTCCATGGAGTAAACCACTTCAGAGGACTTAAACACCTGCCCACAAAAATTCCCTGCAAAGAAACAGAGTGGAAATCACAATCGACATATCTTCAACCCGAGGAACACAGAAAGCAAGAAGCAAAAGGAAAGAGAGCAGCAGGGTGGAGTCATGGCTAAATATTATTTGGTTATTGTCCTGGAGGGACCTTGGCTCCAGCTACCCCAGCGGTTCCACCAGCATCCACCAGAAACAGTTTGCTGCTTTATTGTGTAAAAAATGCCAGTTAGACTTTGCTCCCAATGAAGTCTCTTAAGGGACATGTTGTACTGCAGGTCACTGAAGACAAGACGCTCAACTTCCTTGATCGAAATGCCTCATTAGCTTCCCATCTTCCTCCTTGATAAGGGACAACCCACTAATTAGCAGCAGTTCCGGAATCCTACCTAAAGCACTTATGTCATTTCAGGCTGTTCATAATATCCGACAAGAGCTTCCCCACACAAAGAAAAAATTACATGCAGATTTCTTTTTGAGCCCAAGTTCAGCCATCAATCAAGCTGCTAAAAGACAATTGCAGTGTCCCTCTAAAAAGTCCCAATACCCAGGATTGCAGACTAAGTCAGCATTGAAACCCATGGCAAGTATTCTCCAGCTTTTAAAAGCTCTAACGGTCGGATTAGGAAGTCTGGGGGAGGAAAAAATTAACCAGGGGTTTTCCACGTGGGGATAGAAGCGAGAAAGCAAAGCCAAATCAGGTCCACTTTGGTTCAGAGCACCTTAACTGAAGAATTACATCAGGATTAATATCATTGAAAACTGCAGAGGCTTAAATTCTGTCCTGACACCACAGTCGATTCCTCACTCAAAATTAATTTGTCATTAAAGATGACCCGCTGCCATGAGACATCAAAAACTCATCACAAGCCATAGGAGCTGCAGGACTGAATTCAATGCCATCGTTAAGAGGTTTTTCCTTCAGGAAGGAGAAGCTCGAGTTGCAAGATTAGTCATGCTTACAAAAGCACAGGGACAGCTCCACACACCCTGCTGAAAGGGAAAGCCCAGGCTACACAGAGAGAGTGCTCCAGGCTCTCCGAGACAGGAAAAAGCCTTGCCCTCAGCAAAAAGGAGAAAACAGGATTTAAAAACCCCTTGAATATATCTGAACCACTAATAATGTTTTTTCCTCTATCAAATAGACCATTTAATCAACAGGTTTTTCCTTTCTGTAGACATTCCTGTTTTGCAAGTGCCCCAAATCCCAGACAAATTACCATTTAGAATACTCTGTGTGCATATATATATATATAGATATATAAACTTTAAATTACCATTCAAAATACCGTGTGTGTACATATACACATATCTGAAATGAAGGCTGCAAACTCACAGGAGCCTTTGTCACTGTTTTCTATCAGCTCAGAAAAAGGAATTCCCTTTACCTGCAGTGAATTAATAAGGCAAATTTGCTCCTAGGGAAAGCAAAAGTGGGTTTTGGTCGGTCCTTAACATTTGTTTTCTCTAATCATCCAAGTGTTTTCCAAGGCTTTACCAGGGAGGCACTGCATTCATTTCCCAGTGTCGCAGCCCTCTGGCTGCACTGGGAAGAAGGAGCACACAAGGACTTGAAAGAGACTCCGAGCTCAAACACCTAAAAGACAACACTTCACACATCGGCACTGCTATTTCATCAGTCTCCCACCGCCTGTCTCCTGCCTCGCTCCCTTACCTCAAAGGAAAGGGAAATTAATTACTCCAAAGCAAGGCAGGCGGGATGTGTCAGCGCTCCCGATGATGTTCAGGTACCTTCCCCCCAGCGTGCTCACAGATAAGTCATCTCACAGCCAAAGAGGGCTGGGGGGAGTAAAACACCCAATTAAGACCAGATGAAGGCACTTGTTCTCTCCTTTAAGTAGGTGTAGCTCACTTCCCAATTACCTAATGCATAATTACCCTTAGAGGCGCTTACTGTCACTCGGAATCTGTTCTTGTTTTGGCAGCTCCACTTACACCAAGGGGTTTAGGTTTCCAGTTCGGGGATGTGTTCCTCCAGGTGCGGGGGATTACAAGAGCGATCAAGCCCTCACACTCTCATTTTTTAGGCTAATTCCTAAATTAATTGGGCTAAAGGCTTGAAGCTGTCGAGATCTTTCACTAGGGGAGGAAGAGTTTCCATTGATTTAAAACTGGCGGGCCACTGCAATCAGTAATTCCTGCAACACCACGTTCCCCCGAGGAGGGCTGCTCTGGCCAGGAATACAAACACAGCAGGTCTTTACACACAGCAAGGCTTCGATCCAGCCGTCATGGGTGTGCAGGAGCACAGACAGCACCCCCAGCAACAACTCCAGCCAGGAACCCCGCTCTCCTACAGCCCAGGCTGCTGCTTTTTGCAAGGCTGAACTTGGCAAAACACTTGCCAAGCATTGGAGACAGGTTAATTTTATTTATTTTTTTTTTTAAAGGGGGTAAGCAGCTGTTGGAATTCTGGAAAGTTAGATTTTGGGGTTTTAGTATATAGAAATACATGTAAGTCAAGATGGAGAGTTTTGAGCGTTGTCTGTGTCCTTCTTCACCTTCTTCTGGGTTTGGGTGGTTTTCTGTAGTTGGGTGGAAAAGGTCCACATTGCGGGCCTTGAGTGGTCATTATTGGGTCAAAAATATAAATAATAGAGGTGTCACCTCGTTATTGGGTAATTAGCGCTTAAATAACCTTGGAAAGAGTTAGAAGCACCCAATTTTACCTCATTTCTCTAACTTGCTAGTTAGAGCCCACAGCTCGTGGGTCTGTAAATAGACAAGAAACAATAAACATCCAAGTCCGAACTCAAAACCTACATTTCCCATGTATTAATCCCAACCTTGGCAAGGAAAAAAAGAAGGCAGAACCTTCAAAAGCATCTATCAATTCAAGTCACTTGAGAAGCAGACCACCTCATCACTGGCCTTGACTTCACCCTTTAGACAGTTCAAAAAACTCCCAAACAGGATATTCAAGTAGGGCTGAGCAGCCAATCACAGGAAATTAATTTTATATTCTGCTAGAGGGAATGAGGCAGCAGTGTATTTCCAGCTGAGAGCATGTAATTATTTGGCACCAACTGGCTCCACCTCAGAAGCTCTGACAGCCCCTTGCAGTAGGGTAAGTTTGTTTTTCCTTTGTCTCAAATCCATTGGTTCTCCATTTCTACCAACTGCCCAGGGAAATATAAGCTCCCAGGAGGATTTGAGGCCACTATGACACGACATCCTCTTCCATGCAAATAATTTTGCAAAGCACCAACTCCAGCCACCAAGGACAGGAACGAGGCAAGCACAACCGCACCGCCCAGGGCAGATGGGACCTCCAAGACACCTGAAGCTGTTTCTTTTACTCCAGCTTTAACATGGAACACTACAGCTGAAAATATCTCTAGCAGGCTCTGCAAGGAAGAACATCTGTCCTTATCCAGGGATGTGACAAACGGACGGCACCCACAGCTTTTATCTCCCCAAGGCAGGACGGGTAAGTTCAAAACCCGAAACGCCCCATTCTCAACTGAGTCCACTCATCTGCTTTTATAAAAACATGGTCCCACTGTAAGAAAGAGCTTTTTTTAAAAAAAATAAATGCTGCTTAGAAGAGAGATTTATTGACAAGAATTATATTATTATTATTAACAAGATGTGGCCAATGACAGCAATGTCTCATTATTCCACATACTGATATAATTTCTAGAGCAAATTCCAAGCAAAACTCCGAGACTAAACAATTTTTCTTTTCAAGATGGAGATTCAAATTAGGTTTCCTGTCCAAGATATTTAGAGATGTCATTATTTTTCCAAGCTGGCTCTAATGAGTAATTTGAGGGGGAGGTTGTTTTTGTTTTGTTTTTAAAATTGCAGCCAGTGACGGGCCTCTCTGTAAAGGAGAAAGAGGAATTCACAGCAAGTAGCTCTGGTGCCAATATTTCAAAAATAAGCAACTTGCATAATCTGAAAAGCATTTCTATGGAAGCCCTCCTTCAGAAAGAGGCCTTTGATGATACTGTGGTTTTGACAGCAAGGTCCTTATATGGATTCAAACCACACAAAACATTTTATACAGAGCGCAATTGTAATGCTCATCACTGAGAACGTGTTGAATGAATGGAGGCCAGAACCAAAAGAGCCGTGGGGGCCTTGGAGTTCCTAACTTGAAAGTTTCATACCAGGAATACCAGAGGACCTTGGCAGAGCTTTTGTTTTTATTTAGGCACACGCAGTTTTCCCAAGAACCGGCTCCCTGCCAGAAGAGCTCCCAGCCAGGGACGCTCCCACTGCCCAGAGATCAGCAAGGAGTGACCGAGGATGAGGAGTTTGTGCTGTTCTGCAGAAGCTGGACACCAACCCCCAGATAAAGGGACTGCAGCACACGTTTCCTGAACATTTATAACAGAAGCAAGATAAAGAAGTGTCATTTCTAAGAAGGGACATTGGTGCGAGCAGGGTGTTACATCACTTACCCAGGCTGCAGTGCCCTGACAGAGTGACAACGAAATCTTCATCTGCTAAAGCCACTCAGCACATTCCTCTGCACCTCATCTTTCCTTTTCCCTGCAGCCTGCTATCCATGACAGGCTTCCTGTGCCTTTCCACGGCTGAGAACCACACCTACACCACGCAGAGCTAAGGAGAACAAACTCCTGGCAACAAACCCTAGACAACAGCCCCAATATTTCAATTTCTCCGCAGCTTTATGAGGAAAATGCAAGCTGAAGGTTTGGTGGATTTATTGCATAGCAGTTGTGCTTCCTAAATCTCTAGGGAGAAAACTGGCTGGAAATCATGAGCACAGGCACCAGGAAAACACCCAAAGTGCCTGTAGAGTTATGCACTGTTGCTGCTTGTGCTTCCCAGGGAGTCCTCCTGATGGGAAAATAGGACAGCATTCCCTTATTCCTAAGGGCTCAGAGCTCCCATGCCAGACGTGGTGTAATTCCAGGAGCCAGCACAGGGTACCTGTAAAGCACACTGAGGAAAAAGAAAAGCTCATTGCATGTTTTGACTGGCTGTGGACACAAGCTCTTTAAATGGTCAAAAATTAGGTAATAAAAACTGTATTCAGAACTGTCTGGAGAACTTCTGGATTTCCATTATATTTTTGTGCAACGCTACACGAAGCTCCTCTGAATACCAGAGCAAGACTGCCATAATTAATTTCACTTGTCAACAGTTAGATGTGGACATACCCCATCTCAGTGAAATGAGAAATGTGATTTACATTTCCTTTGTCACCTGTTAAATCAGAGGCTATGCATTAAGCAGGATTAAATTGTGTCATTTTTGCCAAAAGTAACATCATTATTATAGCCACAGGGATTCGCAGAGGAAATCCATTCTCCACAGGATTTTTTTCCTGTGGAAACGATGCTAAGCATTTAAAAATTATCTATAATACATAGGTGCTTTGCATGAACTCCCCTGCCTGGGTACCAAATTTGAACTGGAGAGCTCCAGCAGCGCTCAGTAGTAAAATCTGATACGTCTTTTCTGCCTGTTAGAAGAATATCTGTATGCACGTCAACCTCGTGCTGCAAAAGGCTTCGTCCTGTCTCAGTAAAATGCCCCAAACCAACACTTGCTTCCCCCAAACCTGGAGACCACCTCAGTCTAGGAGGTTTCTAGGAGCAGCAGAGGAGGAAGGAGAGGATCCACAAGGTTAATCCAACAGGCTCCTCCCGGCTGAAAGCATCTGCAATGTTCTTGGATGTGCCAGGCTTTTTATTTACAGCCGCTGCAGGAAGGCTGGACAGGGACAACACAAGTACCAGAATTTCTGCCTCAGAAACCCAGAGAGCGGCTGATGTACAGCAAAAGGCAAAAAACCAGCCAGGAGCCTGCTCTGTCAATAATCTAGGAACAAAACTGAGGGGTGGAAGCAGCTGTGGTTCAGGCACTGTGCAGCACTATCACGTCAGTGCAACTTTTCTGTCTCTGAGACGACTCCATTACTCAGAAGTCTGGATCCATCTGTTCCCATTAGAGTGTAAAACGCCTCAGTGTGACCCCTGCACAGCTCCTTATTGCCACACACATCTGTTCTTCCTCTAGTCAGCCTTCCCATCACCCCAGCACAGAAACACACCCCCCACCCCAGACCAGCTATAAAATACGTACATCAAGAGAAGAAAAGCACCCTCCAGCTGGCAAATGCAGCCTCACCATTTAGTCCACATGAATTTCTAGGAAAGCACATAAAGCAAAGTGTTTGAAATAGCTTTCCTGCTTGCAAGGTGCTGCAAAGAGAAGGAAGGAAGGAAAAAAACCGAAACTTCTCCCACGCAACTCTTGTGGCTGCTGCAAAATCCTGCTAACCCCGAGTTAGGCTGCAGCCAGTGGGGAGCGCTGACAAGTCCTGCAGTGCTCCCAGGCCACCAGGACAGCCTGTGCTTCTTGAGGACACTTCTTGAAGCATCCAACCTGACAGCTCTGCTCCTCTGTCCAACAGCCCGGTGACTCCCAGCAGTTATCAGCCACCACAGCCCCCTCAGATGGATCTCTGACCACTGCCAAAAGACTGGAGACCTCTGAAGAGGGAGTGAAAATCAGACAGATCCGGGAAAGCACAGTTGACAAGAGTGCAGGGGACAATAAGCAGGTAAATAACCCTCCCAGGAGCATCAGCCTAGCAGATCACAGTCCAGTACAGCCAGGGCACCCATGGCAATGCCCCTCCTGATTCTCCATGGGCTTTTTAAGCCCTAAATACCATTCAGTCCCTGGATACAACCATGGAATGGTGTGCATTGGAACAGACCTTAAAGCTCATCTCGTTCCATCCCTTGCCACGGGCAGGGACACCTTACATGATCCCAAATCAGAACATTTCTGCAATTAGAACTTATCCCAAAGATTATGGCAAAAAAAGGGGGAAAAACAAAAGAACAGCAGCACTGAAAACCAGAAATCGTGGTCATGTATTAATAAAATTGCACCCAAACTCTCACCCATCACATGAGGAAAAGCATGTTAGGATCCTGTCTTGTATTTCAGGAATATCTCTGTTGCAGCTTTAGCAGACCTCGACAGAATCTCCAAGAGAAGCAGGAAGCCAAAGGGAATGAAAAAGCTTCTCTCAAATCATCAGTACCTACTATCCCCTCGTCTGTTCAAAGTACACAAGGGGAAGCATCAGGAGATAACACCAACCTGAAAAAAAAACCAAACCAACCCACACAAGTCTGAACATCCTCACACTATTTACAGACACACAAATCTCTATACACATTGATAAAAGTCTCTGATTTTGGTAAATTTGCAGGAGATTAGGGCTGTAGGGGGCTAAGGCCAGACACATCCTGCCTGCCCTTCCCATCCCAGCCAGTAGCCCCGAGTCAAGGTCCAGTGCTATTATATATTTATTATTATACTGCTATTATATGTTATATAGAGATCACTGCTATTATACAGACTTACAGATGTCTACCCCTGATCTTCGTTTAAAAACTACTAAGAAATCCCTTTCTATTACAGTTATATTTATACATGTTTCCAGGGGCAGGAAAAAAAAAAAACACCAAACCTCAGACAACACCTTGCAGGTATAAACATCCTGCCCAGGACCAGCAAAGATCTACAGACCTCAAAATCCCAAGGAATAATGACTGGGGCAGTCCTGGCAAGCGCACAACCACAAGTTATTTGCCATCACCTTCCTCCAGATGTTTACCTGCAAACAAATTGGGCATTGAAATCAAAGTACAGAGCAGGTGAGCTTGGTTCAATCAGATTTATAACAGGTTATTTGGAATCTGTTCTCCAGAGCAGGCTGCCAGGATTATGTGGACATTTAACATGAAAATTGTGTGGGTTTTTGGGTGATAAACACAGTTCACACACTAAGGCCAAACTGATTCTCAGCTTATGAAGATATGGATAAAGTTCTCCCAGGTTTAGCCTTTGGAGGAAATGATCATGGGTGAGTCCAAAGGCATTAAATGCACTTATTAAAAAAACCACTCCATCTGCTTCCTGGTAAAACATTTCCCTCTCCAGAGATCGGCATGTGAATCGTGTTTATCACCTGAAAAATCACACAAGCTCTGCTTCCATTTTGAACAGGTCTGAGACAGTCTGTGCTGAGGGGTTTAGTGTTGGGTTTTTTTTTTCCCTGCTACACGTCTGTCAAACTGAGCAAGGTGCTCGCTTCGACCTGAATAAAGCACAACTGAGTCACAGCTAAAAAAGGCAACAATCTTTATCTGGTTATCCCACCCCATCAGGGATTCCAGCCTGAAACACCTCAGCAAGAAAAGACAACAGGAAAGAAAGAAAACTTCTCATGTCTGTAAACTATGCATTACCCATTCAAAATACAAATGTTGTGTTACTTGTGCCGAAACAGACTAAGGAAAAAGAAAACCACTGTGCACCTGTAATGTCAAACCCCAGCCCAACACTGGGACAGCACCTGCAGTCTGGCACTAAGAACATTTCTTTTAATCCAACTCCTTTGTTCATACTCCCACCTACAGCCAAAATCTACCACAAAAGCACTGCAGAGAACGGATGAGTCTCTAAAGCATGGTGGGGTGTTTTGGTTTTTTTAAAAATCATTCAGGACAATTTCACTGAACAGAACTTGTCCCAGATACTTGACCTGCTACAGAATATCAGCCAAGTCCCTTCTCAATCAAGGCAGCCCACAAACCTAGGAATAAATCCACCTTAGACAAGGCAGAAGCATTAAGTCCATCAGAAACTTGAGAGTATTCCTTGCAGTCTGAAACAGAAACAGACATGTCACAAGAGACACACCACCACCTGAAAGGCTTCTTCGTGAGTTCCACCCCTAACACTTGAACTGCTCAAAGAGACAGAGGTCAGAGGGTCACACTGAAGCTTCCGTGTGTTTCCAGAGGCCAAAGTGGGTGCACAGATGGTTTTCTGCTCCGCCACAATGGCGCAGAACTGAGCAAGAGACTCCCAGTTATCCAAAATGTACAGCTGGTACATAAATACACGCCCAAGCTACAATTTCAGGCTATCAACAAAAACGTCAGCACACTCCCTGGAAAAGCAACCCAGGGATGTCCCAGCAGCGAAGGCAGTTCAGGAGGGTGCAGGTAGGATTAACTGTCATAGTACTCAGAGGTTCTACAAGCAGCAAACAAATACTCATCCAATAATGCCATGAATGTAAATCCATCCTCCTGCTCTTGCTGTTTATAGCCTCCAGCAGAAGCATGGAGCTATAAAAACTCCCTCACTACAACCTGCTCAGCCTTCAGTAAACTGAATATCTTCAAAAGAGGAAAGACAAATCCACCCCAAGAACGAACATCTTGCCAAACTGGCTCTGGCTGACGTGTGATATATTCCAACAAAACAGTCTCACCACGGAGAACGCAACCGCGCCTGGGCTAAAGGCAGAGCGAGGAAAGGAGGAGTCAGTCCTAAACTAGGAAAGCTCAATTTATTTGCCATTACGTTATTACCCATTGAAAAATCTGCAGACTGTCACCATCTGTCAGGTCAAACACGAGGAAGGTGAATGGCTTGATTGGTAAAACGCAAGGTGCTGTAACCCAAGACGTTTTTCTGCCCAGCAAACACTCCTAGCTGGGAAAATCTCCCAATTACTTCCTCCTACTGGGTTGCCCGAATTGAAAAAATAAATGCAGTGTTTTGACAGTCCTTCAGAGGAGCAGACCATCAGCTCCTGTGTTCAGAAGCTTAACAGGCATCTAAGGCACTGTTACAGCCTGAAGAGGGACAATTATGATGATAATTCCCTTGAATCTGTCTAAATGCCTACAAAAGGAACGCTTTAAATAAAAGCTTTCACTTGGGCAAATATCCAGCCAGTTTCTCAGCAGGACAGAGCTCTAAAAAACAATTCCAGGATGAATGTGAATTATTAGACTTAAGAATTTCCCTGTACACTTAAAAATCCCTCAAGCTAAAGGCAGAGGCCTATGATGAAATGAACTGGTCTCTGTATCGACCTCATTCAGAAATGCCACAACAATTTCCCTTATCAGCAGATAATGAAAAACCTATAAACTCCCATCTCAACCATAATAATTCATACTGCCTTTTCTATTACTACTCAAAAATGCATCAGTCATTGCTAACCTTGAACAAATACAGATTCGTGCTGTTCTTTTACCAAATCCCATCTATTTTCTCCCAAATTATTTTTCAGTGATGCTTCCCAATTAACAGGAGGATACATCCAGTGCAGTCAAAACCTTTTGGATTTAGGTGCAATTTTTCAAGTTATTCTCCCACCACATTCCCAGCTCACACCTTTGATGGAACTTTAGGAACAGGTATTTTCTTTTTCCCTTTTACATGTTATGCACAGTGCCCCAGAAGTTCCTTGCCATGAACAAACACTGAAACTTGAATCAATGATACTCGACACCTCTAAACACATCTCCAAGAGCTTGAATCTTTACTACCCAAGACTTCCAGGTTTTTATTTTCATGCTGGTGGACAAAAGGGTGAAGATCAGGATGATAAAATAGGGAAGAGAGGAACAAAAAGATGCCAGCAGAGAACAAGTAACGTGGCAGGGGTGGGAAGGAAGTAGTGAAGAAGCTCATTAGTCAAGCAAGAGTTTAATTACAGTGTGGAAAGAATAGCATTGCCCAACTTCAAAATGCAATTACCTGAGACTAGAAATATCCAGCCCCAGAACTCAGGCACTACAAGACAAATGAAGATTTACAAGGCCTTAAGCATCCTGATGTGGCATTGAATCCAGCCATGCTCCAAAAAGGTGGAAGCTGCCAAGCTGCAAGGACTCCCTCCCAACAAAAAAACTACCCAGTCATTCCCAACAACTGTTCAGGTTTACTGTTGATTAACAATCATAAGGAAAACTTGCAAAATTTGACCTTCTTCCAGCTTGAACACTGACTAAGCCATGATAAGGATAAAACAAAGTATCTTTGCTTCCTTCAAGATGATCTAATTCTTCAATCTGAAAGTTCCCAATGGAAAAACCCAGTTGGGTGTACTCAGACACCAACACATTACCAACCAAATCACCGCCAGCCAGCCCTGAACACGACTTTTAACCTATCAGGTGTGACTAGTTAACCAGTTCTTTGCCCATCAGAAGGTGATTAGCCCCAGCTGAAAGCCTTAATTGGCTGTAATTTCAGCTACGAAGCTGCCCATGGTAACTTTTCAAACCACAATACCACCCACTGGTACCTGGATTTATCCCAGCCCCTTTTAAATTTCGAATCATCAGTCTGTGAATTTGAGTTTTTATTCCCCCCAACTCTCACATGGTCACACCACCACCAAAACCATTCACGTGCTGTGTCCCATGCCCAGGCAAAGCTTCCACACTCTGCTTGGCAAAAGGAGGAAAAGGAAACCCATCCCATGAGCCCATTTTGAAGAGGGAATATCTCCCTACCTAATTAACTCACCAGTGTACACCTGCAGTAACACCCAGTCCCAGGAGGTCACTCATCCAGTAAACCCTGGACTTTTGCTGCCCACTACCTGGAAACTTCCAAGAAATCCACATATATTTATCTTGCAAAGAGCTTAGTTTTACCTATTTTAGTGTTGTTGAAGCAGGCAACTTTGCTTTTCTTCAACAACAGGGATGGCTCCCCAGCAGTTCTTGTTCAGGTGATTAAATCTGTATGTAAATTCTTTAACTCTTCCTATACAAAATTAACATTCAGTGTGAGACAAGCTCATAGAGGACCTGGACTTTCATACTTTTGCTGATAAATATTCCTGCTGCTGCAGCCTGACTCCTGGTTGGTAAATAGTTTAAGGCCCCACACAGACTAGGCATGGAAAAAACAAGATACATGTAACTTCAGGTTTAGTCGAATTTTGTCACGAAAAATGCAACTTGACATTTTTAAGAAACCCTCACACTAAACATCTGCTAGTGACAATTGTTTAGACTCTGTCTCTAGGAAAAGCCAGATAATCCTGCCCACATGATTTCCTTGAAAAGGTGACAGCACAATTTTAATACTGACCTCTTTGTTAGCTTGAAAATAAAGAATAAAACTGACTTTGTTTACAAAAAGGAGGAATATTTTATCAACATATCCAGCTCCCTATCACACACAATCCAAGCAGCAGACATATATTTGTGTGCCTTCACCTTTACTTACTTTATCCAACCACTTGCATACTTAAAGCAAAACACTTAAAAATTTCTTTGTCCCCCTGCCCTACCAATATAAAAGGCTCATTCTGATCTAAGTACACACATAACCAAGACACCAAGCTGCTCGTAAAGCTTCCCAATTTTTTCTCCTGAACTGAGACGTTTTTCATGGAGTTACTACTAAAGTATAAACAAGGATAAGAGGCACAGAAAACATCCCTGACATAACTTTCAACTTTGTTAGATACACCCCTTGGGGTGTGGGGAAAGGCTGGAGAAGAAAACAAGGCTTTTACGGCAAAAACCTCAATTCCCCCAGGTTTATCCTGATGCTACGTCGTACATCCTCTCCCTACAAAAAGTTTACTTCCCCCAGTTGCTGAGCATTCGTGACACACATCCCAAGCTCTGGCCCAACATGTGAAGAGGGGAAGACTTGAAACGCCAGGTAATTACAACACAACATTGGAAGGTCAATTCCAGCAGAGCCCCAAAACGCTCCAGGCAGAAATAAGACAGATCACTCACCACACACTCCACACCGAGGAAGACAAAGAACTGAGGCAGCAGCACCAGGAGAAAGAGAAGGATGCTGTCCCAGCCTCTTTATACTCCCCACCTCACCTGGGCGCCGGTGCAGCTGCTCCTCATTCCCTTAATGAGCATAAAGCCTTTCCAGCCCCGGGGGTCAGGTGGGAATCATCCCTTCAAACCCACCAGGGTGGGGCTGTCATCCACCGCCCAGCTGGTTCTCACCTGGGCACTGAGCAAAGCTGCTGAGGGGACACAAAAATAGGGCCATTGTGTTCCCCCTTGTTAATTGTTTTTAAAACCAAGTCTCTTGATACAGGCTGGGAAAGCTGGGGCTGTTCAACCTGGAGAAGAAAAAGCTCCAGGGAAACCTGGAGTTCCTTCCACTGCCCTAAAAGGGGGTTATAAAAAAGTGTTAGAGTAACTATCTACAACTGCATGGAGTAGGAGGACAAGGGGGAATGGCTTCAAACCGACAGAGGAGAGATTTAGATGGGATATTGGGAAGGAATTGTTACCTTGGAGGGTGGTGAGGCCCTGGTACAGGCTGTCCAGAGAAGCTGTGGCTGCCCCTGGATCCCTGGAAATGTCCAAGGCCAGGTTGGACAGGGCTTGAAGCAACCTGGGACAGTGGACTCGGTCTCTGCCTGTAAATGGGGATGGACTGGGATGGGTTCTAAGGTCCCTTTCCAACCCAGACCATTCTGAGATTCTGTGATAGCAAAGCTGTTAATGGGTTTAATCTCTATCCTAACATTTGTGGATTTATGCCTTAAAACATCAAAACTTGGTCAATAATTGTTTTCTAGACAGCGCACGAAGAAAATGCCCAGCTAAACACTGCAGTGGTAGGAAAGGCACACAGTATCAGAGGAGACAAACTCCCCTCCTCGGAGGTGCTGGAAAAGAGGGATACCTTCCCCAGGCAGCAAGCAGCTCTGCCCTTCAAGCTCCCTGCTCTTTCCTCAAGCACACACAAATTGCCTCCTTTTCTGCAGCAGCAACCACCCCAGCACTGCTCCCTTGCATACAAATCAAGCTCTAACCCTGGTGCTCCAAAGCACAGCCCCAAGTGCAGATTTGATACCACAGAGACACTTCCTAAAGCTCAGGAATGCAATAGTACATTGGAATAGGTCATTATTTTTTATGGCCATGCTGCAGAAGTGGAATTTTTATGGCTGGTGTTATCAGTTGAAGGAAAACTGCTCTGAAAACAAAGTTGTATATTAAGTGTTATGTATCTATACAGAACAAATGTTAACACTAATTACATTTTTTTTTTCCCCATTTAGTGGCATTAAATCACAATCCATTCCTGCATATCCCCCAGGAAGCCACATAAGCTGCATTAGGACACCCAGTTCCCAACCAGCCCAGTGTCCATCTGTTTGCAGGATCCCGGAGTCCAGGATGCTCACCAGCTAAACCTCCTTCTTCACAGCTCATACTTGCAACAGGAACTACTCTGCAATCCCAAAGAGACTTTCCAAAAGGGAGCAAACAGCAAGTTTAATGTCAGAGGCCAAAAGTCCTCCAAGAGGTCCAGACAGCCCTTTTCTTTGGAAGGGACTCACGATCACCATTCAAAGGGCAGCGATTCTTAGAAACTAAATATTTACTCACAAAAAACCTGAGAGAATCCCCACAGCCGCCTCAGCCTTCCCTGAAAAGCTCTTCTGCATCCAGACAAGGAAGGATTCATAAAGGCAAATCATCTGCTTGCACAGTTACTGCAAAAATTCCTTCCTCCGAGGCCTCCCTGCCAGCGGTAACTATGGAGCTACCCCGGGGCCACCCTGCAGCTCCTGCTTCCCAATCCAGGCTCACTCCTCCTGGAGAACAACCAGCTGCTCCTTCTGCACGCCTTTATTGACACAGGGACACAAAAACACCAGGTTCTGCCATGCTCCAACCCAAACATTAACTTCTCCCAGGGCAAACAGATGTAAATCAGAGCATCCTACAACTGCAACAGCAAAATTGGTGAGGTTGTGTATGGGCTGGTGTGCTCAGTTTGGTGATGGATGCCTGGCAAAGCAGCTCTTTGGCAAAAAACACATTCGAGGAAAGCAAAAGAGGGCAGAAAAAAATTCATGGTGACCCTAAAACTCAAAAAACACGAGTAATTTTCCACTGTCTCGGCTGTGAAATAATCAGCAAAATGTAAAGCAACTCTGCATTGAGACAACGACAAGAAAGCCGGAAATATTTTGATGCTGAAGCTCTGCTCAGTTCACTGCCTGGGATTTGTTAGCAGTATCCATTTAAACCTGCACTCTGCCAGATTACTGTCTCACTGACAGTAATTCCAGATTATTTCCCTAAACTAGGATAATCTTAACACAAGCACAGTAAAGAGAAGATGTTTGTCTGGCAATCGGTTATCTTCAAAGCTGTCTTTTAAAAAGCAGTTGCAGCCTGTTCTGAGTGAAAACTGCCCCCAGATGTCTGAGGTTCCCCTCAAAACCTCTCAGTGGGAGTGTAGGGATTAAGAGTGGAAGCAATTTTCAGACAACTCTGAAATTGTCTGAATCAATTTCAGACAGAAATGTTTGAAAACTATCATCAGTCAAAGGTCTGAAGGAGATGATTCAACCAACTATGCTCTAAAACATGGTTGTTTACTTTTAGCTCATTCATTTGCATTCTCTTATAATTTTTTGCTAACTATTGATCAAAAAATTTATGGGTAGAAATGTAAAACCATGCAGAGAGGGATTGATAGCTCGTGCTGGATGAAACGGACATTTTACACCTCTGCGTATTCTCCTTGGGTTTGTGCCTTAGAAACTAAACTTGGTGGAAGCTGGAAGAAAAGGGAGAGGACAGGGAGAAAGTCATTTACCACTGGAGGCTCTGGACTGCTAAATCAGCACATCACATAATGTTGCCAGCCACTGGTACTTAGCCCTACTAAGAAAAAAAAAGAAAGAAACAAGCAGCTTCAGCAGCAAAGGGGCACACATTTTATTCAACTTTATTATTCTAAATCCTACCTGAATATTACTTAAAAGCTTTTCCATAAAGGAAAAGCTTCGTGAACACCAGCTCGACAAAAAGCAGATGACTTGCACTCTCACAGGAGGCCATCCTGAAGCCAACATTCCAATCTCCTCTCTCCCGGACACGAGGGTTAATATACTGTGTTCAACCTCTGAGCTTCATAGCTCCACACTAATTACTGTGGAGAGGGGAAGAAAATTAATGGCTGGTCAGAGGTGTGGGCAGAAATGAAGCAAGTGTCTAGTCAGAGCCTGGTTATTCTTCTCCCATCAGATTATCTACCCGGCAAAGCCACATCACAATTAAAGCTGCAAACAGCAGTTACACCTGTTAAAAGCTTTGACTTTTTATTAAGGTTGTGCTTCTTCGGTCTCTAATGAAAAAGTGCAATTAATAAATGACTTGGTAAATGCTTGTTCTCACAGCAAGGATGAGGGGGAAAAAACCCTATTGCAAAACAAAAGCCTTGGCACAGGGAAAAAAAACCGTGTTTATCATCATGGGTACGTTATTAAACAAGGAGGGAGAGAGTAACCTTGCAGCAACAGCATTAGAAAGACCAAGGCATGAGCAAGAACGGCATCTTTGCACCAAAATTCCCAGAATATAAATCAGGAACACAGGAGAAGTCACTGAAGTGCTTTCATGTGCCTTCAAATTCCTGTACTTATTAATAGTGATAGATGGCAAAGTGGAAGATGAACAGGTGACAACAGCTCAAGTGCATCCTATTTTTCATCTACTTTCTTCCCACCCCACTATTTTTGATTGTCTGCCTGCAACTGTCCTTTCCCTTGGTTCTGGGAAATAATCACCTTCCCAGGGAGTCACTGGGATTTACTCACACCGATCAGCAAGTTACCAAGTTGATTTTGAATATCACACAACTTGAACTTCATTAAGTGATTTCAAAACCAGGAAGTTATTATTCTTAAAATGTCCTTTCGACTTGGGTGATGCTGTCTTCAGACCTACAAGGAAATAGGCAGATACTTTTCACAGCAAGAGCTGGAAGGGTTTTGCACCCAGGTAATATGCAATAAATCAAATTTTTTTTCTACCAAGAAGCTGCATGGATTTCTCTCATGTTTATGTACGAGCTCTTCATGCATCTCAAACAGCCAAGAGCAGAAGTTGAGGGACTCAGCAAAACACCAGAGCAGTAGGAAGAAGATATAGTAACAGCAGCAACAAAAAAATACGTCTTCTATTTTCTACTGTTATATTCCTTCAGAAACCAGACTGAGGTAGATCTGGCCATGGGAAAAGCCTCACAGAAGTCAGCGATCTCCAGGACTGAAAATTAATATTAAGGTTCAAGCAGCACGGAGATGAAATCAGAGCTGGAGAACTGCGGCTATAAACACAACCCATAAAATTCAAGTTTAATCACTTAAGATTAAATAAGTTTCATGCATATTACTGCCGGTGGTCAGCCAAGCTGTTCTCTAGCAGCTCTGTTATTTACAGCTGTTAAATAACTGTATTAAAGCGTTCCAGAGAATGCTTTTTCCAAGGCAAATCATGGCCAAAATAATACACATTTTAAACTACCCCGTGCTCACAAACATCAAAAAAGGGAAATACACTTGAGAACTAAATTAGCCGAACCTAAAAACAACACTTGGGATGCTAGTTGGTATTATAAAAACAGGAGACATGTCAGTAGAAGGCTGAAAGCTTTACTAGGGGTTTTTTAATGAGTTTTCTTTAGAAAAAGCTTGGAGGAGGCAAAGTAACAGAACTGAAGCAAATTAAAAGAAATTAACAGAAAGGAGTCGGGGGCTTTGGGGGAGGTGTTCAGTGGAAAGGAGGTAAGGGCTGGCTTAACTTTTTGGCCAAGGAAATTGAGGAAACACGGACTTGACACCCAGCCAGTGAGCTCTCCACATCCTCTGTGGGATGGCAGGGCTAGGGCAGGAACTCAGCTTTCTGCAAGCACCTGCAGGCCACTTATTTCCACATTCCCAAGGCTGTAAGGAAGCTTGGAAGTGTTTATGAGTCAGAATCCTGCCTGGAGCATCGTCAGCTCCTGAAGGAGGCGAGCAGAGCTCTCGCAGTGCCATCAAACCCTGTGCCACTGCGGATGCACAGGGAACGGGAAGAGATCCCTGTGATCCGCCCGGCGCTCCGCAGCCTGGACCCCAGCTAAGTGGAAACCCACCCAAATTATGTAAACACTGCCCTGAAAACTGCTGTGGTACTTTGACATTGTAATTCCAAGAACAAACAGCCCTCTCTGGTGCACTCTATTACATAAAATGTCAGGCTAATCACAGCAATTCGGCTTTATGAGTGCTGCCGAATGTCCGAAACAGGAGTAAAAACGGGAGTTACAGCGCTGAGGATGAGTCAGTTCCGCACCTGCCCCTCCACAAAAGCAGAAATGAAGAAATTAATTACATCTGAGTGACCACAACAACAAACAATTCCTCAGGAACACAGAGCGCTTGTTTTAAATCCCCAAAGCTACGCTGCTCTAGGCAGAGGTGCTCCTGTCTCCTCCTTTCCACTGAAACTGGAATAATTCAGGGATCAACCTCGAGGAGTACGACTGGATCAAACTGGAGTCTGATTATCGTTCAAAACAAGCCCAAATCTCTCTTCTGAGCCACCAGGAGCAGTTTTCTACTTCCATGAAGAAGTAGGTCATGAAAGCAGCAGCTCCACCAAACTCCACGCCCCAGATGCAGAGCCCCGTGTGCTCCACACAAACTGGAGCTGTGTGTTAGCAGTGTGCTCGGGCATCCTGCAGAGGATGCAACGTGCGGACCACTGACTGCAAAAGGAAATAAACCCACAGTTCTGCACAAGCAAAGGAGCTGTTGGGCAGAGAAAAAGTGAATGGTGTGCAGGGACAGTCACCAGAAACAACCCACCTTTGGGGAAAGGTGAAAAAAACCCCACAACATCTGTTAAAAATGTTATTTACAAACCAATTCATTTCACAAGTGCCTGCCTAGTGTCAATGCTCTTCTCAAAATCCTGACTTCCTTGCCAGCTCAAAAACCCATATCTGTGTGGTGTCATATCCTGCCCCACTCCATCTAGCTCAATAATGAGGTACTTTGTGGAACTGTTTGTTTAAAATTACTCTCTCGAGCACTAAATGCCAAAAGGAAATATGGAAATGGTCACTCCCACACACACACGAGCGAGTGGCTGATTCAAAATCGGCATTTGTTTTCCACGAGAACATGTGTGAATCTGAGTCACGGTCTTTGTCTTCGGACAAAATTATCCTTAAAATAAAATTCAGCTCAGCACCGTTCAGCTTCGTGGTCAGAGAAATCCGTGGCTTTTTTGGCTTCAGACCACAGCTCTGTTTTGGACCATCAGCTTGTCGTTTCTTAGCAATCAGACTCACATCACCCAGCCAAGCAACGAGGAACGGATGTCTCAACACTTGCAGCGGTTTCCCTCCCTTCCAACACCACGGTCTCCAGGTTCAAAAACAACAGTCCTCCCGTGTGATGCAGGGCACTGACCGCAGCCTGAACAAAAGCCAAACTCAGAAGACTTCTAGGCAGTTCATGAAACACAAGGACAGTTCGTCTTGAGCTTCTCATCTTGAGAAGGGAAAAAAATTTTAATATATTTCCTTATTTCAGAAGGGAGTATCTGGAGCTGGTTTCGTTACTAGCAATATACATTGCTCATGAAACAACTCCTCTCTTAACAAACACTGGATTTGGTTCCCTTCAATCCCTTACACCAAAATGCAAGGGAAGGATCCCACTCTCCACTTAAATACAACACCCCCAAACTCAGAAGAAACCACACAGCGCTGTGCAATTATCCAATCTACTCAATATTTAGACAAGGAAATTTCTGTTGTCACTGCCTAGGGAGCAAGTCCCTGGATAACAGGAATAGCCTTGCAGCAGGCAGGAGGCTCCCACGGGAGCCCTTTGTGCTGCAGACACCCTCGTGCATCACAAACACTCCAGGCTCCACCACCCGACCAAACCTTCAACTCACCCTTTCCCCCTCTGCAGGAAGCCAAGAGGATTTCCCAAGTCACATGATAAATCAGGGCATTTTCATTCCAAAAAAGGAATCACATTTTTCTCCCCCCCCGGGAAATCTCTGCAGTTTTTCAGTTCACTGTTATTTCGGGGAGGAAATAACTTTTGCTGCCAGCTTTCCCTCCTATCTCAACATCCCCCCTGCCCAGGAATCTTTGTGATGTTTGAGACAGGCTTCCAATTAATTTAAATTACTATTAAAAGGTTGCTGCTGCACTGCATATTCACAGTGTGTGAGTTTTGTCTAGAAGCAGAAAACACGAGCAGGACGTGGGATATCAAATTATTCTCAGAGGCAGGCGTGAATAATGACAGAACAGTATTCACGCAGGAAAATTTGTAGAGAAAAACCATCACCCAGACCCCAGATATTTCTTTTTAACACACGAGTTTAAAAAAAAAAATAAAATCCCACATCGCTCCTGTGCTATCTTGGGGAGCCCATTTTCTCTTAATATCTTCATTTGTCAGAGTAGCACTTAAAATTGTCATTTTTGGAGTTGCTTTGCCAGGCAGAAAACTCACTCTCACTGAAGTCCAAACATGTAAGAAAAATGACGAGGCTAAATTATGAGGATGTATTTTAAAAGAATGGTTGAAGCGGAATGAATAACTATTTCCTCTTACAATAATCTGTCACAACTAATTTCCTTCCTACTCTGATTCCATCTCACAGCCTGCACCCTGGCCAGCAAACATCCTTTTGCTGCTCCTTCTGCAGGTTTCAGCTGCAAATCCAAAAGAGCTCAGCATCACCAGGAGTCAGTTTGGGCAGAAGAAAACAAGGGTCTAAGACAAGACTGACAATCACCCAGAGTTGGTTTTTATGGTGGTTGCTCCCTTGTAGACACTTCACAAGTTACATATCTGAGTGAAATTCGAGTTTTAATTGTTCCAACAGGCAGCGTCAGAGATTGAGAGTTTCCACGTTGCATGGCAGTCCTTTCCTCCTGGGGAAGCCAACGAAAGCAAATTGCTGAAATGAGCTCCACATCTCCTAATTCCTTAAGAGCTGCCAAGAATGCAGAACAAGATAGTGGACATGCTCTGCGTTTTACATGAGACAAAAGCCATACCCCACAGGCTTGTCCTGCTGGAAACTAATTCCGCATCCCACTCAAGTGCAGCATATTTTCATCTTCATTAAGATGACATCTCATTTTGATGACCAATTGAGACCTTAATAACAGGGAGAAAACCCTTTGCTGAATCTTTAATAGCAGAAGCACAAGTCGTTTCATTTTCAGCATTAAATACTCAAGGACAAAATAGCTCTTAGAGTCTGATTACTGTAGTTTGCACTGGGAAAGTGAAAAAATGATGAAATCCCCAGCAGCAATATCACAGGTGGTCCCTCACCCTGAGAGCAGTTCAGAAATAAGAAGTATGCCCCCCCCGGTGAACACAGAGAACACAGCTTCATCTTGTTTCAACAAATTTCAATTTTTTCTAGTACAGTTCCTCATCTTACCAGAAGCCACAGAAGTAGAGAGCAGCAGTTGGGATTTTAGGAAGAGTGACTGACCACCAACTGACACTGCAATAAATGAATAATTATTAAAAAAAAGAAAACAACAACCCAAGCCACCCAAATCTAAAACAGTTTCTACATTTCCACAGACCTACAATCAGGAGAATAATTTAAATTGCATATTTGAGTCAGCTCAATGCTATTTTATAGAACGGCAAACCGGTGACTCATTGCACAAATCAGAAATTAAGTCATAAAAGTTATGTTTCACCCTCCAGACTGGGTGGAGCCTAACCTCACAGAGAGTTTCCTCCTTAAGATGAGTTTTAAAACAGCTTTAGGAAAAGAAGAACTTTTTTTCTTCTTCTCTTTCCAGGACTTGGCTCTGGTCAGGAGAGCTATACCTCTCCTGAGCAGAGCTGAGAAACACCCTCCTTGTGGAAAAAGAACTGCCCTGAAATTTTTATATTAGTGCCAGCATCAACTTGATCATGACTGTAACTTCCTTTCCCATCACAGACCTTAGATTCAAAGTTTTTATTATTCCCATGGGCTAAATACTAAATAAAAAACAGTAATATCATCAAATAACTGTCAAAAAAAACCCAAAAAAAACCCAAAAAACCAAACCAACATCTAGTCCTCATACTGTGCTCCTCTTTCACACAGAGAGGGCCCTGGAAGTGCGTTCTCTGATTTTAGCCACTTTTATACATCCAAATACATTTGCTGATCATCCCCTTTAAAGCTTTAGTTCATGAAAGAAAAAAAAAAAAAAAAGAAAACCTACAGATTTTCAATCATTCCTTGGAAAATCACAATCAGCAGTATGCCAGGTCAGGAAAATAGCAGCACAGTTAATTAAACAAGCCTGCCAGCTTCCATCCTCAGCAAAAACACACCCCACAGCGCTCCAAGCCTCACCATCCCTGCAGCCACCCACTGCCACTGCCTGAGCTCTGGGAGTGCCAAGCTTCACCTGGCAGCTCCACGAGCTGGGTGACAATGGGGCAATAAACTCCAGCTTTTGTGACAGTGAGGGCTTGAGGTGGTCCGCAGGAAATTACGACCACACTATCGAGCTACAGCTTCTCTGGAAGTCAATGCTGCACAGAGGAAAAAAAAAAAAAAAACAAAAAACAAACCACTAAATACACATTGTATCTATGCAGAATAAAGGGCAGCCGCGGCTCGATGTCCCCTGCATCCACCTCTCGAGGCTTACCCCATCTCTCCTTGGCACAGAGCAAGATCTTCGAAGGATAAACTACGTCCTCAAACCCGGGCCACCTGCACCAAAATCCTAAATTTTGGCCACCTCCAAAACTCCTGGCTGGGAGGATGGATCAGCGCAGCTAAGCCCAGTCCCCATCCGGAGCAGAAAGGAAAGGCTGCAGGTTCTCCAATACCGACTCAAAATCCGGCCACGGCTCAGCTGGGTTCAGTTTTGCCTTCTCAGGCATAGAAGAAGGCACTAGGAGTCAATATTCCTGATTAGCCCAGAACTGCCAGGATGAACTACCACAGGAATGGCACACGTGGCCAAACCCTTGATCTCCTGTAGGTGTTTTTGCACCAGCTAACCACATTCCAATCCAACATAACTCAACCCCTGGCGACAGGCACCAGGAAACGCAGTAACAGGAGCCTCTAATCTCTGCAGGAAGAAAGCCACGAGGATTGAACGTTCAACACACAAAAGCAGAGCGTTTTATTTAAGTACTTTGTCTACCTCCACATCATGGAAAACCATTTATAGCTTGCTTCCTTGTGAAGCTTTTCCAGTCCCGCTACACCTCAGGCCTAGGGAAGCTGACCCTCAACTTCCACAGCACCTGGAACAAGCAGGAGACGGGAAAGGCCTTCCCTTGTTCCATTAGGAAGTTTCCCCTGAGGAATAGCCCCACTTTAACTCTCTCTCTCTCCACACTCCTCAGAGGGCAAGCTGCCGAACGGGATGTGTGGCCTCCCTCACATTACAACCCCCCAGCCCACTCCTGCACTTCCTCCACTGCTAACACATTTGGGAACTCTCCACCCTCGTGTGTGTGTGTACCCGAACAGGGAGACTGGAAAGAGATGCAGCCTCTGATACTTCTGCTCCAAGTTCATTTATTCAGACCTGTCACACTCTTTCAAGGCTACGGATGCCCAACCCCCGCTGGCCCCATGGTTAGACCTCCTCACCCTGCCCAGCCATCCTGAAAGGTACACCACCACCGCACCCACAGGGGAAAGCTACAAATATCAGTAAAAACTTCCTTCCTCTTGCTTACCCCTACTCCGAGATCAATGAACGAAATTCTCATTCAAGTTTCTTGCATCCCCCTCCCCAGATCTCTCACCCCCTGTGATCCTGTTAGGGACAGAACACAGAGACTCTTGGTCTGCTCCCGAAAGGATTGTTCTTGTGGGAACATCTCCATGCTGAGCCCACTGAGCTTTCCCCACTTCCTCAAGTTTCAGAACTCTCAAGCAAGCTGTGAATGCTTCGTTCATCCCTATGTCCCCCAGTATTAATGGACTCCCAACTGTCCCTTCATAATCCAAGTATTTATTTACAAGTAGGGACCTCCTTGCCCTCTCTCCCACTTGGTGTCATTGAAACCTCCTTCCTACTTCACCCATCCGGAGGAGGTTTTTTTGTTTGTTTTACAGCACTGTCCTCTCACAGTAATCTGCTCTAGTGGTGCAGTTTCTTCCAGCATTATTTATATTGCTTTTGAAAGAACTCATCCATAAGACCATTTAGCATTTCCACCCTGTTTCAAAGAAAGCCCACTTAATTTATCACCTCTGTGAGAAACCAGCCACCCTGAGAAGTATCCAAGTAGAATTGATGGCACTAAAAACAACACTGCACAGACACACCTGATGTAATCACTCTATTAATTACACCCATATTATACAAACTCTTTCTACGCCTTTCCTAATATAATCGATGGTCTCAGGAAGCTTGTGCATCTCAGTCCCATCACCGAGCAGGATCAATTCTTCATCAGCCATAACTGATTGATGGGAGCCTAACCTGTCCTAACCACCTCTGATAACAAAGACTGAAGAGCCTTCCCAGGAAGCAATCCAGCATTTCACTGCTTTTACTGTCAGTAAAGATTGCCAGCTCCTAATCAAACCCTTCTGCTCACACTGTGAGCCCATTACTCCTCCCACCCCACACATATTTGTCTGGTTTTCTGCTTCCTCTTTGCAGCTATGCTTCTTTTCAATTTCCTCTTTATTATGAAGGGCTCCAGTTCCTTTAATTTCTCCTTGGAGATCATTTATTCCAAGATTCAGGTACTCTCTGGCCTCTGCTCTCTTTCAGTGGTCTGCACCATTTCTCCAGTGCAGTGAGAAGGAAAGGATAACTCGTCTCTGCTGTGAGGGGATAAACAGGCACATCACAGATGCTGCCAAAAAGAACTGCCAGGATCCTGGATCCTGAGCTGCTTGCGCCCCATCTCTTGGCTCTCAGGGATTCAACCAAACCGACCTGCGCACAGCCTCCCTGTTGAAAAAAAACCCAAAACTAATGACTGCAACACCACAGCCAGGCTGCCAAAAATCAAATAGCACAGCCCAACAAAAGCCAGGAGGGCTTTCTAATCATCAGTCCTCAGGACACGAGCAAAATCCTCCTCTTTTCCCCAAGATCCTGAGGCCAATGGCTCTGACAGTAGGATTTTAACATGCCCACACCTCAGTCACGTCCGCTCGGTATCCTGGGCAAACACGGGATATTCACGGTTTTCTAATGGGTTTTTTTTTATAATTTTCTCACACATTTACTGCTATGCTTAGCCCAAGGAGTGAAACCAAGCACGATTCTGAGTCTCTGTTAAATCAATCGCAAAGGTCAGTTTAAATTTAGAGAAATACAAACTATTTGCCAGGGCCACACCGCTAAAGGAGACAGCTCAAACGTTAATTACGGCCGCCGGAAAGGCCATTCCACACCTGAGCAGGTGCCGGGATTAACCCCGCAGTCAACACGGCGGCACAAGTCCCACCTGACACGTGGGAAGGACCGCGCTGCGAATGCGGGACTGCCGGGATGGAGACACCCGATACCGACGGAACCTCCGGCATCCCCCGGCTGCCAAAACACACCGACAGCGGCCGAGGAACCAGCGGCACCCTGACGATAGCGGGCACAAACAACTCTTTAAACAGCACCCGAGGGACCACGGCGGTGCATCCGCTGCTCCAGAGCCCGCTCCGCCACCTGATTCATCCACAATTTGGGTGGCTCCACGTAGTCCCGTGATTACTTGTTTGGAGCAAAACAAGGGAGCGACAGGTGCACACCTCCGGCAGAAGCTCTTTTAGAGGAAGCAATAAAACAGATCGTGGCAAAAGCCAGAAGGATATCCCACTGTTCCCTCAGTTTATAAAGAAAAAATAGGGGAAAAAACCCTCCCGGTATTTTTAGCAAATCTTTCGAGCTCCAAGACGCAACTGGCTGCCTTTACACGTTTTTTTTTTCCGCCCTGAGACACATAGGAAGCTGTGTGCTGCCAGTCCCCTCTTTTCCTGGCAAAGCCACCAACGAAAAGGGAGCGAACAGAGCCGACTAGCATTGCCTCCCTTCCCTCTGCCAGCCGCCGCACCGACCGGGATTCGGGGAGCCCCCCGGGCGCCTCTCCCTTGGCTGACCTTGAGGCGGGGCGGGAAGAGCAGGCAGGCACACCACCGCCCGGGGACGGGGCGCCGCGCTGCCCGCCCGGGCCGGGGCCGGTGCCGGTGCCGCCGCTCCCGCTCCCGGCGGGGGCTCCGCGCCCCCCCGGCTCCCGGCGGCCCCCGGCGCCACCTGGCGGCCGCGCCCCGCCGCGCCGCGACCCCCGCCCCGGGAGCGCGGCCCCGGAACGCCGGGCAGCGCCGGCAGCACCGCCCGCTCCCGGGGCGGCACGGGGAGGGCGGGCCGCGAGCTGCCGCTGCCGGAGCGCGACCGGGAGAGCTCCGCTGCCGCCGCCCGCCGCCGCGCTCAAGTTTCACCCGCTGACGGCGCTAAGAATAAACGCGCAGCTGGCGGGGCCGGGGGCTGGGAGCCGCCGCGAAAGCGCCGTGGAGCAACCGCGGAACCGCCGCGGAGCCGGGGCCCCCGCGCCGCCCGCCGGCACCGCGCCCGCCTTCTGAAGGGCACACGGCTGCCTCCTCACTCACCGTCCGGTGTCGCTGCTGCTGCTGGCGGCGCCGGCCCAGCGCCGGGAAGCGGCCGGCGGCGGCGGTGAGGGCGGCGGGGCGGCGGCCGCAGAGGAGGAGCGGCAGCGCTCTGCCCGCCGTGGCCGCCATCGCGCCGCTGGAGCCGCCCCACGCTGCGGCGGCGGCGGCGGCGGTGCTGCTGCCGCCCGGGGCGGGGCGGGGTGGGGTGGGGCGGGCTCACGGGGAGCGGAGGGGCGGGGCCAACTGGCGCCGCTGGCCAATCGTGACGCCCCTCCGGCCGGCCTCGGGCATCGCGCAGCCAATCGACGCCGAGCGGGTGGGCAGCCCGAAAAGGCGATTGGCCGGTGGGCGGGGCTGCGCGCGGGCCCGAGGGCAGGGAAACTCCTCGGCGGGGGTGCCGGGGGCGGGGCCAAGTATGGGCGGGGTCAAATGTAGGCGGGGCCTCATGTGGGCGGGGCTGTGAGTGGAAGGAGGGGGCGCGGGGGGACCCCTAAGGGGGAACAGCCAGGGGCGGGATGGCGGGAGTGGGGCGCACCGGGAAAGGGGTGCAGGGAGGTGGGTGCACTAGGGAGATGGGGAGCACTGGGGACGGAGATCACTAGGGAGAGGCTGCAGGAAGATGGGGTCAGCACAGATACCACCATGGCCCTGGGGATGCAGCGTGGGGATGGCACAGGGATTTGGGGCGCTGGGTCAGACTGGCACCCCAACCAACAGCAGTTTCAATGAAGAGTAAAAAAAGTCTGTAATCAAAAAATACCTGGATATGCATATATATATATATATATATATATATATATATACATTTTTGTATATGTACTGCAGACATGGTGGGCTGGGCTGACAGCAGAGACCTTGCAGCACCTGGGCTAAATAAGCAATCTGGGCTCAGCTTTCTCTTGAAAGACGATGTACCTGCATTACTTTACATAGAAAAGACTTCTTCCTCTGGCCTGGGAGTTACTACAACATCGATAGCAGCTCGTTCGTAATTCCTGTTATTTACCCCTCTCTGTTTCTAAAAATACAGGGAGGAGCACGACCAAGTCATGGGATGACACAGATGTGCTTCAGCATCACCCACACCATCACAACACTCCTTTTTCCATCCCCACCTCCCTCCAGTGCTGCCTTCCACAAGTCCTGATGGGTTGTTCTAAGCTTTTCTCCAAGCAATGTCATTTTGGAGTTTGTCCCTGAGAAATCCTCCACCTCGATCCTCATTTCTAGCTGAATTTTTCCTGCAGGGATGAGCTTTCCCTTCTTTCTCTTTGTTGGCTGGGAAAACGTGGTTGAAGCCTCGACTGTGTCCTTCTGCAAAGATTTACCCACTTGTCTTTCCAACTTCATACATTTAGCATTTCAATGATTATTTGCATCTTCTTGGAAAATCAAGGAGACAAACTGCAGCAGCAGCAGCTGCTCCCAAGCTTCATTGCTCAGACCAGACAGAGCCTTTGCTTGATCCCTGCTTGTTATATTTCCCTCTCCTGTAACATTGAAAACTGATGGCAAAAGGAAAAATGCTTCAAAACAAGGATTTCGAGTAGCAAAGCCCTCAGTGACGACTCCACAGTGGAAGATGTTCTGACACATATCTTGACAAGGAGTCACCTCATGGACCACAGCCAGGGTTTCCCCCTCTGTGACATCAGCCTCTCCCTGGGACAGCTCCCAGCATCCCAGCACACTGGGATTAAAAGCCCAAAAATGGCAAAACTGTGGTTAATGCAGCCTGGATGAGCTGGAAAAGAAAGGTTAGAAAGGCAGGAAAGGGGGAGGAGGGAAGCCCCAGGATGGGGAAGGTCCCTTTAGGGTAGAGCCGCCTCTTCTCACCATGAACTACCCAGCCCTACACTTCTTTTTGCCTGGTGAGCACAGACACGTTTAGGATGAGCCTGTGCTGCCCTCTCCATGGGGTTTCCTACAGGGATCAGTGCCAGCACCTCCAAGAGAGGACAGGGATAGGCACGGCAAGCAGACCCTGCCCCAACTCTCTCCTATTCCCCGTTCCTCCAGCCATTCATATTCTGTATTTAAATATTTATTTATCATTAAAGAGGAGCTGGGAATGACTGAAAGTAAAATTTTTGGCAGAGTTTATACATTTCCAGGGAATATTTGACAGAGGTGGGGGCAGATGCGCTTTGAGCAAAGGCCAAGGGCAGGAGAAAGGCCAAAAATTCATTAGCAAACCCATGCTGAGTGTGTAGGCACTCGTTACAAAGCACAAAATGGGAATTAAATGTGAGCCCTGAGATCAATACCCCAGACAATTAAAGGAGCCAGCAGGGAACAGCTCCCCAAGGTGCAGAGAGAGAGAAGGGTGAGGATACTGCCACCAAAATGAAACCCTGTCATTTTAGGTCAAATAGCTCCTGCTAGAAGCATCTTCCACTCTTGGAAAACTTAAAGAAAAGAATGTATTTACAAGTCCTTCTCCTGGTGCTTATAATTACAGCTGGCTGAATATTGGAAAGCTGCTCCTGAGAAGAATTGCTGGAGAAAAGCACACCAGCATTTGCAATTAATATTATTGCAGAGGGAAAGGCTGAAGTGGAAAACTTGAGCTTCAAACCCTCATCAACCATCCCAACACTGCCGAGAGAGGCATGGATTGTTCCCTCCTGCAAATAAAACACTGATGTAAGAGAAAGTGAGGGTGTGATAAGCCACAGGCAAAGCCATCACTCTGGAAAACCTGCTCATGCCCCAAAGTGCTTGGATTAAATAAGCCTAGGAAGGAAAATACCTAAATGATCTTTTAGTCCATAGATTCATCAATTTCTCCATGTTATTTAAATTTAGGATTTGCCAGTTATACTCCTACAGATGTCCAGGGCTGTGATGCAGCAGAATCAGGCACAAGGAGATTGATGGGAAATCCTGTAGGTGCATCAGCCATGGATGGATGAGGAAATTCAGGAGGATCCCAGGTCAAAGTGCATTTTACCTCCTTTTATTTAGAAGAAAGGTTGGTGCTTCCAGGTTACTGCAGATAAAACAGCACAGCCCTGATCTGGGGGGCAGAGTCTAGTTGCCAATAAAGGAATGGCGTTGGCCACTTTCTGTAAGCTGAGCACTGCCCAGCTTCTCACGGAGCAATAGGATAAGAGGGGAAAATTCCAAAAAAATTCTGAGTTACCCAAACATGCCAGGGTTTGCTGGCTGCTTCTCCCACTTCTTTTTGGGATCTGGAGGTGGCCAGACCTCAGCTCCACAGAGACCCCTCTAAGCCTCTGCCATCCCCTTAAGCCTTGCCAAAAGGTTCATCCTAAAAATCCCCACAGTGTTCCCACTGTGGGAAGGCAGTGCCAAGATTCAGCAGCCTCCTGGATTCCTCAAGAGCAACTCCTGTCTATTTATGCCTCTGGAAAATGTGTTTTTTAATGGGGGGGTACATTAAAGCCTGAGGAGAGCCAGCCTTAGAGGCATCTGGAAGCAACTAAAATTAAAATACCTAAAATTAGCCTCCTCAGCAGTGAATCCTCCCTCTGATCTAGATGCCGAGGTGCACATGACCCAGACGTGCCATTCTCACTTTCCCTTCCCGCTGCCATCCCATTCCCGGGCCACTGGGCACGGCGGCAGCTGCTGCCACACCTACCCACGACTCTGGAGAAGGAAGGAATTCCTCCCTCTGAGGGTGGGCAGGCCCTGGCACAGAGTGCCCAGAGAATCTGGGGCTGATCCTGGATCCCTGGAAGTGTCCAAGGCTGGGTTGGATGCGGCTTGGAGCAGCCTGGGACAGTGGAAGGTGTCCCTGTACACAGAAGAACTAGATGATCTTTAAGATCCCTTCCAACCTCTTAACATTCTATGATTCTATAGATATATAAAAGCCCCTGAGACGCCATATACCACTCTTTCAGGCCCTATAGACAAGCCCTTCAGCCCTGCTATCCAGAACCTATAGAGACACTCCTTGTACAGCGCATACAAGCCTTTCAGGATCTGTACATAAGCCCTTCAGACCCTACAGGCAGGCCATTCAGGACCTATAGATATGAGCCCCTGCGACCCTATATACAGGCCTTCCAGAGCATATATATATATATATGTATATAGGCTCCTCAGATGCTATCTACGGGCCTTTCAGAGCCTCTGCCTATCTGTCTATCTATCTGGGCCCCTGAGACACTGTAAAGAGACCTCTCAGAACCTATATACAGGCCTTTCAGAGTCTCTATCTATCTGGGCCACTCAGGCCCTATATAAAAAACCTTTCAGACTATCTATCTATCTATAGATGGGTGGGCCCCTCAGACCTTACATAGAGACCTCACCGAACCCATATATATATATATACGGACCCTGAGACCCATATACGGACCTGCCATTCTATATGTCTAAGCCCCTGAGTCCCCACACACGCTCTTTCAGGCCCTACACCAAATCCCCTCAGCCCCTACAGACAGGACCCGTAGGAACACTCACCCCACGCTGTATAAAAGCCTCTCGTGACCTACACAAAGAAGTTTCTGAAGCCCTACACACGCACGGACCCCCCAAAACCCGCAGCCACCCTCGGGCTCCCCACACGGCGCTCCGCGGGCGCCGAGGCCACGCCCACCGCCAAAAGGTCACGCCCACATAGACCACGCCCCCCCCGCAGGCCCCGCCCCCGGAAGCGCGCGCGCGGCGGGCGGGGCGGCGGGAGCGGCGGCGGGCGGAGGTGAGCGTGGTTCCGAAGGGCCGGGAGGTGCTGGAGAGGGGCGGCTCGGGGCTGGGGAGGTCACCGCCCCGGGGCTGCCGTGTTCCGGGCCCTGGGGTTGACGGGGGCCCGGCATCAGTGGGTCCCAGGACCCGGAACTGGATGGGGGCACGGGGCTGGGGGAAGTTCAAGGCCCTGGAATATGGGGTCTGCTTAGGCCACGGGGCTGAGGGGAGTGCTGGGGGCTGAGGAGGGGGTCCCGTGCCCCGGGCATGGAAGCGGGGCTAGGGGGAGTGGCAGGCCCCGGGAATAGGAGGGTCCTGTCTCCCGGAGCTGAGGGACTCCAAGGCCCCGGGACGGAGGAGTCCTGGGCCCGGCGCTGGAGGGTTCCGGGACTTGAGGCTCAGGGCTCCCAGGCCCCGGGGCGGAGACAGAGCCGCTGCCCGGGAAAACCAGATTTTCCCGCACACACGGGGCTCGGGATGCCGTGTTCTTCTGGCGTCTCCATCCCCGAGTCCCGCAGTAACACTGTGCCTTCACCCCTAGGACTTAAACCCGCGGCTCTGGGGCTCCATCGCGGCGCTGAGAGGAAGGAGGAATCCCCCCTCCGAGGGGCCCTGCAGGGAGTGTTCTGGGGAGTCTCACACCGTGCGAGGAGTTAGGTTTGGGTTAGTTTTCTTGCTGGCTGTGGCATCGCCGGCGGCGCTGCCCGGGCTGTGTGAGTTATCGCCGTGTGTTAGAGCTGTGTCAAAGCACTTTCTCTTGACAGAGCTTCGTTAATGCTTTAACTCCGCTGAATGGCCCCCGCTGTGTTTGATGTGCAGTTCGTGTCGGAAAACCTTTAGGGTGAATTGGAGTTAATAAACTGCTCAGAGCACAGAAATGCCTGATGTTTATCACAACGTGATTTATGTGTTCTGTACTTGCCTGTAGTTTAATGAGCTGCTTGGGAAAGATGGTAAATCTGACTGCGTTTTGTGTCGTCTAGGGGGGTGGACAGGTCCAACCAGGCAGGATTTTTGGAGGTTTCTCCTTTAGAATCCTCATTGCCAGCTCAGGCTTGACTTAAAGGCCTGGATTATCTTTAATCCCTTCATTCAGCTGTTGATCATTTTCCTGCTCCTGGCTTTTTTTGGCTCAGTCCTTGAGGCTTTTCCTGAGGTCGACACGTGTGAGCACTGCAGGGCATGACTGCCAGCAGGGAAATGTGGTGCAGCACGAAGTTACGATCTTCATTATGTTTCTTATGTTGTTTTTAGAACACAGCCCAGCTGAGAAATACTTCCCTGTGTTCTCTGTGACCTCCTGACCTGCAAACTGGGAGCAAATACACTACAGGTGAGGATGGTGTTGCTGGGTGCTGGGCTGTGCAACTCGCTGCTCTCAGATGCTTTAACTGATAAATTAATCATTTGGCTGATTGTTACTCTTAATATATCCTGTGTGGAATTATTCTTCTCCTGGAGCTTTCTCTTAAAGCTGTAGGAGAATGAGTTGCCTTTTTCTGCAGTCTTCAAAGTTGTGCTGACTTTCCTGGTGCAAGTGCTTGGGCACAGTGAGCCCTGGAGGAAGTTTGTCTGCCTGTCAACCCAACCTCAGCTGTGCCACTTTCATGAAACGTAAAAAAACTCCCAACACCAAAAAAACTTCAAATGCTCACTAAAAATGAGTTTGGACATAGCGAGGTATAAAAAAGCCCCAATAAAAATACAACCAAAGCTAATAAAAGATAATTAAGCTATGCATTTGTCCATATGGAGCAACAGAGCATTTTATAGCTTCCCACTGTCAGAGGGCAGGGTTAGATGGGATATTGGGAAGGAATCCTTCCATATGAGGGTGGGCAGGCCCTGGCACAGGGTGCCCGGAGAAGTTGTGGCTGCCCCTGGATCCCTGAGGTGCCCAAGGCCAGGCTGGATGGGGTTTGGAGCAACCTGGGATAGTGGAAGGTGTTTACAGTGAATCTTAAGCTCATGTAACCTCTCTTTATTTCCTTGTGGAAGTGGCTTGTTCTCCCAGTGACCCATTTCCTGCAGACACTTCTGTGATATTCCCTAATGCTTCCTGAACCAAAGAAGCTGAAATCCCATGGAGGAAAAAGAATGATGTGCCTTGATTCCATCATTCGTGTCTGCCTGCTGGGGACCCTCTGGAGTGCGTTGTGTGTCCCTGGTGGCCGTGTCACTTCTCCATGCGGGTTCCTGTTGTGCCTTCCGGGTTCCTGGGTAAGCTCATGGCAGAGCTTGAGGAGAGACCATCCCCTTGTCCTCAGGCTGCAACACTTGCAAATCATTAGAAGTCTGGGCAGGGCTTTGAAGCAGCATCTCAGAAATGTTACATTTTTGGGGTGATAGTTGAGGGAGCCATAAACATGTTTAGATCTGGAATGTGGAAACTTTTATTTTCTTGACCAAAATGAGTTCTGTAGCAATCCTAGTAAGTTTATTATAAAAACACATTGTTTGATATTGTTTCATGTTGTTCCAGTTGCTGCAGTAACACTTCCTGAAGTGAGCTGGGATATGGAAATACTTGTTTTTTTCTTCCCAAGTTCCCCGTTGACATATTGGGGCCCAGTATTTTAACACAGCTCAGTGCAGTGGGGCTGAGAATGCTTGGGTATAACAGTAAAACTAACCTTAATTATATTAATTCCAGGTGCTGTGTTTTCCTGTTGAGGCGTTGAAGGGGTGTCAGTGAAAAAGTGTCTTGGTGTAGATGTGCCTTCAGGTGGGACAATGTTGTCTGGGATAATTTAGCGGGAAACAGTTACCCAGGATCCTTGGGTGTTGTACACTTTTGAGATGAATATTGCCTTTCTTTTTAAAACTGAGTTATTCTAAGGAAAGTGTGGTGCAAATGGTGTGGCTCCCTCTTAAACACAGAACCATGGAAAAGCCATTAACAGTCATCCAGTCTCACTCCTGCCATGGGCAGGGACACTTTCCACTATCCCAGGCTGCTCCAAGCCCCCTCCAGCCTGGCCTTGGACACTTCCAGGGATCCAGGGGCAGCCACAGCTTCTCTGGGCACCCTGTGCCAGGGCCTCACACCCTCCCAGGGAACAATTCCTTCCCAATATCCCATCTAAACCTGCCCTCTGGCAGTGGGATCCCATTCTCTCTTGTCCTTTTGCTCCATGTCCTTGTCCAAAACCATTCTCCAGCTCTTTTGTTAGTACTGCAAGGCTGAGGATGAGTATTTATCTTTAGGGTGATGCATTTGACACTTCAAGTAAAAAATGCATGGACTCATAGCAGAGCCTGAGGCACTTTGTCTCCCTAAGCACACACCATCCAAAGCCTGTGCCAGCCTCACCTCTAAGTTTTAGATTTAAGATACTTTAAAAGAGGAAAAATAGACTGTTACATCATGAAGTGTTTTACTCTGGCTTCTGTGGACTTACCTGAAAAGTCCTTGGGTAGTAAATTCTGGGTTATGTTTGTCTGCTGCCCTGTCTGTGAGTACAGTGAACTTGGTTTTCCCCAGAGAAACCTGCTGTGGAGTTTGCTTCCATGCATTCTGGATTTAACCTCTTTTGAGAGCAGCTTCTAATTGTAGTCCCACCATGGGAAGAGTTCCTTGTCTGTGGATGTGGGGCAGGACAAGGTTGGAAGAACCAAAGCACTGATGGTTGTAACTGGGAATTCTGTGCCAAGACTGGCACAAGGTTTGGAGTGGGGATTTTTTTTTCTGGGTCTCCAAGATCTCTCAGGCTAAAATTCTTAGTTGTTTCTCTTACTTTACCGGTGTGAAGTGAAATCTGAGATCCTGGTGTAGACAACAAGAAAGAAGGTCATGGTTTGAGACAAGCAAAGTTGCAGCTGACCTGTGCTTGAAACATGAGCCCTGGGAATCCGTGTGGCTCCAGAATTTGTAGCCTGTCTGTGATGCAGACAAAGCTGCTGTGCTGACACAGACCAGCCAGCCCAGTGTCCGTATGGACCAAGCTGTGTTCTGTACCACCACTTGAATTTCTGTGTTTTCATTTGTTTGGTGCAAACTTCCCACCTCGGGCGTTTTCACTTCAGGAGCTAAAAGAGCAGTGGGTTTTTGTCACAAAAATCTCAGCTGTGATACAGGCAGGTACCTAAGGTGTGCTGCCCACTTTGGATGGAGCCAAGGCGACTTTTTTCCCGCTGGAACTGAGATCTTCAGGGTGTGTTCTAAAAGCACAAGGCATTAGCCTAGCTTATCCATATTCTTTTCTCCTACCTGAAGTTCAAGCTAATCCAACAATGTGTTGCTGGAAAAGCAAAAGCAATTGCAGTCATTCAGACCTGCTTTTCCTTTTTTGGGGAAAAGCAATGCTGTACTCTTCTCCTGATTTCCCAAACAATCTCCATCTGGTACATGAAACAGGTGCTGTGAATTTTTTGTTTGTTTCAGTAAGTTTTAATTTAAAATTTCTTTGTATAGAAAAGAAAGCCACCAAAGCATGACTCTTTGGCCAGGGAGAAGGGTTCCCTTAAGGAGGATGTGGCTGCCGGTGATGTTTCTGTTTAGAAGACAATTTCAGCCAAGGAGAAATTACCACATTGGGATATTCACGTACTTGGAGGGTTCACAAATCTTCTTCCTCATTTTCACAGAGGAGTTCACAGTTCACCATATCAAATTCTGAGACAATCCACTGTCTGTCTCCCTTCAAAAAAACTTTGTCTCTTTCTGGAGCTGAAATTGTATCTGCAGATAACTCAAGCCTGCCAAACTGTCACCTTGTCAGCCTAGACAGGTGCTTGCTTTGTTCTAAATTTCTCTCTTCCAGAATTATTTTTTCATGTTTATTCATTAGGTGTTAACACTGGTTTTCTTGGAGCCAAATGAGCCATAAACATTTCTTAAATCTGACTACTCTGAAATACTTTTTGTTCATTGTGAGCCACATGCAGGTGGGTGACTTGGCTGGAGCTTCCAGGAGAGTCTCTCCATTCTGTGGAAAAGTCAGGAATTCTCAGGGAAGTCTAACCCTATGGACACAGATTGTGCAAGGCAGGTTAAATGAGTCAGGCAATTATGGAGATACATTCCTGCTGGCTGTAACTTTGTATAGGAAAAGGCAGACGTGTTGTGTTTTCTACCCCTCTGCCAGCAGTTCTCTGATGATCCTTTGCTCCTCAAATCAGTGTGGAAATACCTGTGCTCTGGTGCACCTGCTCATGTGGCTGGTTTGCAAAGGCAGCCTGATTGTTTGAGAATAGCACCTGGAAAAAGAGAATTTCACCCTCCTGTTTAGGGTAGAGGTAGCTTGTGAAGGAGGATTGTTATCCTTAGTAAAGGGTGAGAAGTTTTTTGGTTGGTGTTTGTTTTTACAGCTTTTCTAAGTTACCTCTGACATCTATGGAGGTGTTTCTAGAGAGTTTTTCATGGCTGGGGTTTGCTGTAATGTTTTCTAGGTAGAAAAGCTCAAGGAATGTGCTGTATTTTGAGTGGAGGAAGGGAAGGGAAAGCTTTAACCAGGAAAAAGCAGCATTTGGCATTAGTTTCTGTGGAAGTTTATTGCTGCTTCTTAGAAACCTACAGTGCATTGCTGGAGTCTGACAGTCTAAAGTAGCAAGGAAATGTTGTATCCTTGCTGGAGGTGCTATTTTCAGTGCTGCTGCAACAGATGGGACCAGTTTACTCTGTTTGGGTAGACTCATTTTTCGTTTGTGTCTCCAAAGCTGTGCTTCATGGTGGCTGCATCCATCCACTCTCAGATCCTCTGGCAACTCAGCTTACAGGTTAAATTTGGGGTTGCTGTTGAGTTTGCCAAGTTTCTTCTGCCAATTTAGTGGCACCAAAGTCTTTCCCCAGGATGTAAACACTCCTGTCTCCCTTTCGAGGGAAGCCCAAGCCAGCTACTGTCCTACATCCTTACAAATACTCCAGTTGCAATTTCTAGAAATGCTTTATTAAAGCTAAATCTAAAAGCTGGTGTGTTTGCAATGCATTATCTTCTCTCCTTAGCCCTGAAAAATCTCCAGTTATTTGGCAGAATAAAGCAGCTCATGAGGGGAGGGATGTCACTGATCATCCCTGCAGGGAGGCTGAACCATGGCTGGGTGTAGTTACAGAGCTGGAGTGAGATTGGTCATTTCCAGGGCTGAGGATTTTAGGAGGAGGTGAAACTTTGCTGCAATGACAGTTAAAAAGAAATTGCCAGGCTATGGCTTAGGTTTCTGCATTGATTGATACTTGGTAGACTCTGCATCAATTTGAATCGTGCTCCGAAACAAATGTGGTTCCTCTCCAGCAAAATTAATGTGATCAAATATTGCCCCAATCTCCTACCTGAGGAGAAATTACTTTTGCTGCTAGATTTCATTTTCCCCAAACTGATTTATGTGGCTTGGTAGGCTAATAACTTCAGTAAGGTATGAAATTCTTCATCTCAAAATTGCCCTTGGTAAGCTGAAAATTTGGAGGGGAAAAGAGCAGGAGCTGTTGGGTCTGTCTTGGAAATGGGGGAAGGAGTGGACCCAGGTGTTTCACTGGCTGGAATGCACTCCTGGCACCCTTTTTGGAGTTATTCTTACACAAATTTAATGGAATATTAGAAGTGTTTGCATTGGAAAGGACCTTAAAGCCCATCCAGTTCCACCCCCTGCTGGGGGCAGGGACACCTTCCACTATCCCAGGGTGCTCCAAACCCCCTCCAACCTGGCCTTGGACAGTTCCAAGGATCCAGGGACAGCCACAGCTGCTCTGGGAAGGAGAAGTCATAATTGATCTTGGTGGAGGCAGGTTGAATCTATGAGGTTTCCTTTCCCCCTGGTTTATGAATCTCAGTGTTAATGGTGAAACTTCTCTCCTGATTGCTTCACCCTTTCCCTTGCATGTTGACTTTTCCTTTCCATTGGATTTGTTGTGCTTTTTCCCCCCATTTAAATTTTTCCTTCCTCTCTTCTCAATCCTCTTGAGAAGATGGGGACAGAAGAGCTGGGAGCTGTTACTCTTCTGCTGTTGGCTCTGTCCTCAATGAGCTGGGCTGAGGGATAATTGACAGTCAGGGGCTTAGATGGGAACAGGTGAGGAATTTTCCTACAGCATCTCTTGGGTCAGGATGTCTTGATGTGCTCTGGCAACGTCAAACTTGGCTTTTTAATAAACACACAGCTCTAGAAATCTCTGAGTTCTTAGTGACTCCATCTCAGCCAGTCTCTGCAGGAGTTTTAATGCCTAAATACATTTTTTTTCTGCAGATGATCTTCTTGCACAGCAGTATATTTAAATTTACAATTGACATTCTGCAGTAATTCATGGGCTTACCATGTCCTAGTAAAAATGTTCAAATAAGTGCCTGTGACCCCTTCTCTGATAAAAAATTAATCACCCACTGGGTTATTGAATTACTGTTCTCCCTCTCACAGGCTTGTGCTGCCAAGGCCTGTTTTGACATCCAAATTCTGCTTCAAGTGTTTTATCTGCTCTGCATCCTCAAAAGGTCTGCAGAAAGTTCTGTGCTGGGGGGGTACCCAAGTGTGGGAAGTCCCTTTTCCCCAGGCTGAGCTGCTTGGTGCTTTCAGTCTTGGAATCGTGAGCTAATTAGGGGGCTGCAAAAACAGGAGCAAGTCTTTTTGTTCTCTCCTTTTGGTATCTGAAAAAGGATGCAAGAGTTGGGATCTTCCAATTCTGATCTGCACTGAAAAAAATCTAGGGCTTTGGAAAGGCCTGGAACAGAGGTGGACAGCTTGTTTCAATTTCCTTGGAGAACAGATTAGCAGACAGAGGGTCATTGTTTGGGGAAACTAAATACCCACATCAAGCCAGAACTGATGTAACTGTTGAAATAATGTTGCATTTCTTCTTCTCATGTGACCTGGATGGTTTTAGTTGAATGGAGCCTGTTTTGTCCTGGGTTGGGAGTGGTGTTTTCCCTGTGGGTTTGAGTCTCTACCTTGACTCTTCAGCTTAAAAAAACCCCACCTATGAATTGTGACATAAATAAAAGTAGATGGGTCATTATGTCCTGGGAAAGAAGCCCCAACTATTTTATTTCGTTATCCAAGGATATTAATTCAACCTCTGAAAGTAATGGTAGAGCTGTTCTGAGCAAGAATTTAAGTTAACGTTGTCTTATCTCTTGGAGACATAAATACAGTCTACAGATTCCTTGTAGCTGTAGTGCTAGAACATCATGATAACTCCAAAATGAAAATAAGCAAACGTAAATTGAAGTGTTTGTTGGGGTTTCTTTTTCCCATCTGGGCTGCTTTGTTGTATCCCATAAAAAATAATCTTTTGTTATAGGCAATCATTCAGGATTTGGGATGTTTCCTTGTTGTAAGCTGTAATCACATCAGTTGACAGGAGTTTTAGACTTGATCTCAGTTTTATTCCTTGCCTTACTGCAAGCTGTGGTGTTGAGCTTTTTGTTGCTGCACAGAGCAAGATGTTTATTTTTAATCTTTCTAAAAGTGAGCATCAGCTTTCTCAAGTGATCTTGACTTCAGTGCCTGGAGTTTTTAACCAAATATACCAAATATCATGGCACTTTTGATTAAAAAAAAAAAGATTGTAGAAATTGCAGATGGAAAATTAAGCTTCCAAAGGGATTTTTTAAATTGCTCTGAGATAAGAATGCTCTTTATTTTGGGGCTATGGTGAGAACTGGCTGCTTTCAGCTCTCTCAGACAGTTGCTACCAAGTGAACACTCTGGGTAAACATCCCAGCAGAATCAAGGATGGAGATTGCTTGGACAAAGCAGGTAATTTAGTATTTCTTAAGGCTCAGGCAGAGTAAACATTTATGCAGTACTAAAGCCAACAATCAGAAATGTTGTAAAAAATCTCTTCAAGCTCCCAAATAAATGCTGTGGGGCCTAATTTTCATTTTGGTTGATTAAATGAAACTGGCAATACTTTCCTTATCCAGTACATGTTAGGAATATAAAGCTGTAATTAGGATGGGGAACCCTAGAAAGGGCAAGGATAGCTTCTTGGGGGAAGTAACACATGCAGATTTTTCTTTGCATATGGAACAGAAATTCATCCCTGGAGACGAAATGGGAACATCAGGTTTGCGTAGAGTGAAAATAATTTTAAATTTGAAATCAGAGTTGTTTTTCATAACCATCTCGTTGTTCAGAGCTGGAGAGGATTGGAGAATCAGTGCCATTAGCTGGCTGCATTCCATTAACACTTGAATTTTAAACCTGTTTATTTGAAAAGGAATAAACAAAGCCATAATGCCAATTTTAATAGGAGCACAGATGAATATCACATGGATGCTATTTGGATGGATTCACTGTGAGCACTGAAATTCCTGGTGTTTGCCCATAAACCAGGGTGGGGATGGACAGGTAGCCTGTGGCTTTGCCACCTCCACCATTTCTCGTGCTCCATCCTACCTCCCTTGTCCCAGCGCTGGGCAAAAGTCTTAATCTGATGGGAAAAAAATCCCTGGTAAGGGATTTGTTAACAATATTTCATTACTTGATTGTGCCGTGGAGTCTTCAGAGGCTTCTCCACCACCTCTTGCCTTAGAAGATACTGAGCTCCAATCCTCAGAATCATCTGCTGAATATTTTATATGTCTTCCCTCCCTCTTCCTCTGTTCTGCATCACTCTTGTGGAATCCTGACCTGCAGCAAGTGGCACTGATACATCCAGCTCTTTGAAACGGGAATGGCCTAACACACCACACACGTGAGAGGTGTTTGCACAGACAGGTCCCAGGATCCTTGTTTCTGGAAGTTAATGGTTTAGCAGAATGGCGTGGAGGCATCCTGTGTTGCAGAAGCAAATAGAAAGCTATAGATGTGGCTTTATTTTTGTATTCTGTGGTTATTCGCTGCCTGGGAATATGTGAGTAGAATGTCAAGAACGGGGAATAAAAGGAAAAATTAGGCTGCTGCTCCTCTGCTCTGTGTTTTTCAGGGCATTCCTTCACCATTCTGTTCCCAGTTTTAAGGCTGACCTTGTGATTGAAAAACTTGCATTTGCCTCAGAAATAAAACCTTTATTTCACAAAAACACGCAGCAAATTTTCTTCTCAAAGGCAGCACTTACCCTTCGCCTTCAATCCTGTGAGCCACCAAAATGGCTTTGCCTCCTGCAGCTGGTGTGTGATGAGGTGGTGTTTCTGTGGTTCCTTTTTCTCTGTTGTAATTATGTTTAGATTTGTAGCTCTGCTTCCCCATTTGTCTCTGTTCCCTTGCGCGTGTAATGGGGTATGGATTGTATTTTATAAGTTTTGACACTTTGAAACTTGCCCTGTATTTACAGTTGAATATAAATGTTTTGCTCCAGGCTAGCTAAAAAAAGGGATTTAAGACCAGTAGGGTTTTCTTGGGAAAATTTAAATGCCTGGGTTGGGTTTTGTTTGATAGGTTTGTTTGTTATTTGGCTAAATTTGCCTTTTAAAATCCAGCTGTGACTTTACTTCTGGCCAAATGCCTCTTACCTGCTGCAGTTGTTTATCAGGTCTACTTGCCATCTTCCATGCCTTGGAAATTGAGAGATGGGCTGCAAATATATCCCATTAAATTAAATATCAGGGAATGGTTTGGGTTGGTAGGGACCTTAAAGATCGTCCAGTTCCAACCCCTTGCAGGGCAGGGACACCTTTGTTAGACCAGGTTGCTCCAAGATTCATCCAGCCTGGCCTTGAACATTTGCAGGGATGTGGAGTGCACAGCCTCTGTGGGACGGTGAGATTCCCTCTTGGTGGGGGTTTTGGGGAAAGGCTGAGCAATTGGAATAACGCTGATAAGCAGTTGGATGTGACAGCCAAGTATGTGCCAACAACTAACACACACAGGTATTTCATCTGTTCGTTAGGCAGACGATGTGCCTCTTTCAGAACAGGTAATAAACCCCCACGAGTTTTTCTGTGAAACTCTTCCTGGTTTCGGGCGGGCGACCCTTGGAAACTTTCTGTTGTTCTCCTAACGCCGCGGTTCTCCTCCAGCAGGATGTTCCGGCTGCGGTTCCTGCCCGCGGCCGCGGGGCTGGCGGCGGTGTCGCGGCGTTTCCACGGGACAGCCCCGCACCCCGGCACCCGGCGTAGGCTCCTGCTGGCGGCGTTCCTCGGGACCACCGCGGCCACAGCGGGCGCCAGATTCCTTTGGCAGAGGTAATACATGCAGATCTGATTTCCTCTCTGCCCCTGGTAAGTACCTGCGGCGCTCGTGCTGCTGCGTGGCAGGAATGGCTGTGGGTGATTCCCCGAGGAGCTGCCTTGCTGCTGGCAGTGCTCAGAGATGCGCCGGAGCCCGGGGCTGAGGCGTTGCCTCACACGGGCTCTCTGATGTGGTTTCCTCCCTGCCTGGCGGTTTGTGGTGTTGTGAAGAGAGAAACCTTCGTTTTCACGGCTTCTGATTCAAACAGCACATCTGGGCAGGGTTTGCTCCTCTGTTTTTCTGTGTGGTCTGCTGGCTGCTTCATGTGTAAAATGCAGCAGAGGAGCAGAAGGGGACAGTCTGTCCTTTGGTGGGAAGGTGGCAGCACGCAGGGTTTATGTGGATTTTAAGGGTCAGAGCCTTAGGACACCTCATGGCTTCTGAGGCTCAAAGCTCGTTCCTGTAACTGGGGAGAAAGGGGATGTTTGGGCTTTCCCTGAGGTGACTCTCACTGAACCCTGGGCCTGTGCCATGGTTCTGAGGTAAAAGAAGGACTCCCTTCTCTTCCACTGTGTGGGAGCAGCGTGGCACCAGCGGTGGCACTCAAGCACATGACTGCAATTAGAGCCTAAAAATAAAGTATTTGCTGAAAGCCTGTGTTCTTTTCATTCTAATACTCAGGTGATTTGTCGCTGCCTTTCTGCTCACCTGTGGCTAGAAGGCTCTAGTTTTAATGCAGCGAGAGAAAGGTGATGGGAATTGTTCTGGCTGTTCCTTAGAGCTGTCAAACCTGGCTCTCTGCTAAGAGGAGTTGCTGAGTGGAGGAAGAACACTGTGATCCAGCACAGTGTCGTTTTGTGCTGCATTTTGCTAATGATCTGCACTGATGCAGTCAGTGCCTCTGAGGGCACGGCCAGGATAACGCCCCTTTTCCAGCAGGGAAGCAAGTGGGGTTTTTCCACTTCAAGCCTTATCCTCAACATGATCAGAAAATCAGTAGGACATCGTGTCCTATGGAAAGCTGTCCCAGAGACATGGAGTTTATATCTCCCTTCTGCAGCAGGTTCTGCTTTTAATACCAGCTAAATTTTCAGGTGCTGGTGTTGCTTTTATCAGGAGGATGGTGCTCTGTGTGGAGTGCTGGGTCAGGGATGGATTTCAGGGAGGGATTTTTGGCCCCTGGAGTACTTTGCTGTTCCTTGGAGGCCCTTGGGCACCTTCCTCAGCTGAGAGCACTGATAGAAATCAGTCAGAGAGACACAGATCTCATCAATCTGGAGAGGCTGACTTGCTGTTATTGCTTATTTTGCCTCTCCTTGCTCTGTCTCCTTCATCTTTTATAAATTTATAAAGCACTAAATAGAATTGTATAGACTTTCAAGTCTTTCTTTCCTGTCTGAGCCATGAAATAAATCCTTAATGTCAGCAACTGTAAAATAAAAGTGCACCCAAGCTTACGATATTAATTTAATTACTTGGCATAAAGCTGCTGAATAAAACAAGGAACAAAACCGATACGTTTGATGTAGAAAATTCTTCCTACTGACATCTGTGGAAGTTTCAAATGGACTTTCAAGTGGGCATTTTAGTCTTGTTTAAAGAAATAAGGGATGAAATGTAAATTTCCTTTGTCTTTCTGAAAATGGAAATTAGGTGCTCAGTAGAGTTTAAGTATGAGAGTAGGTTGAATACAAATGGTTGTAATGACATCCTCAGTTACTCAGGTAGGTGTGTCCTGAGTCAGTACAGGAAGTAGCAGTAAGCATAATTAGTTCTAAGAGATAAATACGTGAATATTTCTTTACAGTTAAGGCATGAAAGATGTAACAAGCCAGATCAAGAAGCAGTTGGAAATTTTAAGTTTCTTGGGCTAGATAAGTAGATGATGATGGTGTGAAGAAAGACAGGAATTCTCAAGTGGAGGCTGTCAGGTGCAGTCTGAAACCAGCATGTTTCAGGTGGATTCTGCAGGATGTACTGTGGACAGCAGCAGAAGCCTGTGCTGGGGGAGGGGGGGGGTGTAGGGAGCTCACACAAAGGTACAGAAGAAATCAAGGAGTGAAAAGATATGTATGGAAAATTCCTGTGGTTGTATGATGCGCGATAGACTGAATTGTCTTCCTGAGATGGGTTGGTGGGACCTTTGTTTGGTCCACTGCAGGTAAGTGTTGGTCTTGTTGCCTTCCCTGCCCTCCAGGAAGTCCTGCTGTCTACTTTTGGGGAATGTATCTCCCCTAAATTATTATACAACAGGAGTATCTTATGCTGCTCTGTTTTCCTGTCGTGAGGAATACTTGAGCAGTGCAAATAGCTGAGCTTAGAAGACTAATGAAGTTTACCCTTTCTCAGCAATAACTTAAACTCTGAGGGGTTCCTGCTGGCAAGAGAAGCAATTAAGTATCTGGGCATTGGCATAATGAACTGAATTAATTGCAATTAATCTTAGTGCGGTCTTTGGCTACTCTAAATGAGGCACTAATATATGAGAAGTACTAAACCTCACAGTTAGTGGCTAGCTTAACGTTTGTAAAAAATACTCTGTTACTGAGCCTGGTGTAAAACTTGTACTCTCTAGCTCCTGATGGAACCCATTTAGAATGTTAGGAAATGGCTGCAGGTCTGTTCTTCATGTCACAGCCCCTCCTGGCTGAATCTGTGGGCATCTGAAAGCACTTACACTGGCATTTTGGTGCTGAAGCTTGTTAATCAGTCTAACATTGAGTGAAATAAGGGAGCAAAGGTACCTTTGGGGGCACAGAGGGACCTCTGTAAGCAGAGTCTTACCAGTGCTCTTCCTGACAGACTGAAAATACTTAGTTAATGATTCATTTCTTACCCTTCTGTGAATAAATTAGTGGTAAGAAAAAGGGCCAGATGCCTGTGCTGCTCTGGAAATTGCTGCCTCCAGCTCTGGGATCCTCAACAGAAGACAGACATGGACCTTGTTGGAGCGGGTCCAGAGGAGGCCATGGAGCTGCCCCCAGGGCTGGAGCCAGGCTGGGAGATCTGGGGGTGTTCACCTGCAGAAGAGGAGGATTGGGGTGGGGAACTTGGGGCCCTTTCCGGTGCCTAAAGGAGCTCCAGGAGAGCTGGAGGGAGTTGGGACAAGGGTCTGGAGTGACAGGACATGGGAATGGCTTTCTGCTGCCAGGGAGCAGGATTGGTTTAGATATTGGGAAGGAATTGTTCCCTGTGAGGGTGGGGAGGCCCTGGCACAGGGTGCCCAGAGCAGCTGTGGCTGCCCCTGGATCCCTGGAAATGTCCAAGGCCAGGTTGGATGGGGCTTAGAGCAAGCTGGGAGAGTGGGAGGTGTCCCATGGCAGGGGGTGGAACTGGAGGAGCTTTAAGGTTCCTTCCAAATCAAACTCTTTTGGGATTCTATAACTGTTTAAGAATGCATTGATTTTTTGCACCAGTGTCCTGGGGGCTTTAGAGTAATTTGCTTAGAATACATTTTTAATGGGAGAATTGCTGGAAATATCTTATGCCTGCTGAAACAGAGACTTTAAAAATCTCTCTTGTAATAAAACAAAGAAAACCACATAAATCATCATCAAGAGAGGAGAAACCTGTTTTATAGCTATAGATGTGTCAGGTACAACTTAACCTAATGTATGGGAGAAAAGATGAAAAACTGTAGGTATTACCATGTGAGTTTATTTTTAGAGCTCTGATGTGTTTGCAAGTCAGGGGGATGGAATGAGCTGATCTTAAGGTCCATTCCAACCCAAACCATTTTGTGATTCTATGCTTTTTTTAAATTCTTTGTGAGAGGGGGCACACTCAAGAGTCTGTCCTTGGGATTGCTGTGCTGAGGGTTTTTTCCTGAGACTTCAAGACACATTTGTCTGGGAGTGGCATCTTGAAAGAACACTGTGTTCTCTCTGGTGGCTTTTGGCTGAATACTGGTTGGTTTTTTTTTTCCCATGGACATTGGGGAAGGAAAGGATCAGATCCTGGGGGCACAGCCCTAAAGCCCACTGTGGTGAGCTCTGTTTGGAAATGAAAGCAGCATCTCCTGGGTTAAGAAATACCAGATATATAGCTCACATGGATATTGGGGTAATGTCAGGACGCCGGAGCATGTATCATTAGGGTGACTGACTGCCTTTGGGAAGTTCTTGCCACAAATTCATTGTGCCAATTTCTGTCAGTGTTGAGTATGTAAGAGATGAGGAGGGAAGCAAAGTAGTAAAGAGCCCTGTGAGTGTGGTAACACCCTGAAAAAATTGGGTTGTGGCTCTTGATCCTCTCTGGTGAATTTCATATTAAAGCTTCAGGTTACTAATTTAGTCGCTGAATATGGTTGAGCTGAGGACGAGACAGAGCTCCTTGCTGGAAGTTCTCCTGATCCCTGGAGGTTGTCTGTTACTGTGAATGTCGTGTCCAAACCTGCTTTTGCATTACAGCATGAAAGCCCTGCAGTCTTAAGTGGCTTTTAAACCTCACTGGGATGACTCCAGATGTTTACATACAGGGAGAATGGCAACTCTTAGTCAATGGAGGAATACGTGTGTCAGGCAGGATTTCTCACTCCTGCCTCTGGTTTGGTGGCAGCATCTTTGCTGACTCCTGAGTGCCCAATTCGTCATTAGATCTCTTACATTTCCTTCTGAGACTGAGCAGCAGCTGATAGCTGCGTGCTTTGCTACTGCCTTCAGGATTAGAATAACTGAGCACTGTTATCTCTGGCACAAAGCTTTGGGATTTTTTCACGCTGTTCTGCTTCTGTCATTCAAAGAAGAAAAATACTTTCAAGTGAGGGGTTGTGATTCATTGGAAGACCTACAACTTGGAGTGTTGTGCCAATGGCCAGTGTGAGTCCCAGCATCCTTCCTGCATGTATATCTTATGATTGCATGTGTTTGGCTCTCTTAAAGAATAATTCCCCAAGAGGGAATTTATCATTGCAGGCCTCTGGTAGCTCAATGTTTTTGGGGAGGATGAGGAATCTAATCTTACATTTGATTGTTGGCTTTCTCTAAGGATTCAAAGGAGATATTGCTCGGTGGGTGGGAAATAGACTTTGATTCAAATTCAGTTCAGTGGAGGGGAAAAAAAGTCTGAAGAGATCAGAATGGTTGAAGCATGGCAGTGGGGTTCAGGATCCAGGGCAGGCACGCTCCGTGGAGAAAGGCTGGTGGCTGGTCTTGGCACACAGTGAAGGGAGGCTTTGTATTTTCATTTCCCTTTTGTGCAGAAGCTGCAGCACCAGGAATTCCGTTGGAAAGTCAGCCTCATCAAACAGGAGAGGAGAGAGTCATCACTTGCTGAGGGATGTCCAGCAGAGTGGATATTTCTGGAGCTATGGGCTTTTTTTTTTTTTTCTCCATCCATACTCTGACATCTGCACTGAAAGACTGTTTTTATGTGGGCTGAGTATGGAAGTTGCAGTTGTTGGAGGCCAGGGATTTCAGCAGAGGGAGGTAAAATACACAGAGAAGGTGCACGTAGAGAGCTGCTCCTTCAGTGGTTAATTCAGTGAGTAGTTTGGCCTGGAGGTGAGGAATAGCTGTTAAAACCTTGCTTGAGAAGTAGCCTACAGACTCTGCCTTTCTCCTCAGAGCTCATTTTCCTGGATGCTGGGATGGTGATCTGTGGAGCAGAGTTAATTACCTGGATGAACCAGAGGGAGGAAAAAGCCGACTGTATTCAAACAGCCTCCGTCTGTATCGCTGGAGCAACTGACTTGACAGCCTGATGGATTGACAGGATGTGTGGGATGTGCTGAAAATGTTTGATTTTTCAATTTCATCTATCCCTTCCCCGGTCTGCTGTCTGTCAGTCAAGCATTACAGGAGCAAATCGTTCCTGATACAGCTATTCTCCAGCATGTTTCCTATGGAATAGCTTAGTTGTGGAGATAAGCAATTGCTTTTCTGTGCCCTTCTCCCAAGAGATTCCCTCAGAGCTACTTAAGATGGGTGTCCTGCCTGCACAAGGGCTTTCTATGTCAGTGCTGCTGGTATAGCCTCAGCTGACACCTGCATTTTTCAGCCAAACCCACAGCTCCTGAAGGGTGTGCCAGTGCTGATTAAACTTTCAGGAAAGGCTTCAGGACAGGTGCCAGCATGGACTTCATGCTCCAAGAGAGATCAGCTGCCGGGCTGTACTGGGGAAAGAATTTCCCTGTCTTAAGATACTTGTGGAGGACCCAGGTTTGGATCCTGTCTCTGAAAGTTTGGTTCAGTGGAGGTCATAAAGATGGTGCCTTGCTGTAAGACTCACAAATATATATTGGCAAATTGAGGCTCAGGGCCTTTTCAGAACAGGAGGCGTGTAAAACTCCATTTTTACATGAAAAGGAAGGATTAATACTGCTCTTCACTGAGCACTTGTGTATTTTATTACATCAGACCCCTGTAATGGAGCTGTGTTCTTTCCCAGTGTGGACTAGAAACCTCTGAACCCCCATCAGAGCTGATCCCTTCAAACCCAAACCATTCCATAAATAATAAAGTGACTTCTTCCCACCAGTACTGTGGACGTTTGCAGTTCTTTAGCCCATTCCCATCTGTCTTGTGCTGTGACTGTCAGTGAGTTATTGGATGCTAATAACGAGAGAGTTGTCTTTCATTTTGGTAGCATTTAAATTAATTGATGGAGTGCCTACCCTTATTTCTCCTCCTTGGAAGCTGATGTGCTGAGATTGCTGAAAGCTGTGGAAAGTGCCCCTGCCCATGGCATGGGGGGTGGAATAAGAGGATCTTTAAGGCTCCTTCCAACCCAAACCATTCCATGATTCTGTGATTCCTGGGGAGACAGACACAGACTCTCTTCTGTTAATATTACATACCATCTGTGTTTTCCAGGAAACCTGTAAGATGAAGTATGTGTAGCCTTTTGTTTAGAGCTTGGGAGACTTCAAAAATCTTGGTTTGTTTTCATTTTTCTCCCAAGGCAGCCCTTTTAAAACAAACTCACACAGCTGTAAATGACCACGTTCATAGTTCCAGGCAGTACCAAAGTGGCCAAGGGGCAGCACCTGTGTCTAAGCTCTATACCCTGTGATTAGTCCAAAATAAACCACCAGGAATGCAAAGTAAAGACAGATTTGCTTAAATTATGGGCAGGCTGGGATGTTTCCCTGAGCCGTTTGAGTCCTTTAGAAAGAGAAATAATTTTGTCAAACCGTTGGCTTTGTTGCTTGTGACATGTTAACGGATCCTCGGAGATTATAATTTCACTGATGTTAATGTGGTCTGAGCTCTGTCTGATTCTAAACTGCTTTACAAGTAAAGCATGGGAAAGCCAGAGCATTGTTTGGCTTAGGGATTTATCCTGCTTTTTATTTAATCATCCCATTGCCAGTTGCAGTTCTGCGAGTTGCTGCTGACTCTGAGTGAAGTGTTGACTCTTGGTCTATGAACAGAGTTGCCTGAAGATTTTCTGTTTGAACAGCAAGGGAAAAGGGGTCCTGTGCTCTGCCACAGTTTTATTTCCACCTTCAGGACAAACAGCTCCAGTTTTGTTGTCACAAATCTTGCAGCACTGGTGTTTGGAAGAGCCATTGGTGGAAGAAAGGGATAAAACAGCCTGTCAGCTGCTGGAGATAGAAAATAAATCAGCTGAGCTGCAACAAACAGGTTGTTTGTCCTGAATCCTGCAGTGCTGATGGTAAAACACATTTCTGTCGTTTAATATATCTTTTTGGGGAAGCAGAGGTGGAATTTAGTGCTAGAAGAGGTATGATACGCCCTTCTCCCAGTGTTTCTTCCATGTCTAGCTTTCGGGAGAAGGTGTCATAATTCACTGAGTGATTTGCACTGGGAAAACTTACCATGACCGTTAGTCTGGGTTTTGGTGTGGGGTGGAAATTTGATTACAACAGGGGGAAGCACACTGAATTCCAAAGGGACTGGTCACTTCTTTGCTTTTGCTTTGCAGCAACCAGTGTCGCACCCAGGTGGAGCCTGGCAGGACCATTTTGTCGCAGCCTTGGCACCCCTCAGTCACTTCCTAAATGGGTGTTTTCTTTTCCCTGGTACAGGGCGTACGCAGAAGACTCTGTCCGGCACGGCCCGAGGGCAGAGGCGGGGGAGAAGGTGAAGCACGAGGAGGAGGAGGAGAGCAGCAACAGCGAGGGCAGGAGGGCGGTGGCCTCGGGCGATGAGGAGGCGCCGCAGGAAGGGAAGAAGAAGAAACGTTCCGGGTTCAGGGACCGCAAGGTACCGAACTTGGGCACCTTGCAGGAGGGAAAACTTGCTCTGTACCTGTCTGTGTTTTCTTACTGTTTTGGGAACCTACTTTCTCAGCATGCTGCCATGAGTTTCTGTCATGCAAATTGTATATTTGGGAAGCACAGTACACTGATCCTCTGTAATGGAGACCTCTTTTCCCACCTCCGTTTGCATGTCCAAGAAAATCAAGGCTCCTGCAGTGATGGCTCTGAGGATGGTGCAGGCAAAGCAGAGAATTGATGCCAAAGCTTTTAAACCATCTGGGATATTCAGCATGTGTGTCTCTGAGTCCATCTTTTTGCTTGTGAATATACACGGTGCCTGTGGGGATAAGAAGAGGATGAATGTGGAAGGGAGGCTTATAGGAAGGTGTACTTTAATTCTTCATTTAATTATTCTGTGCAAATGTACCTGTTGAAATACAGCCTCAGTCCCTCTTCTTGGTTAGTCCTGGCTCCCTCTTGATGCTTCTGGCTATTTCATTTTCAGATCAGACACGTTTTCAAGAGGAAAACTTGAGTAATAAACTCTACTGCTGGCTTGTGACCTGCCTTCACTCTTGGGCAGTTCCAGGAGCTTTGGGCTCCTCAGAACTGATATCTGGTTTGGCACTATATGAAACCACTGTTATTAAAGGATGTGTAATTTGGTCTGACAGAGTCCTGTAACTGGGAGCTGGCAGTCAGCAGTATTTTATTTTTTAAGCCCATCTGGATGTCAGTTTTATAGGGCTGCGTTGGATGATGTAATATCTTTGCAGCATCAAAGAGGACAAAGGTATTGTGAGGAGCATCTACTCCCATTTTGTTATGACTTGCTTCTGATATTTATTTTTAAGCCTTTATTCTGGATGTTGCATCTCATTAGCTGTTAAATTGTGGGTAGTCATATATAGTGGCTTAACAGCTTCTCATGAAAAATTAAGAGCTGTTTCCTTTAAAGCTGCTGAATCATTTCGGTTCCTGGTCAGAAAAGATTACACAACTTGAGATTTCAAGTGCATTCGTGGTATTTGGGGCTCCAGACTCTCTCCTGTTGTGACATGTTGGTGGCAGCTCAGTGAAGTTACATAGTAAGATACTCTGCTGAGATATTCAGACTCATCCAGGAATGTGGGTTCTTGGAAGCTGCTAATTTTCATGGCAGCTTGGGTGTCAGGTGCTCTGACAACTTCAGCTCTTGCCAGTACCTCTCAAGAAAAGGAGGTTATTGGTTTTTTCCAGTGTTAGCAGATGGAGGCAGGTTGCAAAGTGCAGACCACAGTCCACCTCCATCCACACTCTTACTTTTGAATACAATGAGTGTAAAGATTGATTTGTCTGATGTGGCTGCTTGCTGGGGAAGCCAGAGGAAGTGTTTTTATAGGCAGGGAACTAGTGTTCCAGTTGTCAGAGATGTGCCTGTGTTGACCAGCTCTTCCCTTCCCAAACTAGGCAGGGAGGAATATGGCCATGATTTCCAAATAAGACACAAGCCAGGTGTGCCCAGAGGATGGGAAACTGTGTGTGGCCTGGATCCCTTTTCATCCCAGTCTGCCTTCCTCTGACAGCAGGAACTCAGGAGCAGCAATTTCCTTGGGGACAGCCCTGTTTTAGACAGCCCTCACCGTCTTTGTGCCAACACAAGCCTTTTCTCTGCAGCCTCTGAGACAGAATGTACCTTGTGTGGCCTGAATGCCAATGTCGCAAAAGCTCCTTTAAAGAGAGGATGTGCCAGGTATTGTCCCAGGTGCCTGCTCCGTGTTTGTCTGCTGTGGGCTCGGTGTTTGATCAGCAGTTGCTGCAGTGAGTCACCTCGGGAGCTGTGTTTGAATGTGGCCAGCTCAGATGGCAGGGGAAGGTGTGCCCTTGCTCCTGACTGGAAATCAGGGCTGCTCCCAGGACGTGCTGCTCCCCTAATTGTGTAGCACCGTGGGGATTCTTGACTCTTCTACTTGTTTAAAAAAAACCCCAACAAACCACCACCCACGGTAAAAACTCTCCCCATAATTAATTGAAAATAGCGTGGGATTTTCCTTGTGAAAAAATTAAGCCTAATTGGAAGTGTTTAACACTTGTTTGTTATCCTAATGTTCCTTTTAATGAACATGATGATTAGTGGTGAAGCAATAAATTAAGTTTGACATTGCTGTTTTAAATAGTGATCCAGTGAGAGAGGGAAGGGGAAACATAAACCACTCTCAGGTGCTGGGATCCTGTGTGGATGGTTCCTAAGCACGTGTTGGGTCCTGGATGTGCAGGGCAGAAAAGGGGAAAAAATTGCTTGAGCGCCTCAATATATTTTGAAGGCTAATGAGCTGTAATACAGCAAGGGGGTGGGCTGATGTGTTAATTAACTTGCTAGAAGTGTTTGCATGCAGCAGTAGGGCTGACTTATTAAGATGTACTGGCAGTGTTTGGGTCCTGCAGGTATCTTGCCTTGGGATGTTCCTCGTGCTGAGCCTTCATTTGGGTGCGTGTCACAGGAGGAAGCAGGAAAAAAATGAGTCCTAATTAATTTACTCTGTTAAGATGTGTGCTGTTGCATAGTCAGGGAGGCCCTGGTGATGTTCTGTGCCTTGAGATGTTAATTTAGAGCTTTATTTTCATGTCAGCATAGGATTTTGGTTTTTTTTTTCTTTTAACCTGAGGCTTAGCATAAACATTGACAGTCTCAACAGCACCTTCACTCTTGTAGAGCAACAGGGATTACCTACTTGTCTTTCTCCTCCAGTACATGCTCTACTAAGAAATGCAAAAAAGGGATTTTTCCCTTTGGGTCATATCATCTTTCTGGTGGTGCCTGATTATGTGAGGCTGCATTTCTGGGGGCAGGATGAGAATTTTGACTGGTATTCCTTGCATCGAGGACTGGTTTGTACTGGAGAAGGGTAAGAGATCAGGAGAGGAGACACTTGCCTGGCATGATTTTTCAGTCCAGGTTGCTTTGAAGCAGTGCAAAAACCCCTCACAAATGGTTGTCTGCACCCAAATACATGGCCTCTTAACTCCACGTTTGTGTTGACGGATCAGGCCACCCCCTGATGTTCAGCACCCAGTCTTGAATAAGTGAGGTTTTCCCCATTGGCAGTGTCTTGGCTGCTCCCTTCTTGACCTGGCTTCGTGTTGCACCCAGCCTTGCAGTCAGAGGGATGGGCTGCAACATTTGTCAGTTTTTGCCGGCTGATTAGCTCATTACCCGGAATGATGTAATGGTGAGTTCAGCTGCAGGCAAAAGGGAAAAAGGGTGGCTGCATTTGCTCCCTCCCTTCTTGTAGGGAAGCTTGTGGAAGAAGTGAGATTTCAGTTGTGATGAAAGCAGCCTGTGAGATGCCAAAAAGCAGTTTAGAGTCTACTTTTTTGGTCTAGATTGTGTATTTTTGTGCTGTAAGCTGAGACAGGAGATGTGGTTTTGAGCCCATGTTGTTCATAAGCTGTTGTTGCTGTGGAAGTAATACTCTAAATATTCTAAACATGAGAAAAGCACCTGAAAGCAACAAGCCTGACAGTAGCATCTTAGCAGGGGCTCTAAATGGATGCAGAGGGAAAAGCCATTGTGGATAGGAAGTCAAGTGGGGTAAAATGAAACATGGTTTTATTGGCAAAAATGTCAGGACTCCTGTCTCTGGGGCAGCAGTGGGGTTGTTGAGCTGTGCCCAGCTGGATTGGCATTTGGTGGTGCCTTGTGAGAAATGTTTCACAGGTTTGGAAAATTTGCTCAATGAATTTTTATAGCTAGAAAGCAAGCTGTGTTGAAGGGTTGCCAGGGATGGAGGGAGCTGGTCGTGGTCTGTGGTGTCTGCTCTTGGCTCCAGTCTGGGGTTTCATACTGTCCTTGGATTTATTTGTCTTCCTTGAAGGTAAAAATACTAAGCTGTTTCTGGCTGATTAAGTTGGGTGGGGTGTTATTCATGGGATCAGGTCAGGCAGGAGTGAGATGTGGGCCTGCACCCACAAGTGAAAAGATCACTGTGGCATAAGGAGCTGCCTCCTGCCAGGTGGGAGCAGCAGACAAAGCCAGAAAGAGGTGGAAAAGTGGGTGTCATCTTTTACTGGGACTTGGAGCTTGGCAATAAAGCAATTGTCCTCATTCCAATGCCCTTAGCTGTGGAGAACCTTGTGGACTGAAGCAATAAAAGTGGGATTAGGTTTGTTGATTAGAAGTGCAAAGGGCCTAGGGACAAAAACTTTCTCCTGCAGGAGGGAGGGAACTGCCTGTAGTGGTTGATGTAAGGACATGTGAATTCTGGAAAAGCTGTGGTGGTGCAGAGATGGGTGGGGAGAAGGCTTTAGGTGTTGCCATTCTAGGTAATGTCTTTGGTGTTTGCATTGCTGGAGATCTGAGCTGGAGCAAATAAAGAGGAGAGAGGCTTTGTTTTACCAGAGCCTGGCTTGGGGGATTTAAAATATTTAGCTTTTCTTTTATCCTAGAAATAAGAAAAATGAGAGAGGGTGTTTTCTGTCTGATAAACATCAGGCTGAGGAAGTTGTTCAGGAATTTAAGGACAAGGCTGAACCAGGACCAAAGCCAGGAATGATCTACAGCTGCCTTGGCACTACCCTTGATCTTGCCTGTTCTCTTGCAGCACATCATAAGTTGGGATTTTTTTCCTCCTGTGGCTCTTGGCCAGCTGCAGGTTTCAAGTACATTATGGACTGTTAAACATGGCATATAATGCAGGAATGAAAAGCTGAAGTAAGGAGGAAAGTTTTCTGTGCTAATACGTGATGAAGTGTAGGTGTCTGTGCCTTTTTCCACCCTTGTGGCCTTGGGTTGGGATTTTGTTTAGAAAAGCTGTCTGTTGTCTGTGATTAATTCCAGCTGTTTGGGGGAAAACTGATTCTAGGTAAAAAAAAAAAAAAAGTCACTGCTGGCAGAGTTAGGAAGAAGCAGATTGGTGGGGAGGACTGAGTTTCTGGGGAATTCTGCCAATGTGATAGAAAAGAGGAAAAAATGAACTTGGGTGACTGAGCAACCAGCTGCATCTCCGAGTGATTTTTTTTTTCCAAGACTCTACTTGAAAGTAAAGGTTTCTCCCAGCCTTCCAAGACCTTCTTCTTTTACTTCATATATTAATCACAAATCAAACCCTTCAACGCTGTGGTTAAAATGTCGGGCTGCTTTAGATTAACAAATGTGATGCCAGTGCGTTTTCTTCTGCTCATGTTTTTAAAACACCTTCAGGGATTTTGTGAATTTGTTTTTCCTCTGCCACCATGAACAGTCTGAATTTATTCATAATGAAGATTTTTAGTGTTTGTTCTTAATCCTGGGACATCAGCAGCTGGTATGTCCAGTTTTCCTGGATGTTCAAAGGGTTTTTTGAAAGGAACAATGCCAAAAGAGTCGAGAGTTGTGTTGCTGCAGTCAACTCGTCCTGTGGCAAATCTCTTTGAGGCCTAAGAGTCAGTGTGCGGCAGGAGCAGTGCACATCTGATGCTGGCTGAATTTCATTTGCAGGTGATGGAATACGAGAACAGGATCAGAGCCTACTCCACGCCAGACAAAATCTTCAGATACTTTGCCACGCTGAAGGTCATCAACGAGCACGGCGAGTCCGAGGTTTTCATGACCCCGCAGGATTTTGTGAGATCCATCACCCCCAACGAGAAACAGCCGGAGAGTGAGTGCTCTGTGGGTGGTCATCAGGGGAATTGATACTCTCCAGTCTCTGCTCACCTGGTCTTTAAGCTTCCCAGCTCTGATTGCCAGGGCTAGGAAGCATCTCCCGAAGCTAAAATTAGCCTGAGTATGTTTCCCAAAATGCTGTTGCAGTGTAGCAGATCTGGCTGGAGTGAGCCCCTGAAGAGTAGATGGGATGCCTTTCTCCTCTATTTAATAGGGAAAGATTTCCTTTAACTGAAACACTTCCTAAACCTGCAAAAGGACTCTGCTTTGGCAAGGAAAACATCAGCAATAAAGGTTGGAGTCGATGATCTTAGAGTTCTTCTCCAACCTAAATGGTTCTAAAGGGGTTGAGGCAGCCCAGTGTGATGCTGCTGGTCAGGGTAGGGCTCGCCTCTGCTGTCTTCAAATTCCCCATGGGGTGCAGACAAACACATCACTTGTGGTACCTGGGGGGGTTTGGCAATCAACAAGTGGGAGAGACACCTTGCACTTGTGTGGGAAGCTGTGTCCTGAATATTTGGTGTTGGTGTGATAGCAGGAGGCTTTTGTCTGCATTCCATTTTAGAGATTCATGTTTGGAGTGACATCTGGGAGATTGTGTTTCTTGGTCTCCTACATTGTATCTCAAAGAATGAAACAGGCTTTTGTCAAGTTAAAACTTCCCTTATCTCTGCAGACATTCATGAAGAACTTCAAGCCCTGAATGTTAACTTCTTGAGTGTGGGGTTTATGTCCAAATTGGACAACTGTTTTGATATCTTAGATGACAGTTGCTAAATAAACACTGTGTACCTTTGTGCTTAGAAAATAACTATATGAAGTGTGTGCTGGAGGGAAGAAAAAATAATCCTGGCATTAGTGTTTAAAGCACGTAGGTGAATTGATATTTAGGTTCCCATCAAGCCGTGGAAATAGCTGTAGTCTCCATGTGAATTAATGGCTCTAGGTTACCATCTTGTCTATCTCAAACTTCTTGAACTGGTACTTGGAAAAGCAGTAGCACCCATCTGGAAGCTCAAAAACATCCTGTGTTTTCATTTCAACACATCTGATTCTTCTTTCACTTCTTCCACGTGCTTGGTGCATTTTAGGGTGTGTACAGCAAATAGGTGGAAGAACGCTGAGCAAACACCTTGCTCAGAGACCAGCAGAGGTGACTAATGGGAAATAAGAATTCATCACTCTCAGCCACTCACTTCCCATTGCATTCCCATTGTTATCCTGGCTGTTGAAATGGCCCCATGAAGCTGTGGTGCCTGCAAATGCTGCCAGTCAGTGACACACAGCAGCTTGAATGGGGAGAAAGTGGTCTTGGGTGCTCTTGGCCGGTGGAATGGGATGGAAACTGAGCTTGGGCTGCCCCTCAGCAGGCAGAGCAGGAAGGTGGTAGGCATGCTGGATTTTGTTGAGTTGAAAAATCTGTCTTCAGGACTCCTACTGTTGTGGACTTGCTTCTAGTTGGAGCTGCTCTAGGGTGGTTGTTCCCTATCAGCTCTGTACATCATCACAATCACAGTAAATGGGTTTTTTTAATACATAATGAACAGTAGAAGAGTAAAACACTTATTGCTACAATAAAGTCAAACCAGCCATAACCTTGTTCTCAAATGTTTTTAGAGCTGGTAGTAAAAAATAAAAGGAAAATAGGTCTGGTTTTCAGACCAGAAACTGAAAACAAAGAGTGCTACCTGCTGGCCAGATGAGTTCTGTACTTCACACCCTGCTGGTGCTTTTGACTCATAGGATAATTTAGGTTACAGGTTAATTGGGAAATGCTGGGGCTGCTTTCTTCCTCAGTCACGACTTGGGTGTGCCCTCCACTGGGGCTGGAGCATCCTGCCTTCAACCCACGGCATTCCTTGAGGTTGTGGTGTAGCCTGGTGTGTTCCTGGGAAACTTCTTTGAGCTAATCCTTCAGTGTGCTCAAGCTGCCGGTCGTAATTTCAGGGAGTAACTTCTTGTAAATGCCTCTGCTGTTTTATGGAGAGAAAACACTGTGGAATATAAGTGATCTGGCGTAATGAAGTAGCTGAGTCCCTGTTGTATTTATTTTTAAACTACTCATCTACTGTGAAGGTATCGTTTGCCCGATTCATTTTTATGGATTACGTAGGGGAAAGTTTGATTTATTGTCAATGAAGTGTCAGCTTAATTCCAGCCTGCGTTTTGCTAGCTTGGGGAAAATGAATGCCAGTTCCTCAGCTCCTGTAGATTGCTTTCTCTGGTCCAGTCAAACTTCCTGCCACAGCATTCCCAAGTAGGCAATCTGTGCTTAAGGAATGACACGAGCTTGCTGAGCTTGGAATGGTTTGTCAGAAGAAGCCAAAGAATGGCATTAAACTTGAAAGCTGCTTTAAAAAAATAATTGCTTTCTGTGCTCTCTGGAAAGTTCAAGTGCCAGGAGAAGCGTGGGTGGTGATTTCTGCTCCCTGCAGTCCTGTATTATTTTTTTCTCCCACGTCCTCTCGTACCTGAGACGTAAGTCTGCTCCAAGAGTGGATGGGAAGGGGTGGCTGTTTCCTTCCTGGTGCTTCCTTGGAATCCCAGTCCCAAACCAGCTGAAAATAAGCTGAAAATACTCTGTCTCTGGTGGGAAGTATACGGGTTCCCTCCATTTCCCCAAGTTTGTCTGGGTCCATTCTGCACTGATTTCCTGAAGAAAGTGAGCATTTTGGAGCATCCTCGACTAAGACGGGGCTGTGTCATGCTCAGCCAGTATCAGTTTTCCTATGGCCTTTGCAATAAGGTCTGAAAGAAGTATAAAATACTTCTTATATCTCATCCCAGCATGCTGTAGTGTTGGCTGGTTCTTCCCAAACCAATCCTGCTCTTCCATCCATGTATTAACCTCACTGGTTATCCCAGACTCCTGCCATAGGAAAGATGCATTTCAAGTTTCACCACGTAATGAGTTTCACCACAACTCAAATATCTGAACTCTTGGAAGGTTTTTTGGGTGGGTTGTTTTTTTTTATTTGAGTGCAAGAGACCCCAAACATGCTGCTGAAGCCCAGGCAGAAGCAGCAGCTGTGGCCCTGCAGGCTCTGTGCACAGGATGGTGACAGAGGAGAGGGGCCGTGAAGGACAGAGCTGATTCCTGGAGGCTGCATCAGAGTGTACAGCTTGCCTCTCCTGTTAGAAATGGTTTGTTTTCCATGTCTGAACTGCACGAGAAGCTGAGCACAAGCTGGCCTCTGGGGTGGTACAATGCAGGAGTGATTATTTGTAATTTTGGTTAAAGTTTATGAAATATGGATCTGATCTCCTGTAGAGCCAGCAGCCAGGATCTGAGACAAGCTCTCATGTGATGAGGAGGGGAGAACTCCCTGGGCTGGTACAGATCCCTAAAGTTACACAAAGTGGTCAGCTGGGATATTTAAGACCTAGAAGGAAGCCAGAGATTCGGGGACTCCAATCCTTCTGGGAATTCACCCTCTGTTTTTCCCCAGTATGTCTGCTGAGGAGCTCTTCAGAGAAAGGATATGAATGAGAGGTAGCTCTGTTGTCTCCTGAATGAGATGAGGCTTTTTTTCCTGTGGAAATACATAATGCCTGGGCAAGAATCATCTTTGAACCTGTGATGCCTGATATGAGACTCCAGGAAAAGAGCCAAGGAGGAGCGAGAGTTGCACTTAGGTGTATGCCTGTGTGCTGGAAGTGACATAAATGGGTGCTTCCCAGACAGGTGCCAGGTTGGTGTGGCTGACCAGGTGTGTTAGGAATGCATGTCTCACAGGGAGACTGAGTGGCTTGTTGGAGCAGGAGGAGATAGATGAGAACCAAGTCCCTTGATCCTTCCTTCCTGGAACAAAACAGTCCTGGACTTGAACCCGAGCCTGAGGCTGTTTTCCCCTGAGAAATCTTGGGCAGCTCATTGTTTGCTTGCAGATTACATTTTAGATTCAGAGGGGAAATAGTCTGAATACAACAATCAGTAGCTGGATTACAGCTCTGGGGGGGAAAAGCTTGCTCCAGCATTTTCTCCTGCCATTATGTGGCATATCACAAGCACAGTTAGCAGGCTCTTCAGTCTTCATAATTAGCCCTTTTATTCATCTGCTGGCAAAAAGAGTCCATGTTATATATTAAGCAGTGGGGAAAAAAGCAGACCATGAGTGAATGTGACCCAAATAATGTGAAAAATCTGACAAGGATATCAAGACTGGAAGGAATTGAAAACGTTTTTCCATCAGCGAGAAGCTGCTGGTATCCCAAAGGAAATCATGGTGGTTTCTAATTGATCTCGACTGTGTTCTTGGCATAATATAATTGTCCTTCTCCTGGAAGCTCGTTTTTTAAATGTTTTTTAGAACTGCAGTCTATAATCTACTGCCTGTGGATTTATTTTTACAAGATAACATGAAGAGCTTAGTAATTGTCTGCATATTTGTCAAGTGTGGCAATTAGCTGGCTTTGAGAAAATCCCTGGTAAGTATGTTTTTGTTAATCAATAGGAATATAATAAGCATTTGATTTTAGATTTGGCTATTGCTGAACAAGAGTAAGAAGTAGTTATTCTGTGTTTTTTTCCTTTACATAATTCATTCCTTCTCCATGAAAACATCCTCCCCAGCCCAAAATGAGAGAAGTAAATGCAGGGAGTACAGTTGTGCTGTTGAACACTCTCTTTTCCCCATTGTGGCAGGCTGTGAGTGTTAAGCAAGTTTCGCTTTATATTGAATCTTTTTTTTTTTTGGAGTGCTGTGAAAGTACCATCACATGAATAAAAGTGGTAGCCTGTATCCCTGGTATTGGTGGGTAAATGGTGTCAATCTACTCTGAAATAACATTTCTAGTAGTGCTCTGTGTGTTTAGATACTCCGTGGCAGTGCTGCTGTTTATTTGGGGCCCCTGATAGGTGGCATCAGAATTTGTAGGAGTAATAAACAGTGGTAGTTAAACATTCCAGGGAAGCTGATTTGGAAATCATTGCAGGTCACTGAAATGCTGCTGGCAGTGAGTGGCTGGTGCAGAGCCCTTGGCTGCAGGAGCAAAAGGGATGTGTAGGGAAAGATGAGGTGTTGTGCAGGGTCTCAGGTGTATTCTGGGGCAGGTCGTGGTGGAAACTCTGGGTTTGTTCAACAGAAACAATGAGTGAAGCTCTGGGTGATCACTGCAATCCAGACTAGCCATGGTGTGTGTCCCAGGAAAACTTGAAGTGACCAGGTATCTGCCTGAAATGACTCCGGGATGTCACTGCTGCCTCTCTTGAGGACATCCTTTCAGCCACTTCTGGGAGAATGCTTTTTCAGCCCCTGCTCCTCAGTGAAAGGTGGAAAAGCTCTTTTTCCCTGGTTCAACATGCCTATTAGCCTGTGTTCCTGCTGATCAGTGCAATAGCCCAGCCAGGGGCTGTTTGTCTGGGGGGTGTGGCACTTAGAGACAATTCAGTGGTGGCTTTAACATCACACTCTGCCTTTTGAAAAAGAGGTGTAATAGCTGGTATTGTTCCCTTCCCTGGTTCAGCTGCGATTGTCCTCATCCATGCAGTGTTCCCATTGGCTCGCCAGCCTACGCAAATGCCGAATTCCTATTGCGGCATCTTGGAGGAAAAGCTTCTTGGGGGTTTTTATGTCATTTAAAGAAAGACCCCAGGCATTCAGGCAACAGGCCCTCTTTGTTGGTTATCCTTTCGTCAGGTTTAAAGGCTTGTGGAAAAACGGGCAGCTAAATCCTTAAAAAAGAAAATAAAACTGTACAGGGAAAAGGAAAATGTATAGAGTAAAAGTGTGTGCATTGAACATAGATGCCTCTTTTCAGCTTTTGAATTGGCTTCTTCTCAGAGAACCTGTGTCAGGGGAATTTCACAGAGGAATTTAAGTGTGCAGCTTAATTAATGCAGCAGAGGAGAGGGGGACATTGTGCATGGCTGGGAGGGTGACCATATAAAACACCGGTGGAAACCAGCATGCCTGTGTGTGCAGTACGACTGTGGAATCATCCGAGTTGGAAAAGATTTAAGATTGAGATCGTCCATTGGCCCAGTGCTGCCAAGGCCAAGACTAAGCTGTGTCTCCAAGTGCCACATCTACATGGCTTTTAAATCCCTCCAGGGATGGTGGCATCACTACTGCCCTGGGAAGCCTGTGCCAGTGCTTTGACCACTCTTTTGGTGAAGGAATTTTTCATAATACTCAATCTAAACCTACCCTGGCACAGCTTGAGGCTGTTTCCCCTGTGGCTGTCCCCTTCTGTCAGGGAGTTGTGCAGAGCCACAAGGTCCCTCCTGAGCCTCCTTTTCTCCAGGCTGAGCCCCTTTCTCAGCTCCCTCAGCCTCTCCTGGGGCTCCAGCCCCCTCCCCAGCTCCCTTCCTATCCCTGGACACGCTCCAGCCCCTCGAGATCCCTGAGCAGGGCCAGCCCAGGGGATGGGCCCTGCCCTGGGCCTGTGCTCACATCACTGCTGGGACAGCCCAGGAGCCATTAGTTCCATATTTATTGATTACATGAATATTTAATAGTTATTTTGAACTATACGATATTTATATGTACATAAAATGACAGTTATCAGCTTATCTTTTCTTGCTGTTCTCTACACAATCATCCATTCATTCTGGCTCTCTATTGAAACCTGTTTGCTTTCCCAGTGTCCGGTTGCATGGGGTGCCATTGAGACATACTTTCACTTGCTATTTTTAGCCCATGTCCCTTTTTTGGCTTTCCATGAGTACATGTATAATGTCAGGCTGTCAGGGATCTGTCTTTCAGCAGCATTTCCTGGCATGGGAAAAGGAGGTGTTCCTGAGAAATGACTTTATTATGACACACGGACATAAGCTCGGCTTAAGTTACCATCCAGATGGTGACACATAAAGTGTTGTAGTAAAATAATCACATTTATCAGACAAATCCTACCTCTAAATGCACCAATACTTACTGCATTTATAGCCACAGCTTGGCGAAGGACAAAATTCAGGAGATTAAAGTCTGAAAATGTGTATGAATATGCAAACAATGCAAATTGTTATCAGGCCCACGAAATATTGAGAAGGTGCTTTCTGGCTGGAATTTTCACAAGTGTAAAACCCTGCGACAATTGCCTTGACCTTTGAAATTAGTGGCAGAGGAGTTGTAGCTGCTTTGGGTAACGAAGAGCAAGGGGGTCACCCTGGAGCAATGAATAATTCCATTTTCTGCACAATACCATGAAACTTTCCAGCAGACAGGAAGGGTTTCATTATCTTCTTTCGAAAGCAGGTGACGCAGCAGGCATGGGGAAGGCTTTATTTTGGTTTTTCCATCTTATTTTCTAATTTAAATTGAAATGATAATGTGCTAATTACCATAAACAGTGGCAGAAAATGCACAGGACGTCGCTCTCCAGAAGGTTTTATTTCTCAGAGCACCAAAAATCAGCCTGTACTCTCCCGAGTTTTATTGTAAGTGCTGGGCTTGACTTCTGCTTAATCTCCTCTCAGGATTCATCTTCCTGACTTTTCAAAGCTCAGATAAATAATCTTCCTGATTTTTTTTTTTTGTCACCTTGCTTAAATGTTCAGTCATTGGTGTTAGATGGAACCTGCTGGGCATCGTGGGTTAGATGAGAGCTTTGCTCCTTGACTCGGCCAAGGCTGGGATATTCTTTTCCCCTCTTCCACGTAAATAACCATTTTCTGAAGGTATCAGAGAATTTATTGGTAAAAATAATCCCTCTCTCTGCCTTTCTACCATCCAGCTAAAGGACTCCACTTCTTACAAATGCATCTGCAGCTTATCTCCTTTAGAATCTATTTATTTTATACTCAAATTTGAACAAGCTTTGAATTTGTTTGGGGATATCCCAATTAACTGTGGGAACAATTCTTAGTTTCGCCATTTATGAGCCATTCAAAAGGTGTTACTAAAATCACCAAGGGTCACAGGGGAAATGTTTGCCTGGTAATAGTGCAGGGATCTGTGTTAGGGAGGGTATTTCAGGCTGTTGAGAGGTGCTGGTAGCTGAGCTCTTGCTGGCCCTGGTATAGAAGGAGGTTTTCTTCCCTGATTCCATGAGTTTGTTGTTTTTTTGTGGTCAAAATACAAAATACACAAAACCAAATAAAATTTTCCACCTGTCCTTATGTTTTCTACACATGTTACTCAGACTATGCATTTTACTTTCCAGTCCTTTCAAACAGAAAACACAAGAAATATTTAATTTTATGCCATAAAAGCTTTCTTTTCTGTAAGTGTTTTTTTTTCTCTTGCAGACCTGGGCCTGGACCAGTTCATAGTGAAACGCTACGATGGGAAGGTGAGCACATTAGACTATTAAATGTATTCTATTTTATGGCTTTTTTGACCTAGAATCCTTCAGTTATTACCTGTGTGAGGGTGGAAGTTAAATGAAGTGTGCGAAGTGTTCTCTTCTGAGCATTTTGTTTTTCAGTAGCATTGCAGTGCTTTTTCTGTAATGACAGAAAGATTGTTTCTGTAAAGGGACCTTATTTTAATGTTTACAGACAAAACATTACCACTTCCTGTATTCTGGTGGGCTGGGAAATCATGGGTTGTAATCACATTTCTTTGCTGCTTCTTTCTGACTGTGTGAGAGCCCCACAGGTTAAATCATTTCAGGGGAAACTCACTGGACCTTTCCTTTCCAGTCTCATCTCCACATTCCTAAAGGAGGGAGATGTTCTTGTGATTTTTTTTTCTGCATCCCACCCGTGTATTTCCCCCCTATCAAACAGCCTTTCTCTGTTCCCCTTTTGAGGCCCAGGTTATTCCTGCAGCACTGCTCAACTATTCTGGGTGTTTGTGCTTTCATGAGAAGTGTTGGTAAAATCTTAAGCAAATTCTGATCTAGTTTTGTCTCCCTGTGAAAGTGGAGCCTTGTAGCATCCCACTTGTTATTATGGATATCACAGACCTAACTATCCACACTGTAAATCCCTCTGGCGTGGTAAAGGCAGCTCTGCCCCAGGACTGGCAGCTCAGATGAACTCCTTCATGCAGATAACTGCAGGTTAGTTAATTTTCCATCAGATCACCAGTGGCACATAACGGTCCTCCAGCTTTTAGCAGCATTTTCACTGGCACCATCTGAAAATAAAGCTTTCAAAGGGACATCAGCTTCTTACCCCTATTTCTGCAGGGTGCACCTGACACAGAGTGTCAGGCATTTCCAGAAAGCCTCAACACTGGGGAAAAAAGGGGAATTTAAAGCTTGATGTAAACACAATGTGGGCTGAACATGTGCAATTCCCTGGTTTGTATTTAGCAGAGACAGGTAACAACAAGATGATCAAATACCTGGGGTCCCTGTCATGAGCACTGGACGAGTGTGCTGGTTACCCAGGCAGCAGAGCAGGGCTTTTCTGGAAAACAGACAACAGGGAGGTGGATTTTGGCAGTTAGTTTTGATACATAAAGCTCCAAAGCGTGTCGTGAACACCTGTTTTCTTTTCCTCCCTGCCACAAACGTGACGCCTTCTTTTTGTGTTTAAAAAAAACAACCCAGCCAAAGGAAGAACGTATATTCTTTGCAAAATACCCAGTGTTTCTGCCTCTGGTTTCATGACAGTCTGTTTTGCATTCGCTCACTTTCATCATTTTCTCTTGTCAAGCTATCACCCTCATCCCTTAGGCTTTACATAAACAAGATTTGTTTGTAGGGAAGAAGTGCTGAATCCCACACTCTGTTTGCTAATCGCTCCTCTGTTCCTGAGCACTCTGCAGGCGATTCCCAGCACACTGGATAAAAGATCCAAAGGCAAATCCTTTGAACTCAACTTTCTGTTCCCTTGCCCCTCAACACCAAGGGCTCTGACCTGTAGTAGACTGAAATAGCTTTTTATATAACTTAGAGATGTTGCTGCTGCACTGGGATGTCTCCGTGCTGTGGTTTGATTGTCTGAAAGTGAGGCAGCAGATTTAGGGGACTGCAATGGGCTTTGCTTTGTTATTATCTTCTCCTGGGACCTGGTTTTTCCACAGCCTAATAACACCCTGGAAGCAGTGTACTCTGAAAATGAAGAAATAGAGGTTCTTGTTTGCTTGGCTGTCTGCTTAAAGACGCCTCGGGATTGGCTACATCTGGCTGTGGCTATTAGGGCGGTGGTAATGTCCAGGTGAGAGGATAATTTGAGGAGAGGATGAAATGAGCTGGCTTTGGCTCTGCCTTGGTAATGAAGGAAGCTGACAGTAGATTGATCTGACAGCAGCTCGTTCTCATTTTGTTGCTTGCTTGGGTTTCAGTTTAAAAAAATAGCTTTTACTCAGCCAAGCACAACAGAGGTGCTGCAGAGCTGACCTCGAACATTCTGAGTTTCACTTGCACAGTGATAAAACCCTTTTGCATCTCTTCATCTGTGCCTGGTTCCAGCCACACGTTCCTCTTGGATTGTCAAAGCAGCCTCTACCTGGAGGGGATTTGCCTTTGTGTGCTGAAAGAGCTGCTGAGCTCAGGCAGAAGGGTGAGAGGGTCATCACTGTTCCCTTAAGCATCCTTATGGATGTTACACAGAGGTAATGGGAATTGTGGTACTCAAAAATAGGCCTGGTCACTGGAAAGTTCTTCTCCTTTTTTAAGGAGAGAGGAGTTTGTGAACAATCAGACATGAGCTAGCTGTGCCACTCAAGAGCACTGACAATCCTGAGGCCAGATCCTGGCTGAAGAGTGGGAAAGAGGATTGATTTTAGTTCCAAGCAAAGATAGCATGCAAGCAGTAGTGTAGAAGGTGATTCAGTTCAAAGGTCTGTGCAGTTAGTTGCATTTTAATTACATATTCCAGGACAGCATTTGTAGCATCTGTGTAAATTTCGAGCATGTGTGTTTGAGATCTAGATGCTGCAGCATTAGTGAGATGATGTATGAGCTGCTCCTTTCACAGAACCCATTTCATTTAGGCAAAACTGCCATCAAAACCACTAATTGGCCATTGTGGGGTGATCTTGCCAAAGGATTTTGGAGAGTGATGTGCCTCTGTATTGTGCTTTTCTTGGGTTTTTGAGCCAGCGTGCTGTGCAAGTGACTGAATGCCACGGTGAGAAGGTATTATCTACCTTTTCCCCCCCTTCCTGCCCCTCCTCCTTCCTACTGATAATTTACAGAGTTACTGGAGAGGGAGGTAGCTGTTACTGCCTTACTAATGGCAACAGTGCTCCTGTAATTTGAGCCTAAATGCTTTTTCTTCACTCATGCAAGACCAAAAACCCTGGAGACACTCAGCCAGCACAAACCTTTGGTCAGACGTGTGTGCCAGCACCGGCTCGTACTTTTGGCCTGAGCGTGTACAGGGTGGCAACCTGTGGGTCCGTTTTTGTCTGAGAGTGGTGGTTTCTTCCCTAGGGAAGCAAGCTCAGCAAAGTAGGGGAAAAGAGGCATTGATTACTGTTCATTCAGGGTAGAAAAAAAGGTATTAATCAGCTTGCAGACATTTCATATGGAGCCTGAGCAAAAGGCTGATGTGAGAACACAGTTTCAGGGTGCTGTGGTGCGGAGGTGCCCAGACCATGATTGTCTGTCTGCTATGTTTCCACTGTCTCTTCCCTCTTGCATTTGGCAGTGGGAAAGCAAATGCATTTTTTAACCCATCTGTAGGAGAAATAACTCAGGTTTTCGTGATGAATATGCTCTCACTAAGTAGTGGAGATTTCTTACCACGTCTAACCTGGCATAAGCTTCATTAATGTTACATAAGTTGTCGTGCAGATTTTGTTTAAAACTTTCTTTTTTCGTGCTCTCTCTGTTTGTTGATGGGATTTTTTTGGCTAATGCATTAATGATTGACAAGTTTCATCTCTCCAAGAAACAAAGAAACAATGCTGTTCACGTTATTGCTCTGAACTGTGAGCTGCATGTCCCCCCTTATCACCACCCTGGACAGGAGCTCCCAGCAGTGCATCCTGGTGGAAAGGTGAAGGTGAGCTGGAGTGCTTTTAAGAGACCTCTGGCCTATTCAGGAAATAAAAGCCCCACTCTAGATGGCTTCTTAGTTTAATTAGGATACACTTGACTTGCTCTTTTTCCTCCTGTGGGGAGAATTCCTTGCTACTGCTTGATTAGAGCAGGAGCCTTCGAGCTACCAGCAACAGCTTCCCCTCCTGCAGTAAGTAATTAGAGAGGCTTTCAGTGCCCTCTAATTAAATTTATGACTTAATTATTTCCTGCCAGCATTTATGTTTACTTCTCTAGATGTTTGGGGATGCCGTAAAGTAATGCCAGGCAAGGTGAAGGACAAGGAAAGCACTTCAAATGGTGCCTCTAAGGGCCAGTAGAACATCTCTGGAATTCCCTTCCTCTGGATAATGCAGGGTCATATCATGGACCAATGCAATGAGTATCTTCAGCTGCCCTGACCTGAAGGTGTGTGTCCATTAAAGAGCACTTGCTGGGAATCAGCTCAGGAGGCAGATTTCTTTCCAGATGATTTAAAGAGCATCTCAGGAGCAGAGGAACTTGAAAAGAGTACTCAGAGAGGATCCTCAAGGAGAAGACTGGAGGTAGATGGACCATCCTTTTCTGGTAGACTGAAGGATCTTGCTTACAGGTTTGAAAAAGTGGGAAGGAAAAGAGCCTTGATTTATTAGCTGGAATTTCTGGGATCCTTTGCTCTGTGGATGGGCTTTGCCTGGAGCATGATGCTCCCACCAGTGTGATAAGCTGCCATAGACCCAAACTTGCACCAAGTGAGACGAGCCTGAAGTCCTGCTGTCATTCAGGAACCAAACACTGGGTCAGAGCTCTGAGCTCCCTGGAGGTTAAAGTGCCTCTGAAACCTTAATTGCAAAGGATGCAACTCTAAATGTTGCCTTACCAAACGCCAGTATCACAATTCAATAAAGAGCAACATAAAGTGCAGGTGCACTTGGAGGACACTTGGTATGTTCTCCAGGTTAAATGCAATGAAACAGGTGAGGAGTCTTGTAAATCCAGCTGTGTGAGGTCTTGCCAGCATCTGTTGTGACAGAATTTGAAATGAATGTGTCCCCAGCTGGAGCTGGTGAGGCTGGGTTATGGCTTGCTTGGAGACACCTTGAAGTGTTTAGCCATTCTGGTCCATAATCCATGAGAAATGTCACTGTCCAACTTCAGATTCCCTGCTTTTAAATTCCTTCACCTTCTGATCTCAGCACAGGTAGTATTTGCATAATAGCCAGGAGGCACCTTCTTACATGGATAATAACCTTACGCTGATCTGTATGAACATTCCTCTGCCATCCCTAGAAGTGTTGTAAGGAAGTGGTGAGGCAAAATCCTTGCCTGTGGCTTTGTGGAAGCAAGCAGAGATGCAGTTATTGCAGATAACCAGCAGAGCTGAGCTGAGGGTTTTATCTTGTTGGCTTTCTTTGCTAACGCCCTGTCCACACTGGTTGGTTTCTTTCTTTGTTGGCTTTCCCCTCCCAGCCAAACTTGACCCTCCTGTCTGCTTCAGTTAGTTCTGATGTTTCCCTGTTTGCTGGGACCTGTGTGAACACTGAACTGTGCAAATTGTTTTCTTGGTTTGTTTTTTTTTTTTAAAAAAATGGATTTAATCAAAGAGAATTCTTAATTGCTTCTAACACAGTGCACAAACATACCTGTGGGCACCTGGGCTGCTTAAGGTACAGAACAAGTGTCTTCCTTTCTTACTTCCTCCCCCAAACATTTGTGTTTTGTCTTTGACAAAGCTCTACTTGCTGTTACCTTTTTGTATCCCTAATTCTGCTGCTCATTTCCACAGGGCTCCTACTAAAATCCTCTGGTTGTTCTTTGTCCTCTGTTGTTCTGGTTTCCAGGTACCCGGCGGGTGTTTCTTCCAGCTGCTAATATCTCTGATACTTGTCTTTATTCTGATTCTGGTTTGTGGGTTTTTTGGTGTAACCAAGCATTCCCTCATTTTCTTCCCTTTTCTAACCCTCTCCCCTCCCACCAGGATTTCTGGCAGGTACAAAGCAGACAGCATGTGCTTTGATTAGTTTGTGCTTCAGACCTCATAATACGCACTTTTCATGTGAAAGGGACAGTGTACACTCACCTCTTCTCCCTGCTCCTCTAATAAATATTCCTGAGTGCTCTCCTTGATCCTCAGCCTGAAGGATTTATTTCAGAACTCCTGAGTTTGGCTTGTGGAGAGAACAGTCCTGGGGGTAACCATTAATACCTGGCTCTTTTAACAGGAGCTGCTTTGAGCAAAGCTCAGATGTGTGTCTCCCTGCCCTCCTTGTTTCACAGTGTCCTCTGAGGCTTCTGTCTTATTTTGCAGCTTGATGAGACTGTGGTAGAGCTGGCTCTGTCAGAAAACAGTGTTTTCCCCTTGAGGCTGCAAAGTTAGTTTGATTCTCTGGCCGAATGCTTTGGGGAAATGTCACCTATTTGAAGGTGTGTAGCTTTGGGAAAGGTTACACTTGCAAACTTGAGTTTTTCAAGTTATTGAATTATGTAGAGTGAACTGTATTAAAGAATATGTTAGGTAGAAGATATTTAGTGTTGCAGTTATTAAAATGTTTTGTAGGAAAAAGAACTAGAAACCAAAGGGGAGTTCACTCAATATTAGTAAGTAAAGAGGAAAATATCTCTAAGCACTTGAGTTTGCCCTGTAGCTTTGTAACCTTAATGAAATCCACAGGGAAAATTAGGGGAAAATAAACAATTTGGTAATAAGCCCTCAGTGGGTGTATGCAGTCTTTTAATCCAAAATAGATTCTGGGGTATTTCTGGCTTTAATTTCTTTGATAGTTTTGCTTGTGTTAGCTTAATGCTTAATACTTGAGGGACACAAAACAAAGCTCTGACAACTCTGTCCTTGGGTGACATGGCATTAGCAGGGACAAGGGATATGGATGGAGAGAGTGGCAAGGAATATTTTAGGAGATGCTTGAACTCACTTGACTACAAAAAGAGGTAAAATCTGGATGGGACAAGCAGGTGAAGAAAAAAAAAAGAATTCTCCAATTCTTTCCCTCCTGAGAGAGGGAAAGAATTGGAGAATTGGCAAGATTTTGGTGGGTGAGTACCAAGTGTACAGCCGCAACCTCATCAACTGAGGCAATGTTTAATAATCACTTTTTATAGAGAATTAATATTTTCCTCCTTGTGTTCTTTCACATTGGGATTTCTGCCTGAGAGAAGGAGCAGTGTGTTATCAACACAATGAGTTCATCTTGGTTCTGCAGGCTGAGATGAGGGAGAGCAGCATCCCAATTTCCATCAGAGACCTAAACAGCCATTTAAATTCAAAGGTGGCAAAACTCAGCTCATTTTAGGAGCTTGATGTGAGCCATCAAGGACTCTAATTTCAATCCTCCCCATTAAATTTCAATGCAAAATGCCCCAGTGGTCCTGCAGATTGTGATTTTATTACCCTACAGAGGGCTGAGGGGAGCACAAGTGTAGACTGTCCCTTTTCCAAGGCATTTCCTCTTTGCTTTTCCTGCAGGGGTTCCTCCCTTGCATGAGTGGCTCCGCTGCCTGCCAAGGGTCGGGAAAGTCTGTGTCATTGGTTTTCTGGGTTGTACAGAATGCTGGCCTTGCATTTCAGGTGCCCTTTGTTTGAAAGGTGGTTTGAATATTTACAGCCTTGCTGGAAGGGAGGGAATGCAGATTTCTCTTTCCAGTCTCGGGAGTCCACCTGCAGTAATAATTGCTGCCCAGGTTTTCATTCTCTGGATGTGCTCAAATTTAGAGTAAGAGAACGTGCAGGACAACCTCACCCATGTCCAGCTCTGTATTTTTGTGCCCCTCTGTTGATACACAGATAAAATAACCCCCCAAAATCAAAAGTTTCAAAAACCCCTTGATTAAACTATACTCTTGAAAGACATTATCTGCCAATTATACAGTATTATCTGCCAACAGTAAATTGAAAGCATTTTCTTAGGTCAGCACTCAGCCACCACAATATGCCATGGAGAGCCTCTTTGTGTTTGCCTGTGTTGGTGTGCAGGCTTCATGGTAAATTATCATTCCTAGTGACTCCAGATAACGTGAGCTTTCCCATGGCTAAAAGAGATTTATGAGTTTCAAAAGGTCCTTGTGCTGTTTCCATCACAGCCTCAAACACTTTTTTCTTATTTAATGATACAAAAAAAAATATATTAAAAAAGCCAGGCAGTACAGTTAAAATTACTTATTTTGCATCCACATTATAGAACTGCCTTTAAAACCTCTTAAATCCCTCAATTTTCCCCCAAGTCCCATTTTTGTCTGTGTTTCATAGTGCAGAGGGACCTCCCCTATCTCTTTTTCCTTAAAGGACTTTTGAACATTTGGGCTGAAAGGTTCAATTTTTAAATCTGATCCCGAAAGCCTTATTATTTCTTTATTCAGTTTTCTTAAAGGGAGGTGCCTGAAATCTCTAGATACATGGCTTTGACTCTTTAAAGTTTAAATCTTAAAAAATAGGAGCAAAATTTAAAATCCTCCTTTTTTCAGTTCAGTGTTTTGATGCAGACAGAGTTGGAAGTTGAAAATATTTTTAATTACAACAGCAAGCCGGTTTGCACTTGAATTTTTTAAAGGTTTTCCCTTGCCTGTTGCCAAGTCCCTTAGTATATATTTCCCTGGGTTTTCAACAGCCCTGCTTGGGAAAAGCTGCAATAATCCATGCCTGTCCTGCTGGCAAATAGGACTTCTTTTCCTACATGCCTACAGTTAACCATGAAAGAAATACATTAGTAGATGTCTTATTTTAATGTTTTCTATAACCAAAGGTGGTCAGTTGGGACTGAAAGAGAATTGCTTTGCATCCAGGTGACTTCACTCTACACTCATGGGTTTGTATTTGCTCACACAATATTGGTCACCTGAAAGTGTTTATGTTCAAAAGGAACAAAGTGAGTAACAATGATGTTTGTCAATAAAAGGTGGTTTATTCTTCATCTAAATGTCCCTTGCTAATTGACAGAATTGCTTCCTGGTTCTGCAGAAATACCTATTGTCTCTCATGGATATTTATTTTACTGTTGTTTTGGAAGGTGTAAGTGGTCACATAGGGCTGATAAATTCCTGAAGCTTTGGTTCATGGAAGTGCAAATGTGGTGCTGAAACATGAGTTACAGGAAGAAACGTGCCCAAAATGTCCTTTCCTTCTCCAGATGGAAACCCAAACTGGCAGCTCTGAGGGATTTCCCAGGAATATGTTCTTCCCAAATTAAATGCTGTGATTTCTGGAATTCCAGATGAAGTGGAGCTGCTGGGATTTAGTTGGTCAGGCTTTTCCAGATCTGCATTAGGAATGGGAGCACCAGCACTGTGTGTCCTTCTCTGCCTCTGCAGAGAAGGCATCCCTCCACGTGCAAAAATACACCTTTGTTTTTCAGATTTCCATAATTCAATATTACCATGTTATACTCCTCACTCGGCCCTGGGAAAACTATTTTAAAATCCGAAATAAAGGTAATATTTGGTGAGGAGCGTAAGGATTCCGTGGGGGTTTTCCACCAACCCTTTGTTACTTGGAAGCTGTACCATGTCCTTAACTAAAGGGAGGCTCCAGCAGCAGATCAGTTTTGGGGTGGAATATGTGAAGTTTGTGATGTATCTTTGGGTGCTTTGCAGCCAGCCTGTAAATAAAAAAAATCTCTGGGGAGTTGCCTGCATGCAGCACACGACTTTTTCCTCTAGCACGTGGGTTTGGGGAAGCTTGGTCACTGCACTGATCTGTTAAACCACATTTGGTGCTGATTGAGCTTGGAGCCTGAGTTGGGAAGGGCAGACCAAGCTCTGTATCTTGAATTTGAGTTCGTTTTTTGACCTGTTGTCAGTGTCTGGTACTGTAAGAGAATCTGCCTGTACACCTGTAACGAGATTTGTTCCACTGAGACTGGACTGGTGGCTCCTCACTGAACTTACACAGCCATGCTTGTGCCAAAAGCAGTGAGATATTTGGAAATATTTTTATTTTTTCATTTTACATGTTAATTTGGATGTCTGCTCGTCTGTGTGCTTGTTAAATATGAATCTACTGCTTGATTTAAAAATACATCATAATTGTAAAGTGTTCCCCATGGCTTGCTCACTCGTGAATGCTCGGATTTAAATGGTTTTTTGGGGGGTTCTGCTGAATGATCTTAACCAATTACTCTGGTTTTGGGAGTGGATTTAACATGGAAATGTTATGTGGAAGACATTTGACTGTTTTAACTGGGCACTTTGAGAATTACCTTGTGCTCAGATACAAAAGGGTGTGGATAATTAATTTGGGGAGATGACTTTGTCTCTAAAAGAAGGTGGAGGTTTGGAAAGGGATTTTTCCCTGGGCGTTCTGATACCATGCATTACCTTTCTGGCTGAATGGGAGTGTGCTGGAAGGAAGGTGGGATGTGGAAAAGGGTGGTTTGAGGTGCTGGTGAGGACTGTGGGTCAATCACCTTGAACCTTGAGGGATGACAACAGTCCGTATTCTGCTTTGTGAAGTAGGTAGCTTGATTTGTTTTGTATTATTTTTCCTGGAGGTTATATATAATTCCTTGCAATAATGTTTCATGGTGGGGAGCAACTCCTGGGAAAAGGAAGCTCTGAGCCTTTCCCATAGTGGGGTGAGCTTCCCACAAAGCTCATGGAAAGCAGTCAAACACACAGCTTCTCACTGAGACAGAGGAAGATGAATGGGAGAGCTGGGAAATTTTCAAAGCTTCTGTTCTACTGCTGGGAAGATGAAAATCTGATTGATCAGGGCAGTTGTTATTTTCTCTTAAAATCAGTGAGAGAAATTCCCTTTTCTATGAGCTACAGGCAGCTGAGCACTATAGTTACAGCTTCTGTTTCCTGGGTTAGTGACAAGGAGATGCTGGTTTTAATATAAACAAATAACTTTTTTTTAACTATATTTGATCATAGTAAAGTGCAAATGGGTAAATGATTCTCCCTCTCATCTGTCTTTATATTTCAGAGACCAACTAACTTAATATCCTTTTTTATTGTTAGTCTATGGATGTGCTTTCCTCTTATGAGGATCATTTTGAGCTGTTTGATGCTGACTATGAATTTTAAGTGCAGAAAAGAAACCCATAAAAATTAATAAACTGCCTTCTGGAACTTTTTCACGGGATTCTTCGAGCAAGGTGCTAATAGCTGGTTTATGATCAATGCTGCCCAAGAGAGGCAATCAGAAGGAGAGGCAATAAATCACAGGAGCAGGTGAGATGCTGCTGGCAACACCTCCAGCAGCAGTCACAGGGAGCTGCTTTCTCCCCACATCCTGCTTCTGGTTCAAAGGAAAACCAGATGTTTGTTCTTCACATCAGCATCAATGTTGTTTTTGCTTTGGATCCATCTCGATGGAAATGGAACCAAAGCATTTTTTGAGGAAATGATATTTCAACCTGGTGTGCCATAAGCATAAATGGCTGTTACCTTGCATCTAATGAAGGCCTTTAGCATGTTGTCTGCTAGTAGTGACTGACCTCTTATTAAATTCCTGGTGCTCTCCAGGTGGTAGAGGCAGAGTTACTGGGAGCAGTTTTATGTGATCAGTTGAGCTGAACTATTTTTCCCTGGAAACTGTGGTTTTTTGGTGATCTGTATGATTATTTTTGTCTCTTTTCTTGTGGTTTCCAAGCCAGATACAGGTTAAGTTTTCATCTAAATTATTAGCTGAGCTCATCCCCACTCTGCAATCACATACAATGGTGAGTTCTCTCTCAAAAAAATAGAAAAAAAAACCCCCAAAAACCTGAGGTGGATGAGAGACATCAGCTGCAGACAGTGGAGAAGCTATGAGCTAACACCTGCTGGGATATCTCTGTAGGCTTCCAGTCACAGCAACCACCTGGTTGCCCCAAACTTTCCTTGCTCTTGGCAAGCCTAACCGTTCAACTTGATGTGATGTTTTGCCTGCTTGTTTTATTGTTGGTTAACCAGTTTTCTTTCCTTTGTCTTGTATATGATGGGATCTCCGCTAGACAGAGGTAACGGTGGGGGACAGTTGTGTAGCTGGACCCTCGTGTGGTGGTGTTTGTCGGTGGTTTTTCCTAAAACCATTCCTAAATCCAGCCTTGCCTTCACCGTGCCTGCGTGTGCTTGCATGGCCTGGTTTCCATGGAATAACCTCACCCACCCCTACTCTCCTCTGTATTAATTTAATTCTCCTCTGTGTGTGCGTGTGCCTCCTCCTACTGTGTCCTTAAAGTGGGTCACCAGCGTGGATTCCCTAACAGCTTTATGGATCCTTTTCAGCCTTTGGGGGTTCTGCACATCAAAGGGACTCGAATTTTTAGCTTAGTAAGATCTTGTGAGCTGATAAATGGAAAAGAACTGGAGCAAGAGGGAGGTTGGGTTTGGTTTTCAGGCACTCCCTGTGAGCTTGCACACAGTCGTGGTTCGGATAACTTTGATCAGACTTTATATTCGTGTCAAATGGTCCTTTCTTGGCTCCTTTCTACAACTAAAAAGCTGTCAGTGAAATACAACAATTTCCTCTTTGAATCCTGTATTCAAGTCTGAGTTTTTTTACCCCTAATCTCAAAGATTTTAAGCAAAATGGCCATAGTTTTATTTCTGTGTATTTCATCTGGGCTGAACCAACAAACGAATCGCGTGCAAATCCTTATCCCCCATTTGGGATGGGGAAGCGCCGATCTTTGCAGAACTTTTCTGAGCAGATCCAAAGGCTGGAAAAGGTCCACTGGATATGGATGGAGATAGTAGGGGTGTGTGTGTCCATGGAATGGCTTGTTGGTGCTAAGGATACAAATCAAGCTTTCCATTTCTCTGTTTAATCTGGTGCTTTCTGTGCTCTCTTTGGGGTGTGGCTCGGGCGATGACCAGAAGTTGTCCCAGGAGAGGGAGAAGTTTGCCGATGAGGACAGCATTTTCTACGCGCTCGGAGAATGCGGCCTCATTTCTTTTTCCGACTACATCTTCCTCACCACGGTCCTTTCCAGTAAGTGCAGCAGGGATTTTCCCTGCAACTCCTGTTTTTTTTCAGTTTTCAGGGTTCACAAGCAGTAACTTTCCCTAAAAGGCCTTCTTGATTGCCTGCAACTTGAGCCGAGCAATTGCTGTTACTTCATCTGGTTTAGCCTGAGCTTCCAGTGCTTCAGGAAGACAAGCAGATCGATGACTTCTGAAGATTTATTTCTCATTTTGAAATGTGACAAATTTTTTTTTAATGAGTCACTTGACCTGCTGTTCAGATCTGTAAATGGAGACGTGTTCTTGAGCCATGATCATGTGATATTCTTGGATTTGGATGAACACAGATCTCCAGCTTTTCACTGGTTTCACACCTCTCCAAACTCCCTTTTCCAGCTGTATTTTCACTTGGGTGAGCTCGGGTTTGTGAGTGATGTAATCCAATGAGGAGAGAAGTTAAGCTGTTTACATTTCAACGAGTATCATTAGATACCTTCTGTCTTTTCACCCTGCTGCACTTGACTTTCATTTGTGATATTTCCATGATCTGCTAATCTGTTCCAGCAAAGTTGTCTGCACTCTGAGTGCCAGCACTGAAAAGTTTGCTTTGCTGGCAAGAACCAGTGAAACTGAACCCTTTGATAATGTCAAATGGCATTTCTAGACTTTCTTCACGTGGAAGTCAAGCTCAAAACCTCATTTGCAGAGCTTCTCTGACTGCTTGGAAGGTCCTGTGTCATAAACAGGAAAGTCAATGGCAGTTTCTCAGCCCCATTAGGAAATGGTGGGTAAGGGGGAATGAGCCACTGTCCAAATGACGTTGTGGCATTTTATTTTGAGATTTAAAAAGAGAAAACTTAGCCATCTAATCTTGTAAGTATCTATTCCATGTTGACCTGATTTGTGGAATTAAAAAACTGGATGCTTCCCAGTTACCTGCAGAGCCCACTGCTGCCTGCCCAGTGCTGTTCAGGGAATCAGCTGGCTTAATCACTGATGTTTTGTCACAGCAACAGGTGCTTTATTCTCCCCCCCATGTTCTTGCATGTTGTAACAGGAGACATGAGAGGCAACTCTTCATTTACTGAGGATCTATTCCTGGGAAGCAGCAATGCTCAAGGTCTTGTTTGTTGTCAGATGGACATGGCTGGGGCAGACTTGTGTGTGACCTTCATGTTGTGAAAACAAACAGAGAGATAAAGCTGCTTCAAGCCAGGGAATTTGTTTTATTACTTTAATCTGCTTTTTTTTATTTGACTGAGTCTCAGAACTGGCTCTTAAGACCTTTGCTGTTCCTTTCTTACATTCATCTGGGCTGTGCCAAAACAATATCGGGTATTCACTTGTGTAACAAGGGCTTTTCATCTGAGCCTCCACAGATGACAATGAACTCTCAAACCTCTGGTATCCCATTACTGAGTGTGGTTTGCAAAGCAATCTTGCCCTTGTTTTTATGGTTGTGCTGGTTGTGAACAACCCCCTAATCGAGTACACAGCGTGCAAAATTAATTTCATGTGCTTCCACAGGCAGCAGTAAGAGAAATTGTTCTTGCTTTGCTTTAACTTCTTTGTTGTGAGAATAAAAGAAAGGGACCACCTTGCGTTGGAGGAGCAGCCAGCCTTGTTTAGGAGGCTGTGAGGGAGGGACAGGGTTTTTTTCTTCTTGATCTTGGGCTTTTGAGCGTGTCCACAATTATGGGGGAGTTAGATTAATGAGGAGATAGAAATGGCTTTGAGGAGCCATGTGAAGGGTGGGCAAGCCAGGAGCTTTCAAAAAGGAAAATTAAAAAAAAAAAAGGGGGAGGAGGAAAATAACATTCCGTGACTTTGAGGTGACTATTAGACATTTGGGGAGTTTGCTAAATGATCAGTGAAGATGGAGGAATGTGTCTGGAGCTCCCATTAAACAGTGATTCCCCAGGGGAAGAGTTTGAGTTACATTTTTAAAGCATTTGCTTTTGTAAAATAAACTCTCAACCAAACCTTGCCCTGTGGCTAAATAGAAAACTCACTGTTGCACCCCACTGGTTTACTCTCTGAATAGTGACAATTGCCTTGCAGGAATCCAGTAGTTCCTGATTCGGGGTTCTTTTCCCTAGGAAACAAATAGAATGAGGAAAGTAAATCTTAAATGTGACAGTTCAATATTGGCTTTCTCCTTGTGTTGCTTAAATAACCCAAACATTAAGGAAGTACCTGGACAAGGTGGAGCTGTAGATAACATCAAATAGGTAAAACCAAATAAGTGTTGGGAAAGGAAGGTGGCATATTGAGCACTAAGTAGGATAATCAACAAGGGGAGTGGGAGATTGCGTCTGGGGGTGGGAGGCAGGAGGGAGAATGATGAGGAGAGATCCATCATGGTCTGGTTTGGCTCATTGCACTCCAAACTGGTCAATGAGAACCTTGGGAAACAAGAAGTCCCGAGGGCTGTGTGTTGTTGTGCTCGGGTGGGCTTTGGGAGTGCTTCCCCAAACTCTCCGTTTCAGTTCTCTTCACAGCTTGACCTGAAGCTCCCTCCAGCTGAGTTCTATGAAACGGGGAGCCAGAGGGGGAGAGAGGGCAGAGAGGGCTGGAGGCTTCATTTCATGTTGCTCTCAGGCAGCTGTTTGCACATTGCTCAGAAAATGAGTCTGTCACCGTATCTTATTTACGAGCCATTTCTCACTCCAGCACTGTCTGTTCTCGTCGGTTGCTGTGTTTCTGTGAAAATTTATTTTTAAAACCACCAATAAAATAGCTTTTAGCTGCTTCAGAAAGTCAGCCTCCTGTTAAAGGCAATGAGAGCTGAGGGGCCTTGAGGAAACTCCACGGTTTCTTTTGCTTCAGCTGCTCCTGTGTTTTCAGGCAGAGGTAGAAAGATGAGCAAGTTCTGGTGGAATTTCCCCTGAATCTTTCGAATGTCTTAGGAAAACAAAGACATGGCTTCCCTGACCTGAGAGGTTTTTGCTTTGGGACTTGCAAAACAAATGGAGGAAGGAGAAAAAGAGCTTTTCCATCACCAGTGAGTGCAGTTTCCCAGCAAATGGTGTCCCTTGTCAAGGCGCACTAATTCTGCCTTCATTAACAGGTACTGAGGAGAGCTGGGCATTAAAAGAATAAATTGGTGGTGTTTCCACAGTTGGACTGTTGCTGTGTCTGGATTTAATTCTCCTGGCAGGAGGGTTAAATAGCGTTGGCTGAAGCCACAGTAATTAGCCTTTTGCCAGGGCTCTCACAGCAGACCTGCAGCTCCTTCTCCCATCAGAGCAGGCAACTGTCACTTGGGATAGATTCACTCCTGTTCTTTTTTTTTCTGTCCTGTATGTAGGAAATAAATTCCAAGCCGTCTAACTCTGGAACTTATGTTCTGGCCAGATATTGAGCTCTGTGCGTGTCCCTGGGATGGAGGGACTGGTTCTCCCACACTGGGATCTCTGGGATACTTTTGGACCATGACTGCTCTAAATAAATTATTCCTGGCTGACAGGAAAGTATTCAGCCCCATCCCTGCCACAAGTGAAATCTGTTACCTCACCAGTGTGGTTTAATCCTGCTGTGCCCTGTGCCACGGGGCTCATTTCCACAAGAAATGCTTTGAGTTTATAGGAGTATTTTTTGTTTGTAGTCCTGTTCATGTTAGTTTTATCCTCAGTCTTTTAGGACCCTCCATGAGTCCATCTCACCCTCAGTATCTGGAGCAGGGATGTCTTCCTACCTTTCTGCCAGCCCAGTCACTGGTGAGTGGCATTTCCAAGATGTATCTGAGCAGCATCTTCCAAGGAATAGCCCAGCTTCCAAACACAAGCCTGGTTGCTTCCTGGCAGAGGGAGAGCTCTGTGGTTTGGCATCCCACTTGTGCCATGCGGAAGGACAGGACAGAAATGGGAAAGATTTTTCACAATTGGTGGTTTGGGATGTTCCCAAGTGATTTAAAAACTCAGGTTAGGGCACGGGAGGCTCTGTCAGCCTTCACCTGGTCTTGTTCTGTTCATGTCTTCATCCCTTGGATTTGTGGGATGGGATGGGGCAGCCATAGCTTCCTCTGGGCAACCTGTGCCAGGGCTTCACCTCTCTCCCAGGGAACAATTTCTCCCTGGTATCCCGAGATTATGCACTTGCATTATTTCAGAGTCAATTCTGATCCTTCTTTGTGAGAATAACCCATTTTCCCTCTAGAACTGATGATATTGTGGCTCAGTGTCTCTGCTGTGGGCTCAGTTTTTTAGCTGCCTGTTACTTACATTTCTGGGTTGATTAACGTTTAAAAAAAGCCCAGTTTGGTATGATTTGGATTCACTTTTTGAAATGATGGAATAATTTGAGAGGAAAATATCTGCAACATTAGGTTTAATGGGTTTTTTTCCCTATATTTACTGCAGCTGAGGCTCAGCCATCTGTATTCTGTGGATAGCTGTCTGCTTCAGGACTGTGTTAATTGGGGATTGATTCACTTTCAGGGTACTGTGGCCTTTACACATCTGTTTTTCTTAATTTGGGGATAAATGGAAAAGAAGCAACCATAGGATATTTAACTCCAAATGACTGATTTTTCCCAGCTGAGTTTTTGATCTTTCTTCCCACACTGGAGTTGCTTGGGGAGTTACTAAGCCTTGGGAGTCAGGAGCTGCTTTGTGTATAAATTCCCACCAAAAGATGAGATATTCCATTGTTTTCAAAGGAGTAGCCAGAAGTTTTTCCTCCTCTTAAGTCACATCACCAAAAAATCACCCTGCTTTGGCAAAGAAATTCGCAGCTCCATGAGAAGGAAGTGATGGATATTCTCCAAAAATGCGTTAAGGCTTTTGTTTTCCTAAAACGCAGTTCCTCTGCTGGAGGTCAGAGGGAGAGATTTGCTGAGAAGTGTCTCCAAGTGTGGAATGTTACGTTTTGGGAAAGAGAAGATCCCAAATGAGCACAAAACCAAGGAAATGTGGCCTTTCTCATCAGCGAGCTTTTAATGTCTTTCAGAGTGCATTGCTTCTGCTGAGAGTACAGGGCAGTAAAGAGCAATTGAGTGCTGCAAATTGGTCCATTGAATAATTGAAAATAGTTTAAAATGGCATAATTGGCTTAAAGATGCCTAATCAAACCCATCTCATCCCTCAGAGCTTCCCGGGGGCTTTACCCTGATGGATCCAAGTGGGTTTTTTTCCAGCAGTCAGTGCTGCTGCTTGTTATTTGTTTGCTGGTGGAGGACACTCATCTCTCCAACATTCCTGTGTTTGGCATCTGCTTTACTTGCTCTCTTTCTGTCCTCAAATATTTGATTTTTGAATCAAATGAATCAAGAACAGTGTTAATTCCCCTTTGCACTAAATCCCAGGTTAGTTGAAAAAGCAACTTGGCATGGTGGAATTACGGATCTAAAGGATCATTTCAACCATATATCTTCCATATATCTCCAAGCTAGGAATTCACTGATAGTGGTGTGGGCTTCAGGACCATGTTTTCACTCATGTTCGCCTAATGGAAGGGATTGGGAATAGGTGATTTCTAAGCTCCTTTCCAACCCAAGCCGTTCCATGCTTCCATGTTAATGATTTGGAGGATCCTCCTGAACATCTAAAGATAGAAATAAAGCTAAAAAATAAACTGCAGTTGGTTGCCCTGACCAGTTTCTACCTCGTTGGCCAAGGGAAATCAGTGAAAATGAAACAGTCTCGATTTTTAATAATGTCAAAAAGGATGGTGAGGAGACAGCTCACACAATCAAAGAGAGCTGGGAATGCAGCAGAGCACTTGGGGAGAATCCAGGGGTGGTTTTCCCTTATCAAGACAGGCATCTTGCCATATGAAAACCAAACAGTCCTTTAAATGGCTTTGGAAACCACTGCTGGAGGAATAGTGGGTTGATTTGGAGGCATCTTAATTAAGGAGGAAAGCAGGGAATTAAGCAGGGAAATTTAGAGATGCTGCAGTTGGGAACGGTGAAATTGGGGGGCAAAATAAAAGAGGAGGGGAAAGGCTACCTTAAGCTGGGCAATCTGGTGTCTGCTGCATTTATGGTCTATAAGTTTGAGGGATGTAAGTGCAGGAAGAGGAAGGGAAATGGAGGTTGTGCAGGCTGAGGTAATTGGCAAGGCGGGCACAGTGGGATTGTTTGCTGTCAGGGCAATCTTCCCACATAAATCCTGGTCAGAAGCATCACAGCCAAGGGGAGAGGCAGAAATCATCTCACCCTGGCCCCATAAATCCAGTGCTGGACATCAGGGATGTACATCTCTAATGAACATTCTTTCCTGAGCAGGAATGGGATGAGCTAATTGTCTCGGGCGCCCTCTGGTTCCCCTGGCTCAGGGTCACATTGTTCGGATTGAAGTGTCATTACAGGTAATTGGAGCTGGATATGTAGATCAAAGGAAGAAACCAGCCATGTCATTTATTAGCTGAAGGAATGAAGTAATTGAATTTGCCAATTTAAAGCCACCCTTCCCTGTCTTTAGAAAATACTGACCCTGCAGATTTTTGATGCTGAACTGCTTGTTTAAATTTTGGAAGTGTTGTTCTCCTCTGGGGCTTTGATAGACTGCTCATGGAAATGTATGTTTGGAGATGGAAAAGGAGAGAAATGGCCCTTGTGAGGGACAAGTGAGTATTTTAGTCTGTTCACCATGTGTCTGCACAAATGGGATGTGCTATTATATATTTCCTTAAAAAGCTGGGGGTGGGGGGGGAACCTAACCTGTGACAGTTTTTCAGAAGGAGTGACAAATTTCCCAGTCTTTCAAATAAATATCGTTATACTCTCGTAGAGAAAATGGGGTAAGAAATAAGTGTTGATTGCTCTTTTTCTAGAACCTTGTCACTCGGTGAGAGTTTTGTCTGTTCCTTCTCTTCCTCATAGAGGAAACATCATTTCCACAGTGCCAGATTTTGGGGCTAATAAGAAGGAATTGCCTCCAGGCTTTCATGCAGTACTTGCAATTAAAGTGAATAAAATTGCAGGTGTTATGGCAATATTAAGGGGGTAGTTGGAAGCTTGTTGCTCTTCAAAAAAATGGGGAATTAATCACTGGAGATGCTGGATGGATACAGTGGAGGCTTAATCCCTTAAATTCAGTGTATCATTGGAGAGATTATGGGGCCTGGCTGTCCCCAGGTCAATTAACACTGAGTTAAGGACAGACAGCTAGTGGAGGTGTCCTCCTCCCAGCAGGCAGGAGGGAGGGAGGAGCTGTGTGGGACACAGCAGGGCTGTGGGTGGAAGGGGGGGTGACCCACCACGTGCTGCTGGCCAGTGGCTGTGGTCACAGGAGACGTTCCTCCTGCACGTGGTGTCTGGAATTCCAAGCCCGAGTAATTGGCAGGGGGAAATTGGAAATGCAGGGATGATAACAGCAGGACCCCACGTGTGCTGTGTATATCAAGCAGGTAGTGACAGGCTGTCCCTGCCATCAGCCTCAATGCCCTTATTCATCTATTTTGGGCACAAAGTGTTTGGGAAAAGGGGACTCACTAACTTGTCTGGTGAATCTTTTCCTGATAAAGTGTTAATCGTTATTACAGCAAGGAGAAAACGCCATGTAAAAGTTTGGAACTGGAGCTGTAGCCAACATCCAAAATCCAGTTCAGTTCTTTCCATATTCGCTTCCTTTTGTCTGAGTGATTCCTCTTTGTCTCCTCTCTCCCACCCCAGCTTGGGAAGTGCCTTCCCACAGGAAGGATGCAAAAATTCATTACTCGTTGAGCATCCACAGGAAATATTAAAAGTTGATTGCACAGATGAGGTTAAAGAGGGATGAACCTCACCAGTTATCTACATTAGATTTGGGTGGGAAATGAAAAAGGAGCTAAGTTTTAACTGATCATTTAAGATGACAACCTTAGCATTAGTTATAGCCTCGAGGATTCCCTAGAAATCCCAGCAAACACCACAAATCCGGTAGGAGGTGTGTATTTGAAAGTAACAGAGCATGATAAATCCTCATATATTAACTTAATTTGGGGAAAAAATTGTGGCGCTGCATCGTAGCTTCCAACGGTGATGGGTTTACAGAGCCTGAAATGGAAATGTACTGAAATTCCGTGGTGGGATGCAGGGAAAAGAGCGTGGTTGGCTGGGAAATGATGCTTTTGCAGTTCTGACTAAATAAGCCGTGACAGCACAGACTAAATGCAATGAAAAATAAGGTACAGTGGCGTCTCAGCTCGTGAGCTCCAGCCCACACTTTATCTCAATGTCATGACTGGACTGAGACAGGGTGGTCATGATTTGTTTAAATTTATACAGTGAGGCAAGAGCTGAGAGCTGCCCGGATTCCAGGTCTGCTCCTCACCCATGGGAAACACAGAGAGTGCAGTGCCTGAGGAACATCCTCTGGCTAAACTGGTATTTGACTGCATGGAACAGGCTGGAGCTCTTGCTGCAGCATCCTTTTCTGTTAATTGTCATTAGAAATACCTGATAGCATCTTGCTTTCCAGCTTTTTCCACCTATAAATGGAACGAATGTTCCAGAAATATCTCTTCCTCACGACTCCTTGTCAAGACCTTTGGTAAAAGGAGCACCATGAAGCTCATGGCTAGAAGCTCCCAAGAGCCCCATTTCCATACAAAAATTGAAAGAATTAGACAAAATTGCTTTTGGAAAACGTCATTCAGAACTTTTACCTTTTTTTTTAGTGAGCTTTTGTAGCTTTGTTAACTGTTTTTTTGTGTTTTGTTGGGTTTTTCATATAGCTCCCCAGAGGAATTTTGAAATCGCCTTTAAGATGTTTGATCTGAATGGTGACGGCGAGGTGGACATGGAAGAATTTGAGCAGGCAAGTTGAACAGTCAGTGCTCTGGCATCTTAGCCATAAGCACAGCATTCCTCTGTGATGTTACTGCCTTTTATATTTGGGGTTAGTGCTGGTTTGCACCTTTCCCTTCTGTGCTCTGTTGTGTTGCTTCAGTGCCTGCTGTTTGTTTCTTTAAACTGGATATTTCAAAAGAAAAATTTTCATTCAACCAGAACAACTAGAAGTACAAACTCAGGTTTCCTATGACTTTGTCACCAGCATTGAAGACCAGGCTGGGTGGGTCTTGGAGCAACCTGGTCTAGTGGAAGGTGTCCCTGCTTGTGGAAGAGCGTGGAACTGGATGAACTTTAAGGTCCTTTGCAACCCAAACCATTCCGTGATTCTGTAACATTTCCTTACAAAAAGTCACCTTCAAGGTAGACAAACAGCTTTTATTCACTCTGCTGATAAAGTGGGCTTTTGATCCTACTGCCTTCACAGCTTCTGCTGAATTCCTTAACTTTTGTCTTCAGAGAATAGCCAAGGTAAGTCTGCTTCAGAGGAGGATTTATCCACTTATTGCAGTGTAATCCAAAAACATGTTATTGATAGCATATTTTCATTAGTCCTCTACTTACAAGGCTTCATCAACAGGGGCTTTGCTGCAGGTTTTAATGAGTTTAGCCTTCATGTCTGATACTGGTGAACTCTTTCTATAAGCTGTGATTTATGGTTGTGTCCAAGTGAGAATAAATTGAAGGCTCCAGCTGTCAGTGGGGAAAAGATTTGCCCTCCCCAGGCAGAAGAGCGTGATTTTTCTTGCCTATTTCTAGCCTTAAGATATTGGGTATTAAGAACTTAGAAACACCCTGAAATCACATCCTGAATCACCTATGTGTGCTATTCATAAAGGGAAGTTTAAATGCATTTACAAAGTGCTACCTGAGAACAAAACATCCCAGGAGAATCCAGGGACAGATTCTTACTCATCAGTTGGCTCAGTGAGTAATTAACTGCAGAAGAGTCTCTACAAGGTCACTTTTGGGGCACTTGCTATAAATGGGAAGAACCAGTGGCAAAGGAGGTCTGTTGAATTACCCTCCCTTTCTAATCTTCTGCTGTCATCCTCCTTAAATTATTACCTGTGTGTACGATGCCATCATCACGAGCTTGCTCCAGAGCCATGGAATATATCTGGGTACGTGCAGGCTTTTTGATGCACACTTTGGACTGTGAGGAGACTGGAGTGTGTTTATCTGCAGTCTGATATCACTCCACTCGACAGCTCAAAATGTAAACCTGAGGGTTTGTTCATGTTCCTTCCTTCCCCCCAGTAAAAATCGCTGTTCTTCCTTCTATCTGAATGCTACATGGACATAGCACTCCACTGCAGCTATGTGATCATCTTCAATAGTCCAAAAAGTGATTTATGGTAGTTGTGATGTTCTAGCATGAAATCAGTTATGGAGATAGATGAATTTAAGAAAAGCAGAGAACGATTAACCTCCTACTAAAATTGCTGTGATGCCAAGGTGCTAACACAAGTGTCATGTTTGGCTTTTTTATTGGAGCCATGTAAAGTGAAAAAGGAACATTGCTAAAGCATCAATGTTTCTTAATCGCTATGAAGATGAGGGTACAAATTTGAATTAAATTATTTCAAATCATCCAGTAGGCCAGGGGAAGTTTTATATACATTAAAATCACATAAGCATCCCTAGGAAGGGGAAGGTATTTTTGTTAAGCTGGTTACATGTGTCACTGCCTGTATAGAAAGGAATAAAGTTCCTGGTTAGGATCAGAGTATTGGGGTGAAGGCTGATCCTCCAGAGCCTGAGATTCAGAGGGTGAGGGAGCTGTTCTGGAAAGTGGGAAGGTATCTGTGAAGATTCTGATTTGCTGCAAGAACAGACACAGCTCCAGTGGGAGGCACATATATCTCATTATGCAAGCATATAACATTACAAACAATTGTTTATAGGATAAATCCTCTTTTTCACTCTCATATGGAAATACCTGTAAATCTTACCTGGCAGGAGGAGCTGGAACTGGCCCTCTCAGGGGATTATGCAACAGTTTAAAAGAGCAACATCATTCTGGGGAGAATGGATGGAAAAAAGGGGGGAAGAAAAGGACCATCAGGGAAGCATCATTCCATCCCTGCTGGCTGGGAGCACGTGGGAATGAACTTCCTACTCCTCCCTCACACGTTGTCTTTGGAGGCAGTCAACAGCGGGTCCTCCTTCTTACTGATGCTTGAAAACCTCATCAGGAAAGAAAATTACTTCAGTAATTTTGCTAATATGTGACTAAGTTGGAGGCTTTAACTACCTAGTAAAAAGAATGCTGAATTTCTTCAGGCCTTGCTGAAGAGTTTCAGGTTTTTTTATCCAGTTGAGGCGTGTGGTTAGTGCTTAGTCCTGAATAATGTGGTGCCTACATTAGCATTGCCTTCAATTTTTCATCCTTTGCCATGTAAATTGTTAGTTTACTCCTCTGTTTTTAAAGAAAGGCTGGCTGAAAAGTAGAAAACTCGCAGGCAGTGTTACTGGTGATTTCTTTTTGAGTCTTTTACTATTTTAATTTTTTTTTCCTCCCTCATCTGGTACAAAAGATGAAACATCACAAACACTTAGGCTGAGATATGAACCAAAAACAGTGGAGCATCTCAGAGCTCCACATCCTTGCACGATTGATGAGCTGTGGGTGAGGGCAGCTCCTTGCAGTGGTGCCTGCCTTTCTGGGTATTAAAAGGATTACCCAAAACAGGGACTGGTTAAATCATTTTGGCTCCAGTGCCCACAGGTGGATTTTCAACCTGTCTGACACTTGTTACAGATGGGAGAGGAAAAGAGAGCCATAGGATTCCATATAAATAACACCCAGGAAAAGCTGCTCTGTGGAGCAGTCTGCAGTGTGGTAAACACTCATGCAGAAGCAGGGGCAGTTTTCCAAGCTGGCCATAAATTGCCTTGCTTCAGACAGTTTATAAATATTTGTCTCCAAACTATGCGGCACTCAGAGCTCACAGTTTACAGTGGAGCACAAAGCAAACTAAGGATTTGCTATTTACAGTGCAAAAATCAGAGAATTCCTGAATGGTTTGGTTCGGAAAGGACTTTAAAGATCATCTCATTCCAACTCCCCTGCCATGGGTAGGGCCACCTTCCACTATTCCAGGTTGCTCCAGGTTCTGTCCAGCTTGTCCTTGAACACCTCCAGGGATGGGGCGGCCACAGCTTCTCTGGGCAACCTCTGCCATGGCCTCACCACCTACACAGAGAAGAATTTTCTCTTGATATCCAGTCTAAAGCTCCTCTCTTTCAGTGTAAAGCCATTACTGTTGTAAACAGTCTCTCTCCATGTTTCTTGCAGGCTCCCTTCAGGCACTGGAAGGCCACAATTAGGTAACCCCACATCCTTCCTCACATCAGAGTGACCAAAAAGCCTGAAAAACCTCTTTTCTGTGCTTTTTTCTCCCTCTTGATTTTCTCCTTAACTTGCTTTTCCTTGTAGTAGAAGAACAGCCAGCAGCCTCTAGTTGGGATGCAGCGTTTCCAGCAAGGTGAACCCACCAGCAACAGCACAGCGTTTTCCTCCAGAGCATCCCCTTTGGGGCTGTTCCAGCTCTCACTCTCATTAGGAAAAAACTGAACACACTCAATACCACAATAACGAGGTTCTGGCATCCTTGTGACAGCTGGAGCTCCTGGCAGCTGCTTTTCTTCCTCCCTTCCAACTTTTGTCGGCAGGGGGAAGAGGCTGATGGCAAAGCAGCAGTGTTTGCTGGAGCTTTGGGAAGTCTGGGTTGTCAGGTGGCTTTGTTCCCTCTCCTTTTTCAAACTTGTTGCCCTTAATATCGATCCTTTTGCTGCCTTGTTGGAAGAGATCAGTTACTACACAGAGAATAAGCCTGGCTTCTCATATCCCAGCAGTAATCACCCAGATGGACTTGGATAGTTTAGTGAGATACTTGAGGATGGAGAGAGGAGATGGCTGCATTTGGCTTGGCTGCCCCCTTAAATTTGCACAGAACCCTTAAAATAACAGGCTGTCACATCTTTCAAGCTCAACCTTTTGGCATCTTTTATGGGGTGGGAAAGTACTCTTGAAGAGCCTTTTGTGCTGGGTGGCACAGCCCCAGGGATGGAGGAACTTCCAGCTGTGACAGAGAGCAACAGGCAGCAAGGAGAGGGTGCCCTTGGGTTGAGAACCCCAGGACTTGTGCATGAGTGGGAAGAAATGTGGTGTGAGCTGACTGAGGTGGGTGTGAGCTCACAAGGATGGGCAGTAAAGGAGTGGAAGCTCTAAAACATTTGAAGAGGTTTTTTTTTCCCCACAATTGCTGCAGCTTTCTCACCTTCTGGGATTTTGCTGGGAAGAAGCTGCCCTGCTGACCATGGGTAGGATCAGCACTAGAATGTTTGTCTGCCAACTGACTGAATTGTTTCCTAAAACTCATTTTAAGCATTTGATTCTCTTCTTTCTTTAAAGTGGACTGAAAAAACCAAAGCCTAGGTTGGCCAGAGAGGTTGTGGACTCCTCATCCTTGGAGATGTTCAAGGCCAGGCTGGATGGGGCTTGGAGCAACCTGGTCTAGTGGAAAGTGTCCCCTGCCCATGGAAGGGTTTTGGAGCTAGATGGTCTTTGAGGTCACTTCCAGCCCGAATCATTCTGTGATTCTTAAGTTCAGCCAAATTTTTGAATTGTTGTGTCTTCTGCGAATTATTTTAGGAGGAAAAGAAAGGAGGACGACACAGCTGAGCGTGGAGTGTGTCATACTGGCGTTTGACTGGCATTGTTTTGATTGTGACATCCTCCCTGTGGGTTTTAGGTGCAGAGCATCATCCGCTCCCAAACCAGCATGGGCATGCGCCACCGGGACCGCTCCACCACCGGGAACACCCTCAAGACCGGCTTCAACTCCGCCCTCACCACATACTTCTTCGGGGCAGACCTGAAGGGAAAGCTCACCATCTCCCACTTCCTGGACTTCCAGCGCAAGCTGCAGCACGACATTCTGAAGCTTGAGGTTTGGCGTGGGTTTTTTTTTGGACAGGGGAGGGCACTGCAGCATGGATTGTGCTGCAGGGTGGGGCTTCTGGAGGAGGAGCAAGAGCCTGGGAAGGGTACAGAAGGAATATCTGCAGCTGTGACTGGCAGATCCAGCCTCTTCAATTTCTGATGAGCATTTCAGTGCCTGTGGCACTCCCCAGGAAACATCTCCAGCATTTGTTGGTGGCTGCTCTTGTGAAGTTGGAGCAGCAGCTCCAACTTCAGGGAGGTTGTGTGTGTCCATTGGCGCTGCTGACTGAGATGATTTAAGGGAAAAACGAGAGGTTGTGAGTGACCTGTTGCTACCCTGCTGAGGAGAGTTGGTCTTAGTCCTAATCAGTGAACTGGGCCCTAAAGGACCAGGATTTATAACATTCCCAAAACTCTTCGTCTCTGCATTTGTCCCCACCTCTTCTGTTTGCTTCATTATTCTGAAGGTTTCTGCTGGAAACTGTTCAAGGCTGGTTTGAATCCTCTCCTAAATAAGGGGTCTCTATAATGTGACCTCTGTTGTTCAATTCTGGATGTTTTATAAGAAATGTTGTCCATCTCTTCTGTATTTAGTCTCCTTTTTAATTTGCATTATCCCGAGTTTAAAGAGTGGCTCCCAGCCTCCTGCTCCTAGTCACATGACCTGAATTTAAGCATCACCCTTCAAAATTTGGTTCTTTGGAATAAAATCAGTACAAGGACAGCAACAGGGGACTTGTTGGTCGGTCCCAGCTCCCAGGAAGAGCTGACTCAGTTGGAAATGGTGCCCATCACTACATCAGGCTCCAAGGTTCAGCCTGGCTTGAGCAAAGCCAAGCTTTTATTTGCATAGGAAGTCAGGATTTGAGCACAAGATGATGCCCCCAGCCTGTTAAGACAACAGTATTCAGAGCTCTGTCACTTTGGTCTGGTGTATTATTGCTCACATGCTCAGGTTGTGTGATCAGCATTTTATTAAGTTCTTATCGAGTGTCATTGCAATTCAAAACTGAATTTATTCCCTTTTTTATTTGGAGCTTACAAATCTGAGTAAGAAGCTGATCCAAGGACTGATTAATTTATTTTTGTGAAGGCAATTGCCCAGTTCACTGCCTTTATTTAAAGGCCATTAAAGCAGGTGGTGTGGCCCTGCCTTTGCAGGGGGAATAGGCTGCCCAAAACCAATGTGAACTGTGTCACTTCCTCAGTGCCTCTGCAAATTGAAAGGAATAAAATACTTTTTAAGGTGAAGAAACATCAGCTGTTAACTTGAATGCAAAGGCAAGAGTAACAGAGATTATTCTATGCCCTGGTTTTTCCACTGCCATATTCACTCCAGGGGCAGGCACTGAAGTATTCCTGACTCTGTTCTCCCTCCACAGGTCCCCACTTCCCTCATTAAGAAGCAAAGGGGATTTTTTTTTTCTTCAGTTTCATGATACTTTTGTTCTTCTTTTTCTGCTGGGACAATTTATTTTTTTGATTATTTCAGTCAATTGTGCATCTTCCTGGCTAATAGTAGTTGCTTTTCTAACAGGTTATTTATAACTGAGGGCAATAAAAGATATTTATGTCTGGGTAAGTTACTGAATATCATAAAGGCATCATCACTCACTCCCTGCCAGCACCCTTGAGCACAGCACCAGGCTGTGCTTGGCATTCCTGATACTCATTTCCAAACATTGATGGTTCTGTTCTGCCAAACTTAACTTTTCCCTGAGTTCATGCTACTAGAGCCCTGATTTTCCTGTTCATAGCTCTCATTGATTTAGGCAAAACAGGCCTATTTCTGTCCTCAGCATTATGCAACATGGCTTCTCTCCTCTTCAGCTTTTATCTCTTTTGACTTGATCTCCCATCTTTCCTCCTTGCTTCACATTTGATGTGTTTGTTCACAGTTAAGAAGCTTTTCGCACCGGTGTCTGGTGGGTTTATGTTGTTCCTTTCCCAGGGAGTGCCCTAATGAACTCAGCTACTTGAAAAGCACCATAATCCAGAGATGAGATGTCTCTTGAGAAGAGAAGGATTTACTCTGACCCATGTAAATCAGGAAAATGTGAGAAGTGGTGCTCAGCTGAACTCTTGTTCCCTCATCTACTCATCCTTTGCTGGCTCAGTAAAACTGGAGCATGGTCTGAAGCTGGGATGTTGATCTGAAACCCAGTTTTTGTTCATGTTCAGAGCTCTGGGGAAGTCCTTGGGGAAATGCAAGTCAGGAGAATCTCCTGGGGCTGGTGTAGACCCCGAGTGACCCGAGGCCTCTGTTCTCAAACTGGGATGCTGGCTTTGTCTCTTCCAAAAGAAAGCTACTTTAAGAAAGACCTTTTTTATTAAAGCTGTTTTCCCTTCAGCTCAGATCCAAGCATTTCTACAGTTCATACACTTGAGCTGTTTTCTGCTGACTGAAGGTGGAACAATAGTTTCTGACCATCTGAACCCACTTTATCTTTCCTCTTACTGATTTTGGTTCTTTCTTTTTTTATCAAAATATCCGTGCATATTTCTTGCTAAGATTCCACAGAAACTCTCACAGAGGAATTAACTCAGACAAAGCCCTGAATATTTCAATAGTCCTTATGGCTGAAGTGCTGACAGCAGGTTTAAGTAACCGTGGCCTTGTGTTTTATTCTTCTCTTCTGCTTTTTTTTTTTTTTAAATGCAAGTGTATTATCCATCATTTTATGGAGACTCAGCAGTCAACTCAGTTGCAGGAAGGGAAGGATGAGGAAAGTAACCAGAGCCAGAGGTAGAGGAGAAGCTTTTAATGTCTTATTTCAACCTTTTGGGGTTTGGGTGCTTGGAGAAAGCTGTGGTCAGTTCTTTGGGTTATGGGGTGGCTCTGCTTAGCTAAGGCTGAGCCACAGGAACCAGCCCAGAAAATGGGGCTCCTGGTAAGGTCCTACAGCCAGAAGTCCTTTTTTTCCTGTGGCTTACCTTGACAAAGAGTGACAAGTTTGTCTGGACAGGCTCTGCAGCTCTCACATGTCCCCTTGGGACAGGTGGTGTTGGGCTCTTCCTTTGGTCTTTGAGTGAAAGTTCTCTGTGAGTTTGGAAGAGAATAGGAGTTGACATCATCGTTTATGCTATTTCTGCTTGTTAGTGCCTGTCCCAGATATTCCTGTGGCCTTGGTGGACCAAAAGGAGTCCCAGCCAGCCTGTGGGCTCTTCCAGTCTAAATTTTTTTAGGATTCTGGAAGTGCATGTAGAAAAGATGTGCAAGCCCTTTGTTCTCCATGACTTTGTCACTCCTGCAAGGCAACCCAAAACCTGCTGATAGCACTGATTTAATCTCCATATTTTTCCTTTTACCCAAGGGTTAAGGATGCCCCAATGTCCCTCCCAAGAAAAGGGTCTTCCAAGCAAAGTAAAATGGGATTCTGTAAGAATATGGCAAATGTACAAGACATCATTGCTGTCATCTGGAAAATTCCTTATTTTCTGCGTCTGTTCTGTGACAGGTGATGTGGGAGTAACTTCTTTATCCTGGAAATTCCTGTTTTCATGGCCAGTGCCAATACAGTTACTGCCTGGTTTGGTTTTTATGAAGAAAGGGTGATGGATGCTCTTCCATCTGCACACACCTCATTAGAAAGTCCTAGATCCTTTGGGATCTCAGGCCTGTCTTAACAAATACTCTGGTTTCAGAAGGCATTTCTGATGCTGCTCAGTTGGGTTTTAGGGTAATAACTTAAATCTGTAAGTGCCTTTCTGAATCCCAGTGTTTTAATAGTTAGTCTCAAAGTAATCCTGCAGCAGTTATTAAAAACTGCTCTGTTGTTACCAGCTTACTCAAGATTTTTTGGGATTCTGCCTTGTTTTTTTATTTAGGCTGGCAGAGCAATACAGGTTTTCAGTGATTTGTTAACACAGGCAACAAAGCTTGCAGTAATGAGTCACAGATCTTTGTTTCTGCTGCAGTTATTTGGGGGGAAAATGAGTAACTTAAGTAAATTGTTTTGAGTAGCCTGAAAAATGAAGTCTGACAGTGTCAGATTGGCTGAGCTTTGTAAGGAGGGGCCCAAAACTTGGACTTTTTAGAGGTCAGTTTGCTGTCAAACTTATACAAGACATTTTTATTTTATTTTAAGTCACTTTTATAACAGTCTCTGTCATGATAAACTGTGTCATCTCTCTCAAAGCTGTCCTTTACCTGCTGATCCTCTCAATTCAACCTCACCACTGACCCAGCCCCTGTGGGAACAATGATGGGGAAAGTCACATTTTCCCTTTTTCCTCATGAATTCTGCCTTTTCAGCAGTCCTGTAATGAATTTTGTGTATTTACATAGTTTTGTCAGTTCAACACCTAGTTCTGTATCTATATTCTGTATATCTAGAAGTGCTGCTTTAGTTCCAGATTTGCTTTCTCTTATTTCGCATGATCCTTACATCTGAAAAGCCAAACCAGCACTAGTAGAATTGCCTCTTCAGTAGGGCAATTAATGGCAGGTACAAAAGTTGTTTGTGTTCTTTGTTAGTGCTTTCCTGACCTGGCTGCAGGGGAAGGAGAGGAGGGTGGGCTGATGGCTAAATACAGAATGCCTAAAGTGTGCCCCATGAGTCCTCTGTTTATCCCAGAGGATGAGTGTCTGCGTCACTGTTGTCAGGCCCTGACTAGATAAAAGGCATGTTGATAACTAATAACCTTTAAACAGCTCTGGAGGAAAAGAAGATCTGGATATGGCGTATCCTCCATAAGTACTTCTTACTTACTAAAGTCAGAGGTGGACAAAGCCATGATGGATTTAGTGCCAAGGAGAGGGAAGTTGCTGGGAGACCCTGCAGACCTACATAGTCCTTCTGCATCTCCCATGGTAGGAGTTTAGAGACCAGAAGTGAGGCTGGTGTCCCTGCCTTTGTTGGATAGCCATGAGAGTGTGGCAAGTGACAGAATTTTGTGACATGTCCAGTTAAAAGTGGGATCATCCAACAACTGTGAATAGTTTCACATCAGGGAACTCTGTAGTTAAGGAGGCACAGTCCAGCGTACACATATATAATGTGGGAATTTCTAGGCAGGCAGTGGAAGTGTTTTGGACAGCTCATCCTGGTTTTGACAGCATTCAGAGCTGGCAGCCTGCTTTTGTCTTGGCATGAGAGTGGAAAGGGTCACGTGAGGCTTTCAGGTTGACTGCACCATCTCAGTTAGGTTTGGGGAAAAGCTGGCACTCAGTTCTTGTCCAGTGTCAGCCAAAGCCTTGGGAAGAATTCAGAGTGGAGCATTGGTATGGAAAAAAAGAAATCTGAGGATAGGGATAAGTTATGAGGCCACGGCATGTGCAGCTTAAAGGAAAGACAGAAGGGAGATATAACTGTCCCAGTAAACACGAGGAGTCACCATAAAGGAGTCTGAGGCAAGTCATTTTCATCAATCAGGAACAGCAGAGCAGGTAATGAAATGCCTAAGTGTGCACCAGGGAAAGTTTAGTTGAGATCCAAGGCAGGTTGAATTTCAGTCCCTTTTTCCATTAAGCAGGGGGAATGTTGGTGGGTGGGGGGTTCTCTGTCACGGGTGAGTTACCGAGAGCTGGTCTTTGTGCCTCAGTCAGAAGATGCCATAAATGCTGTTCCTAACTGATTCCTCCCTCCTCCAAGTGAGGAAATTTGCACCAGAGAAATCAAACCCTCCCAGTGCCTCACTCTGAAAGGCAGAGGAAGAGTCTGTGGGGTGGTTTGGGGGGGCTCAGGATTATAAGAGCATATTGAGCAACTGCATGTCAGTTGTAAAATCACAGCGTGTCCTGAGTTGGAAGGGACCCACAAGGATCATGGAGTCCAACTCCTGGCCCTGCCCAGGACACCCCAACAATCCCACCCTGTGCCTGAGAGCATTATCCAAACACTCCTGGAGCTCTGGCAGGCTCCCTGGGAGCCTGTTCGATGCCTGACCACCCTCTGGGGGAAGAACCTTTTCCCAATATCCAGCCTAAACTTCTCCTGACTCAACTTCGCGCCTTTCCCTTGGGTCCTGTCACTGCTCACCAAAATATCCAGTGGTCCAGGAGTGTGGCAGTGAGGCTGGCATGGTGGGGCAGCTGTTTGTGAGCATGGCTGGGACAGGCTGGAACACAAAGGAGCAGCTGTGACATCCTCTTGTTTGGGATGGATGCTTCATGGGGCAACCACCAGGGGAGAAAACACCCACTGCTGCCTTGCTTGTATTTGAACCAGGAGACTTCAGTGTGGTTGATGCAGTGGCTCTGCAGGGGAAGCTGTGGAGGATTTTATTGGAATTTCTATTTATTGCATCATTAGCAGCAGTGGAAGGCTTTGCTCTGTACCAACAGGCTCCTCTGGTTTATGAAGGGTGTGTAAATCCAGTGCCGAGCTCCCGCAGTGCAGCTCCCTTGTGCGGGACACCTGCAAATAAAACCCCAGGAGTGCTATTTGGATTCATTACCTTGCCAAAGGAATGTGGGAGGGTTTGTATCAGAGTCCATGAATTAGGAAATATAAGCTATTTAAGCAGAGATGCTCTTGTTTATGTGTGCACAAACAAGTTAGCCAACAGCCAGGGAGCAGCAAAAGTTGGTGGGCAAGAGGTTGGGGATGTCTGCGTGAACGTGTTCTTGTAGCAGGTACCTGACTTCTGCCTCTTCCTGCTGGATGAACAAACACCTCAGTCCTCTTGCTCTTTCTCCCCTTTCAGGCTCTGAATTCAGAGCTGTTCTGCACCTCCACACGTTGCTGGCTGTGCTTCAGCCCTGGCTTTGCTTCTGCTGATGCAGGAAGGATGAGGAAGCAAGACCCTTTTCCCTGCTAGGCTGAATTAAACTCCTGCAAACTTATTCTTCTTGGGGAATTGAGCACCAAGGTCAAGCAGAAAATAGTGTGAACTCTTAACAGGCAGTGGGGGTGCTGTATTTCTTAATAAAACTGTGTGCAGCAGTTCCATGGAGACTTGGATATTGGTATTTTTTAGAGTAATGGCTTCACTCAGGTACTTGCAGCTCCGCTGTCCTGTGTGTTTTCCTGCAGGAGGGTTGGGAGTTTGTTCTGCTTCTGAACTTTGCTGTTATTCAAGGAGCATGCAAGATGGAAAATCTGCTCTGTTCCATGGTAGCAGGAGCATTGTCAAGGGCAGGGATGGCAGTAACAGAGCCAGGTCTGGAGAGCGGACGTGGGAGGAGATTCCTCAACTCTTCCCCCTCTCCATCCCTTTAATTTATCAGACGTGTCCTTTTTTCCTGAGCATTGCTGATTCCTTTTCTTCAGGTTTCCTTCCTGTCGTTCCCTCACTGCACAGAATTTCAAACCACAGATCTGCTTCCTGCCTGCAGGAGGATATTTTCATTCACGGGGCTGAAGTTCAGGTGCAGCCATCTTTACATAACCTTTTTTTAATCGCTCATTAAAGCGGAACAAGTGGCTGGTGATGGGAATGAATTTTTCCCCCTTGCAGGCAGCAGTGGCTTGCCAAGGTCAATGAAATCTCCAAAGCTTCTCTCCAACATCAGGTCTGCTGGGATTGAACTGCTGCTGACAGATGGACATTTTTAACCTGGCTGCTACATATTCACTTAGGCAGAGCGGGGAAAGTGTAAACAGAGAGAGCATTTGGGAGATTGGATTTTCCTCATGTGAAAATAGCTCCCATTTCTTTCATTTCTTCATTATTTTTTAAGGTAAAGAGAAGTGGTGGTCCAGGCTGGGTTTGGCATTTCCTCCTTCCCATTTTCATTCCTCCTGCTGTTGGCAGCTCTGAACATCTTTAGAGCTGCGTCTTAGAGTGGGTTTTACCGAATAATGCAGTAACTACACCTGGGGCCTCTTTGTAGGCTGCGTCCAGAGCAGGCTGAGCTTCTTCTTGCAAAACCCAGTGCTTTAGATCCATGTCCACAGAAGAAACCTTTCAGCAAAATTTTCACCCCCCCCAAAAAAATTAGTATTTTAAATCTTTAATCTTCCTGAACAAAAAGCCTTCAGAAACTTTTGCCTTCCTTTTTTCTGGCAGTAATTTGGTGCCTGTACAAACACTTCAACTTCCTCACAAATACATTAAATTTTTTTGGACAGATGAGGTTGCTGGGATTTAGGGTGATAGATTGTGTTTTCCCCTTTCTTTTTCTTTCTGTCATAGTTGTATATGCAACTTGACGAGAGATCCTGGCAGCCTCCTTCTCCAGAACAGTAAACAGAGCCAGTGCTGCAGTAGTTTGCAGATAAATAATGTATTACAGCCTGTCAAATAAAGTTTTGAGCAAATACCACTTTAAAGGGTCATATATTATGAATCAGAATATCACCCTACAAATCATTATTTCCCAGACCCTTTTGATTCCTTATTATGCACAGAGCAGCTCTGGGGACTGGTCACCTTTTTCAACTACCCCTAAACCTGATAGAATTCGTATTAGCAATATTTCTCCCGTGGATGTTTTTTTAACCTGCAGAAAGAAGCTCAAAAATCATCCCTGAACACTTCTCTCCCCATCCAAAAGTCCTTGAAGATGTATTTCTCTTTACTGTCTCAATTAGGATCGTGGCACACATACATTTATTAATTTAACATCCTTGCTTTGAGATTGTAGGGAATACATCATCTGTTTGATTGGTTTTTAGGGGAAACCTTCCTAGAAATTTAAGAGCCTGCTAAAATACAGCTGGATATTAGCTAATATGAGTGTTGGGAGAGGATAGCAAGTATATCCTTTTGGCATTGCTTTAGGGAAAGTCTGAGCTGTGTTTTCATCGTGCTGGCTCGTGTTACAGCTGGGTGTTTCTCTCCTGCACCGATGGGATTTGGTGGGTCCTAAATGCTGTCTGTGCCTGTGCCAAGTGCAGTGGCCTGGAGGTTATTTTAGCAATTTTCTTCTTCAGCAAAGCAAGAGACTCAAGCCACCAGTGTGTGTCTGGCCCAAAAATTCCACCTTAGGAAGGAGGGGCATAATCCCCAGGCATAATTTATCCTGCTTTTCCGCAGGAGGTTTTGACATCCGCTCATGGTTGTCTGATGATGCTGAGCTCTCTCTGAGGGCTTTGGTGTCCCCTCCCCAATTGCAGAGCAGGGGTTGCTGTCTTGGGCCCAGCTGGGTCTGGTGGCAGCAATCAAAAAACACTGCTCCTCCTTTTTTAAGCAGTTTTTAAAACTCCCATTCTCTGGTCAGAGAGGATTTTAGCACTGGAGTTTTGGGTAGACTGTTCCCCTATTAATACTATTGATTGTGACAAATTTATTGAGGAGGAAGGAGAGTCAGCTGGGAAGAGAAACCTTCCCCTGAGAAATGTGTGGTACCCAGACTTGGCCTTTTTCTGAGGCCATTCTGCTTCATTTCCCACTGGTGAGCCCTGCTGGCAGAAGGAGAGATGAAAGGAAACCAATGTCTGCATTTAAGAACTTCCAGCAGGTTGTTGGGTTGGTTTTTTTTCCACCAGGATGTTTCTTGTGATGGTGTCTCTGAATTGGTTTGGGCTGGATGCTCCTCAGAGCCTGGGGTTGGATTTCCTACAGAGGAAGATGGATTGAGTTAGTGGAGGAAAAAAACGGCGAAGCAAAGATATTATGGGTCTGTTATTTTGTGATGAATCCTTGTATTGCCTTTCCATAAAGTTGTGCAATTAAGGAGATGCAGAAGCAGAGAAAATTGCTTATTTGTCCTCTGCTCTCCTCATGTGAGAAAGCTTTTCTCTCAGAAGGAAGGAGAGTGGGGTTATTTGAACAAAACTGGGCATTTCATCTTACAGGGGAGCAGGAGTCTACTCACCCTGTCAGGTTTGGGGAGGAGTTTGGGACTATTTAACACGTGTTTAAAGTTGTGGATAATCTTTTAAATAACAAAAAAATCAGCGAGTACCCTGCTCTATGTTTGGACTGGCAACTGGTACAGGGTTAGCAAAGCTGGTGAAGTCAAGAGCTGCTCCCCATTTCTCCTGCCTTCTTCCCCTCCCATAGCATTCCAGGATGGCCTGGGTTCGAGGGGATCTTAAAGCTCATCCCATTCCACCCCTCTGTCACTGGCAGGGACAACTTCCAACATCCCAGGTTGCTCCAACTTCCAACGTCCAACCTGGCCGTGGGCACTTCCAGGGATCCAGGGGCAGCCCCAGCTCCTCTGGGCACCCTGTGCCAGGGTGTCCCCACCCTCCTAAGGAACAATTCCTTCCTAATATCCAATCTAAACCTCCCTCCTTTTAGTTTGAAGCCATTCCCTTCTGTCCTGTCACACTTCCTTGCTGAACTGTTCCATCAACGCTTTGGATTTCCTTTCGCGTCACGTTGGCTTTTAATGAATTTCAAAGCACAGCCTTTTCTATTTCAAGCTAATTTCTTCAGCACCTCAGGTGTCCTGGCCTGCCGGAAGAACACTGGCCAGCATTCTATCCCGTTCTCCTTGCCTCGTGCAGATGCAGAATCCACTGCTGGCACCCAGTGGCTGCGAGTGGAAGCTGCTCCGGAGGTGTTGAACTCGCTGGCCGAGTGTGTGTGTGGATTTTGGGGCTGCAATTTGGGATGGGATAGCACCCTCCCTGTCCTCTGTTTGTCCCGGTGGGATACTGGGAGCAGGAGCTGCTCCATCCCCCTCTGGATAATGCTGTGTGAGCGACTGCTTTGGCCCTGCTTTCCCTTCTTCAAGATCCATGAAAGGGAAAAAGGCTGTCAGAGGACTTGTTTGCCTGTAATAAAGCCCAGTGTGCTGTGCCCTGCATTCCCTCCTTGTAGGGTTTGGGGTTATTCCCCCCCCCATCCCACCCAACAGAAAAATAACCTGTACAGTATCATCCTGTGCATGGAGGCAAATAATCGTGATTATCTGGGAATGGGCACTATTTTTTCTGCTTTTTCAAATAGCCAGAGGATTTTAACACCGTTTGTAGGTATTGAGTACTGAAAGAAAAATTCCTGTAGGTTTTGCACCCTCCTTCATTTCCAAGTGGTGAGTTGTGTTTGGCTAGAAGACGTTCCAGAGGGTACAAGAGTATGGATGTGCCACTGCTCCTGGGCAGGGGGGTTAGGAAAGGGGGTGTCAGGAGTAGCTGGGGGTTTTCTTTCATCAGGAATCAATGGGTTTCCGCTCACAAATCCTTTGAAGCCCAGTTTCTTTATGGATAAACAGAATCTCTGACATACCAGAAAAAAAATAAGCAGAATTCTCTCCCTGAAATTTCTCTTTAAATTACATACCCTGTTTATCCCTTCTGTAATTAATTTAAATGCATCTGACATCTTGCTTGGAGGCAAGATTTGAACTTTCTTCATCCCTCACTGCGATGCTGTTGCTTTTTCTCAGTTCAGTGGTGGTTATATTGGAATTTGGGAACTGGATGTGGACCAGCTCTCACTTCCCAGCCCTTTTCTGGGCTGACCTTTGCAATGAGCACCACTGTACGTGACAGTGAGCATCTGAGTGTTCTGTTTGATGTTAGAGATGTTAATTTTTAAATTATATAAATAATGAGCAGCAAAAATTCCATCGTTTCCAGGCTTTTTTTATTCCTTGTGAATAGTTGTGTGGCATATCAGTAGAAAAATGAAGATAAAAAGTATTTTAATTTTTTCTTTCTGGTCTTTTTTGCATCTGGTAGTGCAAAGCTGACCACAACCTGAAGGTTTAGTTCCAAAAAAACTGCAAGGAGCTGATTCTTTATTTCTCCATCTGCAGGGAGCTGTGCTACCCTATGGAGCTGCCCAGTGCTTGATCCTTAATGCAGTGCAGGGAGAGAGGGGGCTGATGAGCTTTCAGACACCAACTTGAGATTTTCTAAGCGTAGTCACCACTTAGGAGGTTGATCTGAGATATTTGGACCCATTTCCTAGCCTTTAATTAAAGATGCTACCTAAAGCTCTGCTAAAATTCAGGGTATTTTAAGGCTGTTGGTAGAAAAATGCTGGTTTGTGTCTCTGGGGATGAAATTAGGAATATTGCTGCAGAAGAAAGCATCAGTGGTGCTTTTGAAGCAGCACTGACAGCAGATTTTTGTGTCCCAGGGGCATTTTCTTTGCATTCTCCAGGCGTGGCAGAAACTACTACTTTGGCTTTTTAATGAAGAATATTTCCAACAACTGAGTTTTCCCTCTCCTTTTCCCAGCACAGGAGAATGGAAGAGGCCCACATTTTGCATCCTGAGTGATGCCCAAAGCCTGTATCAGATGACAGTAAAAATCACCATTTTCCCAAAAAAACTGTGTGGGCCACTCAGGTGAAAGCACAAGGGGGCTGAAGAGCAGAATTTTCCCATTTGGGATCTCCCTCCCTCCTGCCAGAGTCCCCCATACAAATCCCTCCAGCCTTGGTGCTCCACTTGTCAGGAATCCCTTGGTTTTCCACTGGGAAAAGCAACCAAAATCTGGTTGATGTGGTAATAATTAAAAATTCATTAGCGCTGAAGAGTGGCTGAGGCAGGAATGGTCAACTCAGCAGGCAGCAGAGTGTCAATCGCTGGTACCACGTCGTTCCCCGTGAGCTGAAAAATTAGTTTTGTTGTCAAATGTCATCTTCCGGCTTGTGATCAGCTGGAGCTGTGTTTCCTGGTAAATTTGAAGGGTACAATCTATCCCAAATAAGTGTTGAGATCTGTGAAACTGAGTGAAAGCTAATGTTGATGCTTGTAGATTCACAGAGGTGGGGGAAGAGGAAAGATGAAATCCCCGTTATTCAGTGGGCAAAGACCTGGTGCTCCCACCCAGCACCTTCCCAAGCTGGGGAATGGCTCTTCCCTCCTTCCCTGTACTGGAAGCCAGGAGACAAACTACTGCAGGAGAGATGGACTAGTGGAGAAAACCTTTCTCTGCCCAAGGGCTTTTTGGAAGTTCTGCAGGGGCCTCACAGCAGCATTTGTAAGAGTCAGGGACTGGAAGGGTCTGAGGATGAGAACTTGGGGAAGGTGAAGCCTGGAGACATCCATGAACCTTCCCTTGGTGGGACACTGGTACAGGCCTCGGAGCAGAGAAGAGTAAAATTGGAAGACCTTTGCAAAACTTCTCTTTGGTTTATTAACCACTGTCCCTATTTAGAGCAGCCCAGTCCTGTGGGATAAAACTGGGAGGGTGAGATACAAAGGCTTCTCCCAAGAGCTGTCCAAGGAATTGCACGTAGGGAGAATGTGGAGAGACAATCCTGGGGAAAGCAGATACTGGAGCACATCAGGACTCCTCCTTCACCAGTGTTTCCTGCGATGTTAATTGTTTATGGTGCCTTTTTAATGCTTCATACCTCAGGTGGAGCTTTCTGCTGCTCCTGGTTTTCATCTCCCTGTTTTCCTTTCCCTTGCAGTTCGAGCGGCACGACCCGGTGGATGGGCGGATCACGGAGCGGCAGTTCGGGAGCATGCTGCTGGCGTACAGCGGGGTGCAGTCCAAGAAGCTCACTGTCATGCTCAAACAGCTCAAGAAGCACTTCCAGGATGGAGAGGTCTGTGGCATTCATGGAAAATTTGGGAAAATTTCTCAGCCCCAGGCTGGGATGAGAAATCAGTTAAGCAATCCCCCTTTTCTTCGGAAAAGCGTCCGCTCCGTGTTAAGCCGTGGTGGAGAGAGGGAAGAGCTGGAGTGCAGTGGTTGGTGTCCAATGCAGGCTGTAGGTTTATTCCTTATGAAAACAGATGCTGTAATTTTAAAAATTCAATTTGCTGAATGGCACCCTGGGTCTGGAGCCAGAACAAACACTGAAGCCGTGCTCCCAGTTCCTGGCTCGACCTTGGGTTCATTAGCTGCTGTGACCAGGCAGTTTATTATTTAGTTATTAACTTCTGGGAAAAATTACTCACAATTTAGAGAGGAGTAAGTTTGCAGACCCTACACTCATTAATTCAGTGAGAGACCTTGGAATAAGATATTCATACCACAAGATGTGCTTTATCAGGTAAGGCAAGTATGAGCTGAGAAATTATTGAGCATTAGAATTTTGCATCTGCCCCTATAATGGATGTTCTTTTATTAAGCCAGAATGTTCTTATATTAACTGGGATATTTACAAGCAATTCATCAAAGTGAGAATGGGTGGAAAGTCTTTGGCTGGCTGTTTTAGAGCTGTTTTCTTCTGACATCAGAACCGGAGTTTATTTCTTAACTGGTTTAGGTGCCAAGTGTGTTATATAACACAAGTTTTGACCAGGGTCTGCTCCTTTTTTTGTTCCTTAATGGGATTCCTACATTAACAGGAATCATTTGATTTCTGCAGGAAAAAGTGCTTAAATGTGTAATGTGTGTCTAATAGAAAAGATCAGCTCTGGTTTTGAAGTTCGCAAATAGTTGATTCTTTTGCTGTGATTTTTGGGTGTTCATATATATATATGTGTGTGTGTGTATAGATATTACTGAAGAGTAGCTGGATGTGTGAGAAAAGAGGCAAAGGAATTCATTTTGGAAGGTTTCCTACAGCAGATGTTTTCTTCCTTTCGTGTGTAAGCCAAGACACTGACATCTATGCCAGAGGCAGAACTTCTTGTTCTTACCTTATTCCTCATCCCCAAATCAGCCAGATTGTCTTTCTATTTACAGCCAGCCAGATTCAGAGCAAATCTTTATCTTCCTGTATTCCAAGGACTTTCAAGGAGAGAAAATGGGCAATAGGATGAGAAAAAAAAAATTATATTTGCAAGGAACAGAATTGGTGAAAAATTCATGATTGCTTACACTGGTGAGGACGAAGTGCCCAGAAACTGTCCCGAACTCACCCAGCGAGGCTTTCCCTTGGAAGTGCAGTTCTTTTAAGAGAGATTTCTTGTGGAATCTGCCAAACCTTGTCTTCCTTGTCTGATGCAATTACCTTGACTGCACAAGGCAACCCTGGCAGCCTCCAAAACAACAAAACTCGGGGTTTAATCTAATCTTTAGCTATTTTTCAGTGCTGTTATTCTTCATTCCTGCTTTTGGGAGTGATAAGTTTTCTTCTGCTAACTGCTAATCTGCCTTCATTATTTTTATTTTTCTTGAGGAAAAATCCCATCTTACCCTGAATAGGTGAACTTTGCCTATTCAGCAGAGCTGCCACACTCTGTTTTGTCTAACATTGCTTATGAGTGTCCTCCCCAAGTTGTACTTACACAGCTGCTTTTCTCCTAGTAAAAAGGACCTGAGTCATCAGCAGTATTCACAAGCAAGGTATTATTTGATTTATGCCCCCTAACTGCTAGAAAACCAAGCTGTCTCTTCAGAAACCGATGATTCATGTCATCTCCTACATGTTCTTTGGGGACTGGCTGGGGTGTTTTTCTGTGGAGAGAGAAGGGGTTGGCAGTGAGGTGGAATTCCCGGCTGAACCTGGGTTCCCAGGTGAAAAGCCCTAATTTTTGCAGGAGATGTTTGAGCTGTCATGTTACAAGCAGGTAAGTGCTTCTGGAGTCTCCCTGCTTATATTTTGTGAGGATTACTTGGATGATGAAGGGATTCAGCTGATTATGAATCAACAGCTGGAGCTACAAATGCCTTCAAAGAGGTGATCATTCATCTGTTGACTTGTCTGAGGCTGTCCCAGTCCATGATTTTTATTTTATTTTGGTAGCTGGGACAGAATTAATCCTGATGCCAGCCTCACCTATGGGATTCCTCAAAAAGATACTAAATTTTATAATACTGTTGGTATTCTTGCTACAGACATTCAGTGGTTTTGTTCACATGAAAGCCATGATTTGTAGGATACACATGTGTCACTGGTTTTGTTTTTTCAGCTGATGAAAGGACCATGAAGAACAGGTTGGGTGGGGCTGGGAGCAACCTGGGATAGTGGAAGGTGTCCCTGCCCATGGCACGGGGTGGAATGAGATGGGCTTTGAGGTTCCTTCCCACCCAAACCATCCCAGGATTCCAAACAAGGGATAATTTTGCACAGACAGCAATGCTGCTTGGCCTTGGCATCTGCCATTTTGGGAATTCCAGGAAAATAGGATGGCTCTTTGCTTAGAACATTCCAAACCTCAGATGTCCCAGGCAGAGCAGGCAGATCTCAGCACAGTGTCTTCTGCTGGCCTGGAAGTGGCCACACACCTCGTGGTTCCTCCAGGCTTTCCACACTCTCAGTGCCCTGCTCCCAGGCAGGGAGGCATTGTGATTATTGCAAAGATATTTTCTCTTGCAGAACCATTGTACAAAACAGAGGGATCTGTGCAGTGCTTCCTGCAGAAGTACCTGATTTATTGGATTTTTTTTTTCCTAGGACAGTATTTAATTTAATTTAATTTAAGTCTGCTGTACATCCTAGTGTACCTCTCAGGAAGAGGAGCAGGCAAACCTTCAAGGAAAGCTCCCTGCAGAATCACCAGGGATTTCTCTCTTTAGTCAGCTCTGTTGTCCACATGTGCTCTCCCATTTTGCCATCTCATCCTTTTTGGCCCAGATCCATGAGTCCAGGGCTGACAAAGCTGCTGTTGCATGTGTCTGTGCACGCGTAGATCAGCAGTGCAGTGCCACATACTCACAGCAAAGATAGGCACAAGCTGCAAATATCTGTATGGAAAGACCTTTAAGATGTTCTTTTTTCTTTCAAAAGATTAGTGGCTTCTTTCCCTGATTAGAAGTTGTTCAAGCAGAGTTGCAGCGGATTGTGTAAATTTATACTTGACAGTACCTGCTGAACACATCCAGATCATGGAGCTGTGCCATGTTCTGCAGTTAGGATTTTTAATATCTTGCTCTATCAATCTGTCGTGCCAGGCAGGATAGGAGGAGCCTGAACCTGAGCTCCTCTTGACAAGCTGATTTATGTCTCCCAGAGAGGGAGTCTGAGTGGTTATTACTGTGATGATGATTCACCTCCTCCCTTGGCTCCATGCCGTGCCTCTGCTGGAGGAGCTGGAGGCTCCAGCTCTTGTCCCAGCACTGCTGTGGTTGTGCTGGAGCTGAGCAGGCTGATAAAATCAGGTGTAGTGTAACCAGCTGGGGTTCCCAGAGCTGTGCTCGTGGGCAGTTCTTCTCCTGGGGAGCTCAGGATGTTTTTCCATGACTATCCCAGAGCGTGGGTGTCGGCTCTCACCGAGCACATGCTCACCTGGCCCAGGGAAGTGGAGCAGACAGGGATCCTGCCTCCAGCAGCAAAGCAAACTGGGACACTTCTGTGCTTCAGTGTCACCTTCTGCCACACTGGGTAAGATGTGGATTCCCCCAGGGAGCCCTGAATCTCTTGGGAGAGACCTTACAGTGCACGGACTGTTTGATATTGTCATTGCAAGTGTGCAGGTTTCAAAAAAAAATTATCAGTTTGCCTGTTTTCCTGCATCCCAACTACAGGCTTGTGGTGTGTCTGCTCACCTGAGAAATGGTTTTCAGTCCCTTCCCGTTGTGGGACTGGTGGGGCCAGGAGGGAAGCAGGAGGGGAACAAGAGTACAGGTCACAACCCACATCCTCAAGTGCCAAGATTGAGTTTTTGGACTGTGCAGATGGATTCCCTTCTGGCTACAGCTTTGGGCCAATGAGTCACTGTGTCATTTCCAGGCAGTGTCTGTGATGTCCTTTTCCCACTGCCACATGAGTGTGTTTTCTCTGTCCTAGGGGCTGACATTTGAGGAGGTGGAGAACTTCTTCACTTTTCTGAAGAACATAAATGACGTGGACACGGCTTTGAGCTTCTACCACATGGCTGGAGCTTCTCTTGATAAAGGTATTAAAACCTGTGGGATGTTCAGGTGCTGGAAGCCTGAGGGAGCACAACTCATGCCGTGTCTTTGAAGTTAGGAAGATGTCAGACAAGCCCAGGCTGACAGGTTAAAAATGTACCCAAATTGCAATTCCTCCCGGTTATGAGGTGCTTAGCTCACTACATCCGTGGATAAAGAGGGATTTCAGGTTTTATACTTCCACAGTTTTAGATACCTGGAGAAAAAAGGCTGACATGTGCAGCCTGAATGGATGAGAAAGCAGCGATTTCATGGTGGTACCTTCAGAAGGACCATTCTGCTGTGTGCAGAGGCAATGTGACCTAATGAGTGTGCCACGGGCTGTGGTTCCAGATCCCAGGGACACCAGTGTTTCTTCTCCATCCCCATCTTCTGAAGTGACCTTTTTTTTTTTCCTTATACAAAGGACTTCAAAAATGAGTGTAAAAAATTCTTGCAGAGTCATCTTCTGTGGAGATCTCTGATCCACATGGCAGAGGCACAGCAGCAGTGGGGCTGGCAGTAGGAACTGCTCAGCCCTTGTTTTGTTTCAGCTTTGCTCAAAAATCATAGATTTTGCCTAGAAATAAGGGCTGGATGCTGCATTTCTGATTGGAAATCCAAGCAGGGGAAAACACCTTCAGAGCTCCTGGGAGTGCTGGAGGGAAAGAGGGAGAGCACTGGAACACCACTGAGTATTAAAGTCTGTCCAGAGACTCCATTTCAAATAACCCACAGTCCAGAGGAGTGGGCTGAACAAACCTCAGAGCTGCTGTTTCCTGGGGACCTTGTTAATAATGTGGTTTATTGATCAGACCAATCCATATATTCCTCCTCCACCTCATGTTTCCTTCTCTGAGCTGGTCTGTCTCAGGTATGTTCTTAGATCTGACACATTGATGTAAAAAAAAGGAAAAAAAAACCCAAAAATATATTTCAAATCAAAGTCCCACTCTGCTGCCAGGATCTCTCACAAGTGCATGCTTTGGTCTTTAGATTTCTTTAAGAGGGTTTTTTTTTTTTTAAGAGACTGAGAATATAAAAAAAAGATGGCAAACTCATTAAAGGATTTTTAGGCTAAGTGGAAACTCTTGTCTACTACAAAGTTAAAGCTGATTTATTTAGGCAGCTGCAGAATTAAGCATTTTGGAAATCAACTATTTCAACTGCTGCTGTTGTGGAAATACTAAGGCATTAATAGGTTTTGGGACAGTGGAATTACAGAGGGAAACAAGCGTGTCACATCTCTTCTTGTGTGTGTCAGCAGCCCTTCTCATCTTAAATTTTTTTGGGGGAAATCATCTGTACTCTTTGATTTAGATCATCATTGCCTTAAGACTTAAAAGAACCTGACAGGATTTTCTTTCATTTAAAAGTAAAATACCAAGTCTGGGTGTGCTGCTGCTGCTCTGAGCCCTTTCTGCAGCATCCCAGAGGAGGTAATAGCCCAGCAAATCAAATTTACTCAGTGCCTACAGGAAATTAGCATTTGTCCTGTCATGGAATATACATTTTTGCAGAATTTAGGTCTGTGTGCAGTTGGTAAATCACTGTGATTGCTGTTTAATTATGTGCCATTAATGAGCTCGTGCAGCCACTGAGCTGGGAGTGTTTGGCTGGGGTAAGGGAACCTTTCTTGGGCAGGAATCAGATTGAAATCAAGTAAACTGTAAATGGGGTGTGCCCTCCCAAAAGTGAAGCTTTCACAAGGTTGCTGGATACAAACTAACAAATGTAAAAATTACCCTGGGATGGGGACCAGGAAGAGGTTAGTATTTGTAATGATTTGCTGCTAACAATGCAGCAAACATTATTGTGATTTTAGAAGGGCTGTTTAAAATTTCAGAGGGGAAAAAATGGCTGGTACCAAACAGCCAGAGCTTGACAGCCTGTTTTCTGTGCTGAATTAAAGCTGCTGCTTCTTCTAAAAAGGATCATAAACTTGTATTTTAATGACCCATTTAAAAACACCTAGATTATTTGTTAGCCCATCTTTCATTTTCCCAGCAGCATAATAGCTGTCATTCTCTTAAATCATAAACATTCCTTAGAGGACTTCTGGCTCACAGATGGAAGCAGGACAGGAACTGAATTTGGTGCTGATTCCCCTTTTAGGAGGGTGTGAGTTGCACTTTTTCTGGCACTGTGGGCAGCCAGGCTTTCCAAGCAGCCCTTCTGCCAGCAGAGAGCTGTGGGATAACTCCTTTGGGGTTTAGGGCAAGGCATGGATGGGCCAAAGGGAGGTTCATGGAAAATCATTTTATTTGAATGATGCTGCTGGAAACGGCTGCAGAGTCGACAGGGAATCGGGAAGGAGGCAGAGGTGAGCTGGAATGTACTCCTGGAATTGCTGCTTGCTTTCCTCTGCCTCGGAGATGGATGGAAGAAGTCGGCCCTCCTGGAAGCACAGCTCGCATTACTCCTCTGGAATAATGGCAGTGCTGGTCGTTGGGAGGGGAGGACTTGGGAGGGCTCTCTGGAGACCCTCATATCCAACAGGATCCCCTGCAGCTGCTCGCCCTGGGCCACCTGCAGTCAGGTTTGGGATGTCTCCAAGGAATCTCCTTTCTTTCCATATTTCTGGCCATGGATATTGCACAAACAGGGGGTTGGCTCTGCCTTTGGTCTGGGAGCTCTGCTTTTATTGTCCCTGATCTCCACGACTTTCTGTCATGCTCCCTTTGATGTCAAAACAGCTTCTGCTCAGCTGCAGGGCTTCAGCCTCACGGTTTGAGGAGACAAGGAGAAATGTGCTGTGTGCACAGGATTGCATAAGGCTTATCCATCTTTCTCCTGGATGGGTGTTCCAGCACGTACTCATGCAAATGATTTGTAAAAAGTTAAATAGATTTTGGTGGCCGTACTACCAGTGATAGCATCCAGCATTCCCACCTGGGAGCCTTGACATGAAACGTGCGCATTAACGTGAGACTCATTTCTGGGAGGCCAAAACACACGTGTCCTGCCTTTCCATCTTGGAATGGCCCAGGGCAGGGAGCTCTGCTCCCTTCACCCCAAGTGCCATTTGGAAAACAAAGGCAGCAGCCCAGCTGTCCATTCTTTTGGCCACATGTGTGATTAATCTCAAGTTGGAGGGAAAAAGTGAAGTTTGCCATCTGGCGAGGCTCTCGCCTGGAGCGAAGCCCCGTCTGCAGGCACTCGGTGAGGCATTGCTCACGGTGCAGTTCTGGGAATCAGAGTGGAAAAAAAGGATAACTGTGTCAGATACTAGACTTGCATAAAATAACTCAGATGGCTCATTAAAGGAACCAGTGGGAGATAGCAATGCATGAAATTTTAGAAGCTTTTCAAGATAGAAATGTGGAATTCTTTTTTTTTTTTTTTGATTGTATGAAATCCAGGAAAATTTCTATCCCAGAATCCCAAACCTGGACAGGCTTTGTGTTAAGAGATGTTCCCCAGACAGCATCTATTTCATTTTGTGAAATGGTAAAGAAATTATTCCAGCAGGTTTACTTTAATTTTATTTGCCTCCCTGAGCTACCTTGTGGTCTGGAGCATGTGTGTGGAAGTGGAAAGCAGAGACGCTTTCCCTCTTCCTTATGGTTCCTTAAAAATCAGCACAGCACAGTCATGCAGCCCGTGTGGAAATCATTTTGACATCAGGCAAGAACGATGGGATGGAGCTGACACTTTTGCAGTTAGATTAATAAGAGAGGAAGCAGGAACTGGTGGCTGTGAGTACAAGCTGCAGCTGGGAAGACTGTGCCTGTGAAAAATAAACAGGAGGGGAGGGATCAGGAGACTCCCTGCGGAGTTGGAAGGAGCAGGTAAAATCTCAGCAGAAAAACCTGACTTCTAATTAAAGGAATTAGGACAGGGGGCAATGGTTTTAAACTGGAAGGGGAGGTTTTGATTTGGTGTTAGGGAGAAGTTGTTCCCTGTGAGGGTGGGCAGGCCCTGGCACAGGGTGCCCAGAGCAGCTGTGGCTGCCCCTGGATCCCTGGGAGTGTCCAAGGCCAGGCTGGACAGGGCTTGGAGCAGCCTGGGACAGTGGAAGGTGTCCCTGCCCATGGCAGGGGGTGGCACTGGAGGAGCTCTGAGATCTCTTCCAACCCAAACCATGATGGAATTCTGTGATGTAGAAAGCCATTCTAACTTTTTTTTTATATGTAAGGCTACAGCCATAGGGTACCTAGGGCACCAGGAGGGGAGGATGGCATCAAGGTGAAGCACCTTGAGATAAGTTTTACGTTTACAACAAATAAAATGAAATTTGGCATTGCTGTCTGAGGAAATACAGAGTAATAACTGCTGACTGGAGCTACATCACTCATGGAGAAAAGAAATTTCTTTCAAAAAGAATGATTACATAGAAAAAACAGGGTCTTACTTGAGATTATATGTATCTTACATATATACAATGTATCATTCCAATTTTCTCCTGCATTATTTAATAAAAGGAGAGGTTTTTTGGGGAAAAGGACCTGGTGGTGCCTGTGAATTTCTCTCGGAAAACCCCAGATTTCACTCAGGGGACCAGAAATGGGGTGGAAGGTACCAATAATATAAGCATTCATAAAAAAAAAAAAATCCTAATAGAAATATTTTATGCAGTTTGTAATTAATCCAGTTACGGTATATATTGGATTATTATTTTTTCCTTTCTGTGATACGCTTAACTCTCCAAAATTCCTGAAGGACAAGAGGTGCAGAAACCCATAAAGATGCTGTGGAGGAAAGCAGAGGCTGTTTGTAGTTTCAGCCTGGTTTTGTGATGTACCACTTCCCTCTTTTCCTTTGCTCCACAGCTAAACATTGATCCCAGTTGCTGTGGATGGTGTTTCCTTGGGTCAGGCTTTGTAGAGAAGCAATTTAACTTTAAGTACATTCACACTAGCCTAGTGAGGGAGCTTTCTTTTTTTCCCCCTATTTGTGCAGGAAAATCAACTGCCTGACCTTGCCAGATTGATAGCTCCATGGATTGCCCTTTTCTAAAGGTGGGAATAAAACTCCTGCTTGCTTCTCTGCTGCCAGTGGAGAAAAAGGAAATAATTCCTTACAATCCTTTATCGCAAGGTTAATCTGGTCTGCTCCCTTCAGGAGGGTGGGTGGGTTCGTTCTGCAGTTACTGGGTTGCAACAGGAAAAGCAGTCTTTGGAATTCCCAGCCTGCTGGGATAGTTGCCTGACAGAGTATCATCCTCGGAATGCTGTCAGAAGGAGCTGCCTGGTTGATCAAGCTTACTCCAGGCCTCTCTGAAGACACAAAGGCTGTTTTCATGGAGGAACTGGAGTCTCCTGCTGTGGTTGGCACATGCTGGGCCCTGTGTGACCCTGTGCCCTCTCTCTGTTGCAGTCACCATGCAGCAAGTGGCCAGGACCGTGGCCAAGGTGGAGCTCTCGGACCACGTGTGCGACGTGGTGTTCGCGCTCTTCGACTGCGATGGTGAGTGAGCACCTCAGCCAGGCCAGGAGAGGGTCAATCCAGGGCAAGAAATCCAGGGGAAAAGGGCTCTTCTTGCCATGCTCCTTGTCCATGGATCTGTGCTGATCCCCCTGCCCTTTGGGGAAGAGTATCCAATGGAAGCCACCCTGTGAGGTGTGGATTGTGGAGCACGGATGGGGAGGGTTTGGTGTGCACGCTTTGCTCCTTCCCCCCCCCCCCCCCCCAGAACTCCAGTTTGTTTAACAAAATGAACTGCTGTGCCCCAGTGTTGGAGAGGAGCCGGTCTGGGGCTTTATCTCCAAAGTCCTAGACAAATGTCAGCTTAATTTTTAATTAATTACTAGCAGCTCTGTGCCCTGCTGGGAAGCTGGTGACTTTGCAGAGGGTGGGAGCACCCCGGGGTAGTTGTTGTCACACTGAAGCACTCCTGGCTTGATTTAACGGCAGTTACTGGAGTCTTTGCCAGGTGACAGCAATTCTGACTTGGAAAGAAGGAGATTCTGCATTTGCCCAAAACTGCCGAGCCAAAATCAGAGTCCTGGCTGGAACCCTGCTTCTCCAGCACAGGCACCAGCATCTGGCAGCTCTGAGCGGCAGCACTGGTGCATAAAGTATGAACATTGAAAAATGTATTTGATTTTTTTATTCCTTGTTGTCCCTCTTGGTTTCAACCCCACCTGCTCCTTTTGCACCTTTCTAAGGTCACATCTCCTGTTTTATTTTCCTCTGTGCTTCAGTACCACTGTTCTGATACAATTTTCAAGTCAGATGATCAGGCTGGAGATTAGAATGAGCTGAAGTGCATCCAAATATTCCCTGTTTGCCTTCTCTCAGAGGAGAATCTCCTAAATATTTTGATAGCAAATCTTTGGAGGGAAAGACTCTGGTTGCCAGAGGAGTCCCCCAAGGAAGAAACCAAGTAGAAAAGCAGGCACAGACCTTTATTATTATGATTTTGTTGTTTTCACTCCATCAGTGTTTACAAACATTAAAAACCTGCAGCACTGGAGGGAATTTTGCTCACCCCTTGATCGTTTGCTGGAATTTTGCTGCCCAGTGGCTGCATCCTCCACAACCTCATTCATCAGATCAACAAATCATCTACTCCACTAGAAAAATTTGTGCACCCTTAGCTTCCTAAACCACTTAAAGCAGTGTTTCCTGGGAGGACACGGACATTTGGTTTGCATTTGCTTTTCTGCCTCCTGCAGGCATCCATAGGGTTGGGATTTACACTCTGTGGCACGGAAACCCTTGCTCTTAGCAGGATATTTTGGGAAGTGGGAGCCAAATTTGGTCTCAGTTTCTGCAGGAAAGGACACTCGTGGCTGCTGCCCTTTAGAGTTACAATTTCAAGGAGGTTGGTGGTGGGTCTGTGATTGTTTCTCCTCCTTTTTGCAGGGAACGGGGAGCTGAGCAACAAGGAGTTTGTTGCCATCATGAAGCAGCGTCTGATGCGAGGCCTGGAGAAGCCCAAGGACATGGGCTTCACACGGCTCATGAGGGCCATGTGGAAGTGTGCCCAGGAGACAGCCTGGGACTTCACAGCTCCCAAACAGCAGTAGCAGGGTTGTGAAGGAGCACCCCCATTCCCTGGATCAGCCCTGACACAGCACCAGGGGTGGCACCAGGCTCTGGAGAGCCCAGGCTGTCTGGTCACAGGAGGGTTTTGTCAATCCAAGTTAGAAATCCACGCCTGTTGTCTTTGCTTGCTGCTGGCTCCTTAATATTCCTCTCTCTCAGGAATAAGGAAAGGACTTTGGCTGCCACCACCTCTGCAGTGTGATGTGCCCTGCTCGAGAGCTGGACCCCAAATCACCTTTATTTAATGCTGTGGAAAAAATGGCACGGGGGTTATTTTGATTCTCAGACTGCTCCTCAGAAAAGCTGGGCATTTCCTGGATTTCCTGGATCCCAGACCAGGATTTCAGCCAGCCAAAAGCTCCATGCTGCACCTATTGCAGAAGGGCAGCTAAAAGTAGTGGAGCAACTGGTTCTCCTGCCCTTCCTGCCTTGCACAAGCATCCTGCTGCAGGAGCTCTCTAATTGATTTCCTGAATGGAGAGCCCTCTCCGTGGGGAATTGTACTGGGAAGGGGCTGATGAGTGTCGTTCTCCGGGTGTTGTCCCTCTGTAAAATACCATGTAAAGACGTTGCTCACAGCAGCCTGGCTCTGTCTCTTCATTGCTGCCCATCCTCCCCCAAGGCTGGGGCTGAGGCACTGCAGATGGGGTGTTCTGGAAGGGGGGAAACCCCGTGACTTTCCAGAGCTGGAAAGACAAAGGGGGGATAAATCACTCCTGGAATACTTTCCTTCCCCAGTACAGGAAGGACATGGAATTGCTGGAGAGTGCAGAGGAAGCCACCAGGATGATCAGAGGGATGGAGCAGCTCTGCTGTGAGGAAAGGGTGAGAGGATTGGGATTGTTCAGCCTGGAGAGAAACTCCAGCGTGACCTGATTGTGGCCTTCCAGGAAGGTGACAAGAACCATGGAGAGGGAATATTGACAAGGGCCTCAAGGGGAAATGGTTTCCCACTGCCAGAGGGCAGGGTTAGATGATATATTAGGAAGAAATCCTTCCCTGTGAGGGTGTGACACCCTGGCACAGGGTGCCCAGAGCAGCTGTGGCTGCTCCTGGATCCCTGGCAGTGTCCAAGGCCAGGCTGGACAGGGCTTGGAGCACTGAGATAGTGGAGGGTGTCCCTGCCCATGGCAAGGGGTGGGACTGGATGACCTTTAAGGTCCCTTCCCACCCAAACCATTGTAGGATTCTGTGGTTCATACAGGGATATTGATCCTGATCACTCCAACTAGAGTCATCTTTCTCTCCCCCCTCATTTCTCAGGCAGAGCCTGCTCCTTTGGGCTGGTTTGGGTGTGTGTCCCTGTGCTGTTACACACATCAGACCCCACAGACCAAGGCAGGAGTGCAGAGTGCAGGTTTGGCCCTTCCTGGCTGCAGCTGTTCTTCCCTCCCTCCTGCCTGCTCCCCATGGCCAGTCCCCAGGGCTCTCCCCTGTCTGAATTCTCTCGTTTGGAATGAAGGTTGTTCCTGCCATCCCTGGTGCGACTGAATGTGAAACAGCCCCTAGCAGCCTCTCTAGCGTCTCCTTCAGCCCACCCCGGGCACAGTCCCGGCAGCCAGGACCTGCTTCAAAGGCAGTAAACTCCATAAAGGCGGAGGACTCTAATCTGAGAGAATTCCTGAAGGGGTTAATCCTTCCCTTCCCAACCCCCTCCGAGAGCAGGACCCGGGGGTGCCCTTTGGCGTCCCCTCCTCCTGTTGGGGGCCGCCTGGGGCCACCCAAGGCTCTCCCCACGGAATCCCCCGCTCCCTCCCTGCGCCATCCCGGCTCCCCAAAGCCCTCCGCCCGCCCCGCCCGCCTGAGGGCGGTGCTCGGTGACGTCATCAGCCCGCGCCCGACCCCGCCTCTCCGCCCCCCCGCCCGGCCGCCGCCGCCATGGAGTCGAACCGGGACGAGGCGGAGCGGTGCATTAGTATTGCGCTGGCCGCCGCCAAGGCCAACCAGCCCGACAAGGCCCGCCGCTTCCTGGAGAAGGCGCAGCGCTTGTATCCCTCGCAGCGGGTCCGCGGTGAGCGCCGAGCCGGGGGCGCGGCGGGGGGCCCGGGGGAGCGCGGCCTGCGCGGCCGCCGCCGGGCCTGACCTCTCACCCTCAGCGCGCCTGCGCAGTGCGCGCGGGGCACGCCGGGAAAGCGAGTTCTCCGAGGGTCCCGGGGGGTGTCCCGGTTACTCGGGCTGCGGTACCGGCCGGGGCCGGGTGTCTGCTGGGACCGGGTACCCGCGGCCTCTCTCTTCAGCGGGGGCTCCCAGTCAGGAGGGGGCCGGGAAGGGAAGGGAAGGGGGACCGGCTCCGCGCTGCTCTGGGAGCCCTGAGCCGCGGGCACGGCAGGCGCTGCCGGGGGAGCAGCGCTGAGGGCAGGGAAGGAGCTTGGCAAGGCGAGGGAGTAGTTCTCGGGGGCTGCGAAAAGCCCTTCTCCTCCTCCTATTCCTCGTATTCCTCTTTCCTTTTCCTATTATATTCCTTCCCCTACTCCTCCTCCTGTTCGTCTCCTCCTTACATTCCTCCTTTCCCTCTCCTATTCCTCCTTTCTTATTCCTCCTCTTCCTCTCCTCCTCCTATCCATTTACTCCTGTTTTTGTCCCTCTCCTCCTTCTGTTCCTTCTCTCCTCCTGTTCTTCTTCTGTTCCTCTCCTCTTCCTGTTTTTCTCCTCCCTCTCCTATTCCTCTCCTCCCTGTTCCTGCGTTACCCTTCGTATTCCTTCTCTCCTCCTATTCCTCCTCATCTCTTCCTCTTGTTTATCGCCTCCTCCTCACCCTTCCTCCTTTCCTTCTCTTGTTCCTCCTCCCATTCCTCGTCCTCTCCTCTTCCTGTTCCTCCTGTTCTCATCATATTCCTTCTCTCCTGTTCCTCCTTTAGCAGTTGCCAGCTATCTGCAGGCAGACAGGCCGTGGCTGAGCTCACACTCTCACACCCGTAACAAAATAATCCTCCTTGAAGACTTTCTGCCAGGTTTACATTCATTTTCATAATTTCCTGCAGGCTTTAATTACCATGGGAAGTGGTTTGTGAAGGCAGCCAAATGCGGTTCTTTCCCTGCATGTTCTTACAGTGCAGAATGTTATGCAAAGGGCTGCAGATTTAATTTTTTTTTTTCTTTGGCCTCGTCTGAGTTTGGATTCTTTGGCTGAGCTTTGCAGCTTGTTTGTCCCAAGGCTTCCTGTAATCCTCCTTTTGGTGGCACCAGGCCTCTTCCCGCTCCCTCAGACACAGTGTGTTGTGCCTGTGGCATGGTGTGGTTTTCCTCCCCTCCCTTTCCTCCGGAATTTATACTTTGGTGAAATTGCTGGGTGAGAAAAGTGACTTTTGGAGGAAAGCTGAGGTCTGGGGGCAGCAGGGCAGGTTAATGTTAAACACAGTGTGCTAGTTTGTGGCCAGACCCAACCAAGTTTCTCATGCACGGACCCTTTGCTCGGTGCCCTGCTGGGGCTGGAGTTGGGAAATGCTGCCAGAGATCCCACGGTGCTCCCTGAGTCTCTGAGGAGCTCCTGGGAAATCTCCTTCCCGGGAGTCACCCAGGGTTTGGCAACACTCAGCCACGTGGCCCTTGCGCAGCCAGTGCTGCAAACTCCGTCCCTGGCTGGGTTTTTTGGGATCAGGGAGGGGTTTTGCAAGGGGATTGCAGCAGAAGTCTCCTGTGTCAGAGCACGTTGGCAGAGGCACAGTCACACACTTTAAGTGGGAGTTGGGGAAAATTTATCAGAAGTTGGGCAAACGTTGGCTAATAAAGGAGGAAAAGTGCTCCATGGCACGTGCTGGGGAGGAACTGAGTTGGCAGAACTGAAACCCAATTCTGCACACTCTGCCTCAGTAATCTCTGAATCTGTGCCGTGCTGGGGCTGCACAGAGGATGCGAAAAGCAACAGGTTTGGGGCTAATGGGACTGTCCTGTGGCCCTCTGTGGGTTTCTGTGCTTGGGTTTGGGTAATGCACTTTGAGCAGCAAGAGAAGGCAGGGTTCTCTCCCTCTGCCCTGCTCAGGTGAGACCCCACCTGAGGAGCTCCTTGGAGCCCAGCACAGGAGGGACCTGGAGCTGCTGGAGAGAGGCCGGGGAGGCCATGGAGTTGCAGAGGGGACTGGAGCACCTCCCCTGTGGAGCCAGGCTGGGACTGCTGGGGCTGCTCAGCCTGGACAAGAGAAGGTTGTGTGGAGACCTCACAGCTCCTTCCAGGGCCTGAAGGGGCTACTAGAAAATTTAAGAGAGATTTCATCAAGGACTAGAATGGCAGGACAAGGACAATGCCTTACATTGCCAGAGGGCAGGGATGGATGGGATATTGGGCAGGAATTGTTCCCTGGGAGGGTGGGCAGGTCCTGGCACAGGGTGCCCAGAGCAGCTGTGGCTGCCCCTGGATCCCTGGCACTGTCCAAAGCCGGGTTGGACTTTGGGGCTTTGAGCAACCTGGGACAGTGGAAGGTGTCCCTGCCCATGGCAGGGGGTGAAGCTGGATGAGCTTTGAGATCTCTTCCGACCCAAAGTGTTCTGGGATCAGGATCTCCTGGTAAGCTGTAGGGAACTAAGCCCAAAGCAGCAGGAAGGGGGATAGGTGTAGGAACAGCCTCGTGAGGTAAAATTTAAAATCACCTGGCACATTGCTCCAGGTTTGGAAGGAGAAGAACCTAAGAGTATAATTCAGTGAACGCTGAAGCATTGGGAATATGAGGGAGGGAAGAATTTATTTTTTTTTAAATAAATCATTTTTAAATTTGTGAAGCCCCAAGCCCAAAAGCTCATCCAGTGAGTTACTGCTCCTTAGCCCACTGTCCTTTTCATCCCTCATCCTGTATTGACTTTTGGATTACCGAGTGGATTTTTCTGCCCCCTCCAAGCACTGGGGCCAGATAGGATATCTTGGCTCATCTCTTGGCCTGCAAGTGTTGTTTGCACTTGCCTAAAGAAGGTGATACCCCCATGGTGCAAGGTCAGTAGTGTGCAATCCATGGGAGGAGGTGGAACGTCCTTCCCAGTTCTGGAGTCTGGATAAAGGACTGCAAGCTCAGGATACTGGGGCCTCTGTAAATATCCTTGGCTGGGTTTCACTGTAGCATGTGTGCCTGTTCTTTTTAATGGAGGTGAAGAAATCAGTCTGATGCTTGGTTTAAAAAGCAGTTTTAAAGGACAGTGCTGTGCAGCTGCCAGGGAAATGCGTGATGGAAAGATGCTCGGAGTCTCCCTCCGTTGTGTCACCTGGGTGGTTAGGCCAGGCCTGGGTGTTTGTGCCCTCTTGGCTGGAGAGGATGGAAGACCATGCCTGAGCCTTGCAAGGAGGAAGAGAAAAGGGAAGGTGAATTTATACACACCAGTAACAGAGAGGGGGAAGACGGTTTTCACAGCTGCTCCGAATCCGTAGGTAGCGGCAGGAGAACAAAGCGCCCGTGTGACTCGTGTGAGGAGCTGGCAGCCAGCAGTGCTGCAGCTCTGTCCCCAAGATGGGAGTGTCCCCGTGGGATTGGCAGCCCACAGAATTATTTTCTAAGCTCTCTAAAGATACGGCATCGTCACATCACTTCCCCAGCACTATAGACTCTCGAAGGCAGGAGATAAAGAATGATACACTTTATAATGTGCTAGACAAATTTAGACATGCTTCGCTGTCAAGGAGAGATGGAAGGGAAAAAAGGACAGGGATACGCTGCTTTGCCGATCTGGGGTGGCTCCTGGACTGGTGTCTGGGTGGTCTGGGGTTTTCCTGGAGGCTGTGTGTGGTGGGAGAAGCAGAATATCTTTGGGAGTAGCCCTCACACCTGGGTAAGAAGCTACAGAAGCCAAAAGATTACATGGGAGGAAAGGTGAGGGTCTTCCTGGGGAAGGATGGAGAGGTCTTGAGAAGGTGGCAGAGATGAAGAGGCGTCTCTTCATGGGAGAGCTGGAAGGGCAGGTTGTGCTTGGTGCTTTCTTCTCTTATGTTTCTGTTTCTCTCCTTTCAGTCCTGCTCGAGTCACTCAACAAGAGCGAGCAGTCGGCCAATGGCCAGTCCCAGTCCAGGGAGTCCACGAGCCCTCAGTTCAGGAGAATGAGCGGAGACTTCCCGTCGGCCAACGGAGAGGCTGGGGGGGAGGCCCCCAAGGGCTACACTCAGGACCAGCTGGATGCAGTCAAGAGGTTTGTGCACAGCTCTCGGGGACATTTGCTTGACTTTATCACGTGGTACCCGTCTGCTTTTCACAGTATTTTAAAGATTTCAGCTTTGAGCCATATGGAATAGTGTTAAGAACATGCCCAGGAGGATTTATAGCTCCAGCAGCCCTGGGAGGCAGCTGGGTTGGGTCTGCTCATTTTCCAAGCCCTGTTTCAAACTTCCCTGTATTCCCTTCTCCCATTTGCCCATCCTGGAGGCTGAAGGACTGAACTGCAGGTGCGGTCACTTGGTAAACTTTGTTTAAGGTTATGGGCACGGCCTGAATTGTGCAAGAACCGCTCCGAGGGACTTGCAGGAATGTTTGTTACGTCATCCACTTCTCCAAAAACCCAGCCTGCTGGATTCTGTCTTGTCACGTGAGAAGCAGAAGCCTTGGCTGGTCTGAGTGTGCCCAGGAAGAGCTGGGCTGCACACTCTGGGCTGCTCCCTCCTTTCTTCTCTGGAATTCAGCTGGTACAAGCTTTAGATCTGGGAATTAGCTGAGGAGAGAGTGAGGGGGGAAAAGGCCAATATCCTTCAGGTGCTGTAGGCCTTTCCAAACAGCCTCCAACACAGGAACATGATGAATGTGAAGTTTATTTGTCAGTCACATTCCTGTGTGGGTCTGAGGAGAGGCCCTTCCACCTGCGCTGGCCCAACTCGTTCTGTGCCGGTCCTGCCGGCACAGCCGGAGTGAGTCGGTGCAAACAACTGGGTCACCCTCTGAGGAGCAGGGCCTGAGTTATCCAGAGATCCCTGAGCAGCAGCCATCGAAACTGTGCTGCCTGAAAAGTCTCACAGCTGACAGGTATTCAAGGCAAAGAGGTTTTCACTCCCAGATCTCAGTGTCCCTGTTTGCTCCCCTCTCCCCTGGCAGGGTAAAGCAATGCAAAGATTACTATGAAATTCTGGGAGTCAACAGAGAAGCTTCTGATGAGGATCTGAAAAAGGCCTACAGGAAACTGGCCCTGAAGTTCCACCCGGACAAGAACCACGCACCGGGGGCCACGGAGGCGTTCAAAGGTAAGGCCAGCTCCAGGTTTGTGGTTTTCCCCCAACTCACTGAGCTGGGCTTGTGAGAACCCTTAAAAACAACCCCACTGAGTCAGGCAGAGTGAAATAAAGCTGCTCTTTGTGAAGTTGTCTCCCTTCAGAGCTGGTCGTGTCATGACCAAAGTATGAGCTTAAAACGATAAACACAGGTTGGCACGGGTAGGATTCACCTCTGTTGGTTGGGCAAGGAGAAACCTTCCTTCTCTTTCTCCCAGCAGCCCGCCCTTGTATGTTGCTCCAACCTCCTGCCTCGCTGCTCAGGAGGGAATTCTGTCAGGATTAACCCAGTTAATTTCTGCAGCACCACAGGCAGACACAGGGTTCACAAACCCCTCAGGAGAAATGTTCTAGCAAACACCCAACCATTCGTGGATGGAATTGGTGGATAGAGATCCCAAGTGGAAGTTTCTAGGGTGGGGCTGCAGCAGCTGTACAAATGAGCCCAGCCAGGACTCAGAAAAGGATCTCTGGTTCTGCTGCAAAGACCCCAATTCTCAGAGCCTCTCTATAAATGCAGCAGGGATATTCCCTGGATAATAAGATACCTTAAAATTGGAGTAATTTTCCAAGAGAGATGCTATTGCTTGGAACATATAATCCCATTTTCCCCTGCAAGCTGTGGAAGTTTGATTATTATCATTGGGCTAAACACCTTACTCCTTGGTGCCAGTCATACAGCACTGGTTTGGAAGCCACTTAAGTAGTCTGATTCTGGCCACTTTTTAGAAGGAAATTCTTTACTCAAGTGTGCCTAGGCTCTGGCACAGGCTGCCCAGAGAAGCTGTGGCTGCTCCATCCCTGGAATTTTTCTAGGCCAGGTTGGACAGGGCTTGGAGCACCCTGGGATATTGGAAGGTGTCCCTGTCCATGGCAGGGGGTGGAAGGAGAGGGTCTTTAAGGCACTTTGCACCCCAGAGCAGCCTGATTTTGGGAGTGAAATGCAGGAGACCTTGGCTGGAGCAGGGCTGGCCTGTTGTGAGTGTACTGGTACAGTATTCAGATGAGCCCCTCAAAGACGCAAATTCAGCAGTAAAAGTCTTAGGTAAGGTTTGTTCAAGCCTTTTAAGACTTAAATCCTTCCCTGGTAAGTGTCAGCAAATAGTGACTGACCCCCAGCTACTTGGGAGAGCCTGTGCTGGTGTGGGGGGCAGATGAAACAGCATCTGCACACAGGTATCAGCTCTGCCTGTGCAGAGCTGCTGCTCCACAGCTCATCCTTGGATCCCTCGGTTGCCAGAGGCAGGTTTCCTCACTGTAATCTTGAATAATGATGTTTGCCCAAGGCTTTGGCAGGAGTTACGTGCCAGAAGTGGAGCGTTAAGCAAAGTGCCCTTTATCCCCCACTGCGGGGTTATCTCCTCCAGGCCTTGCCTCCATGGCTTCCTGTCCTTCAGCCCCTGAGCTGAGCTGAAGTCCACCTGTTTGGTTCCAGAGGGTGAAGGGGAAAACGTGCCCTGCTGTGAGGATATGAGTTAATTTTTCCTCATGTTGATGTATTAGCTGAAGTCTTGGCATTCGCCTTCCCAGTGACCGCTGATAAGGTGCTGCGTCCTGTGCTGAGCCCGTGTCTCACTTTACAGTTCCAGCTGGCTGCAGGCTGTCTCGTGGCAGATCTGCATCACTACCTGTCTGCTCTTGGAAAAAGCCTTGAGCCTGGCTGCTTGGAGCTAAAATCCTGCTTTGGAATGAGGCATTTCTTGGGCTTTGTCAGCACAAAATTGGACAGTGAACAAACCCTGAACCGCTCCATTGGCATTGCTTCCCTTGTTCTTTCCAGCTGTGTGGTTGATACACTCTGAGTCAGTCCTTGTCCACCAGCTTCCCTGCCTGGCTCTAGAAATGTTTGCTCTGGGTGCACTAATTATAACCAAGAAGGAGAAGGAGTGTACTGACATTACATCCTCTGCCCTCCAAATCTCCACTCCAAGAAGAAACTGTACACCTCCATCCAACCACGGGGAAAAATGTTGAATCTTAGAGCTGATCTCCTCCAAAAGGGCACGTTATCCCCCTTTTCCCCCCTTTTCCATCCCTCCTGCCCCTGCCTTTTACACACCAGGCAGCTGCTGCCATGGGCATTTTGGGTTCTTGTGACACAGGGAGGCCTGGGGTGGGTTGGTACAGAGGGAGTGTGTGGAGAGGTGAGAACAGAAATAGGAGAGTGGCAGGCAGACATTATGGGAAAAGGGCTCAAACTCCTGAGGCTGGAAGGAGAGAGACCCGGGGACCTGCCAGGGGTTTAGGTCCAGCCTCACAGGCACTGGTTAACAGTCCTTGTAATTATGCACTTTGCATGTGGCGTCTGGAAGTACTGAAACTCATAGCTGATGGATGCAACTTCTGGCTAATGTTTCCTTAGCAGTTTTTATGGAAAGTTTTAAAGTCTCTTTCAGGGATTTAGCCTGTATTTAAATTCTTTTGCAGTTCTAGTTACAGGCTCTGACATTGAATACCCTTAATGCCCCTTTTGAATAAAATTTGTCAACTAAAATTTTATTTCCCTACACAGCTGCCTACAGCTGTAGGGTTTCTCTGAGGACATGCACCAAATCCTTATCAGTCATATCATAACTCCTTCATTTGAATTAATTAAGGAATTTTTCACCCAGTGTGGTTTCCTCCTGTCTGGATTTGCCTGAGACGTGTGCCAGGTACCTGTTGCGAAGATGTGGGTTGCCGAGGCTCTTGCTTTGTACGAGGAGAAAGGCAGATGCTGGCAGTTTGCAGGGCTGTGGGTGGGAGAAAGGAGCTAACTGCTTCCTCCTTGTCCGTGTTGCTGGCAGCCATCGGGAACGCGTACGCGGTGCTGAGCAACCCCGAGAAGAGGAAGCAGTACGACCAGTTCGGGGACGAGAAACTCAACCCCGCCCGCCACGGACACAGCCACGCCGACTTCCACCGCGGCTTCGAGGCCGACATCTCCCCCGAGGACCTCTTCAACATGTTCTTTGGGGGTGGTTTTCCTTCTAGTAAGCACCTTCAACCTTCATTTCTTGTGCGGGGCCTCGTCCTTTTGGCGTTGGCACGGTGCGGTTGAGGTTTATTGGGCTGTGCAAGGGTTGCTGGGCTTGGCGAGGGGGAGTTCTCCTTCACGTGTGGCCTGAACACCTCGAGTTTCTTAAATTGTTCATCTTTAGAGAGCTCAGCAACCATCAGAGCTGGGCTTCTTCCCAGCCTCAGGTGTTTGTTTGCATGCTGGCAACATCAGCTGCTGTTAGGTTGGGTTGAATGCCAGAACAAAAAGTGACTTGTTTTAAGGGTCGTTGTGAAAATAATCCTGTTTTGAGGAAGGCTTTTCTGCCCGGTGGTTTTGGAATTTAAATCTTCTTATCAGAGCAAACTGTGGTAACACCTGGGCCTTGTTCTTGATCACTGCTCTGCCATGCAGCTGGAACAGGTTCTCCAAGATCAGTGGCCACTTCCTTTTCTCCCCTGTGTCCCTTTATAGAAAGGAAAGTAACATTTCTACAGCATAATTTGGACCTTGTGAATTGAAAAATAAATCTGCATCCTGTCTGTCCACAGTGCTGATCGTGGCTCGGGGAGCAGGAAAGAATCTGCTCCTTTACTTGCTCAAAAGACACAGGTTCCATGTCAGGAGAAAGGTATTTTGGAGGATTCCTTTGTATTTGTTCCAGTCATATCTGACTGAAAGTGGACACAGGGCTTTTTGACCTCTGTAGACCAACTTGAAAAAAAAAATTTGGTTTCAGTTACAAAAACTGACTCTGGTAGCTCTTTCTGGAATCTAAGCACTGACACCCCAACACCAATGATGCAAAGGCATCTGGAAGCCTTTTGCAGCATTCGTGCTCTGCCTGGCAGAGAGGCCAAGCTACTCCTGCAAAAACAGCATGTTGCTATTTTAGCTCAGTCTCTTTTTCCCTTTCCTCACTATCCCGAGAGAATTGAGGGCTGCTCTCTCAGCCTGGCTCCCTCAGCAGCTGTAGCTTTGACATTTAAAACAAGACATGGAAGGGCTTTGTTTGCAGGGTGGGAAAAACACCAGAGTTATTTCTGTTTGTAACTGGTTTTAATCTATTCCATCAGAAGGGAGAAGGCCTGTGCAAGGTATTCTCTCTCTGTAGCTGACCCTGCTTTGGGCAGGAGGTTGAACCTCCTGAGGTCACTTCCAAGCTGAGTTTTCATGCAATCCTGCAAGACCTTACAGAAGGAGCTCTCTGCCCACTCTGCACTCAATCCACCTTAGGAATACTCCTGTTCTAGCCTGTAAGCAGGCGACCTGGATCATGGCCACCTTTTGTGGTCCCTCCCTGGCCAGCCAGCAGCACCCTGCACACTGTGACTTTGGAGTAACAGTTTCCTTCTTCCTTCAGGTAATGTTCACGTGTACAGCAATGGCAGGATGAGATACACCTACCACCAGAGGCAGGACAGGCGGGAGCACCAGGGGGACGTAAGTGGAAAACACGCTGGGATCCGGGAGGCTGGAGCTTTTCCCAGCACGTCGTTGGGAGCTGACTCCTGTGGCTGCCTTGTGAAACAGTCCTGCTCGGTGCCACCCCCCCAAACAGAAAGCTGGAGTCAGGCTTACGGCTGTTGTCTGGGCAGAGCCAATTTTATTGTAAAGAAACAAACAGGAACTTCCTGAGTATTTTTTTTCTCAAGCTTAAAGCTGAGGGGAGCTCAGGAGGTGAGGGAGGGGGGGAGCTACCTTCATCCTTCCAGCACTGAAAAGAAGAGAAGGCCATCCATAAAACCAGTCCTGCCTCACTAGTTCGCTCTAGAAAAACAAAGTGTGGGCGTGAGGCTTTTGGAATTCCCTCCCAAGGCTCCCCCTGGCAGTCCCCTCTGCCCATTGTCACATCCAGAGAAAGGCCAGGGGGTTTGGACCTTCAGTCACACTGTCCTATGGGCTGCTGGGTTCCCCACAGCTCTTCTGGGTTACTCCCTGTGACAAGCAGGAGAGGGGAGGTTGCGTTGGAGCACAGGGAGGCAGGGAGGGAGGGAGAGCAGTGCCATGGGATCCTTGTCCAGCTGTATGGATGGCACTCCACTGTGTGTTTCTGTTCCCTCAGGGTGGCCTGGGACTGTTTGTCCAGCTGATGCCCATCCTCATCCTGATCATCGTGTCTGCTCTCAGCCAGATGATGGTCTCCAGCCCACCCTACAGTTTGAGCCACAGGCTGTTAGTACCCATTCCTCTAAAACTTACCCACATGGGGAGGGGGTGGCTCTGGAGGGTTGTGGTGGGGCTGGGATCTTGCCTCCATTCTTCCTGGCTTGGTTTAGGTTTTTTTGCTTTATCTCCTGACCCTGTTGCTTCTGCTGCCAGTGAAGTCGTCATGGTTCTCAGACAGGTGTGAGATACAAGATGCAGGGAAAGTTGGAGGGTGCTCACCTCCCTAATGGAGAGAGCTCCTTGTCAGGGACCTGCAGTCCATACCCACAGCTGTGTCTGTCGTGGAAAGGGACAGACAAAATGGTCTGGGGAGGCTGTAGCCCAGCACCAAAATCCCATATGGAACAAACTGAGATGTAGAGTCAGAGTGTAAAAAACAAAAGCCATATTCTCCATGAAAGCCTTTGTACAACACAATAGAGGAAGGAATACAAGACACTCCCAGAGAAATCCCCTGTTTCTGAACTCTCATGTTACCATGAAATAGCTTTCGCCAGACATTTAGGATGCAAAAGTGAAACTGCTCTGTTCTAGATCCTGTGGAAATGCCCCCATCTGCTCCCTCTGGTGACTAATAGAATGTGGCCTTATTCTTAGTCACTTTGCAGTGCTAACAAAGAGTGGGGAAACAGGCTTGGTTTCTGTCTGCTTGCATCATTCTTGGCAAAATCTTAATACGTGTTCAGTGCGAGTTCCTTGTGTGCATGTAGAGAGGGCAGACCTGGTTGCAGCCTGGGGTTCCTGCCTGTTTTCACAGGTAGCAAAATGTTTGCCATTGATCATAGAATCCCAGAAGGCTTTGGATTGGAAGGGACCTTAAAATTATCTTGTTCCACCCCCCCTGCCATGGCCATGGACACCTCCCACTAGACCAGGTTGCTCCAAGCCCCATCTAACCTGGCCTTGAACAATTCCAGGGGAGGGGCATGAAGTTAAATACTATAAAACCCAGATCAGCTTTCAGATTCAGAGTAAAGACTGTGACATTGGTGCTCGGGACCAAAGGATGGGATGGTTTTGGCACAGCTAAGGGTTATTCTGAGAGGGTGCAGGGCGCTGAGCTGTGATTTCCACAGCTGGTATTAGCATTGTAAAGCTAAGCATTGTACACATACACCAGTTTCCTTTATACTGGTGAAGAGTTGGTGGGGTGAGGAGACACCGAAGGGAGGGGCAGCGTTTAAGTGGGCAGGGATTTGCTCCCAGCCTTGCCAACTGCCAGAGGAAGCCATCCCTGAGCCCCAGATGTTTCTCTGCTGCCCCATTCCCTGTTCCCTGTGCTGTCCCTGTCTCTGCGTGCTCAGGTAGCAGCAAGCAACCCGATTTCCATGCCTGGGTTTGGACAAGGGTGGCAGATGAGCTCACGCAGCCCTGGCGCAGCCTTCCCGAGCAGCCAGGGTGTTTGAGCTGGAATGAGGTGGTGCAGTGCCGGCAGGAGGAGCTGCTGGATCACCCACTGCCAGCTCCTCTGCTGGCAGTGAAGGGAAAGCTGTGCCTGGGCCCAGCGAGCTGGGAAACAGAAGCTTTGAACACAGAGATTTAAATGCCGCTTCTCCATAGCGAAGCTGTCACTGAGGAGGGCAGAGTCCTAAAGAACCACCGTTCTTTACAAATCTTGTAAATCCCTTTCAAAAAGGATCTTCCTGCTGGAAGAGCTGCCTGGCTGTGGGCCTGGTTGTTACTGTTCAGTAACACCTCATGGAATTGGCCTGACTTAATTGCATGTCTGACTGCAGGTGACTGGTTTCCTGTGCCCTGACTTTCATGCTTCACACCTCGGTGTGCCGCTGCAGCCCTGCCATTCCCAGTCCTTCTCCTGTGAGAGCACGCTCTGTAGTCCATCTTTATCCATGAGAGCAATGTGAACTTTGGGAGAGCTCAGGGCCCTGTCTTGTCAGGGAAAATGGTGAGCTTGGCTTTTCCCAGGCTGCACCTCTGCCTTGAGAAATCCCAGCAGAGCTCTGTGCTCCTGTTCATTCCATTCAGTTACCTAGCGCTGGGCCTTGGTGAAACGTGCAGGAGTCTTGGGATCCCACCTGTAAACTCTGATAACAGACTGAAGGATGAGCTGGATGAGTTAATGTTTATACCTGCCTTAAGAATCAGGCTGGCTTTCAATGCAGCAGCAGCTGATACTTGTTACTAGGAACTTCGGGCACATCTCCAGGTGTAGCCATTCCTGGCAAATCCAGCGTTTGGGCCCAGCTCCTGTGTGACAGCTCACACACATGCCCTTGGGAGGATCTAAGTTTGCTGGGCCGTCAAGGGAAGCAAGAGCAGGGCTTTGTCTGAAATGCAAATGCACAGGGCCAGGGGAGGAAGAGATTTCCTTCTAGAAGGTGTTTTCTGTTCTGGTTGATGCCAGCCAGGGTGCGGAGCGGGTCCCATTTTGCGAATGGAGGAAATCACAGATTTAATAATTTAATGAAAATTCTGGGCAACATTTTATTTTAAGTAGGATTAGGCCCTGGGCAGTGTGTCTTGGAGTTATGTCTGAACCTTGCTGGAGGCGTGGCAGCTTCTCTGTCTCTCTGTTGGTGGTTGGTTTCCACCAGAAATGCTGCTCCCTTCCAACCGTCCAAGCCTGTGGCTGGTTAGGGGTGAGGGATGTTTCGTGCTGTTTAGAATCACATCACCTGAGCTGGGGGCTTTGCTGTACCCTTGAAACATGTCCTACACCGTTGTGCTCTTGTCCCTGCCCCAGGTCTGTGGGTCACACACACAGGAGGGTCACAGAGCACTTGAAAGTCCCCTACTACGTGTCCGAGAGCTTTGCCGAGGAGTACACGGGCACCAACCTGAAGAACGTTGAGCGGAGCGTGGAGGACGACTACATAGCAAACCTTCGGAATAACTGCTGGAGGGAGAAGCAGCAGAGTGAGTAGTGAGGGCTCAGGAGCTGCTCCATGAGGTGGCTTTGGAAGGCTCTTTGACTGGGGACTAAGTCGTGCTAAAGTTAAACTTCAACACGGTGCCAGCGCGTTTCCTGTGTTGGTGGCTTTGTTTTTTTCAGTCTATGACTTCATGACAGGCCCGGTATGTGGGGGTTTTTTGTTTTGTTTTGCTTTTTAATGCTGCTGCAGAACTGGTCGGACAAGAGCTGTGCCCTGCCATGTCAGCAGGATACCTCTGATTTCCAGGGGAGGGGGAAGGTAGAGGCTGTGGGATCTCTGATAGCCCTGTGTAGTAATTCAGTTGGTCAGGGATGGTGTTGGAAAGTCTGCTGCCCATGGTGTCATGCATCCCACATCCCAGCCCTGCTCCGAGGGCTGTGGGGGCTGCCCAGGCAGATGATCCAGCCAAATATCCTGGTGGCAGAGGGTGGTGAGGGCAGCGAGTCCAGGGACAGCCCTGGCTGCTGTGATGGTCACAGCTCTTGGCGCAGTGGCCAGGGTAGGATTTCAGCACTGGAATGCCAGAGGGGCTGTGATCCCTGGGCGGTGCCAAAGCACGGAGCCCTGCTGGGATAACCTTTGTGTGGGCTGCCCATGCCGCTCCTGGGACCGGAGACGGGTTCCCTTGGCTTTTCCCGGGATGGATGAGCTGTCAGCAGCTCTTACGCCCATCCTGTCCTGAAGGGCGTGGGACATTTCCTCATCCTCATCCTTTGCTTCACCTTGGACAGCTGGAGGTGCCTCCTGTTCCCAGCAGGGGGAACAGGGGGAGCAGGGCCTGGGGGGAGTCTCTTCCAGAGGGCATTGCTGACGCTAGGCTTTTCCCTTGGCAGAGGAAGGCTTGTTGTACCGGGCACGCTACTTCGGGGACTCGGATCTGTACCAGCGGGCACAGAAGATGGGCACCCCCAGCTGTAGCAGACTGTCAGACGTCCAGGCCTCCCTGCACGGATAGTCCCAGCACAAGTACGAGCCGGGAGCAGGGAACCCTCGTGCTTTGATCACTGAAATCCCTGATTGAGACACAGACCTCCAGGAGTGCCCTCGGGGTGCACACACGCAGGCCTCCCCTCCGACCCGAGCAGCGCTCCCTCGTTAATCAGGAATTGATTGGGTTTAGTTTGCATGTTGGCACCCTCGGCTCTCTCCAGGCTCCCTGTTTTCTCTGCCCTCTAGGAACAGGGCAGAATCCCTCGGTGAGGTTGGAAGTTTCTTGGGCGCTGTGGCATCCAGCCCCCACGTTTTCATGAACCCTTGTTTTCGGTTGCTTCGTTGCCTGTTTTACTGGGAAAGCTGTTATCCCTGGCACGTGAAGCAACACGGTGACAGGGAATGGAGTCCCTCCCACCCAACAGATGTTCCTTGTCCCCCCTCTCGTTGCCTTCCCATTCAAGGAGAACAAAGCAAATGTTCCCAGCAAGTCCTAGAAGTAACTTACTGGGTTAAACTGGCAATCAAAGTAAAAGCAGCTGGGGGAAGGTCTGGAAGATTTGGGGATTGGAGAGCTTGGATTAAGGAGAGCCCAGATAACACATGTGAGACCGGATGTGCTGGGAGAACTGTACCAAAATAATGAAAAAAAAAAAGTCACAGGGTTTGGAGTCCTTTTTCTGCCTAGATTTTTGGGCTGATTTCGCCTACCAGGTACTGCTGGGCTGGCTGTGAAATGTGCAGATCCTACTACCCCAAAATCATCTGAACATAAGATTTCTGTAGAAAAACTCGTGGGTGAAGCTTGTACCAAGTGTTGTGAGGACACCATTCCAGCTCACAGGAACTCCTTGACGATGTTGGCCATTGAGCTGCTTGATTTTCACTTTTGGGGGTTGTTTTCCTCAGCATCTGAAAGTTGGGCCTTTAAAGCAAATCATCTGGGGCACTTTGGGGTTTTTTTTTTGTGTGTATCCTGGTTTTGGATCTGTTCTTACCTTGATCCACCCGCTCTCTCATTTGGATGGCTGCACCTCTTCTGGTGTTAATTACCTGCTTTTCTTTAATTCCCTCCTTGCACCCGTGGTCTGGAAGGAGCCTGGAAAAGCTGCTGCCTGTGCTGTGGGGTGGGGAAGGAAGGGGGAGTCCCAGATTGTCCGGAGACTGACACCGCTGCTGCTTTTGTTCCCAGAGCATTGAAATGCCTGAAGACTTTTGGGGAAGTGCACTGAGCCGAGGTGACAGACTCTGTTATTTAAAAAGAATCAAACCTTATCTTAAAAACGGCATTGCAGAATTAGCGACGCACAACTGCCCCTCTTTCTTCTCTCTGCCTCTCTCTGACGATCGCAGGCAGCGCTTGGGACAGGAAATCCAACTCTCTGTCTTCCTCCTCCCCTTCCAACGCCGCTGGCGTGCTCCCAGGATCCCACAAGGATCCCACAGCCCCTGGAACAGACACACAGAGTGTAAAATAACCACACTAACTGCAGAAGCCGTGAAGCAGAAGGAGACCCTTCGCCGCTGCCAGTGGAGAGAGAAGTGGGACGATTTGTTGGTAAAAGAAGACACAAAAGAAAAACATAATCTATTTAGCATTAATTTATAGCTGTATATATGTTGTACTTTTAAACTATGCAGGGGTTGGATGATTAAATTATTTTGGTTTCTGCCCGTTTTGGGGAGCAGGGCAGCGGGAAGCCTCTTCCCAGGGAGTCTCTATCTGCAGCGCTTTCCTGCCTGGAAAACGGGAATCCCTTTGCAGTGGCTGTGCTTTGCTCCCAGGAGGACGTTCTGCGCATGGAGACGTCCCTACACCTGCCCTTGGGGTTTTGATAGAACCAAATCCCAAAAGTGCAGGGGGTCCCAGGGCACGGGGGGAGCCCGTCGTGGATCTGCAGCGTCGGCACGAGCCGCGGGGTCAGCTGAGCGCCGGCGTCGCTCGGGATGGGAAGGATTGTCCTGGATGGATTTTGCTCGTCAGTCTTTGGTTAATTTGTGCACGTAACTCCTTTTTCTGCCGAGTCTGCTCGAATTCTGCCTGGTAATCAGCGCGCTCCGTGCGGAGAGGGCTTTCCATCGGCCTCGCCCTTTGTCGGGAGGTTTTGTGCCATGTCCCACGCTCGGGTGCCTCACCCGCCCACCCACCTGTGCAGCCTGGCCCTGGCCTTCACACCCCGGCTCGTGTTTCCTGGAGGACACCTGGAAAGTACCACAAATCCATAACTTCTGTTGGAAGAAGTTCTGCTGGCGGAGATCAGGGGGGTGTCTGTTCTGCACTCTGCCCCCTCCCCACCACGGGCAGGACTGGTGTGAGGCAGCTCCAGGTGAGGACCCATCTCTTGGAAGCAAAGCCAGCATGAGCAGAGCCACCTCCCATGGAATAAACTGGATTCTTTTAATTTTTTTTTTCTTTTTTTTTTTTTGCTGCTCTGCAGCTCATTTGTGTCTAAAGACATTTCCAGTGAAAACCTGGCACGGTCAGAGGAGTGAACTGGGAGCACGGCAGCTCCCGGGTGGGCTGGCATTGGAGGTTTCATCCCGTTGTCCTTAGGAATCCATGCGCTCTGTCTTGGCTGTTTATTTATTTTGTGAAATCTCAGCTTCCCGTTGGCTGCAAGCCTTGTTATCCCACAGCCACCATGGCTTGGACCTGATTTTAAGGGGTTTTATTCTTTTTATTTTTTTTTCCCTAATGGTTGCTCCACCTTCAGAAGAAATTGGGTGGAAGTTCAGGATTGGAAATGGTGCTCGACAGAGGCACAGGGATGATGGGGACGGGGTTAAACCGAAATCCTGCTCACAGAAGGAGCTGGATGTGTTGCCCAATGGCATTCCCTGCCCGGAGCCTGCCCGCCAAAACCTTCAGGTTATTTTTCCTGGTAGATACCCACGGATCCTAAGGAGGGAGAAGGAGTCAATCCCAGTGGATGCTCACAGAGGCTGTATCTCTTGATTTAGAGTTAATTATACAATTGTACATCTATAAATAAATGTTTATAATGTGAAAGGCTCCGGCTGGGTTGGTGTCCTGTGGATCCCGGCTCCAGCCAGCTCTGGTTTTGCAGCTCCTTGGCAGTGGATGGAATTTGGGGTCTTTGCCATCCCGGTGGCTGAGAACTCTGGACCTGTGGGGGCTGCCCTGAGGTGGGAGAGGGAAGGGCGAGGAGGTGATGGCCCTGTGAGTCCTGGCAGGGTGACAGTGAACACCCAGCAGGACACCTTTGCTTCAGATCCATTCCACTGGGATGTTCCCAGAAGGGCCTTCCTCCCCTCCCATTAGCCCCACATCCTCTGGCTGAGCTCTTTTGGGGGATGCCTTATTCCCATCCTAGGATGCCACCGGCCTTGCAGCCTTATCCTGGCATTGGAAGGTGCCCTTTGGACACCATCCCCATCAGGTGGGCAGGAAGGCTTGGGCTGCCTTTGTTCTGTGCAGACACACTGCCTTGGGTGCACTTCCTGCTGGCAGCGGCTTGGAAACTGCCGGCTGCTGGTCCCAGCGCCTCGGGGATGGATTTGGGATGGATCTCTTTTCCTCACATCCCCCTCCCTGGGGCAGGCTGGACCCCTCTGGCACCTCTGCCTCCCCAGGCCCATGCACCGAAGTGCTGGAAGCTTCAGATGGGAATTTCCCCCTTTTCCCTTTTTTCCCCTTTCTCTCAGAGGGCAAGGGTGGGAATTTCTCCCCTTTCCCTTTTTTCCCCTCCTCTCAGAGGCCAAGGGTCACGTCCCTGCCATTTCCCCTCTGGCGGTGAGTCAGCCCTGCCAGCACAGGGCTCATCCACAGCCCAGCTTTTGGGGTGGTTTTACTGCATTTCAGGTCATTCCCAGCCCGGAGGGATGGGATGCACTCTTGAATTTCAGGGTGTGCTGGTCCCTTCCCAGTCACCAAAGATGTGGGTGGTTTGAGCTGCCCATTAGCTCGTTAGCCCAAGCTTTTAATTGGAGCAGCTGCCAAAGGCAGGGAGGCATCAAAGGAAGGCAGGTGCTCCAGGAACGTCCTCCTCTGGCAGGCAGGCAACCAAGGGGACCCCTCTTCCCCGTCAGTATTTTTGGTAGCAAAAACATGAGTTTATCCTGGGATTTAAATCCTCGTTTGCCTTATTGCTGCTGATGCTCCCAAGAATCTCGCTTTCCTCTGCTGGCACCTGGGATCCCTGGGCTGATGCTGGTGCCACAAATAGCCCCATTGGCTCTTCCCAGGTCCCAAAATATCCCTTTGCCTAACCCCCTGCACTGGGAGACATTTGATCCAGCCTCGCTGGAAACTTCTGCCCCTTCCAGGGAGCTGCCAAGCCCCAGGGACCTCGAGACACCCCCAAATTTCTCACGGAAAGGCCATTTTGCTATAAATAAAAGCAGTTTCACCTTCGCAGCTGGGGCTGTGACTGGGGCGTTCCAGGGGCACGTGGTCCCACGTGGAAGGTTTTGCTGGGCACCCCCAGGACAGAGGCCGTGCCATTGCTCTGTGTTGGCTTTTGGGAGTTTTGCTGGGTTGGTTTTTTGTTGGTTTGTTTTCTTGGCGGGATAATTTTTAAAAATGGGATGCAGAGCCCCTTGCCTTCCCTGAGAGCGGCTGGTGGCGGACGAGCAGGGGTCACTGGCAGTACAGGAGCAGGGCCACCCCCTCGGGAGCTCGGTATTTAAAAACCCACGTATTTCTGGAGCTATAAATACCGCTCCCAGCCTCAGGATGCTTCAGCAGGGCTGACGGCACAGCCAGCCCCAGCTGAGCCGCCGGCGATGCTGCCGTCACCGCGCCGTAAATCTCCTGCTGCGCCCTGGGATCAACGCGCTGCTCCTGCCCGGGCTGGCAGCGCTGCCGCCCTGGCCAAGGAACGCGGGGCTTGGAGTTCCCTTCCCACCCCTCTCAGTGTCTCCGGGGCTGGATTGTGCTGGATGACCCCACGGGGGATGCCCCTCACGTGAAGGGGGGGATGCTCGAGCATGTGATCCTTTGAGAAATTCCCCAGACCCCAGAATTTTAGGGGAAATCCCCGCTCTTTGCACAAGGCGTGTGTGTAAAGGTGCATTTCCAGCTGTGCGAGCCTGGCACTGCTCGGTGCCCTGACGGCTCCGAGGTGATATTTACACTAGTGAGAATCTCTGCTCCCAGCACTCCAGTTATGGGTCATTTGTGTCAAAAGCAAGGTTTTTATGGTTTAAAGTCTCATTTAAAAGTCACTGTTTTTCTGTCCACAGTGATATAGTTTGTCCTCAGGGGTATTAAAAAAAATTTTTAAAAAATCAAACAAGCCAAGGCTGAGCCAGAACAAGATGACAAGTGAATAGAAATGGTTTTTCAGGCTGCTTTTATCCCCCCACACCTTCCACGGGCTTCTCGTTTGCCAAGCAGCTTAATTATCCTTGAGTGAAAGCCTCTTCCCCGAGGCCTCTAATTGCAGGTTTGGGTAATTGGCCTCAATGTTGCAGAGTGTGTTTGGGGCTGGGGCGTGCTCCCCCCCGGCAGGTGTGACCCTCCTCCTCCTCCCCCTCAGCCCCAGTTTGAGCCCGTTCTCAGCGTTTCTGCCCCAATTCCCCGCTGTGGCTGCCAGGGGAAGAGCAGCAGCCCCTGGCTGGTGTTGGGATGCTCCTCGCTGGGCACGGGCAGGCCCAGGGCCGGCTCGGGGGGCTGACTCAGCCCCCCTGAGTCACAGCCCCGTGGCTCCCATTAGGAGTGGGCGATTCCCCACCATTCCCAAAACATCCAGCTCCCACCACAGGGGCTGCCCTGCCAGGGAAAGGCTTCCCCAGGGTTGCCAGCAGGGAATTTCAAACTAGTGGTTGCATCATCCCTTCCCCGAGCAGAGGTGACAACAGGGAGACGGCGGGTTATCAATCAAGACAAGTTTTATTAGAAAAGTAAAAAAAACCACCCGACACGATTGCATAGGAATTGTCGCACTTGAACATCAAGTGTATGAGTGTAAACTGTAACCAACGAAGTGCCCGCAGCGTGTCAGGGCCGGGGGTCCTGCCCTCCGGCCCCGCGGCACCTCACGCGCCCCCCTCCCACCGCTCTCGTGATCAAAGACACAATTCCAGACCCCGGGAACCAGCACTGGGTTCTGCCTTTGATCCGCACCCCCTCGGCCGTCACTCACTGCCACACTCGCCCTCCCCCCGAGACCCCATTGATTACAATCCTGGTTTACAAAAAAAAAAAAAAAAACCCATGATTGATCAGCCATCAGGAGACCGGCACCCCTCCAGCAGCCCCGCTGCCGCCTCCGGGAGCGCGGTCGCCGGGATCATCCCACAATCACCGACGGCGTGAAGCGACCTCCGCCTGGGTCCCGGCTGCTCCACGCCAGGGATGTCCCGGCACGGGCAGGTCCCCACGGGGACCTCGGCCTGCCCGAATTATTTCCACCTACAGCCCTACTCCAGCCTAACCTAAACTACAGCGGCTGCCAGGAGCCGCCACGCTCTGCCCGGCTCTTCCAAAGCACTTGGGAAGTGGCTCCTCCGGCGCGGCCCATCAGCACTCCTCGATGAGCAGCTGCTCGGAGCTGTACAGCTTCTTCTTCATCACCCTGAAGCCCGTGCTCAGCTTCAGCGGCGCGAAGGCCGGCCCCGAGGCGAAGAGGCCCTGGATCTTGGGCCAGAGGCGGGAGTCCAGCCGGAGCACCAGGGTGAGCTGGAAGGTGGGCACCACGGCGGGGTCGGCGGCGATGTGCCCCACGTCGTGGCAGGCCTTGCCGTGCTCCACGCACAGGTCCAGGAGGGCCCCGCGCAGCCCGCAGGGTTCGCTGCACGCCAGGCGCAGCAGCTCGGCCCGCACCTGCGCCTGCAGCTGGGCCGGCATCAGGAGCCGGGAGCAGCGCTTGGCGCCCAGCGGGGCCCGGCCCAGCGTGGCCTGCACCACGTCCATCAGGTTGGCGCACAGCAGCTCGTCCTCGGGGTCGTGCAGCAGCTCCAGGTCCATGTCCGGCAGGGAGACCCCCTCGGCGTACTCGGCATCTGCGGAGGCGACAGAGGCAGGTCAGCGTCGGGGGTCCCATGGGTGTGGGAGACACTGATCCCAGGGGTGTAACAGGGGTGTGCTGGTGGTTCTGGGAAACACCGATCCAGGGCTTTAGGGGTGTTAACAGGGGCACAGCACCACCAGCCCCTCCGCCCAGGGACCCTCATCCATCCTCCAGCCCTTGAGGGGCCCTCACTCACCTCCCTCCGAGCCGGAGGCGCTGCCCAGAGACTCGCAGTCGGAGGTCTCCAGGCGGCCTCGCTCGCCGCCCGCCAGCCGCTCCCACAGCCCGGGCATGGCTCTGGACACGGGAGAACAAACACGGGCCCGGCTCCGCCGCCGCTCTGCCCGCACCGCCCGCGCCCCACCCTTATATAGACGCGGCACGGCGGGACACGCCCCCCTCTCCTCGTCCGCCAATGGGAGCGCGGGGCACGTCCGCGGCGTCTCTCCTGCCCGGCGACAGCGGGGAGGCCACGCCCCCTCATGTGGGCCACGCCCCTCCCTGGGGCCACGCCCCTTGGTGGCCGGCTCGGCCCCGGGCGCTGCAAACGGGACCCGCGGTTGCGTCAGGGTCGGGCCGGGTTCCGGGGCTGCCCCCGCCCCGCACCCCCCCGGGCCCGGACAGCACCCCCGGGCACCCCCCCGCATTCCCGGGGCCAGCCCATCGCCCACGTTCCGGTGGGGAAGGGGACACCCGCCGTGTCCCCGCGGTCCCCGAGCCCTCCCTGGGCCGGGAAGGCAATGAGGGTTCCCCTTGGGTTAGGGATTGATCCGCCTCGTCTTCCCGGGGCTGTTTGCCTGGTGGCACCGGCGCGGCCGGGTCCTGCCGCCCTGGCATGGGATGGGGATGGGGATGGGGCTGAGCCCTGCCGCCCCGCTCCAGGGACAGGCCGAACCGGAGCCCACGGTGATCCTGATGTCCCGTTCGCTGGCCTTGTCCCGGTTTCTTAGGGCACTAAGGAACGGTGGAGCGGAACTCGTTGAAGATCAAGGGGTGCGGGGGCAGCGCACGGCCGGGCTGGGATGGGGTTTTGCTCGGTGCCAGGCTGGGCGTCTCCCCCATCTGCCTTCCCTGGTGTCTCCTAAAGCTGGGCCGGGACACTCCCGAGCCCCCCGCTCCGGCAGCGCGTCCCCCGCAGCCGCGGGCCCTGCGTGCCGCTCCCCGCGTACGTGACCTTTCCAAAGCCAGACCCCGAGGAGCGCAAGGAGCCGAATTGGAGATAAAGCGCTTTGTTTGTCCTCCCGCTGCGCTGCCCGCGGCTTTATCGGAGGGGCTGAGCACACTCTGAAGCCACCCCGGGACCTATCTTGGCTCCCGTCCTTCCCGAGCCGAGATTGATAAGAGCCCGGCGATAAAGGCGGTGCAGAGCACAGGGCGGCCAGGAGCGAGGGGCGCGGGTCCCGCACCCACTGCCTGTGACCTCCCACCCAAAGGGGGCAGAGGGTCTGGGCACCCCACCAGCAGCTGTAGCTGCTTTTTAGGGGTCAGAGCGTGAATCCATCAGCATTTGGGGCGTGGAAGCCCAGGCTGGGGGAGTGGGTAGCGTCCCAGGGAGCAGATGAGACGTGTAGGGAGCTGGGAACAAGTCTTGGCTTGCGCCTGCAGCTTGCAGAGCTACTCCTCGGCTTTTTGGGACAAAACATGAACAATCCCCCAACCCCGGCTGTTAAAAATACACCCCAATATTTGCACACTCAGCTGGATGGTGCTTGGGATCCTGTTTTTCACAAAATGTACCTCGTGGCTTATTTCTCCCCACAGCCACCGAGTCATTGGTATGAACGTCGTCGGCTGGGTGAGGCTGAAAATAGATGAGGATCTATCTGCTGGTTTGGGGGATCAAAACAGGGGGAAAGCAGCAAATAAACAAAAAAGAGGTAAAGGACCACAGGGAAGGCGCCTTGCTAAAAATAAGCTGGAATTCTGGAGCCAAGCATAAATATTTTTCTTTCTTTGCCATAACATCTCCTGGTAGGCAGCGCAGCAAGCAGCTCTGGTGTGATGGCAAGTTTTAAAGGGAAATGTAATTTTTGATCCCTGCAATAAAATAATCCAGCTGGGAGGGGAGGGGAGGCAGTGTGGGGCTGGCAGCTCCTTCTTCTTCCCCAAAGAAGCTGAGATCCAGGCCGCTCCTCTGCAGCAGGGCCTCTAGGAATGGTTTTGGGCTGGAAAGTAAAGTTTTAGCTACAGTGCTGGTAATCCCTGCACTTCCCCTCCCCTGGTCCTGCTGCTGGCAGTAAACCCAGCGTGGTTTCTGTGGACGAGCAGCGTGTCTTTCTCCCTGACCTGCTGTCCTTTCAGAGAGAGCAGAGATTGAGGCTTTCTGGACAGTCTGTTCCCAGCCAGCTGTGCCTGTCCCCCTCTGAGATTTACTCAATCGTTCTGACTTCCAGCCTGGCTTTGCAAAGGGTTAAGCAGGAGCCGGGGGGAGCGGCTGGCATTGGGGAGGGTCCTTGGCTGGGCCCCTGCCCGGGATGTGCTGAGCTCAGCGCTTTTGCAGGCTGCAGGGGGAGGGACTGGGAAGAAGGAGGAGGAGGAAGAGGAGGAGGAGGAGGAAGGGAGGAGATGTACTGAGGGGTTCAGCGAGTGCCCTGGCTCACGTCGGGTGCAAACTGTGCCCCCTGTATGGTGGGGAGCAAATTCCTGCCCCTTGGGCTAACTGCTATGGGGGAGCCCCTGGCTCCATGGTTTTGTTTTTTTTTTTTCCCAGCAGCTCTGTGGCCCAAAAAGTCACTCGCAGGTAAATTTACACACTGTTTTGGCACACTGGGCTGGCACAGACACCGGTGGGATCGTCTGTGTCCAAGTAACAGAGGGACTGAGGCCATGGTTTTTACTGTGCCCCCTAAGTGCCTGGTGGGGTGGGCGTCCTTCACACCGGGTCCCTGGTTGTGGCTGGGGGTGACAGGCGCACGAGGGGTGACCCTGCATCTCCCGAGCCCGTGGGCAGCTCTGACAGCTGAGCTGTGGCTGCGTGGGACGCGGTGGCAGGTCCCGGCGCGCTGCCGGCCGGGCAGGTCTGTGCCACAGCCAAACCTTCCGGGCCCGTCTCTCAGCCCTGGGACAGGCAGCTGCAGGAGCCGGGCGGAGGAACAAGGAACGTGCATCCAGGAGGGCGGTGGGCAGGTTTTGGCAGCTGACATGCCGGGTTGAGAGCTGGGTCGGCACCGTGTCGTTCGCAGGGCGTGGGCTGTGAAACTCATCTCCCCTTGGGTGCGTTTGGGGGAAAAGATGTCAGAGGGTGTTTCTGGGGGTGCTGCCCCACACCGCCGCATCCTCGATGCTGGGAGAGGCCCTCCCGGCGGGCGGCCTGCCCGGGCAGCGAGGCGAGCGCGTGCCTTGGCGCCGTGGCCTGCGCTGGGGCCGTGGCCAGCGGCGAGGGGAGCCGGGGAGGGGAGGTGTGATTGGGGCCTGTGCCGGTACATAACGTTCCGCTGCGAGCACCCACAGGAAAACCAACCGGCAGCCCTGAACGAGGCTCTTTGTTTGGCTCTTTTTTTTTTTTTTTTTTCATTTTCCCTCCCCTCCCCGCATCAACTTTTTCTGGCAGCTGCCGGGCCCCGTCCCCGCTGCGCTCCGCGCCCAGCTGAACGGCCCCCGAGCTCCCGGGACCCCCGGGGCGAAGGGGACCCGCGGCTTCCGCACCCCAAGGAGAAACATCCACCGCTGGCTGAACGGCCCCACTGAGCTGCAAAGCAGGAAATAGGTTGGCTTGGGAATTTCCAGCTGCCAGGGAAAACCTGGGTTTGGAGGAGGGGGAGTGTGGAAGGTTTTTGACCATACGGATCCCTCCAGTTCTCCCTGCCTTACATAAAGTGTTTACTGAACGGGAGGAGGGAACGGCCAACAACATGTTTTTGCATTCATAGTACTGTACAGGGTGAACTTTTCACTTCCTCTCAATGGCTCTCACACGTGTCTATTTTGGTGCTGGGCACACATACAAACACACCATGTACAGCACAGAGCTGGGACGTTCCCTGCTCCTGCTCTGTCCCAGCACAAGAAGCTGCTGGAAAACAAGGAATGGGAGGGGGGCGCGGGGGATAAATCTCAGCCCCGCTGTGTTTTGGAGCTGGATGGGGAAGTCTGGGCAATGCCTGGGCACTACATCCCCTGGGCAGAGCGGCAGGTGCCAAGCCCCTGGCATCCCACGAGGGCTGGCGGGGTGGAAAAGTTTCCCAAGTTGAGCAGTGAAAAGGAAAAGCTCCTTCTGTGCCCGATTTTGCTGGGTCAGCGAGCAGGGGGGACCGGGTGTGAGTGAGGGGGTTTGGGGGATCTGCTGCTCCGTTCCTAAACCGCACGATGATACGGGGTGAGGACTGGCCAAGGTAGGTTTAGGTTGCTGGAGTAAGCAGGATTAAAAATAGATGCCACCAAGCAAACAAAAAAGTGGAAGGCTGAAGCGTTCCCTTCTTTCCCGAGTAAGCCCGTCTGGGATGGAGTTTGAGTCCCGCCTGCCCGTCACGTTTGGAGCGCTCCTGGCCGCGGAGCCGCTGACTGTGCAGGAGGCCCCTGCAGAGCAGGGCTTGGCAGCCCTCCAAGGCTGGGGAGGAGGTTTTCCGGGCTGGGGCCGGGGCCGGGGCGGCCGGCGTGGGACAGTCTCAGCTGAGCTGCAGCTCTACGTGAGAACGCTCCTGCGCCGCTCGAACAGCCGCGCGGTGAATTTCCACGGAGCTGGAATTGCAGCTTCACCTGCGGATCGGGCAGCGTGAGGCTCTGGATTGCCCAGAGCTGAGTCTGGCGCTGGAATTGATTTATTAACGGCAACAAACACAGAAGGTGGCTGTATACTTTTCCCCCTCAGTTTTAGCTAATTGCTGGTGATCTAAAATGGGAATGGATCCCAGTTAATCTGTTTCAATGCAGATGTGGCTGGGCTGAAATAGTGAGTAAAAAATACAATCATCTCGTAAGTAAGATGTTGAAAACGGAAAAATTAGGCATCTGGAGCAGTAAATCAAATAATTGCTCGCATACGGTGCTGCTCCTACCCCCTGCTGGCCTGCAGAGCCGTGGGGCAAAGGCTCTCATGCATGGAAAATCAACATTTTGAAATGGTTATGCCAGAACATGGAAATCCAGTTCCCTCCAAGAACAGAAGTGAAGTACATCCGAAAAACAAGATGATTAAAATTGATGTTTTTAAACTAGGGTTTTCTCCTCGGGCTGAGTTAAACCAGGATTAAAATCGGACTTAAATCAAGCCATTTTTGAGCATGGTTGGGTTCCTCTCACATTGAACTTCAGTCTACCATCATGACAGTCAATCCGCCTCCGAGCTTCACTAAACCTCCTTAGCTCCCAAACAGCTGATTGTTTCCTTCATCAGACCAGATCAAGACTTTCAAAGACAGAGTTATTTATTGTCACAGAGAAATCTAATACAGAACAAAGAGGACAAAGTTTCAGGGTACTGAAGACAGAGCAGTGTCCTGCCAGCGCTCACCAGACAAACGGTGGTGAAGAGGGAATGGCTTGGGCAACGGCCGAGGCACTGATGGAGGAGGTGACACCGCTTGGTCCCTCACCCGACCCCAGGACAGTTTGTGTCCATCCCCCAGAACCACGGCTGGGGCTGAGGAGTGCTTCTGGCATTGCTCCAGAGGGTTTCCCCGCTCACCCAGCGCTCCGGCTGCGTTCCAGCGGGAACCCGGACCGAGTTACGGGGTCACCCTCCCCGCAGCCACACTGTCCGTGGGCCCCCCTCTGTAAACAATACGGAGATCCTCCGAGGGCTGTACAGCTGATCCTGCCTTCTAAGTTACAGAAACCAAGCCCTGCCAGCCTGTAAGGACCTATTGAATCCCCTCATTTCCGTTTATTGGCAGCTTTACGGGGGATCCCCACTCTCAAAAAAACCCAAAGCCCCATCCTGCCGATGCAGCTGTCAGCATCTGATAAATGGGGGGTGTGTTGAAGCCAGGCCAGGGAATGTTTTTCTTCTGCTCCCTGACAGCAGCGATCCAGACACACTCAGCCTGAGGAGGGAGTGAATCCCAGGAGCTGCTCTATTGGCTTGTACCTCCACTCATCTGCCTCCAGCTCTTCCACCAGACCGGCAAGTTTTTCCATCCTTGCGACTTGTTGATCTGCGAGGAGTTCAAAGGTAACTGTGGTTTGCAATGGCAGTGCAATTAAACCTTTCAATTAGATGCAAATTCCCAGCTGTCAGTGGGGAGCGGGGCAGAATAGAACCCACGTAGCCCATTTGAATCCAAACCCACTCTGTGCAAACAGCGAGGAGAAAGCAGGGACAGGCTTTTCTGCCCCGGTGTGTGTTTACCCATCCCTGCCCGTGCCATGTACATTCAAGTTCTAACAGGGAAACATCAGGCCCATTAGTGTATGGGGGTGAAAACAGGATGAAGCTCATTTCATAAAGCATAAATATTTATAGCACAGAAGAACAGAGAAGTTCAGAGAGGCCTTGGTCAGCCCACGGTAGATCTGGGTGCAGCACGAGGAACTGTGCTTTTGATGAAGGTCCTTGGAGGAGGACCTGGATGAGTGTGGCAGAGAGGCTCTGCAACCAGAGCCTGCTAACGAGAGGAAGGTCCCCAGACAACATCTTCCTCTCAGATTTATTTATAACCAGTCATGTGTTGGGCACACAGGGTCCGTTTTCAGTTAAATGTGCTGCAGTGGTGCAGAGAAGGGAATACCTTCTCCCAGCTCTGCTGGAAGTCTAACAGTGCTGTAAACTCACTGCAGCCTCTTGGAGAGACGGCCCAGGGCTAGCAAGAGGTGTAATATAAACTCTCTGTGATTTATGCTGACTGCAGCAGTGGGTGCTTTTAAGAGGGACTGTTCTCACTCCACCTCCTGCACCCTTTTGGGAACTGTCAAACAAACAAGCCAAAAAATGATGACCTCGATCTTTTTTTTAAGCCCTTCACCTTTCTTACAGGGAGAAAACAGGGAGGTGCTCCACAGTCCCAACGGATGGTGTCTTTCGGGATGCCAGGCTGTGTAGCAGCCCCTGGTAGCTCCAGCCACAGCAGAGCTGTGGAGACAATGGCTCTGGAGTTCAGCTTTGCTTTCTGGGGCAGAAATACAGGATCACAGCCTTGCAAGCTGCTGCACGCCCCCACAACCGGAGGAGGACAGGAAACCTCTCCATTAGGAGACAACAGGTGGAAGTACCATTCTGGCTGACCAGAAAGGATGTGACCCTCAAGCAGCAGACAGGATCTGCCGCTGGGCTCTGTGAGAACTGAGGCCACGATGCGGCCAAGCCCATCGCTGGCACCTGGGCGAGGGCAAAGGGCCCGGCAGGGAAGCAGAGGTTCAAACAGGATGTCAGGCTGCTCCCTAGGGAGGCAGGGAGTGGACTCAGCCTTGTCACGCCACGCCACGCCACGCCACGCGTGGCCGCCTCCCGAGTGCCTCCGGAAACCTCACTTGACCCTGCCAGGGCCACAAGGGCTCAGCAGAGAAACAAAGGTGGAATGGAGCGTCTCTCTGCCCCAGGCCAGAGAGACAGTCAGTGCTGGGCCGAGATCAGAGCGTGGGCGTTTCCTGCCCAGAACCTCCTCCTCCTCCAGCCTCACCTTGTGCTGCCACACAGCCATGGAAAAACAAGCTTCGGGAGGCACAGCCCGTTCCCACCCAGCCTCTGTGGGCTCCCGGCGCTTTGCATAGGGCTTGCAAAAGGACTCGGTGGTGGCCTGACTTAGTGTTCGCTCTGCTTTCTTGTGGCTGGCAGCCGAGAGCAGGTCAGGCTTTGCCCCTGCCACCCTCCCCGAGCCACACGCGGCCGGCCCTCAGCGCTTACCATGCTTCACTTGCTTTAATGTCGAGGCAACCTGAAAGCTGAACACAGACTCGCAGAGGAACCTCTCAGAGCCATCTGTAAACAGAAAAAGGAGATGGTTGAACCCCAGAGTTTGAGGCTGAGCAGCCTTCGGTGCCCCTGACCTCATATTTGTTATGTTTGAGGTGTAGGTTCCCCCCTGCCTCATTCCGACACTTTCCCCTGTGCTGAGTGCAGCCCCTATGGCCCTGCACAGGGCTTTGGCTGGTTCCTGATGCTACCTGGGAAGACATCCCAGGTGGAATTCTGTTACATCCCCTCTAACAAACAATTTTAGTCCATTTTAAATAGAAGTTAAACTAAGGAGAAGCCAGGTAATGTTATGGCAGTCTCTGACTCCCTCAGGGCTCAGACGCTTGTGTCCTTAGAACGCTTGAGGATTTCCCATGGGCTCAGCCCATAACCCTACACAGAGTTTCAAATAATGTGTATCTTGCCTTCCAAGTCAGTAATTGATCACACAAGTGACTCAGAAATAAAGCAATCTGGAAAACATAGCTAATTGTGTACCAAGCACTGACACAGTTTATACTGCCTCCTTAAAATACCTACAGGTTTATTTAGAAACAAGCGAGATAGTTAAAGTAGCAACAAAAATCAGTCAGTCAGTGGGAATTTTTGAAGAGGAAACTTCAGCTTCTCCACTGGTAGCTGCCTGATGAAAGAACGGGTGTATTGCCTTTGGTGTCAGAAATTAAAAAGCCAACCTAGAGCTTCCTGCCACAGGGACAGCTGCCACCCAGAGCAGGCAAACTGCTGTGTTCCCAGTAAAGAGGTCAGCCCAAAGCACAATCCATTTAAAGCTCTGTGCCATAACAATGTGGAGAGCAGTTTCAAAGGCAAAACTCTGGAAAAATCTAATCCAAAGCTGAACCCCAGGGAAGAGCTGGAGTTCACCGTGCTCAGAGCTTCCTCTTACAAGTGCTGTGCCAAATGAATCGTGGAGATATCAGCAAGAAATTTTTCATGGAAAAACATTGGAAGGGGCTGTCCAGGTAGATGGTGGAGTCAATGTCCCTGGAAGTGTGCAAGGAACAACTGGACGTGGCACTCAGTGCTCTGGTGCTGTTGACAAGGTAGGGATCGGTCACAGGCTGGACTCGATCGTCTTGGAAGCCTTTTCCAACCTAAATGCTGGATTCTCTCCTCCAACTCCCTGTCTGTCCCTGCCGAGTGGCTCTCTGGAGGAACAGCTGCCTGTCTATTTGGTAACACGAAGTGTTTCATTACTTTAATTTGTTTTTAGGGCTCGCTACGTTCTGTGAGCAAACCTTTAGTCATAATTACTTCAATGGCCTGGCATATGGGCTCTAATGTGTAATAAAAACAACCCTTCAACAGCGCAGCCATCAGTTCCCAGCTGCCCTGCGCTGCCATAGGGACACTCCAGCCTCAGTCCCAGCCATCCCACGGTGACAACGGAAGTTCAAGGGGAGCAGATAGAGAGACCCTGGTTTAACTTTGTCACTGGGAGGACCTGCTCCTTCCTCCCTCACCCAGAGCTTGCCGAGCTTCTCCTTCCACAATCACAACGAAGCCGGTGGCAGGACTCAGGCACCCAGATGCAAGCTGGCAGGGAGACAAGCTGCCTCCTGGACTAACCCAGTCAAATCCAACCCAAAGCAAGAAAATTACTACTTTTGCCAAGAAAAATACTCCTGTCTCAGCTATCCTGCAGTAATCCCTGCCTGACATCAAAGGATTAGCTAACAATGAGCAATTAACACAGTCATGTTCCCTTTCAGGTAGATGCTTCCTGGTCTGAAGTGTTGTCATGGAGCTAAAAAGCAGGTGACTGCCAGAAAAATCACTTCCTCATGAACAACTGGTGGGAAAGCCGGGACCAGCCAAGCCCTGGTGCTTCCTTTCTACCTCCAGCTTTTGCCAGTGGGGCGCAAAGTTCAGCGACTTGGAGGAGGAGCGGGGAAGGAGAAGGGCAGGAGCAATCACCTTCCAGCATCTCCCCGGCTCCTTTGGGATAAGTGAAGAGGGCTTTCCGGGGCGGCGCCAGGTCCGAAACGCTGAACCCCGACCCTGTCACCGAGCTGCCACTGACTCCGCCGGCCGAGGAGGACGAGGAGGAGGCTGCCATGGCACCCCGGCCCAGCCTGGGAGGACAAAGAGCAGAGCCTGAGTTAGGAAGGGCGTTCTCGGAATTCCCCGGGGCGCAGAGCCAGTGGCCACACGTCTCCGAGGACGGATGAAGGCAGCGAGGGGCAGGATGAAGCCGCCTCCGCTGCCCCAGAGCATCCACACTGCCCTGTGTGTGTGGGAGAGCTGCCTGCCCCCACTGTGGGGATGGGCACAGAGCTGTCGCACCCCAAAACTGAAAGTAACCCCCGCTCCGACCCCTCGGAATTCCCCTGGAAATTCACCCAGAGCGTGCACAAAAGTAACGAGGCACAGGTTGCTGGCCTGAATCCACCGGCCTTTAGCTGCCCTGGTGCTTGTCCTGCTCCCCAGGGTCATAAAAGGCGGGGTTTCTTTCCTTTTTCTTCCCGCCCTTGTTTCCAGGAGCACAAACACAGGAGCCCTGCTGCCTCATAAAACCTGGAAGGCTGCGGGACTGCCAGTTCCAGCGCCGCATCCTGCACGGAGCCACGGCGTGTCTAACTTGGAGCAGCTGCTTTCTGCATCACTCCAGACGTGCTTTTGCCTTTAAAACACTGGATTTGACTTAAACTGGCAATGCCTGAGGATCCATCTGCCTTTGCAGCACAATTCCGGCTGCCTCTTGCACGCTTCTCCTCAGGCCTGTTTTTGAGGTACTGGGTTTGTCACGACATGGGACTTAAAGCTCATCGTGGACCTCTCTGATAGCAAAAAAGGTGTCACTTGTCCCTTATCAGTGACAGCACTTGCTGCTCCTCCAAATACTTCTGTGCACTTCCAAATTATCCTGCCCATTTCATTCATTCCTGTTATCGTATTTAGTACGCTTCTGCAGGCTCTGTAGAGTACAAAGACAGAGCGCTTGGAGGGCACTCGAGCATTCTGTGGAGAAAATGGGGTTTTAAGGCCTTAAAGGTGATCTCATTCCACCCCCTGCCGTGGGTAGGGACACCTTCCACTATCCCAGGTTCCTACAAGTCCCGGCCTTGGACACTTCCAGGGATTAGCTAGCCACAGCTCCTCCAGGCAACCTGTGCCAGGGGCTCACAAGGAATAAATAATTTCAGGCCGTGAAGAAAAACGCCCGCATAAAACCAACTTTTATTTTTGCTCTGCTACACCCAGCAACACCTCCCTCAGCGAACCCTCAGGCTCAGCTCCCTGCTCGCAAGGGAGGCGCGACGATCGTTTGCGCTGAAACGATGCCAGCCGGGGCTCGCAGACCCGACAGATTCCCAAGTGTGGCTTCAGGGGGTTTATTTTAAACAAACACAGAGGAGAGGAGGCGGCAGGTCGGGGCGACGCCTGGGCCTGTTGCAGGAACCTCCAGCCAACGCCCCAGGCACCTCAGGAGCCGCCATCTTGGCGGGGGCGGGGAGCCCCACTGCCCGCGCTCCCGCCCCTGCGAGACCGCGCCCCCTCTGTAGACCACGCCCCCATCGACCATGGCCACGCCCCTGAGCTGGCCACGCCTCCTCCCTCGCCCTCCCGCCCATGGCCCCGCCGAAACGCTTGGCGGTGAGTGTGAGGCCCACGCGCCGCCGCAGCCTCCGCTCTCCCCGCGCGCTCATTCCGTCGCCCTTCACCTTCCAGGCCGCCTCCGTCTCCTGCCGCTCCCCGGTCCCGTCCCGAACCCTCTCTCCTTCACCCGGCAGCCCGGACGGCGGCTCGGTGCGGGCGCCGCGCGTGGCCGTGCTCGCGGTGCATGATGGGGCGGGCGCGCGCCACTTCCGGCGGGAGGCGGTGGGGGAGCGGGGACAAAATGGCGGCAGCGGCGGTGGGAGCGGGGTCGCTTCGGTGCTCCCGCCGCCTTCCCGCAGCGCTGTGAACGTAAAGCTCAGGGGTTCTGTTGCTGCAGTAGCCTCGGGAATTTGCGCGGTGCGGGCCCTGCCGGTGTCCCTGGTGGCGGTTCTCTCAGAGCTGCCGCCTGCAGCCCCTCTGGATTCTGCCCTCAGGAGCCGGACCCTGCCGCAAGGCTGCAGCCCCAGCTGCGCTGTGCCTCCCGCTGCTTACTTGCAGAAGTCCTGTGTCAAGAAGTTGTGATGCCAATGTGTGGAAAACAGAATCCCTCTAAACAAATCCTGTGTGGAAGCAAAAGCTCCAGCGACTGATCTTTCATGGCGTTTTCCGCCATTGTACACAGTTTAGCGCTGCATTGCTTACCTTGAGCTACTGGAGTTATTACTTTTATTGAAGCTTAAGGGTTTTTTTATCTTCCGTGTAAGTTGAGATGGTTGTGAGTCATTTCAGAAGGTGGGGCTCGAACTGAGGGGAGGAGTATTTACCTTCTCAACCTGATGTCACTCTGTAATAAATGCGAGTTGCTTCCGAGGCAAGCTCTTAATTTTTTCCTGTTCTCTTGCAGTGGACAGGTAGACCTTCTGACAAAGCTGATTTTTTTTTGGTGGAAACTATATTTTCTGAGTAACAGATTCTAGTTTAAAAGTGAGACCACCAATATTCAATTAACCATGCCAGTGAACGTAGAAATTCAAGTGCTGAAGATGTGAAGTCTCTGACAGAACACTGCTGGCTCTTTGTTTTAGCACTATTAAATGTTCTCCACTCTAAATGTTTTTAGGCGGGTGCCAGCTAAAGCCCAAAGAAACAAAGTGTCACTTTGACCGAGGTTACAGTGAGTTTTAGCTGAAACCTGTGAGTTTGAGTTACATACTTAACACTGCTTAAATTCCCTGTTTACTCTTGATTGTGCTTTAGGTACCTGTGACTTCTCACGGAATTACTCCTTGGCTGAGACATACGGTTTGAGGAGGTGTTGCCTTCCTGAAGCCTCTACATGGAGGAGCTTTTAGCTCAGGGAGGGGAGGTTGAGATTGGATATTAGAAAGGAATTGTTCTCCTGTGAGGTGGTGAGGGCCTGGCCCAGGTTGCTCACAGGAGCTGTGACTGCCCTGTCAGAGCCCCCCGGGGCAGTGGAAGGTGTCCCTGCCCATGGCAGGGGCCTGACACGAGCTGGGCTTTAAGGAAACACCAAAATGAGCTTTTCCTTGGCCTGAGTTAACCCAGCTGTGTTTGTTGTTGCAGCAGCAGGAGGAGCAGGATGGACGTGCTGCGGCCCCCCTTGGTCAGGATCGGGGGGCGAGTGTACCGCAAAAATCTCATCCAAGAGCAGGAATTCCCACATGAGGAGGAAGAGGACTTCTGTGCAGGTAAGGAGTGGTGCCCAGGAGGTGTAAACATCAACCTAGGGAGCTCTCAGTGTCATCTCTGATGCCTTTGTGAGCACAGAGAGCTGCCCATGTGGCAGGTTGAGGGGTTCAAGAGGGAGAAAAAGGTTTGCATTGGTCTCTGATGATCCTGCTGCCCAAAGTGGAAGCATTCCCAGTTATCCCAAATGGGTTGGCTGACTGTGCTGCTCACTGTTCAGTTTGCTTGCTGACTGTGGAAGATCTCCAGGAAAAGAGAAAGCCAGATTAGCTCTGTAGATCTGTTTTTCCCAGGTTTCTTTCTTTTCCTTACCATCATTTTTTGCAGATATGGCAGATACAGAAGCTGCTTGCTAAAGACCCTCCGTCCTTGCTATGTTTATGCCTTTAAAAACTGGCCTCCTACAGTGCAGCTTTTGGAAGGTGTTACTTGTGTTGGGGACCAAAGTCTTCCTGTCCTGGTGTGTTTTACTTTGTCTTTCTGCCTGTATGTTTGCTGTAGTTGTGGGCACAGAAGAGCTCCAGTGTTACTTTTCAGGTGGGAACGTGGCAGTTGTGTCCTGTTTCTTCTCCCACCTTGCCTTTCAGTGGGTTGCACTATGCTTTAACAAGGTGCTTTCCATCCCAACGCTTCCCTGTTTGTGTTGGAAAGGGGACGGGAAGCACGGCTTCTTTCAGGATGTTCTGTGTGATCCGTGCACAACCAAACAGCCTGCGGATGAAAGCTGCATCTATTCCTCTGAGGTCGTTTCTGAATCACTGGCTTGAACCCTCGGACCAAAACTATCCTCACCTTTTATCTGTGTTCTCCTGCAACCTTAAATTTCTGAATTGACTGCCAGAAGAGACCACTCCTGCTGTGTGGGAATTGCACAAACTCCAGCTGAGAAAAAACCTGGGCTGTAACTACCTGCTTCCTGCGCCTCCCAGCCGGCTGCATTTAGAAGCAGTCATTACGTGTTCCGGAGCTGGTACTGAGGTGATAAATAAAAAGCAGTTATCCACAGCGGAGAGGAGCCCATTCCTTCCTTCATTTAACCTTGAGAGAAGGCTGGGAGGGGCCTGTTGTCCTCCATAGAGCACTGCCAGCCTGCGCAGAGGTTGTGCAGGGTCTGATGGGTTTTCCCGGCAGGCCCTGGTGACTGCGCGGACGAAGCCGGCGATGCCTTTGTGGTGGAGGAGACTGAGCGAGGCTTCCAGTGCCGGGTGGAGGTTCCCAGCCCCTTATACAAGTGAGCCCTGTGCTATGGTTTGTTTGATTTGCCGCCAGCTGGGGAAGAAATCGAGCACAGAATATTTGTGTTTTGAGTTTGGGGTGAGCGCCGGGTCTCTGGAATGTTCTCCGTGCTCTGGGTCTGAGTGCTGGGGAAGGGGAAGTTGGCAAAGCCTTTCTAGTGCGGTTGGGCCTCGCTTGACTCCTCACCGTCCCCGTGGTAGGGACAGCAGGTGGTGCTTGCTGGCTGGCAGGAGTGCCTTTGAGCATCTCTTCCCTTGAACATAAAAGCATCAGGGAGGGTGGGAGAAGAAAGGGGAGGAAGAACTGGAGCAAGCAGCCTGGCAGGGGGAGTTTGTGGAAGCTTTCAGATAAAGCACACATGACTGGAATTGGCTATTGACTCCAGTCCCTTGTTTACTGGGGAAGCTGTAGTGTTCAAAGTTTTATCTAGTTATTTTTGACAGTTTCATTAGTTGATTAGTTTTGCTGAAGTATAGAGAAGGAAAAGTGGTCCATTGTGTATTTGGATACAAATGGACTACCTACTGGCAAATGACTACCTTGAGCAAAGCAAAAAGCAGAAAAAGAGCCCTTACTTCTTCCTCAGCTGGGATAATGGAAAAAGAGATAACCCAGCTGATGGAGAGGCTGTGGCAGGATGTGGTGGGCCGAGCTGTTGTGGACCTACCAGCTGGGTTTTGTGAGCCATACCTCAACATTGTCCCAGGCTGGACTTGTGTGAAGTCCTGGGAATCACCTCTGTGCCTGGATGTGGTCTTGCACATGGAGCTGGATGTGTGCATCCCTCCAGCACAGAGGGTCCAGGTCTGGACACACGTGATGGAGAGTGGCTCAGTGTCACTGTGTGAAGGAAACTCTTGCACTTTCTGCCTCCAGGTACATCATTGGGAAGAAAGGGGAAACCAAGAAGAGGCTAGAAACAGAGACTCGAACCTCCATCAGCATTCCCAAACCTGGAGTGGAAGGAGAAATTGGTGAGTAGAATACACGTAAAATGGATGTGCTTTTATCTGCTCTTGCACAAGCACCATTTAAGCAGGGACGGGGTACAGGAGGTGTTTTCCCTTTAATTCCTACTTCTCACACAGCTCTGACTCACTTTTTGGCCCTGGGAAAGTCACTTCTCTTTTCTCCTGAGTTTATTTTTATTGTCTATAAATCCTTATAAAACAGTGTCACCTTTTTTTTTTTTTTTTTTTTTTGAGAAAGTCACTTCTGGGCATTAAATGACTGGCTTGAAAACTTGGGTCCTGAATCCGTTGTATTTTTTTTTAGTTTTGCTTTTCAAATAGTATCCCATCAATAAGAAACTGAAATAAGCATTCAGAGAAATACCTTGTCTATCTGTGTGCAAAATAAACATCTGCACATGCTTTAATATGAGAAGGGTTGAGATGGCATTCCTGACTTTCTGGTGCTGTCACTAGATCCCAACCGTGAGAGCAGGGCTTCTTGTACCATATGTTCCCTCTCATCACTTCCAGGGATTTAAAAACAGAGGAGACCTTGCTCATCAGGGCTGACCCATGTGGGTTCTGCCAGAGTGGGTATTTGGAGGGTTCCTTAGGGCATGCTCCAGAGATTACTGGCACGGTGTGCAGGGATGTTTGTGACAGAGCTGTGAAGAGGAAGTGCTGGGAGGATCCCACTGTGATGCTGCGCAGGAACATGGTGGTACTTCTCAAGGAGTGGGTCTTGAGTTCTTCCTGAGAGCTGTGGAGAACTGTTAGGCAGGTTGAGAGATGTTGAAAATATGGAATAATAGGAAGCTAAGGAAATTTTGCTCCTTGCTGTTCTTTCCTTTCGAGCTCAGGTGTTCTCTGTTTGGTGCCTTGAAGTGCATGCACAAATGACACGGACCGTCTTGATCCTTGATAGATTTCCTTGGCATTTTCACTCTGACTGCCTAAATGAAAACTTGAAATAATGCTCTAGAAATCTGAAGGGCCCCTGAATTGATGGACTCTCAGTTACTGTCTTTTAGGCCCTCAGAGCTGACTTTCTGGACAGCAGAAGGATGCTTTTGATGGCATCATCCTGTCTTTGCTGAGGAAAACACAGCCATGTCAGGCACTTTCAGTCAAGCAGGGAGTCTGGCAGGTTTTTCAGTGCATGGTTGGGAGTTTTGATTCCTGGTGCTTCCTGGAGAGGCTGGGACTAAAAGCAGGGGGCTTCAGAAAAGCAGGGAGGTGTTGCTGTGTTTCCCTGCAGTGATCACGGGGCAGCACAGGAGCGGCGTCGTCTCTGCCCGGACGCGGATCGACGTGCTCCTGGACAGCTTCCGCAAGAAACAGCCCTTCACACACTTCCTGTCCTTCGCCCTCAACCAGCCTGCCATCCAGGAGAACTTCCTGCACTTCAAGGAGCAGGTGCTGGACAAGTGCTCAAAGGTAGGGATCCACGGGAGGATTAGAGTGCAGAGTGCTGTTTCGTTTATTGAGAGAGCTCTTTGGCGTTTTCCTTGAAGGCTTTATTCTGTTCTGTTTCCTAGGAATGCATTTCCAACTGGTCTTTTACTTAAGTTAGTGGGTCTGCTGTGAATTTGTTGAGGGCTGTTGTGAAATTTTCTGAAAAGTGGAATGGTTTACTTAGTGAATTGTTTGTAGAGATTTTTCTAGATGGGGGGATATCTAAATTTCAAAAGAGTGTTGGGGGTTTTGATTTTAATTGGGAAGTCACTGAATAATGTAGCAGACCTGTCTACATTTTATGTGATTTTTTACGCAACCATGTAACCAGGTCGGAATTCACAAATCTGTTGCTGCTTCTGTTTCACTTTTCTTTTGGCTCCTGATAGTGAAGGAAGATGCATGTCATTGCCAGAGCTGAGCGAGAAATGACTTGGTAGCACATGCCATCCTGCAAATCTCATCACTTCCCTTCTTCCCCAGGAGACTTTGTGCTGACAGCACTCCTACTTGCCTTCAGATCTTGTGTTGGGAGGAGCAGGAAATAGTTAGGGAAATGAGGAAGAAAATGAAGGGAAAGCTGTGCATTCCCTGGTTTATTTTAGTGTGCTTCTGGTCTGGCAGAAGTGATGTGTCAGTGCACAGGACTGGGCTGAGGGGAGGGAATGGTGTTATTAAATGGCCATGTCCTCTGTCTGCTGGAGGACATCTCTAGGCAGGAGAGAGGTCTCTCTGTGGCTGCTGCTGGTTGCATTGCAGACACACTGCAGGGCTCCGTGGGCTATTACTCTCCACTTTCATGTCCATCGTGTGCCTTGCTAAGGGGAAAATACAATCTTGCAGATAGCACAGCTTAAGACGTTTAGTTTCCTGTGTCTTCATGCCATGGGTGTGAATTATCTGATATCTGGGGAGATACGAGTTCTTGCTCAAGTTCTCATGGTCCTTTGGATGTCAGCTGTTTCATCTCCAAGAGCAGATCTGAGCTGTCTTTGCAGTCTTGTCTTTCCTGGTAGTCAGGATTTAAGTCCCTATTCCCCCCCCAGCTGCCTAATTTCATGACATCTTAGGAGCTTTCCATCACCTGACATTAAATACAACTGAAATTGGCCAACAGATCCAGGGATTAGCCAGTGCAATGCCAGGAGAACCTTTCCCTCAGGCTAGAAGGATGATCTCTCCTCATTAGCCAGCAGCACTACCTTTATTAAAGCTCACCTTGATTAAAGGAATGCCCTGCAGGCAGGGGGATGGAAACATTAGCCTGGGAAGGTGTTGGCTGGACAGAGAGCAGGGACCTGAGGCTGGCATCAGTGATGGCCTGGCTCCCTCTGTTGGTTTCTAGTTCCGGTCCGTGTGTGGGACACACCAAAGGTACAGTGAGAGAAGCAGCTCTCTGAGGGGCTGGTGACCTGCACGGGGCTCTGTAGAGACTGCTTGTGCCATTGGCTCTGGGTTGAGGCTGCTGCTTTCAGCATGGGGCTTCTCTTACCCTTTATCCCCTTCTACCTGTGCTGATGGCTGTTACAGTCCTTCCACTTGGCCTTCCTGGAGATCTGCCCCTGCTCTGCCTGAAGACTTGGCATCCCGGACTCGGTGTGTTTGATCCTTCTCCTCCACTTCCTCCTCTAGCCGTCTGCCAGCAGGTCCCATGGATCTCTGTTGTCCCTCCCTATGGCCTTGCCTTCTGCAGTAACCACAGTCTATCCCATACCACTCCTGGCTTCTGGCTTCCAGGCTGCCCTCGTGTTGGATGAGTCTTCTAAGGACCTTCCTAAGTCCTTTCAGTGACACATTTCTAAGACGTGTGTTTTATCCGTCTTTGCAGGTAACGCTGTTGTTTGTGCTCTCCTCCAGTGTTTTTAATCCTGCAGCAGACCCACACAGGACCAGCCCTTCTCCCTGCAGAGCACTCATTTTTCCTGCTTCCTGGGTGGGTTGCATCTCTGCAGCCCTCCATTGGCCCAGCCTCCCCGGTGACTGTACTTGCTCTCCAAACCCCTCCTGATCTGTGACATTGTTTCTCTCTTGCTCATTCTTAAATGTCAGTTTGCATCTCTGGGGGGAGGCGGGGTTGTATGCCCTCCTCCTTAAAAGGTGTTCACAGACTTTGTGCATTCCTCAAGTGTTGTCAGTCACATTTGGAAGGAGCTGCCTGGGAACATCTGCAAACCTTTGCATGCTCCTTGTCTCAGAAAACTGCAGCAATCCAGCCTTGCTCAGAGAAGTGCTGAGACCAGGTACTGGCCATGTTCATCTTTCCTCCTCCTGTGTGACCTTCTGTCTGTCCTGCCGTTTTTGTTCTGTGTCTGGACAGCTCCAAGTCCTGTAAGGGCCTGAAATGTGCCTGGCACCGCTTACATCAGCTCTGGAGTTTCAGTTTTCGGTTTGAAATGTAGTACTCAGTCAGTGACAGGTATTCAAAGGGTTGCGTACGTACAGCCTAGGAATATACAGTGCTTTATTTTTCTGCCCTTCCTTCTCCTGGTATTAGCAAAAGGGTTTCTAGATGTATTTATTGCTTCCTGTTAGCTGGAGGAGTACAGTGCAGCCCCGTGCGTCTCTCAATCACTCCTCCAGTCGGTAATGCCACTCTAATACCACTTTATCTCACAGCAGGGTCTGCTAGAAAGCACATCAGTAATGAAAAACAGTAATTCAAAACTGTTCCTCGCAGAGCAATAAAAGAGCTTATAGATTTGTCCAAAGCAATGGGATTTCTTGGAATACTTGAGGAAATCTGAATAGGTTTCAGTGACAGAAGCGGGGCGTTTCTCTGCCTGCTGCAAAACATCGCAGAATTGGGTAAACTTCAGCCTTTGAATGGGGGTAATAATGGTAAGGAAGGGAAAGGACAAGGTTTGTGTGTGTTTATGTTGTGTGTGTGTGAGGATCTCTTCTGGCCATTGAGCATTTGTGAGGAACTCTATTTCTCTCTGAAGCAGTTACCATGACAACCATTCATTTATATTTTATAGCATTATGTCAGTGGGTATATGCTTTCTAAGTTTTGTGTGTGTGTGTGTGTGTGTGTGTGTCTTTAAAAGCTTTTAGAAGATAAACCTTGTGCTGAATTACAGAACACTTCAGGTGTTGTTCATGCTGTACAGCCAGGGCTGCCAGGCAAATGAAGCAGGGCTGAGGGGAGGCTCTTTGAGGGTAATTTGATCTACATACGGGGAGGTGGCTCACCTGGACGGGCTCATCACTGTTGTGGTGCAGAGGGAGGTCCAGGTGACTGGATGACCTTGGAAGTCTCCTCTCACAGTCATGTAGGTGTCAGAGTGACGAGAACTGAGACGTCTGCCTGAGCATGCAGGTGGAAAAGGGAAAAGACTTTGCAGTAACATTGCTGTGAAAAATCACAGTTGGGTCTTTGAGAGCAGTGCAAACGCAGCGTTTGCAGGCTGAACAGGCTGCAGATGAAGCAGGGAAAGGAAACATGAGTGCTGTAATATATGGCAACCTGTAAATATCAAACATTGCTAATAAGGTATTGTATCTCAGAGTGGAAGGGACAGAAAGTGGGAGGGTTTTTTGAGCCTGTAGCTCTTCAGTCAATCCCGTGCAAATGCTGTTTTCCTGCCTCACTCCTTTGTTTGTGGATCAGGGTGGCAGAGGGCATATAGCTAGCATGCAGTATCCTGCTCTTAAGGAAAAAAAAAAAAAAACCAGAAAAACATAAAGCTGTCTGCAAACATTGAGAGCTTCTAAAACAGTAGAGAGGACACAGCCAGGGCAGAAGAGCTAAGGAGCTTGATCCCTTGCCTTGTCATGTAGAAGGGCTGAAGTGTGTAGAGGTTGATGGTTTCTCTACTACAGGGTCTCAGATTTGGAGGGACAACGTGCTTGGGCTTTGCAAAGAGTTGGAGAGCCCAGATAAAACCCTTTCTTATGTTCCTTCTAAAGAAGGAGAGCAGAGGTAGAAGTCTGTGGTAGCAGGAGGGAGAAGAAGTGACCAAGTGGAAACAAGTTGGGTTTTTTTGACTGTGACAGCAGAGTGTTAGGGGGAGGCTTAAGCTAAAAAGGACAGTCATCACATATGGATAGTGCATAAAGGGATTATTCTTCCTGCCTCTCAATACATCTTAAAGAGCCCAGGTTTGAACAGTAAATTTTTGGAGAGACAACAGGGCAGGTTCCCCTGAGGTGACTCAGTGATTGCTGATCGCACATCATGATCTGGGATTAGAATAATTGAGTTCCAGCCTTTCTGCATCCTAGTGAGCAGTATCCAGCCAGGGAGGGCTGCTGAGACACCCGCAGGAGCGTTGGCTGTTTCAGGGAGAGCCACCTCTGACGCAGCATCTATTTTATGTGTGGGAGAAGTGGGATCTGCCGGCCTGTGAAAGAGTAGGGAGTGTAAGCAGGGTTTTGAGGAGCTGCCTGAAATACTAGGGAGTAAACCAGGAGGATTATCTAGGTCTTGGCCTGCTTGCTGTGCTCTGCTCTTCCCTGCTAAACTCCCCGCAGCAGTAGAGTGGCTCGTGGAGGTGACGTGCCATCATTTGTCAACTCTCAGCCCACACTCAGGTGTTGAAAACCTCAGGGGAAAATGTTGCTTTTGGGGCAGGGTCACGTTTACAGCACAAATCGTGCTGGGGCAGAAAATGAGGGCAGGGCTTTGGCTTTCTGACCTGCAAAGGGCTATGTTATTGTGCCTCGTCTGTGCACTCTGTGGGAGTGACCTCGGCTGATTGTCCGTGGCAAGGTTAAATCAAACCTTCTTGCAGTTCCTGTTGCCCAAGCTGTTGTTTTGTGATGGGCCAAGTATTCTCTGACTGTGGGTATCACTGGAGAAAAAAGGCTGACAGAGAGAAATCATGTCCTGTCATGCATGTGAACAGCAGCATGAATTAAAGGAAGCCGCAAAGCTTTTACCGCAGGGAGGGGAAGGTAGGGAGAAGTGTGATGGGGCCATCCCTGGTTTTTGCCAGGCTGTGGCTGCTGGAGCAAGCCCCTGGCCTCTGTTTTGCAGCCTGCCTTGTCCCTAGTCCAGCCCATCAGCTGTGCTGTAAAGCAGGGTCTGCATGTGGTCATTAGGCATGAAAAATACTGAGCAAGATGTGGGGCATGAAACTCTTGACGGGCTGAGATACTGCAGCATTTAAACGTCTGAAAGGTTTTATTTCAAACTCTGGAGCACAGTAGGCACTTCAAAGCTATTGTTCTCAGCTGGTGCACTCTTTTCAGATGCAGAAAGGCTTCCGTGGCCTGGCAGGTTGGCTTCTTCTGGAGTTAAAATTGGAGGTTATTTAATGCGCTGATGGGAAGTGGCCACTAAGTGGAAATAATTGTTTTAATATGGGTGTGTTAACCATCCCTGAGGTATTTTTATAAGCATCCTAGAACAGAATAGCATGTTTCTTAAAGCTGGATGCAACCACTGCTCTACCTGGGGACAGTTCCTCCCCAGCAACAACATGCAGGACTTCTTATAAAGGGAATTTAAACTTAATTCATCTTGGCAAACTATAGGGCATATGGGAAGAAGAAAAATATAATTATCAGAGGTGGTATTAGCTGTGCTTCTGTTCTGAGGTGCAACCTGTGTTTAGGCAGGATTTAGAGACCATTTAGAGCTTGTCACTACAGCTGGTCTCAGCTTTATTGCACAAGAAATGGACTTAAATTTTAAATCTGAGCTGGCTTGTGTTGAGTTCATTGCTGGTAGCAGGTTCTGCGTCGACAGCTATGGAAGTCCCCTCCCAAAAAAACCCTCATACAAGTCAGTGTTGCAGGTCCTGTTACAGCCTGCTGTAATGATCTTCCAGGCTGCTGTTCAGCAGCTCTGATGGAAAAGTGGGCAGGGAGTTGTGGTGGGGCTGCACCTCAACCTGCCAGGCTGAGCTTGCTTCCTCACAAAGCCTGTGAAATTTTCAAGTTTGAGTCGTTACCAACCCGACCAGAGATAAAAGGACTGATGCCAGTGACTTGGTACCTGTTTTCTGTAGTATTTATCCCTGTGATGGAGCAGGGTGTGTGTGGATGAGGTAAGACACCTCTGTGTGATGCATTGATTTGTAGGATCACGGGGTCAGCAGCAGCCTGTTCCAGAACCCTGCAAAGCTTCACCTGACTCTTGGGACGCTGGTGCTCCTGAATGAACAAGAGATCCAGAAGGCCTGTGACCTCCTGCAGCGGTGCAAAGAGGACTTTGTGGAGTAAGTGGTGGGAAAGGGATGTCATCACCAAGGCCTTGAGAGAGGGGAAAGCAGCACTCTGCCTCGTCAAGGAACAGCAAAGAGAAGAGCAGCTCAGTGGTCTTTCTCAGCTCTAGAAATTTAGGCAAAGGCTGAAATGTTTCAAACGGGGCAGTAGGAATCACTGACCAGCCACAGAGAGCCTTACAGCATCTTCTGTAGCTCAGCATATCCTGAAAACCTGCTCTGCTCGCTTCCTTTCTTCGTGTGTGTCCCCGTTCTTTGTGCATGAGCAGTTTTTGCTGCTGTCCCCTGCCTGCTGCAGAGGGAGGGCTGAGCTCCCTTACCTTTGCACGCTGCCTGCAGTAGGCTCTGGCTCTGGCACTTCCCTCCTGCCTCAGAGCAGATGCTGAGGTGTCCTTGACATGCGTTCCTGGACGAGGGGAGCTGTGTGCAGGGAAGCCATCAGGAGCCTTGTGAGTAATCAACCTGAAACGGTCCGTGCCGCTCTGGGAGCGCGGCTGCCTCGCTGCCTCTCAACACCGAGCTGCAGATGTTGGGGCTTTAGCTGCAAATGTGGTCCAGTGACACCGTAATTAGCTTATCTCTGGTCAGCTTAGTAATTGAAGACAGCCTGGGGGAGCGGTTTATTTATTTATTTATTTCTGCAAAGCCTTTGCACACAGAGCACGGATCCTTCGCATCCATTTATTTGCTGCCTCGGTGCATGAAGAATTGGCCACACTGTGCCAGCTGATATCTCTGGGAATTAATGCATGGCCAGAATTCATACCTCTGCCTTTAAAAGGATGGCTCCAGTTCAGCCGTTGAACAGAAATGCAAGTGTATTTCCAGGGGGAGGCTCTGAATGCAATATTTGGAAAGCGCCAGCTTCCTCACAAGTGGGTTGAACTGATGCCGAGAAAATCATTGCTCCCTATTTCCTTTAGTGATGGGGGAATCAACACTTGAAGGTAACCTTTAGTTTATTTCCCCTTCCACACCCAAGTAAATATACTTGGAAAATTAATTAGGCTCCTTTCCACCTACATAAACCTTCATTAGCTTTCATTTCCTTTTCTAAAGTGCAGGCAGTGCCCTGTGAAGGTAGCGATGACCTTTTTGACCCTTTTTAGAGTACGTGACCTTTAGTGGTGTTAGTGTGATGTCCATAATAGTACATTTGTGCTGTTTCCCTCTCAGTAACTGTGCTGGGAAGGGAAATCACGCTCTGCTTATTTCACTTGGGAATCTTTGCTGAGAACCTCAACAGCTGAAGAGAAGTGAGCAAGGTCAGAGCAAAGTCACGCTCACCTTGTTAACTGGTGTTTGTTACATCTGCCTGTCCAGACACTCCCTGTTCTTTCCATGAGCCCTGGGTGTTAGAGGAGGCATCACTTACTCACAGGGAGCGCTGGCTGTGGCGCCAGCCTCCCTGGGATACTCTGCTAGGAAAGGCAAGGAGGCGGCGTGCTGGGAAGCAGATACGTTCTACTGAGCGTTTGCAGGTGTGGGAGTGCACATTATATCCTGCATGAAGAGCTGGAGCTGATTTTAAACCAGCTCTATCTACTGGTTGGATGTTGCACTCAGCTGTGTTCTGTATCGAGTACCTTTCCCAACAAAAATCAGAGAGCTGGAGACTTGATGGTTGGTCTTTTTCACTGGGAAGCAGGAGCCTCTCTGGAATGAGAGCTTGAACCATTTACTTCTGGTGGGTTTTCTGACATGTGGATGGAGATCTCCATGTTGAGGTGACCTGTGAGCACCGACAAGTTGACTTAATGTGTGTCTGAAGCACCAAATGCATGAATTTAAATTCTTTTACCACCTGGGGTGATAAGGCAATAGCAGCCGTAGCCTTTTGAGTTTTAGGAATAAGGGAGACTTTTTGAGTTTGGGTTTTTTCAGTGCAAACAAGCTGAAAAACAGGGGACAGAAAAGAACTCTTCAATGGAGTTCGCTGCCCCATAGGCTCTGTATAGCATTTAAGTCCCACTTAACATCAAATTTGTGTCTCACTACGGCAAAAAGAGTATCTAATCTCATTCCCGTGGTAAACCCAAATATTGGGTATGTGCACGAGGAGCACTGTGTGTTGCATTTCAAGAGCTGGTGTGTTGTTTTGCTTTTTAACATCAGGGATTTCTTGGGTTTTAGCCAAATCACTGGAGGCCAGCCCCTGACCGTGGAGGTGGCAGGAGTGGAGTACATGAACGATGACCCTGCCATGACAGACGTCCTTTACGCCAAAGTCCACATGAAGGATGGCTCGGACAGGTGAGTTCCCCATGCTCCTGTCTTTCCTTCCTCCCCAGAGTGCCAGGGAAACCCTCTGGAGCTGGTGGGTGCTGCTGGCAGTCCTCAGGCCAGCAGTCACGAAAATGAAGTCATCCTTGCTCCCTGAACGAGTTAAGGCAGTGATGTGTTTGCTCTTTAAATCAGTCAGTGGTGGTGCAGCTGAAGGATGTCGTTTGTTTCTGCAGCACTCTGTCAGGCTGAATAATGGAGTCACGGCTCGCACGGGGATAAGATGGCCAAGGAGATACTCCTGAGATGACTTAGAAGGCAGGATGATTTGGCCTCTGCTGTCTAGTTCCCAGCCTGCAATCCAGATTAGTCTGGACAGCCTGGTGTATTCTGCAGCACTTAATTATTCTTAAAACCCAGTTAGCCCAGAAGGTCCTCAGAAGAGCATGACCTGATTACAGAGTTGGTTTGTGTGTCTGTAGCAGCCTGGAATGGGTGCTGGTTTTGCAATGTCTTCTGGAGCTGCTGCTGCAAAATCTTGAAGCCTGGTTGGTGTCAGCTGGAGTGTTTGTGCTGTTCACTGCTGTGGCTGATGGGTCAGCTCCGCAAACAGCACTGCCCAGGATGTGGCGGTGTCTGGACAACCTTCCTTTGTCCTGGTTTTGACAAGGACAATGTCACCAGTGGCAGCACCATCTTTTCTCTTGGTGCTTTCTGGAAGACTGAGGAAACACGGATGGGGCTTGGAGCACCCTGGTCTAGTGGAAGGTGTCTCTGCCCATGGCAGGGTTTGGAACCAGATGATCTTTAACACCTCTTTCAACCCAAACCATTGTAGATTCTATGATTATCATAAGAGCTGTTGTACTCTGTGCTGCTGGTTGCCAGAAATAGGGAAGGGGAGTGACCAAAAGAGCTTTACCTCCTGTCTCTGAGCCTCAGCCTTCTCTTTGCCTGACAGCACTGCCCTTTTGTTGTCTGTTCCCATTGCTAGAGGACAGCAGGAGCTAGCAGAGGAGCATGGAGCAGTGCAGCTGGAGGAGGGAGGCTGTGAGGAGGGACTGGCTCAGGGAAGAAGGGATGTGTTCTGGCATATCCTTTCCCTGAGGGCTGAGGGGATGGCGGGGGAGGGGCCTGCTTAAAACCACACTTTGGAGGCTGTGTTGAAGTAAGAGATCGGAAGTGGGATAAGGAAATGAGTGGGAAAATGAAAAATGTAAGAACTGCTGGAAGGCAGTAGGAATTGAAGTCTCTTCCTTTTCTTGGCTCTTCTACTTTGAAGTCTGTCCTACCCTGAAAGAGGTGAGATAAAAACCAATGGGGTGGGTGGAGAACCAGGGCAAGGCAGGGATCAGCCAGGAGACAGAGCACAGGGAGAAAGAGGGCAGATGCACTTGGAAAGATGAGATGGAGACAGACACTGGATGACCCAAATGCCCTTCGGTGGTTTTTGTTGTAGAGAGCATCTAAAATATCAACTCTGGGAGCTGAGGTCTAGGCCTCTTCTCCTGAGTCACTGAGCTCTGGCTCTCTCTGAGGTGCAGTGCTTGCCAGTCTGGTTGCATCTGAAAATAAGTCTGCGGTCTGAGGAGCTGGGAGAGGAATCCTGTAGAGCATAAACTGGGCCTGAATTGACAGTGATGTCTGCCTGCCTCTGGGGACAGCTTGAATTGTTGGTACTTGCACCGTGCTCTGTTTCAGATGCCAGCTGTATCCTGTATGTATTTTTGTGTGATGAGAACCCATTTAGGCATAATGCTGCAGAAAGTGCTGATGTGCAGCAGGGGTGGCAGAGCTGCTTTGGACAGGGGAGACAAGTGAGGTCTTCACATCCACCTTGCCTTGAAACTGAAAACAGCACTCCCCACCTCCCCAGGAAAGGAGTGATGTCCTTCACAGGGATCTGTTAGCTGAGGTTTTGAAGAAAACCAGACCTTGTGCTTTGCATGGCACCTGGAAACTGCCAGGCTTTTCTTCCATAGCACCTGTTCTGCTTTTTGCATAGCAGCAGGCTCAGAGAGGGTCAGGCAATTTGAAGTTTTAATCCTTGGCCCAGGCTGGTCCGGCCATCACCTGCAAATTAATTCACAGAATCACAGAATAGGCTGAGTTGAAAGGGACCCATCAGTGCCATCAAGTCAACTCCTTGCTCTGGCCAGGACACCCCAACAACACCATTCTGTCCCTGAGAGTGTTGTCCAAATGCTCCTGGAGCTCTGGCAGCCTCGGGGCCAGTGACAATTCCCTGGAGAGCCTGTTCAGTGCTCCACCACCGTCTGGGTGAAGCACCTTCTCCTGATACAATTCATCTGGCACTTCTCCCCTTATATAGTTCCTTAGCTCTTAGCAAGCATCCAGAAAAACATTTAACTTTGCAGAGGGGGAAAAAAAAAATATTTTAGTGTCGATGGAGAGCAACTTTTCCTTCCTTTGAGGTTCCAGCAGACACTGTGTTGGTCTAGCAGCGATTATAAAGAGGGGACAAATGGTGATCTCTCCAGAAAATCCTACTTTGTTTCCTGGCCTGTGACACAGATCATTGCTGAGCAGCTCCTTGAGCCTCTTGCCTGCTGAAACCTGCTGTGCCTTGCTTAGGGAAATGGGAGAGCAGTTTCTGAGCTGCAAGGCCAATACTAGAGGAGAGTAGCAGCCACGTGGCTTCCTGTGCTGGATCAGACAGCTGCAGCCTGTGCTGGAGAGAGGTGTGTGCCTTCCTGTCTCATGCAAGATGTCCTGTTAGCTCTGTGTAGTTCCTGGCATGGCTGAGGGGTGGAGTTCCTTCCTGATCTTTGGATGATCTTGATCAGCTTAAGCTGTAAAGCAGGAGATTTGATTTATCCTGACTTAGCTTGCATAACTGCAGACAGAATTAGGGGTTGGCAAGCCTTTCTGCACATATAATGGCTCAGACTGAAAGAGGGATCATGCTCTGATGCCTCCCACATGGCAAATAATTTCCATTATAATTCATTCTAATTTGTTTTATTTCCTTGATTAACTTTATAACGTAATAAAGCACCATTTTCACTTGAGCTATTCTCTGTTAATTTGTTTTAGTATTGTCTGTAATGATATTCATTTAATCTTTGTCATTGCTAATTTTAAAAATCACTGAAGTAAAGCCAGAAAATAGTAGAAAGTCATGACAATTGGTGGCTTGAGAGTCTTGCAGTGGTCACATGGGGGCTGGCAGGCCGTGAGGGGCAGTCCAAAGCCAGCAGTGGGGTTGGAGCTGGCACCCAGAGCGTGACAGCCCCAGGCCCTGGGGACGGGCCACGCTCTGCCACAGCTGAGACACCAACGTGGTGGCACCTCACGGAGCAGAAAGCTCTCTAATCCCTGGGACGTGCTGAGAGAAGCTCAGCAAGATTCTCAGAAGAATCTCAGAAGATTCTTCTGCATAGACTTAATACCCTCTGGCCTTATTTTCGAAGGTGGGTAGCTCTCATTCTGGTGTATCCTTTCTGCCTTTGGTAAGAATCAGGCACTGCTGTCATTTTTTGGGCACAGCAGCAGCCTGGAAGTTCCTTCAGCTCCTCAGACATGAGCACATTGCTCTGATCCCTGCTCCTGCTGCTTGTTCTAGCATGGCTCTGCCCCTCAGATCCTGACAGTCCAGGCCAGGCACAAAGGTGGGAATAAGTCCTTGGATTTTGCTTGCTCAGTAGCTCCAAAGCTGGAGTGTTCACCAGGATGTGCTGACTGGATTTGTCCCCCAGTCACCACATTCTGGGCTTTCCCAGAAGGCAAGCCCAGTGGCTGAGTTGGCTGTGTGGGACAGAGAGGATCCAGGCTGCAGCAGTCCCTGAGCAGATCCTCTGGGAGTTGAGGTGCCCGAGCCCCTGCGGGTGTGCAGATTTTAGCATTTGCAAGGAGAGTCACATTGTGTTTCCTGGCAGTAGAAAGATGCATCCTTCAGCTCCCAGTAACATCTGTCACTGTGAGTGAGCTCTCTGCTGTGCTAAATCTGCCCTTCCTCGTGGAATATTTGCAGCAGAAGCGATCACAGAGGAAGCTTTGCACAACAGTCAGAACTTTTTGCATTAGAGCTGAATCCTGATGCCTCTGCTCGCTTTCCATTAGGGACTAGCTCGCTTTCCTGTGTGCATGCAGAGACTTCATTTCACACTTGCTGCCCTCCTGGCTGAAAAGCCAAAAGCTGATGATGCAGAGGCTCCTTGTTTTACATGGCCCTGTTCTTTCTCTTTGTGCCTTCCCAGATTGCAGATGGTCGCTGATCAGCTGGTGGAGCGGTTTGTGGCCTCTGGCCTGATGCTTAGAGAATGGGATAGGGTGAAATTGCATGCCACAGTCATGAACACTCTCTTCAGGAAAGATCCAAGTATGTACAGAGCCTTCATCCTTGCTGCTCAATGCATTCAAAGTAGTCCCGTTGCTCAGCAGATGCTTTTGTTGTTTGTTTTTTTTCAGTGTGGTTTTTCTTACCTACAGGGCTGGGGGGGAGATGTCTGCAGATAAAACCCAGAAGAAAATGAAAAAAAGCAATGAACATGAGTTATAGATTCAAAAACTTGACACCCAGTAGCACTCATAGTATCTGGGCTAGGGAAAAATATGTTCAAGTAGAATCACAGAATGTCCTAAGTGGGAAGGGACCCACAGGGGTCATCCAGTCCAGCTCCTGGCCCTGCCCAGGACACCCCAACAATCCCACCCTGTGCCTGAGAGCGTTGCCCCGATGCTTCTGGAGCTCTGGCAGCCTTGGAGCTCCGACCATTTCCTGGGGAGTCTGTTCAGTGTTCCCTCTGAGGGCAGAACCTTTTCCCAATTTCTAACCTCCCCTGGCACAGCTCCAGCAATGCCCCTGGGTTCTGTCCCTGGTCACAGAGAGCACAGATCAGAGCTGCTCCTGCACTGCCCTTTGTGGGGAAGCTGCAGACCCTGATGAGGTCTCCCCTCAGTCTCAGGCTGAACAGAGCAAGTGACCTCAGCTGCTCCTCATGGAGGTGAGATCTTGGGCTCTCTGCGTCCCTGTGTTAAACTGAAACTGGGTAACAACTCCATGTATTGTGCTGACCTTCAAACAAGATGAAAACATAATCCTCTTTGGTTAACTTAGAGATTACCCATTTCTTTGGGAAAGTGATTCCATTGTCTTTCTCCTTAAATCAGATGCAGACGGCTGCGAAGCTGAATGTGAGCTATTCTTGAGTGTATGGCGTCTGCTGTCTCTGCCAAAAGATTGTCTGCCCTGGCTGTCTGTAGCATCATTCTGATCACATTACTCTATAAAGCAGCCCTAAAAGCATCATCTTTGGGGAGGGGCTGTGTGTCAGAGCCTGGTTCTCCATGTGCAAACATGCGTGCTCTGGCACGGTGGCCCCTGTGCACTGCAATAGGTTGTGTCAAGAATTCTTTAGTTGTTGTCTCTCTGAATCTCTGTGCGGACAGTGATAACAGCAGGTGATTTGTGTCATTGTTTTCTGGGCAGGCTTTGGGTCTGACTGCTGCTGAAGTCAAACAAGCACACCCAGAGTGTAGAAACCCTGTAAAGATGGGGTTCAGCTCTTAAACGGAGCCCTGAAAATGTGACCCCAGCGTGCTGCTGTGGCTCTGTGTGAGGGGAGGCACACGGGCAGCTAGGTCTGGCATCCTGAGTCTATATTCTGGCACGACCCCAGGAGGCATGCAAGGCATTCAGACACAATGGGGAGAGCATCCCGCCAGCATTCTGCAGGCAGCCATAGAAGTCGCTTTGTATTCCATACAGGATTTGAACAGCAAGCTGGATGTGAGAGGGACTTCATAGTTAATGATGGAGATGAAAAAGAAATACTGAATATATTCACCGAGTGAGGCAGAGGTCCTGTGGAAAGAACAGATCATGTACTTGGGGGTTATATAAAAACCCAGACGTGCTCTTGGGGAATGGATCTCAGACGTAGGCTTTTGGCAGTTGCTGTAGGCCTAGGTTGCTATTCTGAATGTCTCTGTGTGTGTGTGGCTGCGTGCCCACCCCGCAGAAGCATCCACACCACACGTATGGTGCAGGCAGCAGAGGTTTGTGTCAGTGCCGTCCGCAGCCCGCCTGGCGTTGTGCTGGCGTGCTCAGCCTGGAGTTTGGTGCTGCTCCAGGCCACACAAGGGCTGTCTCTCACCCTGACATGGCAGGATGAAAACGAGCCAGAGAGAAGCAGGTGTGTTGCACTGAGCAGTCAGCCCTAAAAAATCACCACGGCAGTAGTTGTGATTTAGGGCCTTGCCTCCAGGTAACACAGGTGATCCTGATAGAGGCACCAATTCCAGCCCTTTTCCTCCTAAAATCCAAGTGGAAGTGGGGTTTTTTTTCCACTGAGAACTGGGCAAAGATGGTTTATTAGCTGGCAGCTGACTTTGGGGAGGGACAGAGTGGGGGGTGAAGTACAGCACACAGAGTTCTCCCATCTGAAGCTCATTCTGGTGGTGGCTTTTCTCTCTACAGCTGAAGAGCGAAACAACACAATGACTGGTAAATCATCTTTCAAGGAGCGGGAGTCGTTTAATGGCCAAAATATCCTCAAGGTCAGTATGAAACAATTAGGGAAATGGAGCCAGCTATGGATATTGTATAGCCAAAAGAGGTTGAAACACCTCTTCAAGACTGCTTTTGTCTTAGGCTGATGGGATCTCCCGGGGCTGGGTGGGGTGTGTGGGGGGGAATCTGTTTAGAAAATAAACAGTCCAGATCACTTGTAATTGGGAGCATTACGGTATTTAACAGGAGCATTCCTAAAGCTGCTGGGGCTCAGAGCAGGAATATGAAGCACGAATGCTAAGTGGGTGTTCGTGTTGTCGTTTACTTCGCTCCTGTTTTACCCTGGAGACTCAGGCTTGACTTGATTCTCAACCCACCAGAAAGAAGCACTTCATTGCTCTTGTTCTACTCATATATATTTATGAAACTAAACCCCACTCTTCATTTCACTTACTCTTTTCTTCTTGTTTTTAATCTCTGCTGTTGATTTGCTCCGGAAAAATAGCGGGTAGTGGTGGGGAGTCCCACCAGGATCTGAGGGCTTTGGCAGCTATCAGAGGGTAGAATACACATCTCTCAGACTGTGGAGGTTGGGTAAGGCTCAAAGGGGAGCGTGCTGCAGGCTCCCAGGCTTTGCCAACCGCGGTTGGGACTGCAGGCTGCCTCTGCTGCTCATCCAGATGGCTGTGGCAGACTGATGCCGTGTGCTTGACCCCTGCAAGTGTCCAGAGAGAAAAGAGATGCACAGAGGAGCAGCACCGGCTTATAAGCAAATTTGCAATCCTCATTGTGTGAGAGGATTTGTAGCAGGCAGGTCCGATAAGAGGGAAAGAAGACAATGCATGGATACATTTGAGAAGGGTAAGAAGATATTCTGGCAACTAAGAGACATGAGAGAGGATGCAGGCGGGGTGGGAGCTGGACAGCACAGAAGGACTTTAGAGCCCTCCCAGAGGAGGGGAAGAGTGGGCTTTATTTGTATTTACAGTTTTATTAATGTATCAGCCGCTGGATGCAGGGGGTTGTGGAGGCAGGGAGTGGAACTGATTGATCTCCCTGCAGAGGACAAACAAAGGGACAAAATTAGGTTAAGCTCTCATTGTCCTCAAACGGTCTGTGCAAGCGTGGTGTCATGACTCAGCGTCACCACATGTTGAGTGTGCAGTGTGAGACTGCAGTATTGCAAGCTGGAGCAGGGAAGCCACAGCCCTGGTCCCTTTCTTGACGTGATATGCAGTTTTGGATAGCTCCCAGTGTTGGGAGGGCCAGCTTTGGAAGGGGGAGGTGTGTGTCAGGAGCCCTGAGTGCCTGCAGGACACTGTTTTCTCCACGTTCACCTTTGCTCCTTTCTCCTGCTTCTGTTAAACTTGTCCTCAGGCTTTAGAGAGACATAAAATGAAGCTCTGGGTCCTCCTCCGTGCTCTCATCCCAAACCGTTTGTGATTGGGAAGGATTAACGATGCTCCCTCTGCTGGTCACACCATTTATGGGGTCTGAGGATCTGGGGACGGGTCTTGCGGTGCTTGGAAATGCAACCGCTTCTCCGTATTCTTGATGCTCTCAGAAATATGAGCCCAATGCATTTTTAAAGCTCCTAATTGATTTTGTACTGACGTAGCCAGAAGAGCTGCTGGCTGTTTGGACTGCTGGTAATTACTTCAAAGCATGTCTTGCCACAAGAAATGTCATCCTTCTCTCCCACCTCCACTACATCTCCTAACCTGCCCGCTTCGCTTCGTATTTCCCTTTGGTCTCCCACGTGCCTGCAGCAGAACGCCCGTTGGCATTAATTAATTACGTGAGTCATAAATAGCTCCAGGCTTCTTACCGGAGGAGCCCAGCCTCAGTGAGCCACTGATGCATGCCAGCATGACCTTGCAGGGATGCACCAGTTCCCTCCCAGCCTGCTTTTATATCCATTATTTATCTTGTGCTGGGGAGGCTGCCCTCTCGCAAAGTATCTTCGTTAACTTTTGCACCAGGACCTAAACGACGGGCTGTTAATGAATATGGCTGCAGTTAGGCAGGCTGGTGGGAGGGAGAGCCATGTGCCCTGCATGTGATTCCAGGTGGTGGGACTCTGTGATAGCTGTGCTTAGTGGCTGTGTTCCCACTTGGAACGCTAACAAAGCATGGCTGCTGGTAGGAGGGTAAGTGGGAAAACTCGGGTTTCATCGGTCTAATTCCCATTGTGAGGCCAAAGGCTCAGAGCAGGACTGGAGCTATGGGAGCACGGCGCACGATGGAAGTGCTGTGGCTCTGCTGTTCCAGGCTGAGGCTCCCCGTGGTCAGAGCAGGGGTGTGTGTGTGTGTGTGTGTGTGTGTGCAGATGCGCTGGCAGCACATGTTTGCTGATAACATGCCCATGCTACACCAGGCTCCAGCTGGTATTTTGCTTTCAGCTGAACTAATCGGAATTTTATTTAATAATCCTTTGTTCTACCCGTTCCGCAGAGTTAAACATACACTCCTATTTGTGCTAATAAACGGTTATGCAGGCCGGTACCTTCCCACACTGCTCAGAAAATAGATCCTGTAGGATGACTTGCGTTTGGGAGTTTAAATTACTTCTGTCTTGAAGAATATCCCTGAAAAAGGCTTCCTGGCATAGGTGGAGAGCCCAAGGGGCTTTGTGGCCCAATAGATTTGTGTCCAACAAAGCTTTGGTTTCGCACTTCTCTGGTCTAAAAGCTGGGGATGCTTCATGGATCGCTTCATATGGAGCGATACGTTTTCCAACTAGGCCGGCTTTGAACATCCCAGTCACGCGCTGAAATCGTGCTCCGGTCAGGAGCGGAGGGAGGAGGAGCAATTCCTGGCTGAAAGGCAGGGCCGGGCCTGGGGGAGATGCCGGGCTGGCAGCTCCCTGCCGTGCCCCCCGCCGTGTCCTGGCGGTGGCCTGGTGCCCCGCGCCGCAGCTGGCACAGCGCTGGCACCCAGGCGGCCGGGGCAGCTGCCGGCACCTCCGGAGACGAGGCTGCGCTGCCTCCGGGCTTTTATTTATTATTGTTCAGTGAAAAAAAAAACCACAAACAAACCCAACTGAGGCTGCAGTGAATAAATAAAAATGAGAAAAAATGCAAAAGGGCTGACTGGCCAAAAATTTCGGTTGCACGTTTAAGGGAAAGGAAGAAAACCACCTGGACTCTCACTGGGTCAAAATGGAATGAATTTTGGCTTGAGTTGAGGTCTGAGAAGTAAATGAACGCCCTTTGCCTCATTCAAACAAGAAGGAAGCAAATTTTGAGTGCAGAAAAAGCTGAACCCTGCCACTTAGCACAGATCCGTGCATTAACAGCTTACAAGATTAAATATTGAGGGAACAGCTACTGAGGTACAGCAGCAGAAAGCTGCACATCTTATGTCTTTAGGGCATTAGGGGAGACTTTAAGCTGGATGGAAGACTGGGAACGGGATCAGCCAAGGTGGTGGCACATGCTGCCATGCCCTGGTCCAGCAGCGGGGCTGCAGGAGTGCCCAGGGAGGGCTTCTAGTTCAGATGAGGCATCATTTGATGAGGCTCCTTGTCTTTTGAGGCCTGCATGAGTGTATTGAGTTATGGCACTGTATCTGCTTTCACTGGGAGCACGGGGAAAGTGCATTTGCTGGCTGATACACTGGAGAGCCAGTGGTGTTCCCTGTCACCGTGTCTGCCCTGCTGGGTAAGAGCAGTGGGGTGGCTGTGCCATGCAGTAGTTCAGCTTAAAACATTTGATGCAGTGCCAGAGACAGAGGTGCAATGGAAAAGAAAGCCTTGGCCTGAATAAACCCCTGGCCCCTCAAAATACCCCAAGCTCACCAAGGTCTAAACAAATGAACATCTGCCCCTCTGCAGAGCCAACTCCCCTTGTAGATGTGGAGTGTGCCTCGTGTTCTGCAGCCACTGGAACCCAGGCCTTTCGTGTAATATTTGTTTGTGGATTTAAGGAGGCTGAGTCTTTTCCTGATGTATTTCTAAGCTGAGGTGAAATCAAAGAGCTAAAGAACCAGTGTTAGGTGAGGATCAAGACTGCCTGGTGTTCAGAAAGGGTAAGAACATCTTGTTATCCTCAACGAGGTGGTAAAGATGTAGATCCAAAGCAGGACTGACAGCTGGAACAAATACCTAACAGGAGGTGGCTGCTTGGAAAGTTTAGAGTTAAAAATACCAAACAAAAAATCCACTGGGGTGAGGAGAGACTGAGCAAGAGATTGTGGTGCAACATCAGTATCTCAGAAATAAGCCAGTGCTTTCCTCACCTCGTTTTTACAGAAGAATCAAAAGCAGAAATGAAAGGCTGTGATGCCACTTTGCAGAGGGGAGAATTCCTGCCATTACCAAGAGGTACCGGAACAATCGAGGGGGCTCAGCAGTGTGCAATTAGAGCAACAGTGGGATGGGAGGATGTGACAGTTGAGCAGATGAGACTGGAGATCAGTTCGTATAATCATGGGGAAAAAAAAAAGGAGATTAAATTGAGGTTGCTGTGAAAATGCTTTTCTGCGAATTATATTCTTCAGGGGGAGAGAAAGCCATATTCCTGTTATTTGCATTTGATGAAACAGGAATCTGAAGTGGCATTTGAAAAATCAGAGTAGACAAAGGAGGGAAAATATCTTTATTGGAGTGTTTGGGCCTTGGAGGCAGTGTTGGAGGTTTTAGGGGAAGGCTGAGCCACTGCACTGAGGAGAACGCAGTGCAGAAGGTTTGTGCTGCCTTTGCATGACAGAGATCTCTTTGGTGACCTTACCAAGAAAAGGAAGAGCCTTTTTTTTCCTCTCAGAGGTGCTCTACGCCCCTCTGACTAATTTTAGCCAGAACTGTGAGTGCTGGAAGAGGGTTTGCTGAGAGTCTCTGAATCCTCTTGCCCCTGCACCGCTGCACTCCCACCCAGGCCAGCAGCTGAGCCTTTTGAAGGTTCTGTGGGTGCCTCTGCCTCCCACCCGGTGAGCATCCCACCTCCTCCTCACTTCCCTGAGATCCCTGCTGTGCCACCAGCCAGCCAGGACAGCGTCACCTCTTTGATCTTAAGAAGATGATTTTTCTCTGTGGAGCTGGCAGGAGTTGAATTACAGCAACTCCTTAATGGAAGGCAAGGACCCAGCACATTAAATGCAAAAAACCCCAACCCACTGATTAGCAAAAGTAGGCAGTTCATCCCAAAGGTACCATGACCCTTCTGCTGGATAATTTTCTGTGTCTGTCTGAATTAATTTACTGGCTCTGTAGCTAGACTCCTCCTCTTGGTGTTCAGTGGGCGTAGTGAGAGGTCACACTGATGGGAGCTCCTTGTCCTGGTATTCCCGGATGCGCCTCCTTGCCATCTCTGCAGCAAAGCCAAAGCCCAGCTCTTAGAAACTGTTGCTGCATTTGCTGTTATAGGAGCCATGGGAATAAGGCTTCTGTGGAGAAATGCACTGTTTGATTATTAATTTCCTTACATTATACTGTAAATCCCTCATGTTTGAGGTGTAGGTCTGGGATCTTATCAGATCCATTAATTTGCTGAAAGGGTTTTTATTCTTGTCTGAAAGACGTGCAAAAATCTGGTAACCTCCAAATGTCCCACTTGTATTTGTTTCTTAGTTTGCAGAATGCCTTTCACCATAGCAACTGGGGTTTGATTTCCTGAAGTGCATGAATTTTCATGGATTTGTGATGGGGGGAACAGACCCAAAACTGTGAGCTAAAGCAAAGATTTTGCAGCGTGGTAGTGGCAGGATTGGCTGTGGATTTGGCTGGGGGGTGGGGGGGACATCCTGGAGGGAGGGGATCTCAGCTGAACAAAAGCCTGCACCCGGCCCTGAACAGTTCTATTTGAAAAAAAAAAATCCAGCCTGACAGATTAATTTAGACTATTGCTGAATGTCACCCTCCTCACTGCTACATCACCCTCTGGCAGCTGAGGTGGCTTTGCTCCAATTTTATGAAGAGGTTTCACATGGCAGCAGTCAGAGAAGGATCAGCTGCTTCCGTATTCACAGAGCTGGAAACCTTGTACTCATCCCACCCATGGAGGTCAGGAGGGTGTTACGGGCAGCGTGAAATACACTCTGAGGTCTGCAGGTGAAACCCAGCTGGGGAGAGGCAGGAATATTGGACATGTGAGTAGGAGGGAACAGAGCTCCAAACGATGTTGGGAAATCAGGCAGAAACAAGCAGGCAGCTGCGAACAAGGACAGGTCCAGGAGGGAGCAGTGGCACCAGTGTAGGATGGAGAAGTTCCTCAGTACCAGCCCAGCAGGCCAGGGTTTGGCTTATGGGGAGCTGCTCCAGACTGAGTCAGCCCGTGGAAATTAAAAAAAGAGAGAAATGTCTTTAAAGTAAACCTCTGACTACGCTTAGTTCAAGGTTTTGTCCGTTTTTGGGTACCATGGATGGGTGCAAAGAGCCCAGAGGACAACAGGGACATAATTGGAGGGGTAGAAAATGTCTGCAGGCTGGGGCTGGAAGGGTTGATTTGAGGCTAATAAAGGGAAGGAGGGCAGCACACAGGAAAAACTTGAAGCATGGGAATGCTTTTGCCAGTAGTGGATAAAAGAAGTGATAAATAGTGGGCTTAAATTGCAGCAAGGGATTAGGAAAATCTTGTAAAGGGGGAGGTAAGGAAGTGCTGCTCTAGAGGAGCTGGGAAAAGGGGATTGTTTTGAGGGAGCAGAGATACTAAGCCAGGATCTACCACCACCAAGCTCCCCCTGCCTTGGAGAAAGGGAGAACGGTGGAGCCGATGACGTTGGTCCTTTCTTCAGTTTGTCACTTCATGATTCCTACATGGCATGCCTGCAGAACAACTGTGAGATGGCATCTATGAATGTACCAAGAACTGCTTGGCGTTCATATGGCATTTACTTTGGCTCAGAAAGCGAAAATATAAAAAGGAAACCTCCCATCATGCACCTTGGATCTTTCTCTATGAACTTGCTGCTGCTTCTTATGTTGGTGGTACTTTGCCAGAGAAAGATGGTTATGTTGTTTCCAAGGGACTGCACCAGTAATTTAATTGTAGGGGATTTTCCTGTGTCATAGAGGAGCTAGCCCTGACTTGGGTATCTCCCAAGAGAGAGGCCACTGGGACTTTTATGACACAAGATTTTCTCCCTCATGAAGTCTGCCTGCTTTATTCTTCCTAAGGGAGATGAGGTGAAAAGGTCTCTGCTGTTGCCTTTTAAATCTTGCCAGAGAAGAAAAGGAGGAAAAGGAGAGGGGTAGGGCTTGCTCCTTGTATTATCCATGTGGAAGGACTGGATGCTATATTGGGGATGGAGAGACACTCCAGAGCCAGCTGCACGCTTGCAGAGCAAAACAATCTGCAGCCTTGTGGCTGGTGCTGGTGGTGACAGCCCAGGTGACAGCCGCCCTCTCTGTCCTTCCTACCCATCTTCCACCCTTGTGACTCTGCACAACATTTTCCAAGACTGTAACACCTGAACCGTCTCAGAAAATGTTGGATGCCCAGCCAGCCATCCTTTAAAAAGCCACGGAAAGGAAGCAGTTATTAATTTGGGGAGGAGGTTGGGAATGCTGGGAAGAGCCACCTCTCTGGATGAATGCCTGCCTACCTGCTTTCGCTATGCTTCTCCTGCATTGTTCCTGGCAAGCTTCCAAGCACAATTAAACCTCTGACAGATAATCGTTGGCGGAGTGGTGTCCAGGGTGAATAACACGGGAATCAGGTATTTCTTTTTTTGGCACCAAATTGTTTCAGAAAATTTTGAAAGTCAAAAATAGAAGGAAAAAGAGTCTACTCATTTAACAAACTCCCCAGATCTTGACAATTTGCCTGGTTGTGTCTCATCTTCTGGGAGCCACCAGAAGCTTTGGTTTGGGGTTTGTCTGTCATAGTTTGGGGGAGTTTGGGTCACAGCTGGGATGGGGTATGGTGAATTTTTTGGGATGAGGAAGAAGGAGCTCTGCCAGCACATACTGCAACCTGGGGAACTGTGACAGCTGTGGAGATAACAGCAGCCTTCTGGAGAGGTCCTGGCAGGTCTGTGTGGAGGCTTCAGGACTGAGGTGCATTAAACAATAGGTGGAATCCCAAAAGCAGGATTGGAGGCCGTGGTTTGTGCAAGCAAAGGAGGTTAATCAGAGGAACTCAGACGGACAGAGCTCGCTGGAGTTCAGTGGACTCTCTTAGAGTCCATCGGTGTTTCTGAGTGTTACTTTCACATTTCAGAATTTAATTTTTTAAGATTTTTAGTCTTTCCATGTTTTTGCCGTTTCCTCCATCAGTCCTTTTTGCCAGGTGCTGGTATCATTAACCCAGCAGTTTGCCGAGGAGTCAGCGCCTTCCTCCTGTGTCTGGCATAGGAACTGCAGTTGTGCTTGAGCCAGGTGATTTGGAAGGGTGATTGTTTTCTGCTCTTCTCCAGTTTTCCGTTCCAAACTGTGGACATGTTATACAAACTTTAATTCAAATATATCATCCCTTGTGAGATGGAAAAATTTCCAGGGGAGAGCACAGAAAGTCTGCAGACAAACAGGTTTTATTGCTCTGTGTCGAGGCACCTCTTCAGAAACACCGCTTAATTTTTCTCCATGCTTGTCAGCAGGTGCCCGGGATTTTGTTTGTTCCTCCCCTTCCCTGAAGGAGATAACAGCACCATAACATGGTGATTTCCAAGGGAAACCTCCTGGCTTTCCGAGCCTGTTCCCTCATTCACCGCTGCTCCCAATCGGGACACGCTGGGGCTGTGCTGCCGGCGGGTGAGCTGGTGAGTGTTGTCACTTGGTGCGGAGCAGCTGAAGCTGTAAAGCCTCCAGCTCCTCCAAAGCCTCCGTTTAATCTCCTGGTTGGAGCTCTCCGTGTGCTGCTGTCAGCTGCCGGACCCCGATTCCCAGCGCTGGGCTGTCTGTCAGCCTAATCCTCCTGCATGTGCTCTACCATGGAGGTAGAGCCCAACGGTGTTCACACCCTTCCCGGATGGGATCTTGGGGTGGATGAACATCTTCCACCCAGGAGAAACAGCAGGGGAGGGATTGCTGGTGTCCCATCCTCAGCATGGACCACGCAGCGGGAATGACAGCGAGCTCACCCACAGCCGTAGGCTCCCGGAGCTACGAGCCTCTTCCTCCCAGCCTCTCCGCAGTTGCTAATTTCTGTGTTCGTTCCAGATATGGAAAACAGGACCCTCCCTCAGCTCCTTGCCGAGGGCAGCGGGGTTTGTGAGGCGGATTGTCACAGGCTAATGACATTACACGGCGCTGCTCGCCCGCAGCGCTGAGTCACTGGGGACAGTTTTGTGCTGTTGATCTCTAATAGCCCAGCCCTAAGGCACTGCTTTCAGGGGCTGGGGTTCACAGCAGAGCTCCCCGCAGTCCGGGGAGGTGTGTGTGTATGTGCACATCCATGTTATCCCATGGTATTGCTGCTTGTTAGTGGGAATTTTTAATTGCGAGGCATTGCACTGAGTTGTTGCTCCCTTGGCATTTCCGAGGCTCTCAGCAGAGCTGCTTGGACTTTTTTATTAATTCAGGATGGGTCTTTTTTTGGCTGACTACTGTAAACGACGTAAGGCTTTAAAAACTGATCAATAATCCTGATGGTAGTGGCAAAATCCAGGCCAAGGCAGCGTGATTGCAAGCCAGAGATTACGTGAAGGAAGTTTTAAATACCTCTGACTCCTTGCCTTTCCCTGGACTTACTTTGTCCTCTTCCACTTCCCAATGCTTCTCCAGCCGAATCCATTAATATTTCTCATGCTTGTTGAGCCCATGACAGGTGATTTAAAAGCCCCAGTTTACGCTGGCACCTCCGCTCTTCATAACCGGAGCTGAAACACATCGCTGCTGTCTTTATGTGGATTAGCTGTGATTTATTGCTGTTGTTCCCAGGCTGGAACACAGAGGTGCTGTCTCATTCCAGGAGGATTGTCTGTGGGAAGCGAGCCCCCCGAGGAGGACAGCTTGACAAACACCCGCGCTTGGGAACACGACATCATTTAGGCGCCTGTTTTAACTTCTTCATTGAGGAGTCATCCTCCTCCTTGCCTCAGCAAAACTTGCTTTACAGGCTTAAAAAGGGGAAGAAAATGTGGCAAAGAGGTATCCTGGGTTTGATCTGTTGCTCGGCCTTTGAAAAGGAAGTTGTTGTGGTTTAGGGGTTGAAGTTTGTACGAGCAGTTTTGGCTCAGGTTTGCAAGGAGCACGCGGTTTGATGTGTGATTTCATCTGTCCCAAAACAAGTCTTCAGCCTCTTGTCTTCCTTCAGAAAATGGTTGTCTCATCCCAAGGGAGGTGTGCTGGGTAATTTGTGGGTAATCGAGGGGGACGGACCTCAGAGGAAGAAGGGTCTCCAGCATCTGAACAGAATTGTCTTAAATGGGAGAAAATGTGGTGTCAGAAATGACAGTGGTGCTGCTGGCTTTTCCTGGCTCAGGATAAACGACTCTGGGGGGAGAAGCGGAGGAAAACTTGCTTTCTGGGAGCTACCACAGGGCTGCCTGCCTTTCATCAGGACCTGAGTGGTGTGTCCCACCCAGTCCCCAGGATGGGAGAGGGAGGCAGAGGGAGAGAGAGGAGCACTTGGGGCTACGGTAGTTTGCAGGCTGACCTGTAAAATATGGGTTATCCATCATCCAGTTCTCTCCTTCTCTTGGGACCTCATGGTTTTTGGGGAGGGCAGTGTGGCTGTAGTCTGTGCCATCCCCCACAGATCCTGGGATGCTGCTGCTGCCACTCTCCAGGCACCTGCTCTGTCCCCCTGGGAGATGCAAACATCCTCACTGAGCGTTTCCCAAACCTTTGGCTATAGCAGGAAAGGCAGGGCACATCCCTGGAGCATTTCCTTGGAGGTGCTGGGTCTGGGGTTAGAAGTTAACAGTGCTCTTTCCTTATTCCATTCTAATTCAATTTGGGAAGGCAGTAGGGAGACAGAGGGCACTTAGTCCTCTAAGTGCTATTCCCTTGATGGGAGTTAGTAGCTTGCACTGCGTATGTGGTGTTGATTCTGTAAGCTGACCTTTACCTCCATCAGGCTGATTCTCATTTATAATACTTAAAAAAAAAATACCAACCTCCATCCTCTTATTTATTCCTTGGGCATCGAGGACATAAATCCCTTGGCATGTTTGGATTTATAGAATTACTGTGCTTTTGCTGAGCCTCACGTCCTACTCCAATCAAATGACACGGCTCTGCGGGCGGTTGCGTTTCTCCTCCCCTGCCTCCCTCCTGCCTGCTCCTGATCCATGTCTCCTCATGTTCCCTGCAGCCTTTTCAGGGATAGGTGGGCCCTTGTCAGCCATAGGAAAAGATGGGAACGGGAGTCAGCCAACCTTTGGGTTATCAGCAGTTGCTTCCAAAGGGCAACTACCTCCAGGTACCTTCTTTCCTGGTGCCAAATAAAAAAATGCTAAGATGCTTTCCCAGGAGGCATTTCATCAGCTGTGCTCCAGGGCTCCTCCAAAACCAGAGCGTTTCCGTGGTGGCTGGGGAGAGGGGGGAGTTATAAATATCTTTCTTGGCTCTGCTTGGCTTCTCCTCAAGATAAATAGAAGTGAAAGTCAAAAGCAGAGGCTTGGCTCTCTGCAATCTCTCCCCGAGTCCCCGGGGACCCGAGCGCAGGGTGCTTTTGTGATGGGAAGCCACTTCCTGGTGTTTCAGAGGTCTTGGAGGATTCCTGGTGTGTCAGAGGTGTTGGAGGATGATGCTTGATGGGCCTCCCTCCACACTGCCTGAGGCTGGTCTCAGATGTGCAGTGATCTCCATGCCTGGGGTCCGGTGGCTTCTGTCATGGAAAGCCTCGGGGAGCACAGGAGCATCGGTGAGAAGCCGGCCTGAAACAAGAGCAGAAAAAAGTGTCTGTGGTTGTCCTCTAAATCTTGTAGCATGTTTACTCTCAGAAAGTACAGCCACATTACCAAAAATCAATAGTTCTAGCAGCGTTCCTCCCTGGGAAACACGCAGCTGCTCGAACACACGGGAGGTGGTGAATCTTATAAAAGCCAAGGGAATACAAAGTGCTTTGGTACCATGGCTTTGCTGCACTTTTAGCAGTGTACAAATGGAGGGCCCTTGACCTGGGCAGTGTCTTCTGGGGCTTCCCAATCATCCTTCTGCTGTGATGTGCCTGAGGCTATGTGAGGCAAGAGGGGTTCGGGGAGGGTTTGTCTCATTAACTAATTTTTGCTTTTTGGTACGTGTGTTTAGTAAGAAAAACAGGTTGTTGTGTGCAGCAATGACATAAACAAAACTCTTCCTTTGGTTATTTTGTGGAAAGGTTTGACTTCTAGCACTGCTGATGGGTCTGGCACATCCCAGCATTTAATTTGTTTTCTTCATAGAATCCTGGAGTGGTTTGTGTTGGAAGGGACCTTAAAGTCCACCCCATTCCATCCCTCTTCCCATGGGCAGGGGCACCTTAGACCAGAGTGCTCCAAGTCCCATCTAACCTGGCCTTGCACACTTCCAGGGACAGGGCAGCCACAGCTTCTCAAGGCACCCTGTGCCAGGGCCTGCCCACCTCACAGGCAGGAATTTCTTCTGAATATCTGAATCATACTCCAGCAGTAGGAGGCCATTTCTCTTTGTCCCATGTCCTTGTCCCAGGTGCCTGTGCAGCTCCCTTGCAGTCCCCTTAGGCGCTGGAGGGGGCTCTCTTCAAGCCCTATTACTCCTTGCTTACCAGCACACCTACCATTCCCTCTGTTAGGAATCAAGAGAGAGATGATTTGTGTTTTTCCTGGGTGGGGAGTGCTCTGTGATGGAAAGGAGTGACAGTGTGAACAGCCACTTGTGACAGGGACAGGTGTTAAGGTTTGGGGTGAGTGGGCACAATGGCAGAGCACTGCAGGGAGCCCCAGAGAGCAGGAAACCATCCTTTCTTCTGAGGTCAGCCAAAACAAAAAGAGAAAGGTGACCAACCCCTTTTTACTGCCATCTCTTATTAATGAGACATTTTATCTTAAGTCCTCCAACATGAACAACGCAGGCTTTTGGAAACATAATTAATCTTTCTTGTATAAATCATTAATTGTATGAAATGGAGTTTGTGTGGCTGTCGTCATTTCTCTTCCTCTCTTTTCCTCCTCTCCCTGTTTGAGATGCTTCCTTAGCACAGCTGCTTTTCTGCGGGCTGCTCTTCTTTGGGGCAGTGACCCCGTGGAGCCACCAGTCACAGTGTCCCTTGGGGGCACACTGCTGCCCCGGGGTCTCTTGCTCTGCCCCAAGACAGGCAGGGAATCGCTTTCCCTATGGCCCTTTTCCTTTGTGGAGTGACAGCAAACCCAGGAATTTTCCTGAAAGAAAACTAGCTGGTCTCCTCCGGAAAAAAGGGTATTTACAAAGCAGAATACTCTTGGGAGAACCAACAAAAGAGCAGTTGTGCCCAAATCAGTGCCAGGCAGAGCCAAATGCCTCTTTGGAGGAGGTGAAGTGCAGCCTTTCAGATGCTAAGTAGTTATTTGGGATTTCAGTCATTCCCTCTGTGGAGGAATTGATGCACCATTGGCTCCAGGAGGATTAATGTGTTGGCTTTCCTTCTTGCCTTCTGTAAGGGCAGGAAGGGCTGTGGGACTGTCTCAAGCCCACGCCTGCAGGGACAGATAGAAAACTGAATAGGAGACAGATGGAATGGACATTTTGGAGATCTCCAAGGTGGAGAGAAGTCGCTGCTCAGGTTCTCGGTGACTCACAGCTCTCCGGTTAAACAGAGCTTCCAAATTAGCATCTCCACCGAGAAGCTTTTCCTGAGGCACAGCTGATGTTCCCAGGTAGAGCAATTTCCTGCTGCTTAATGGAACGGGAGGAGCACTTTACGCTTGGACACGATGCTTTTCCAGCAATAACTTCTTGTAAGAAATTCTGATGTCATTTCTTTGGTCTGCTTCGTGGATTGGCTTGATGGGCAGGGACACACCCCCCGGGTGCCGGAGTTGGCTTGCTTTCCTTAATTTGCACTCAAGTCTTTGCCGAACAAAGACGGATTTGTTGAACAAAGCGGGGTCAGTGCTGGGATGAGGAGCCTTGTGCCTCCAGCCTGCTAGTTTGAATTAGGACTGAGCTGTAGCTGTTAAGTCCTGCATCTGTGGCCTGGATTGGTGCAAACCTCCTGGCCTCAAACCTTGCTGCTGCAGAGCCTGTGACCTCAAGAGCCACCGGGGGATGGTGCCTCCGGAGCAGTGAACAGCCTCCCAATGCTCCCTCAGTGACACAGGCAGCAAAATAGGGGAGGTTTGAGCAGCTGCTGCTGTAGATAGAAAGAGTTCAAGCACAGCCTTTAGTGGGAAAAATAACGTAAAGAACACTTTCATTTAAGGGCAAAACCAATCTGTGAGTAGAGGGTTTTGGCAGGGCCAGCTCCTGCGAGAGAGCCGTGGGCCAGCTGCAGGCTCCATTTCTCTGGTGCCCTTCAAGTGGTTTTTCTTCTTCTTCCTTTCAGCTCTTCGAGAACTTCTACTTCGGGGAGGTGCAGCTGGACTCGGTGCGTCTCTCCCAGAGGTTCTCCTCGGACGCCTCTGGCTACTACGCAACATCTGGGCAGCTGTGCTTCTCTTGAGGTGGCCATAGCGGGTCTGCTGTGTGTGTGATCCCTCAGCGAAAGGTTTTATAGGACGTGAATCTTCAATGGGAACCTGGGAGCTCCAAGCTGGGATGCCCTGTGACCTCCTCCAAAGCACAGAACTATGGCATTTCCCTGCAGCTTTTCCCACTGCCCTCTCCTTAGGGGTTGCCAAGGTCCTTCCTCCTCCTTTCCCCAAAATGTCACAAAGTTGCTCTTTGATGTCTGTGGATTGCTGGTTTTCCAAGAAAACAACTAGAACTGGGGCTTTTGGGGCATCGCCAGTGTTTAAACGTTGCTTTTTTTCAGAAGAAGGAAGTTTGTTCTTAAAATAAGTATTTAAAATCCAGGAGAGCTTCCCCGGAGCACGATTTAACGATATTGAGGTCAGGCATTGCTTGGATCTCCAGCAGCGTGCCTGTGTGATGTAGATCTCCAAATAAATTAATTCCCTTCAAAAGCAAAAAGTGTTTATCTCCTGTTGCATTGATAGTTTCTGTAATTAAACTTCCAGCACAGCATATAACTATGATAATAAGAAGGAATTGATAGTTAGAGCTCTTTCCAGTGACCGTTTCGGAGCGTGTCAAAAAACATATGCCTTGTAGGTGGTTTCTCCATTAAAAACAGCACCAAGCTCTTTGATTCCATTGTGAATCCTTCAGAGATCTCAAGACAACGTTGTTTTTTCCCTGTAAATCCCCACATTTGGTAAAAATAGCGACACAGGATTTCAACTTGCCCTAGGATGAACGCTTTGAAAAGTGGAAGGTGCTGGTGTTTGGGTGTTTTGTAACAAAGCAGGTGCTGTTGCCCATTCCGACTTGCTCCATGGATAGGGAATCATGCTGTGGTAGAGGTGTAGAGTGTCTCAGCCAGGGATAGGGGTGCTCCAGCAGAACCCACATGTCCTCATGATCATTTCTAAGAGAGCTGGCTGCTTGGCCATGCACAAACAGCAGTGGGAGTCGTTCAGAAATCAGGATTGCTTTTCTTCCCCCCCCCCCCCCCCCCCCCCAATGTGTTGCTGTTGTATTTCCCAGACCAAATTGCTTGTCTGCTTTCAAGCCTGCCTGTCAGGCAATCAAATCATCTGTGCATTTGCTGGATGCCCTTGCCTGTACCCAGCTACAGCCGTTGGGCTGTTTGTGTCCCTTTCCTTGGCGTCAGAACGCCTTTGTGCTCTCTGAAAGCCGCCTTCCAAACGTTTCCCTCGGGGAGCAGAGCACCAGCACACACTCACAGGGAGGTGCTGAGAGCACTTAACACTGTTTGCTGTCATCTTTTCCGCCAGCCTGAAGAGGTACTTGGCAAATCTCTTCGGAACAGACCCGGGAGCTGCTCACGAAGCCACCAGGAAAGGGGAGATGCACCTTGGGAAGCTTCTGCCTGATGAGTTTTTAAAGAGTCTCACCAAGAAGTTGAGGCAAACACGGGTTTTTGACAATTGGAGCACACTCCTCTTCCCACTTGTGTAAACATGTTTTAGTGACAATTCTTTTGGAAGTTAGTGGAATTTTGCTGGTAAGCAGCTTATCCCGCTGCTCTAGCCTGGCACAGCACAATTCATTTCACAGCTCCTTCCCCAGGCAGAATTAAGGATTCTGATCTTTTCCCTGTCATCACTGGGGTTTGCTGGCAGTTACCCTTCCCATCCTGAGCGTCCTGGCAGGGAGAAGAGAAGCTGGATGTGTGCTGTGGCATCCCTGGCTGAAGCTGTGAAGGAGCTGGAGCTGGGGTGAGTTGTCACTTGTTGCCTACCCTGATTTCCCCCCGCTGTGAAGAGGGGAAAATCCAAAAGCAAAACCTTGGCTTAGGGGTGGGAGTTTTCCCTGGAGCCCTAAAATGCTGTGCTGGGATGGCTGAGGAATGGGGATCACAGTGTGGGCATCACAGGGAGAGGGGAGGAGGGGAGATGCAGGGTGGGGATAGGGACGAGGGGCTGTGGGATTGGGGTGCAGTGGGGATAGGAATGCAGGATGGGGTACACAGGTTGGAGATGTGGAAGGAATGGGAGATGCACAATGGATAGATGGTAAGAGTGAGGGATGTGGGATGGCTGGTGCTGGGTGGGGATGTGGCAGAGGATGCAGGATGGGGGATGTGGGATGGGGAGCTAGCAGGGACCAGGGATGCTGGATGAAGGATGTAAGATGGGGGATGCAGGACAGAGATGTGGCAGGGATGCGGGATGAGAACATGGCAGGGACCAAAGGATGCAGGACATTGGATGTGGGGTGGAGACTGGGTAGGAACCAAGGATGCAGGATGGGGGATGCAGGATGGAGATGTGATAGGGATGGGGGATGCAGGATGGGGGCACGGTATGAACCAGGGATGAGGGGTGCAGGATAGGGGTGTGGCAGGGGATGCAGGGTGGGGGATGTGGAATGGAGACCGGATAGGGACCAGGAATGCAGGATAGAGGATGCGGGAAGGGGGTGTGTCAGGGAATGCAGAATGGGGAATGCAGGATGGGGTCTCAGTAGGGACCAGTAGTGGAGGTCGAGGACTTCAGGATGGGGGTGTGGCAGGAGATGCGGGATGCAGGATGAGGGACGCGGGACGGCGTCAGGTCAGGGACGGAGTGTAGATGGGGACAGCAGGGCGACCGGTGCTGCGGCCGTGCCGTGCCGGCGGCTCCCCCGCCCCGGTGCCGGCGCGCAGGTGCGGCGGGCGCGGCGGAGGCCCCGCCCCGGCCCTCCCGCCGGTGCCGCCCGGTGCCGCCCCGCGGCCGCACTCGCCGGCGGCGCCTCCCTGTGCGCACCGCACCGCTCCGCACCGCGCCCGCTTCCCCCGGCGCTGCGGCAGCATGCGGGGCTGCGGCGGGCGCCGCGCCCTGCTGGCCCTGCTGGCCCTGCTCCTGCCCGCCGCCGCCGCCGGCCCCGGGCCCGCCGCCGGCCCCGCCACCGGCCCCGGGCCCGCCGCGGCGGGGGAGAGCCCCGGCAATTTCATGGAGGACGAGCAGTGGCTCTCGTCCATCTCCCAGTACGGCGGCAGGATCAAGCACTGGAACCGCTTCCGAGACGTGAGTCCGCGCCGGCAGCGGGGCGGGGGGGACGGGACGCGCTGCCGGGCACCGGGAGCCCCCTCCCCGCACTCCCCGCCCCGCCGCTGCGGCTGCCGCAGCGCGACCCTCCCCGGCCCCGGCCCCATCGCGGGCGGCCGGGGATGCTCGGCGGTGCCCGCATCCCGCCGCGGCTGTGGGCGGCTGCCGGCCCCGGTACCCGGGGGATGCTCACCGGCTCCGGCAGCGCCGCCGCCTCCCCGCCCGTCGCCAAAGCTGCGTGGCTTATGCCAATGCCTTTATGGCCAGGGCTTGATGCCAAGGCGACTCTCTCAGGTGACGGGGGGTGCTCTCCCCGTGCCCCACATGGGGGTGCAGGCAGAGCCCGCCCGTCCGTGGCGGGGGCTACGCCGTGGCCTGAAACCCTCGGTGACAGCCCAGCCCACATCGGGGCACGAGCATCCCCCCGGCCTCCCGCTCCCCGAGCCCTGCGGGGTGTCCCCGGAGCCCCGCGCGGTGCCGCAGCCGGGGCCGGCGCTGCCTCCGCGGGGTGGTGACCCCTGGGGATGTGGGAGACGCGAGGCAGGGAGGATGAGGATGCAGGTACTGCCGGCGGAGCGCTGGCACACCTGGCACACCGAGCTCAGGATCCTGTCACTCCTCGCTGCTACGCAGCCCTTGCGAACAGCCTCGATGGCATTTAGCTCAAGCCCTTAATTTTACGGGGCCGTCGGGGTTTTTCCTCGGCTCGTTTTACACCTCCAGCTCGTGTCCTCCAGGGTTGGGGACATGGTGCTGCAGCCCCATCCTAGGGAGACCCAGGACACCTGCAGCAGCCGGGCAGGGAGGGGGAACACCCCGAGCCGCCCCCCCACCCCCAGCCAGCCCCTCTGGTCTTTGTTCAGATGCACATTCGGGTTCACCTTGGCAGCGAAGAATGGATGGATGGATGGATGGATGGATGGATGGATGGATGGATGGATGGATGGATGGATGACAGCAAGGGAGATGTGCCCACCACAGGGCAGGGCAGGGCAGGGGGTACCACCCCCAAAATAAACCAGAGGGGCAGAGCATGCGTGAGAGTGCTAAGGTGTAAATTCCTCCCCTGGAGACCTCTGCCTGCAACACCCCTGCTGGCCAACGCCAGCCCTGGGTACCTGGGATCTCGGATGGCTGCAGGTGCTCGAGGGGAGCACTTGCAGACGTGCCCCCATGGCACTGAGCATCCCGGGGGGGCTCAGGGCCGAGGGATCCCCATCCCCGGGCGCTGGCAGCACACGTGGGGCCCACCCTGCTGTGGCACGGCTGGCGCGCTGGGGGGGCTGCAGCCCTGCTGGCAGTTAGCCTGGATTAATAAACAAATCCATGGATTTGTGGGGTTTTCGACTGAGCAGCACCGGTTGGGGGATGCACGGGGAGGAGGCCGGCGGCTGTGGCGAGACCCGCGCCGCAGGGAGCTGCCGGGCGCCGCAGTGTTACCAATCACGGCACGGGAACGCGGCTATCGATTGCGGTGCAAACACCGCCGTGCTGGAGCGAGGCATCCCCTCCAGAGCTGCCTCCCGTGCCGCTGCTTCCAGCTGCCATCCCAAGCCTGCCCACCCTCCCCGGGGCGGCGGGGATGCTCCTGCCTTATCGCAAAGCCCACCCCGGCGCATCCCGTGGGGCGGCTCATGCTGCCTGCTGGGAAGGTTTGAGTCCCTGCTACACCCCCACACCCCCGGGATGCTTTCGGGGTCCTGTGGGAGCGGTTCTGCCTCCCCAGGCAGTGACATCTATCTTGGCCCACGCCTTCTGGGAGCACGATTGAAGAATCAGGGTGGCAGCACCACGGGGATCCCCTGAGGTCCTCACTGGGCTCCCAAGGGCTTCCTCCACCCAGTGCCATTTCCATCCCTATTCCCTGGCTTTCCCAGCTGGCTGATGGGAGAAGGCTTTATCCTGTGTAAAGGCTCTCCAGGATTACAGGTTTAGAGCCGGAGATGGGGGAGCATGTTGGTGGTCGGTGCCAGTGATATCCAGGGCTGGTGGCAAGAGCTTTGGGCGTCGGAATGTCGGGGTGCCCCCTGGCACTGGGTGCCCGTCACTGTGGGTTGGGGCCGGGAGCAGGGCTTTGGGCTGTCCCAGAGCTGACGGTGGGCACTCTCTCTCTTTCTCTTCTCGGTGCCGGCTGGGCCATCTCGCTGCCGTGCTGCCAGGAGGTGGAGGTGAGCCTCGAGGGGCTACTGAGGGGGTGACACCCTGCTTGTGGGGGGAGGCTGCTCCCGGTCCCTGCTGCCTGCCCTCCCGCAGTGGGGGTGCCCAGGGACAGCGTGCACCGGGAGCCTCTCCGGGCCGGTGGCCCCGAGCGGGGTGATGGCACGCCCGGCCCGGCGTCACCTTTCCTGCCACCTGCACTCACGCAGGCTCTCCCCAATTCGCAGGATGACTACATCAAGAGCTGGGAGGACAACCAGCCCGGGGATGAAGGTACCGCTGAGATGGGTTTGGGATGGGGCACAGTGGGCTCGCTGCCAGCCAGTATGGTGGGGGGCGAAAGGGGGGGGGTGCGTCGCACTCTCTGCTTGCACCCCCCCGGGCTTTTCCCTTCCGGCTGGGAGCGGCGGTGGGATCGTGCGAGCCGGGAAGCAGCAGCTGGTGCCGAGGCGGCTGCCCAGCTGCGGCCTGAATGGCGCTTTGTGCCGGGCCGGCTGGTGGCCAGCGCTGCCGGGGCTCCCCTGGGGCGTCCCCGCCTGCCCCAGTCCCTCTCTGCCTCCCAGCCCTGGACACCACCAAGGATCCCTGCCAGAAGGTGAAGTGCAGCCGGCACAAGGTGTGCGTGGCGCAGGGCTACCAGCGCGCCATGTGCATCAGCCGCAAGAAGCTGGAGCACAGGTAGGAGCGAGAGCGGCGGCGCCGGGGCCAAGCGGCGGCGGGAGGAAGGGGGGACCCAGGCGGGGGGCTCAGCACCCTCTCCTCCGTGCAGGATCAAGCCGCTGAGCCCCAAGGCACACGGGGGCTGCAAGCCCTGCCACGCCGCCCCGGTGGCTGCCGTCTGCGGCTCCGACGGCCACACCTACAGCTCGGCGGTAAGGACAGCGGCACCCGCCGCGGGGACGGGGCCCTGTGCCCTGTGTCCCCCCGCCGATGTCCCACTGCCGCCCCGCAGTGCAAGCTGGAGCAGCAGGCATGCCTGGCCAGCAAGCAGCTGACGGTGCGGTGCGAGGGGCAGTGCCCCTGCCCGACCCCGCATAGCCCTGCCGGCGACAGCAAACAAGGTGAGCGGGGTGCAGGGCACCGGGGGACTGTCCCCGAGCTCTGCCCGGCCTGACACTGCCCCGCTGGACCCCCCAGAACTGTGCACCGGGCAGGATCTGGCCGACCTGGGTGACCGCCTGCGAGACTGGTTCCAGCTCCTGCGTGAGAATGCCAAGCAGAACGGCTCCGGCGGGCTCCCCGCCAGCCCCACCACTGGTACCTGACCCGCCACACGGGGAGGGGACGTGGGGCACTGCCCCTGGGGGGGCCGGGCAGCCACGGGCCTCATCCTGCCCTGCAGCGCTGGAGAGGAGCGTGGCAGCCACCTGCAAGGAGGCGGTGGGGTGGATGTTCGCCCGGCTGGACACGAGCGGGGATCTCTTCCTGGAGGCGGCCGAGCTGGCCGCCATCAACCTGGACAAGTACGAGGTGTGCATCCGCGCCTTCTTCAACTCCTGCGACACCTCCAAGGACGGCCGCGTCTCCGCCCCCGAGTGGTGCTTCTGCTTCTGGAGGGAAAGTGCGTCAGGGCAGGGGGGAGACGGTGCTGTGGGGCTGGACACCGTGGGGTCAGGAGGATGCACTCTGTGGGGCTGGGGGATCCGTGTCCTGAGGGATGCATGCCATGGGTTGGGGAATCCACGCTGTGAGATTGGGGTTGTATATCGTGGAGTTTATGGGGGATCCATGCTGTAGGACTAGGGGTTGGGGGATGTACGTCATGGGATTGGAGTTGGGAGTGGGGGATGCACATCGTGGGGTGATAAGGAACCCATGCTGTGGGTTAGCATGGCTGTGGGAGGGAAGTACATCATGGGGGGATTATGTCATGGGCAATGGGCAGTCTTTGCTGTGGGTTTGGGGTGTCTGTGGGATGTTTGCTTTAGGGGGAGAGGTACACCACGGGGCTTGGGGCGGCTGGAAGCCATGGTGGGGATGCATGCTGTGGGTCATGGGGAAGCACATCTTGTGTTAAGGGGGATGTGCGTCATTGGAGATGCACAGCATGGGGGCAGGGGGATACACACTGTGGAGCTGGAGGGATGTACTCCATGGGCTGGGGGGGTGCACATCATGGGGAATGCACTCTGTAGGGTCTGGGGGCGTTGTACTCTGTGGTGTTGGGGGATTGCACTCCATGGGCCGGGGGCATGCATGCTGTGGAGTTCCAGGGGATGCATGCCACAGGGATGATGAATGCTGTGGGTTTGGGGGTGCACACTGTGTGAGGTGAGGGGTTGCATGCCCACCCTAAGAGCAGCATATGGCATTGCTGCAGAGCCGCCCTGCCTCAGGGAGCTGGAGAAGATCCAGATCCAAGAAGCAACCAAAAAAAAGCTGGGTGAGTGGGGCGTCCCAGGGCCCTTTCCCCCAGCAGTGCCCCGTGCAGCCGGGCTGGGATGAGGACGGGGAGCTCCCTGGGGGCCTTTGGCACTGCACGTGTTTGGGGGGGGGTGGGGGGCCATCGCTTCCCTGCAGGCACCTTCATTCCCAGCTGCGATGAGGACGGCTACTATCGGCGGGCACAGTGCGAGCCGGGCGGCGGCGAGTGCTGGTGCGTGGACCAGCACGGGGCCGAGCTGACGGGCACCCGCGGCCACGGCAGCCCCGACTGCGGTGAGAGCTGCGGGGACCGCACACCTGGGGACGGGGCGGCAGCCCCGGGACCGCCCCTGAACCTCTGCCCCTCGCCCCCCACAGATGAAGCGACGGGGTTTTCGGGCGACTTCGGGAGCAGCGTGGGCTGGGAGGATGAGGAAGAGAAGGAGCCGGAGGAGGCGGGCGAGGAAGGCGAGGAAGAGGAGGGCGAAGCGGGCGAGGGCGACGACGGCGGCTACATCTGGTAGAGGAGCAGGAGAGCCCGGTGGGCGGCACGGCCGGGAGGCAGCCCCCCAGCTGGGGGTCCCCGTGACCCCCCCCGCTGCCGGTGTGGCATGGGGTGGGTGCTCCCCCCTCCGGTCCCGTGTGGGACGGGGCTTGGGGTGCTCGCCCGGGGAGGGGGCGAGTGGGGCGGGGGGGGCCGCTCTTGTGCGAATTTGAGCTTTTTTTTTTTTTTTTTGGGTAGAGCCTTGTAGGCCTAGTGTGCTGCTGCGTGGTCTTCAACCGGGCAAATGGCGCTAATAAAAGTGGGAAAAAAAAGAAAAAAAAAACAAACCAAAAAACAACAAACCCCCTGATAGATAAGCTGCCCCCCCTTCCTCCCCGCATCCCCCCTCATGTTGTGCTTGCGTGGCTGCCCCGGCCCCCGGCGTTGTGTAGCGGCTGTGAAATAAATACCCCGTGCTGTGTCAAACACTCGCCCGCCCGTTCCTCCCCCGGCACCTCCCGTGCCTCCCTTGCACCCACCGGCCCTGCAGGGGTGTCCTGGGGAGGGGGGGTGGTGGTGCTGTGCCCTTCAGTGAGTGGGCACTGCTGGGCTGGGGAGTGGGTTGGGATAGGAGTGCCCTGGCTTTGGTTCCTGCACTCTGCTGCCACGAAGCTAGAACTGGCCTCCCTCCCCAGGGATATGTCCCCTCCCCAGCTCCTGACCCTCTCTAGGACCCCAAACTAACCCCCTTTCCACAGCGTCCAGAGCTGTAGAAGGACTCTGAACTGCCCTCCCTACCCACACTTTACCCCAACCCCAAACAAGACCTGAACCAAATCCCATCCAAGACGCAGAATATCCCTTATAACCCGCCCCTCCCAACCCACACCCCAGGGAGGGCCTCCACCACCCCCCCTGCAGCCACTCAGCACCACGGGACACCAGGGCCTCAATTCACAGCATTTATGGCCCCAGGGAGAAAATAAAACAATAATACAGACCCCAAACCTCCCCAGTTTGGGGCTGTCAGCAGCTGTCAAAGGCACTGTGCCATAACCCCTGCCCCAGGGTGCCCAAGCTCCACCGGCTCTTGTCGAGTCCAGGTGCTTGGGCCCCACACCACCGGGGTCAAAGAGGAGATGTGGCAGCCCCATCCCTGGCACCTCGGTCCCTGGCACCTCGGTCCCTGGCACAAGCCCCCGGGAAAGGGGTCAGAGCTTGCTGGGGGGTCCTGGCTGCTGCTGGAGCTGCCAAGTCGCCCGCACCCCCTCATCCACCCGGTTGAGCCCGGCGAAGGCATCGGGGTCGCCGGTGCGGCGGTAGCGCGCGATGAAGGGCTGCAGGACGGTGATGGGGATGCAGAAGTTGAGGTGGGGGTAGGTGGCCCCCGCACCGGTGTCCTGCGTGTTGCTGGCCACGATGCCTGCCGGGGAGGGAGCGATGCCCACGTCACTGGGTCCGGCCGGGGACACCCGTGGGACCCCCCGGCTTACCCACGGGGAGACCCCCGGCTTACCCATGAGGCATCCGCTGCGGGAGGAGACGAGGGGGCCGCCGCTGGAGCCCCCGTGGACGGCACAGGTGGTTTGCAGCATGACAGGGCGCCCGGCCACCGCCACCACGGCCGAGAGGACCCCTGCTGTCACCGAGGGGCCCCACGCCTGCCCCAACGCCCCGAAGCCCACCACGCTCACCTCTTCTCCTGGGATGGGAGAGGCAGGAGGTGGGTGCACGGGGGCGAGGCAGCCCCTACCCTAACGCCCCGTGTCCCCCCAGTGCTTACCTGGGAGGAAGGTGTGGGCCAGGCACGGCGGGACAAAGCCTGGCACGCTCTCTTCCAGCTCCACCACGGCCACGTCGAAGGCGGACGACTCCTCGGTGGCGAACACCACACGCCCCCTGAGCACGGCGGCATCCCTAAGGACACGGGTAACGAGATGTCACGGCCGGGGACACGCCGGGCGGGGGGGTTAAGGTGAGAGGGGGCACAGCCGCACTCACCGGCCGGGGCCGGCTGCCGGTGTCACATGGAGCGGGGTCCTGGCCTCCACGACGTGCCGGCAGGTGAGGAGCATCCTTGGTGCCAGCAGCACCCCGGAGCCCCAGGTCGCCCCGCACTCCACCAGCGCCGTCCAGCCCAGGGGGTCCTGCCCGCTGCTCGCTGGCACCGCGGCCACCCACGCCGGCACCGGCGGCACCGCGATCCCGGCTTCGCCCAGGACATCGGCGCTGCTGCGCAGGATGGCGGCGAGGGAGCAGAGCAGCGTGAGCCCGACCCACTCGGCGCCCTTCCAGCAGAGGGAGGCGGCGATCACGGCCACCACGCGCGGCCCGTCGGGCGAGGGCACGAAGGCGGCGCCGCCCTCGGTGCCGGGCAGGCAGCGGGCATCGGTGAGCACCAGGGCGTTCTCCTCGCCCGCCAGGTTGCTGACCACCCCCCGGCTCAGCGTGTTGAGGAAGAGCTCGGGGCACAGGTCTCCGAAGGGGGACCCGCAGGCCAGCAGCGCCTGCCCTTTGCGCAGGCAGCCGGCGCTGGCCCGCGCCGCCCACCCGCCCTCGGGCGCGTCCAGGCCGGGCACCCGCAGCCAGGCGAACCAGGGCAGCGCCCGCGGGTCCGTGCCCGCCTCCCCCTCGGCCCCGAACCGCCACCGCTCCGCCCGCCCGAGGCCGCGCTCCAGCGCCCTCCGGAACGCCGCGCACGGCACCAGCGCCAGCGGCCGCGCCTCCAGCTCCCGCAGCCCGCCGGCCTCGGCGCCCAGCACGACGCTGAGGCGCGGGAGCGGCCGGAGCGCGGCGGGCGGCAGCGCGGCGGGCCGCGCCCAGGCGGCGGGGCCGGCCCGCAGGAACGGAGCGAAGACGGCGGCGTGGCACAGCACCAGCGCGGGCCGGCGGCTCAGCACCAGCCCGCTGCAGCCGCCATCGCCGCCGCCCGCGCCCCGCACCCGCACCGCGCAGCACGGCGGCGCCGCCATCGCCGCCCGCCCCGCCCCCGGGCCCGCCCCGCGCCCTCCCCATTGGCTGGGGCGGGGCGCGCACGTGGCGGACACGCCCCCGCGGGGCCCTCACGGGGGGCGCGCGGCCCCCGGCCCGGCCCGGCCCCGCTGCCCGGGACAGTCGTGACGGCTGCTCCGAGCGGCCCCTCGGGCCCCGCTGCCCGGGACAGTCGTGACGGCTGCTCCGAGCGGCCCCTCGGGCCCCGCTGCCCGGGACAGTCGTGACGGCTGCTCCGAGCGGCCCCTCGGGCCCCGCTGCCCGGGACAGTCGTGACGGCTGCTCCGAGCGGCCCCTCGGGCCCCGCTGCCCGGGACAGTCGTGACGGCTGCTCCGAGCGGCCCCTCGGGCCCCGCTGCCCGGGACAGTCGTGACGGCTGCTCCGAGCGGCCCCTCGGGCCCCGCTGCCCGGGACAGTCGTGACGGCTGCTCCGAGCGGCCCCTCGGGCCCCGCTGCCCGGGACAGTCGTGACGGCTGCTCCGAGCGGCCCCTCGGGCCCCGCTGCCCGGGACAGTCGTGACGGCTGCTCCGAGCGGCCCCTCGGGCCCTGCCTCCCTGGGAGAATCAGGACCGTCGGCCCGCAGGCCGCCACGTCCCCAGGCTGGCCCTCAGTGCCCCCTTCCCTGGGAGCCTCGGCCCGGATACCCCAGGGCCACTTTCCCTTCCCACCTCACCCGCAGCACAAACGAGTACCAAACCTTTATCGCCGACAGAGGTATCGGGACTGGGAGAATCCCTTTGGAAGAGCTAAAATCTCACCCGAACACCGGGAGTCAGAGCTGAAGCCCCCCCTCCCCCTTCCTGGCTGTCTGGGGCTCGGTGTGGGTTCATTGCACCAAAAGCAAAGCCCCTGCAAGCCCCGAGCTCTTCAAGTGGCTCTTCCACCCTGCCTCGGTTCCCTCACTGGCTGCGCCCCGCAGGTCACAGAATCATGGAATCATTGAATGAATATCCTGAGTGGGAAGCGACAAGGATTGAGTCCAGCTCCTGGCCCTGCACAGGACAGCCCCACGAATCCCAGCCTGTGCCTGAGAGTGTTGTCCAAACACTTCTGGAACTCTGTGGCTGGTGTTCTGAAGGCCCCAAGGCCCAGCAAACACCAAGCCAGACTGAAGCTCGTTGCCCCTTCGGAGGAGAGAGACATGTCTTTATTGAACTGAAAATGAGTGCCAGACAGCAATGAAACTTCAGACAAAAAAAAAAAAAAAGTCCGTTGAGAGTATAAAACAAACCGGTTTAGTCTACATTAATCACCTCATGATATGCAAATGTCAAACACTTCCATGCTACAACCGAAACAGCTCCGTGGTTCTTATGGTGATGGCACAGCCAGAGGATCCTCAACGGAGGGTCTGGCCCGAGGGGGAACCAGGCAGCCCCTTCCCACTGGACACCACGCCCAACACCCGCACCAGGTGCTCCTCCCCAACAAGAAAAAAACCCAAACCCTGTAAACTAAAGCAGCTGGGATTGCACACCTCAGTCCTGACGGCACCTCGCCATCGTCGGTCAGCGTGACACAGCACAGCCACCCTACAGCTCAGTCAAGCCCAAATGCTATGTTTATTGAGGACTTCTAATATCGTGATACCTTGGTTCAGTAATGTGTGAAATACCTAAATACCGTTAAATATATTTTTAAAAAACCCTAAACCAGACTCTGGACTAAACAAGATGAATATTAAACTAAAAAGTTAGAAGGGATGTCATTTACATTAACACTTTCTTTAAAAAATATAATTGCTTTTTCCTTTTCTGTTTGTTTTTTTGTTTGTTTCTTTTTGAAGTCAATTAACCACAGTGGTGAGACGTGCTCTCTTTTTCAGCTGTTACATTGCAGCGTGCAGAGTTTTGCCTCCCCAGCCTGGAGCAGCCCCGCTGTCACCCAACTGGCAGGGACAACTCGGGAACGGCGCTGCCTCCCCGCCGCGTGGAAAAGAGTGGTGTCACCACTGTGCCATAGGGGCAGCCGGAAAACCAGGAGTCTCTTGGACAACGCCAGTATGCGCTTGGAAAGCCTTCCATGTTCTAATAGAAAAGTCCATAGGAAGCTGTGAACAGGATCAGTCCAGAGGAGTAGAACTCTCGTGTCTGCGCCAGTATCAGTCAATGTACTGTGATAGCCAGCGGAAGCCCTCACCGTAGCCTTGCCTCTTGAGCACGCTGCACATGAACACCTCCATGGGGCGCGCATTCAGGTCCTTCAGTGGCACATTTCCCTGGGGAAATCCAAACACGAGTCACATCTGCACCCCTGGTGCCCTCAGGGAAGCGCCCAGCCAGCCACAGCCATCCAGGGGAGCTCCTCTCGCAGGCCCCTTCGCGTGTGCACCGCATTGTGGACAATCCTGGTGGCCTCAAAACTTGGCCAAGGGCATCATCAGAGGTTTGGCTTACAAGGGACCTCAAAGATCACCTCATTCCACCCCGCTGCCTGCTCCCACAAGACCAGGTTGCTCCAAGCCTGTCCAACCTGGCCTTGAACACTTCCAGGGATGGGGGCAGCCACAGCAGCTCTGGGCACCCTGTGCCAGGTACTGGCCACCCTCACAGGGAAGAGCCTCTTCCCAGTTTCCCATCTGAACCTGCCCTCTGGCAGTGGGAAGCCAGTCCCTCTCATCCCGCCACTCCATGGCTTTTAAACTGTCTCTCTCTTGTAGGCTCCCTTCAGGCACATCATCGTTATTATTACTGATTCACCTTGGCCAGTTAGTGGATAAATTCCCAATAACAACTCGATCAGGCCTCAATCCTCAGGGAAGCAGGCAAGCTCTCCCCAATCCAAGATTTGGATGCCTCCCTACCTTTCCTGTGGTCTGTCCATAGAGCCCAAAGATCTCCCGCAGTTTTTCCTCGCTGATGGCCTCTGGTCTGTCGATTTTGTTTCCCAAGATAAGGATTGGCACGTTGGATATTGTCTCGTCTGTCATTAACGCCTGCGTGCAAGAGCCAACAAGAGATGAGCAGAGAGGTGGAAAAAGGGGTCATTGCCTGAAGAAAATGGTTTTGTTTAAGCCCTGTGACCAACAAGGGCTCGTTTCTGGGGCTTCCCATACTCCTGTGGAAGACTCACAGAATCCTGAGGCTGGAAAAGCCCTCCCAGATCATGGAGACCCAGCTGTTCCTGATGCCCACCTTGTCCCCAGCCCAGAGCACTGAGTGCCACCTCCAGCCCTTCCTTGGACACCTCCAGCCATGGGCACTCCAAACCTCCCTGGGCAGTCCCTGCCAAGGCCTCCGCACCCTTTCCATGGAGAAATTCCTCCTGGTCTCCAACCTGAGCCTCCCCTGAATTCAGGTGTCTGTGGTCAACCCAGAGTAAGGACATCCAGGCTTCTCCAGCTCTGGGAGAGATGGCTGTTATTCATAATTTAGCTGTCTTGGAGAAGGGAAAGAAGGGAAGTGTATTTACATTAAGCTCAACTTTGGATTCCATAAGCCGTGAGTGATCTGCACAGTCCACCAGGAAGACAATCCCATTGATGGCAGGCAGGTAGTTTTTCCAGACCCGGCGAGCTGGAAAACACAAGAGACAAACATGACCCTGTGAAATCTCCACACCACGGAAAACTCCACCAAACCTCAGCTACCTTTTTAGCCAGGGTGTCTTCCCATAGTTTGGTGAATAAAAGGGAAAAAACCCCTGTGTTTAAAACTTCTAGAAAGTGCAGAACTAAAAATTCATCAGTTGTTCAAACTAAATTACATTGGAGTCTTCCACAGCTAAAAATACTTCAGGCAGCAGAGCACAAACTGGCAGCATTTCCTTCCAAGCAATCCTACAGCCAGGAGGTCGCTTCCACGTGTTGTTCCATAAATAAATCCAGGCAACAAATAATTAGGCACTGCTAATTGATCCTGACACTCGTCAGGATCAATTTTTGGTCATTTTTTTCCTTACCTTGTTCATGTCCACCCAGATCAAAAGTCGTGAAGGTCATTCCAGCAATCGTCAGCTCCTCTGATGCTGAAATGGAAAACACAGGCTAGGATTCAGGAAAACAAGGAAGTTGTGACAGACACAACTTCTCTGGCATTCATGCTGGCATCACACACATTCCTCCAATAAGGAATTCCCTGAACTTCCTGTGGGATTCAGTGGCTGAAATGGAGCTGTTTCACAAAATCACAAGTGGCAGAAAATAATTTCTCCTGCTTCCCACTGAAGCCTTCTAACCTGCAATTATTATCCCTCATTACGCTTTCCATGAGGAAAATCTTCCCTTTCTATTAACAGAGCCACACCGCTTCTTGGGCATTTCTAGAGAGGAAAACACGGATCCACTTCGGCTTGGGGAACCACAGTGCAGCTGCAACCTCAGCTCAAGTTCTAAGAGCCTCAAATCCCCCAGGCAGAGGGGTGTCTTCCCACAAGGTGTCCCCAAAATTCCAGAGGAAAAGGCACGCCGGGAGGCTTTGCCCAGGGGGACTTACTGGGATGTAGCGTGGGGACGTGCTGACCCAGCCTGTCATCTTTGAGCATGTGCAGCAGAGTGGTTTTCCCTGCGTTATCCAGTCCCAGGAACACCAGTTTTCCAGACTTCTTGTACAAACCTGAGAGGAGAAGGAAAAAAGCAAGAGGAAAACTCCAGCGGGCCTGTCCAGAGCCGGAACGCTGCGTTGCTGCCGCTGGTTTTTGGGGAAGCCCTTTCCCAGAGCTCTGCTGCCACCTGTGCACACTTCCAGCATGGACACGGGGCAGCAGGGAACACACACACAGCCCAAACAGGCATTTTTTTCCAAGGCATATTTACAGCAATGGACATTTCCTAGGCTCATGTTCCCATGTGTATTCCATTCTTTCCTCCACCCTAGCAGCGGAGGACAGGGTGCAGCAGCAGCAGCATCCCCTCAAAAGATGTGCAAACCGAACAAACTCATAAAAGACAGCAGAGAGCTGTCCAGGGAAAAAGTGCAAAGCAGGGAACGGCGCGTTGTTTTCTTGGCATAAACAGATTTTTGCCGTGTCTGCCACAGGAATGCTCCCAAAGGTTTCCAACGGGACTTTTCCTCACCCTTCTCTCATCCTCCCTTCAAGAGGTGATCAGGACAATGGGCACCCCATCTTCCAGCAAGGAGTTCCACTGGAAGCCGGGGCTCTGGGAGGAGGAGGAGGATGGGGTTCCCTCCCTGGGGGGCAGCACCTCTGCCTGGGGCTGGACAGGCCCCGGGTGCCAGCCCAGCTGCTCTCGGCCTTCCGAGGGGCAAGAGAAACGCCTGACTAGGAGCCCAACGCCTCCAAATACTCCCAAAGTTTCTCTGCACCAGTGTAAAAGCCCCTTTATTGATACGCGGCTTCCTCAGCAGACTTAGCACTGGCCAGACCACCTTAATTCCCGATTTTTATGGGATACTGGCAATGGGAGAAGCCAAACCCACCCAGAGGGGGCTGCCAGGGGCCGCAGAAGGCACGTAGGGAGCCGCGGCATTACCTAGGAACTGCAAGACGCTGCTGAAGCCGTTGTAGAGCCATTCGAAGATGAAAGACATCTCTGGAAACAAAATGCCTGCGGGGGACAAACCCCAAACCCCGAGTTACAAAGCGTCGGTGCTTAAAAGGAGCCGCGGCCAGGGGGTCCGGGACGAGGGGATCGGAGGTCCCGGGGACGGGGAGAATCGGGGGCGAAGGGGGACGGGGGTGAGAGGAGACAGGGGATGAGGGTCCACCGGCGTGAGGGGGACCGGCCTCAAGGGCGGGCGGCGAGGCCTGGCCCCCGCCCCGCCCCCGCCTTGCCTGCGTGTCACCCCCCGCGCCGCCGCCTCCCCTCGCCCGGGCCTGCCCGGCGCCCGCCGCCCCGCTGAGCCTCCCGCCGGGCCCGGCCGGCCCACGCGGCCACCCCCGCCGCTCACCCCCGGCTGCCCCCGGGCCGCCGCCGCCACCGAGTCCCGTCCGCGGCCGCCGCCAGCGCCCCGCCGGAAACGCGTCACGCGCGCCCCGCCCGCTTCCGGCCCCGCTGGCCCCGCGCGCCGGGGCTGCGGCGGGCGGCCCCGGGAGGCCGCGGGTTCGAGACCCGCCCGCGCTCCGCGGGGACGCGGGTTCGAGACCGGCCCCGAACTGCGGGGGACCCCGTAAACCTCCCCCCAGGGCAAAGGCCAGCACTGACGCTGAGGACGTGGTCTGCAGCCGCTCCAGGGGAGGTTCAGGTTGGACATTAGGGGGGATTTCTTCACGTAAAGGGTGGCTAGACTTTGAGTGGGCTGGAGCCACCATCCCCGGAGGCGTTTAAGGAAAGACTGGACGTGGGGGATCAGTCACAGGCCAGACTCGATGATCTCTAAGGTCTTTTCCAACCTCAGTGATTCTGTGATCTTGTGACCCCTCAACTCCAGGGATGGAAAAGAGAAGGGAGCCCCAGAGCACTGGATTTCAGTGGGTTTTATTTCTAGCATCCATACACGTCCCAGGTGAGTGATCTCCTGTCACGACTTAGAGCACACCACACGACCATGCACAAGCAGGGCTGTTTGGATTTTATAAATTATTTCTTCCGGCCTCCACCGGGCCTCAGCAGACACGTCACTCCTAGGTATGGAATTCTAATCAGCAAAGTTACAGGCAAGGTCTTCTTGCTGACACTGAAGCTATTTTTCTGGTCTATTCCTGCGCGTGGCAGCTCCTCGGTGGGAAGGACACAGCTGTCTCACCACCATCCTCGGGACTTAGTTTTTCTGGTAGTAGAACCATTTATCAACTGTGTGGGGCAGAAAAAAGGAGAGGGTTAGTCCCCTGTGAGCCACCCAGTTATTTAGCAGTCACGTGGCAGCGTGTATGTGTCACCTCCAGCTCAGGGGCTTGCTCTGCTCCTGGCAACAGCTCCTCGGCACAGCAAACAGGTTCTGGCACAACCCTGTTTACGTGGATTTGTTTTCCCGAAGCAGACACCCTTGCTCAGGCTGCCATTAGGAGCATCCATGACTTGGTGCAGGCAAGCACAGCAAGCCAGGCTTCCCTCTGGCTCAGCTGACTCAGGGAGGCAAAGCCATTTGACCTCCAACTCCCATGCCCACATGGAAGCCACGCATTTCTCCACAGGTTTATTCCCCATGGAGGGGTTGGAAGTGTCAGCCTAGCTCCTCTTTCTGCTCCCAGCACCGCCCTCAGCTTGCCCTTGGGCCTTGCCCTGGCTACAGCAACATCCAAGTTTAGTTCAGACCCTCATTTTTCTAAGGACAATTCCTCTGAGGAAGCCCCTGCTCTGTACTGGGATGCCTGGGTGGGTTTTGAGACTCACCTTCGGGTGGGATGGGGCTGGCAGCTTTACACGGTGGTGCCTGAAACAAGAAGGGTGTTATCAGAGACCAGAGGTGCCCTTGCACTCTCCACACATCACTGAGAGCTGCACAAGTCTTTCCTGAGCACCGTTTAAGACCCTGTGGCAGCTGGCCAGCTGTAGGGGAACAACTGAGCTCACGTGCAGAGTCCTGTCATTCCCAGAGCCTCCCCATTCCAGAGGTGCTCCGAGGTGCTCTCCTCCAAGTGCAGGCTCCAGGGCCATCTGATTCCCAGCACAAGCAGCTCCCACTCCAGAGTCTACAGAGATGCAGGCAACTGCCTTTTTTTTTTTTTTTTAACCTACAACGTTGGTTTAAAAAATATGGGGGAATAGAGGCATGAAGGACTCTCTGAGAACTCCTCTGAAGAACTTTCCCTGGTATTCAACAACCAAAGACAGAGAAAATCCCTGGCTGGTGACACGTCCTCCATGAGGGCTTTCAAAAACCTCACTGAGACCCCTTATTGGGATACCAGCACTTTAGAAAACAAGACAATGGTTTTAAAGGTCTCTCCAAGGCTACAGAGAGACTCAGGTTTCCAGTTATGGAAGAGAGGCAAGATTTGCATTATAATTTTCCTGTCCCCTCCCTCGAAGTCCTTTCAGGTTTGCAACAGCAGTACTCGTCTAGTCTAGGGAGACACAATTAATTCCTGAGGCTGGACAGAACAACTACACCTGTCTCAGTAGGAGAACTCTGTGTTGAGCTCTTCATTCTGAAGCTGCAAAATCCCTGGTGAATTAGACTCTCTTTTCCCAAAGGGAGATCTGTACTGTGAAGCTCTCGGAAATCCAAATATTAAAACCCTCTCAGAAGAGCTGACAGCCAAGCTACAGCTCAGAAGTTTCACCCTCCATGCAAACTCTGTTTGGAATTCCATCTCTTGGATGACTAAGGGCAGGGAGAAGCCTCTGGAGGAATGTCTGGTTAGCTCCACATCCATCCTGTTTAACCAGAAGCAGGTGTTCAGCCACCCAGAACATTCTGAGCATGCCATGTGCCATTCACACAGAGAGGACAGTTCACCACACAAATTGCACCCTTTTTCCCCATAATAACACCGGGATTTGGCCACTCAAACTGGTACTTACTGCTTCCACAGTAGCTTTTGCACAGTCTTGACTACAGCAGAAAGGGCTGTCAGACACCGTCAGGTTGGTGCTGGAAGACATTGGGCACTTGTGAGAACGTGCAAGCCCAGCCTTCCCCCCAGGAGCATTAATAATGGAATGTTAAGGTTCGCAGTTAACAGCTGCCAAGTGGAGGGGGAAGGCCTGGGGAAGACAGCCAGCAGCTAAGAGAAAGCATGGCTCCACTCAGGAAGGGAAGTTCCTTCCAGGGTTTTTAAGTTTAGGGAAGAAGAAGGTGCACATTACCACAAGCATTAACCTACCAGTTGATCCCCCCTCCGTCGGTTTTCTTCGTTATTAAAGCTTTCCAGTGTTCGTGGGTGCCTTTGATGACATCCAGGGCAAAATCCTGAAGTTGGAGATGAGAACAAACATCATGTCACGTGGAAGCACCAGACCGCCTTCTCCAGACTATCACTTACAAGGAGCTGATTCTAGACAGCTCTGGAAGGGGCTGGAAGAAACCTCTTCCGCTCCGGTGCCATTCAGGAAGAGCAGAAACTCCCAGCACACAACAGCTGAAACAACCAGGATTGTACAGGAGAATTGTTTTGCTTTCAAGATGGGAGGATCTGCCAAGGTCACAGAGTGAGCTTAGGGCCAAAAGAAACTGAACACAATCTTGGACCAGTGCTCCATTATAAAAGCACCTCCACCCTGCTGCTCCTCCCACTCGGTTTGTCTCCAGCAGCTTGCTGATCCAGGAGCTCTCCTCCACTCCAGGCAAATGATTCAGGCCCGCAGGAAGGGACACGCAGCTGATCTGGCTTTGCAACTACTTAAAAATGAATTTGTTTCCAGGCATATCAAGCTCTTTCCTTAAAAATAAGCAATATATGCTCAAGCATTAACCTGTCAGCTGGAGAAGAAAACACACGCAGTTCTTTGTTGGTGCGAGCGCCGGCACTAAACGTCCTGGTTTGATACCAAACCAAGCCAAATAAAACACTGCAGAGCATGTGTGAGGTTCTTAATCCTGATTTTCCAGTTTCCTTGCAAGGTTTCACCCATCCTGAGGGGCAGCAAGGTGTTCCAGCCTGACCAACCTAGTGCTGTGCTACAGCCAAAGGAGACGAGTCCTTCATGACTTCCATTTTCTTCCCCAGAGAGGACTTTTGGAAGAAATCCCCTTCTCTGCACCACCTCAGGAGCTCTGGGAGTTGAGTCACCTCACTGAACTCCCCAGTAGGAGTGAGGACACCAAGACAGGATTTCACCTGCTCAGGAGCAGTGACTTATCTGATCCAACCCAGAGAAGAGGAAGAGGAGCAGTGCTGCCAAGGCAGAGCCTTACTCACAGGGTGTGAGGGAACACTTCATGCCTGAAGGAAGAAGTGTTTTAACTCCTAAGTTCAACTTGCACCAGGTTGCAGTGGAACAAAGCCAATAGGTAAGGGAGACAAAGGGTGATGTCAAGCTGCCTTTGCTCCAGAAAAGGAGCAAATAAACCTGGTGTTTTCCACCTGGTTCTGACATGGAGGCTCCCAGCCCTGAAATGATCCCACATGAAGAAAATATTCAACAACACCACAGTGATAACCCCAGGCTTTTTTTTTTTTTTTTTTTTTTTGGTATTCCTGCAGTCACTAGGCTGGAAAAACAGCAGGATGAACTGAAATCAACTACCAGCAGCCCCATAAAAATCCATTCTCTTAGCAACTCACTTGTGTCCCCACACACCCTGAGCTAAGGTTTGGGACAAGGTGCCTTTGTGCAAAGGAAGGTGATCCTACCTTGCCTTTAAAGTCGCCATTAAAAGCAAACTGGTTTTCTGGCTTTCCATCAGGTACTTTGTATCTTCTGAACCAGTCCACAGTAGCTTCTAAGTATCCAGGCTTCATCCTTCTGACATCCTCGATGTCTGCCAGGGGACATGGGGTTTGTTAGCCAGAAACAGTAACAGAATTTACTGAATTACAGACTTCATGTGGCTCTGCTGAGTTGTTCTGGGCTGTGCCTCCTTCAGCCCCTTCCCTAGCGGCCCTAGCAACATTTCAGAGAGGTTCCCTGAAGACACAGTGAGTATCTCCTCGGGGAAATTAGTGTTTCATCCTCGGGGTGTGCATGCCCAGTGTCCCCAGGAGCCTGAACACATTTAAGCAGCTTTGATTACAGGCTTGGGGGACAATCCCTTTCCTTCCACTGGGCAGCCACCCTGTGTTTGGAATGCCAGGCTGTGCAGAGCATTGGCCACACGTGACAAACAGCAGTGACATGTTTTGCTGTAGGATTGTCCTTGCAGCATCACATCTGATTAGTATCACAGCACGGAAAGAGCAAGCCCTGTCCCCACCTCCTGCAGGCTTTCCCTTTCAGGAGAAAGGGAAGCACTGATCCTGCTCCTTCCCCCTGTAACTCACCATTGTAGCTGTCTGCTTCTGGGTCTTCAACGTTGATAGCGATTACCTTCCAGTCTGTCTCTCCCTCATCAATCAGAGCCAGCGTGCCCAGCACCTTCACTTGGATGACTTCTCCCCGAGAGCAGACCTGCAAGGACAAAAGGTCATGTTGTCCACACTGATGCATCCAAGGGGTGCACAACAGGAGGCTGTGCACGAGCTCAGCAAGCAGCCAGGTACCATGAAATTAGCTCTTGCTGTCAGCAGCTCATCAGCCCTGCCTCATCTCAGCAACAATCTCCAGAGGCAGCAGAGGGAAACATCACATTGTTAAGGGAGGGGAGGTAGGAAATGAATAATGTCCCTGGATAATTGACTTTGGAGACATTAATTACACGTTTCAGGAGACATTTAGGATGCGTTACCTTGCTTCCAATTTCACACACATCAATTGGATCGTTATCTCCACAGCAACCAGTATTTTCATCCTTGTGACCCGGGTCTTCCCAAGTCTGGAAAAAAAAAAGCCCCAAACCAACACCAAAATCAACCATACATAAGAATAAGAACTCACAGGTTTAAAGAGGCAGTAAAAAGCAGGTTAATTTTGGGCATGCAGTTGCCTGGAATAAACAGAGGATGGCCCACTTCACACCTGCTGCCAGGTCAGATGTTTGGCCTACTGCTTCCCTTGTGCCTGGAAAGTGAATTCGAGTTGAAAGGTCTCGTCTTCCAAAAGGTAAGCAGCTCCCTCCTACCCACAAACCCCCTTTCAACAACATTCCAGACTTCCTCCTCTGTCCCACAGCTGCGTAAAGGTGAAGTTCACATCTATAAAGGGCGATTGTTGATTTGGCTTCCTGCCTGTTCCTCTCCCTATTCATTCCATAGCAGAAGTTTCCTGAACTCCAGATAGCAGTCCAGCAGAGATGGAAGACAGACAGGGTGTATTGTTTCCCTTTAATTAAACAATTAAAGACACTGTTAACCCTGGAGAAGTGATAAGAATGTGGAGTCCCACTATGCTCCCCAGTGTATCTCACCCACCGTGGTGAATGCACACTGAAGGACACAACTCCAGAAGCCAATTAATTGACTCCAAAAACAAGAGCTGTTTAAAACATGCTCCTGATCAGGAGTGAAAAGCACTTCATGCCCACTTGCATCATAAGGAACATGTACTCCTAAGGGGGTTAAGATATAAAAAGGAATGTTCTTCCCAAACTTCTGCGTGCCAGGACAAGACCAGTGTAGGTCTTGTGATGGATCCAGAGTGTTCAAGGAAGATGTTTTGACACCTGGGTGGTGCTGTGGGGCCATTCACAAACACTATCACATTTCTGTACCGGGAAGTGTTAAGCTCTTGATGCATAAACACCTTTGATCCACAAACACATGACAGACGGAGCAAAGGCTTCAAAAGACACAATTGTGCACAAAGAAACAGGCACCAGAATCCATTCAAGCAGGAAACAACTCAACTTCGAAGCCCTGCGTTAAGCCATGTGAGGAAAACACTCGACATCTGCTACTGTCAAGAGCAGGAATACCAAATTCAGTGTGTCTGCCTGTGATCTGTCACTGACGGCTTATTTCTCTGGAGGAAACTCCAGCCTTAGAGAACATCAGAGGCAAACAACCTTGTGTGAAGTCCCTCTTTATCTAGCAGTCCCCAGCCATTGAAGAGCATCTGTCCAGATGTCACTATCGTGGTCCCACCTCACCAACTGTTTCTGGGAAAGCACATCTGTGCAGTGGTGGGTGCTGGCAAGAAGAGTCTTCCATAAAGATTCAGCCTAAATCCTGCACCATTAGGATAAAACCTTGTGCTCTGCCAGGCAGGAACTGAAGGCACTGCATTGCCAGATGCACCATGACAGCTCCCTTCAGCCACAGAGAAGGACCTGCCAGCTCCTGCCCAACCGACCTCTGAGCAGCTGAGGATGAGCAGCAGCTGCTCAGCCTCAGGGAGCTTGTTTCTAACATCAGATAGAACCCTAAAACTTGGGATTTCTCCTTAATAATATCCCTGTTTTCCTGACAAGTTCTCTCCCTCCACAGGACGACATATCCAGCTGCAAGCACCGTGCTCCAGATCAGACTCTCTGCTGATTTTTTTGCTCATTAATACAGTGGCAATAGCAGGAACCCTCCCTCCTCCCCACCAGGATGGATGAGCCACTGGGATAACCCACAGTACCTGTGGGATGGCACCGTAATTCCAGATGTAGCCCTTGTGGGGAAATACGTTCGCTACGAAGCGCAGTTTCCCTTTCTTCACATCTTGCTTAATTGGGTTTAAGGGTTCCTTTGTGGAAATCTGAAAGAAAAGTGACATAAATCCCTCTGCTATACGCTTTATGAATAAAAAAGTAATTTTTTAAATGGAACTGACAAGCCAAGAAACCAGGAGATGATGCCAGTGACAGATACTGGACAACTCCTGTTGCACTGCCATCCCTTGGGATATGGTTTCCAGCAGACTTACAAGCCTTGGAATCACATGGGGTTAAGAGCCATAAAATATTGCTTTAACCAGAAGCCACTGGAGAACACCAAGGCATTCCAACTTCTGCAATTTCAGCCTCCTCACCAGACCTCCATCATTAAGCAAGTAATGACAGGAGAAGTCAGAAACCACTCCGATTCTGGAGGTGGAATTGAGGAGGAACCAACAAGGTGGAATTGAGGAGGAATCTACAAAAAGCCAAGGATTAAGACTGGGACTGTAATGCAGTTACCTCCATTTTAGCATTTGTCCATCGAGGTACCTCCACGACCATGTTGAACACATTCTGAAGGAAGCAAAAGAGCAGTGAGTGGGAAGGAATCTTGGGGCCACACTTTAAACTAGGGAACACATACAAGTGAGCACAGAAACCAGCCAGTTCACCTGAAACCATAAGGCTTTTTCTGCTGGGTTTTTTTTTTTTTTTCAGTGCTAATTTTGAGACAGCTGATAAAAGCCCTGTAGTGCAGTCAGTCACACATCATCTCTGCAAGGTGAATCCCACAAAACACCAAACCCCAAAGGCCAGATTGAGGTTCCCACATGTTCTCCATCAGTTGCTACCTACAAACACCTCCATCACATTCCTAGGCTATAGGAACAGGTTAAATCAATGGCAAACAGCTGCATACAAACTGCCCTGGACATAACAAAATGGGCTTTGGGCCATATTTATTAAATACTAAATGATTAATGTTCCTGAAAGAGCCACTCTGGCCATTCAGAGAAGACAAGACCAACAGGACAAGCCATCTATTTAATAGTGTGGTTATCTATGTACTGCCCTGAATGAATGAGATCATCACTCCCAAATATTCTAGTCATGATGTGGGGAAGGATGCCCCTTCTCCAAGCTGCCACTCCTGTAAAAGCAGACCTTGCTAGTGGCATGGTGTGAGGATAAAAACGTGGGGGAGAAATGCAGAACCACATCTCACTGTATTTTGTTTACAGGTGACACTTGAAAACATCTCCTGTTGATCCAGCTGGGCTGAGAGTTCAATGTCAGCCTCCTGTCCAAGAGAACAAGCTTTTCCATGCCTGAACCTTAACATCTGCTGTTTGAAGAGATTACAGCTTTTTAACAAAAAGTCAAACCTTGCTCCCTGGCCTGGGCAAGGTTTCTAATCCCCAATACTTAAGCAGTATTAGCATGGCAAAGTCCCTCGAACCTGTATTGCCCCATAATTGGATTGATATTGTGCAACAAGTGCTGTTACATCACTGACTTTGCCCACACCCTTCCCTAGCATAGCTTTATTACAACCCCTTAATTGCAGGGGGTCACTGCTCATTTGCATTTTGTATGCAGAAAGGCACAGAACTATTTTTATTCCTAACTCGAGGGAAGGAATGAGGCAACTGGAACAGGCTTTGCAGGCAGGGAAAGATGACTTGGGGCTGCATCTTTGCAAGGATTTAAGCTTCCCCATGGTCCAACTTGGCCAAAGACACACTAAGAGCAGCCCAAGGTCATCGCTTTGCAATGACACAGGTCCAGGTAAGGTCAACACAGCCCATCCCGAGACTGAAAAAAACACCCTGCAATCCTCTCAGCGTCTTAGAGGAGTCTGAGGATAAAGATCAAGGAGCCCAGACAGAGTGGGACAACCTTTTGCTCAGAGCTGGGCCCTGTAACGTAGCTGGCAGCCCACCTGCTAAGTGATGAGTACAAGCTCAGTGTTGAGGCACTCCAGCCACAGAGAGGGCCTCATGGGACCAGCACTATTGTGTAACTTTGGGGACTTCGACCTTCAGCTATTGTGACTTTTCTCCCTGAACGACTTGGCGCAGAGGTGCTGGCAGCAGCACTGCATGCCTGAGGGCACACCAGTAGCCCAGTTTCCCCTGTTAAGCATGACCAGTTCAAGGAAGTCCTCCTCACCTCTGTACTCACTCCCCTGCTCCTTCCTCCACTGTTCTGCAGGTGTTTGCAAAGCGTGGCATTATCTGGATTTTCCTTGTCTGGGTTACCTGCCAGGCACCTGCACTGGGAACTGCTTCCCTACTCGACCACTGTCCTTGATGAACACAATCCATCTTTTCCCTTCTGAGAAGGCAAAAGCCACCTCAGACTTCCCAGAGCACCTCAGGTAGCTCCATCACCTTTGCCTCAGTAGCTCAATCAGCTGCTTTTCAGAGGTTCATCTCTCAGCTCCGCAAATTCTTTTTTTCCTTTCCCAGAACCACTCCCCACATCTGAATTTCAGCTCTCTCTAACAAGTAGCAGTTGCTCCACTACATTTCCTGAGCTGCACAGCTTTTTAGTACATGTCAGAGAAAGAAACAAGCTACAACAGTAAAGGGCACAGTCAGAGAGCCCGAGGTACCACTGGAAAAACATTACATGAAAACTGAAACACAACCATTTTGATTTCCTGAAGCTGGGGCATTTTTTACTCAGTGCAGCCTCATTTGACTAACCACTGGCTGCTAGAAGGATGTGAAAGCCCTGCAGCACTGCAAGGGGCAGGTTCTGCCAGGCAAGAGGTCCCAGGAGATGCTACAGCAGGAATTTAACCTGTTCTCTGTTTAGTGTCGGATTATACTGCAGGCAGAAAGTGGCCATACTGCAGCCAAAACCCAAACCCGAAATATCATGCAAGCACCCATAAGAATGGAGGTAGATACTACAGAAAAAAGCAGTTTTCTGCTTAGCTAACCCAAAACGCCTGCATGAGTAAGCTCAAGCCAACCACTCGCTTCTCTGACGCAAAAAATGAGAATGAGATCATCCATTCTCCTCTGCTGGGTCGCTCCACCCGAGGCCAGGATGGCGAGGAACCCATTCCTTGCGGGGCGAGGCAATGACTCCATGAGGAGCTCCTGCAGTGCGGGGAGCTGGGAGCCTCCCCCGGCTGCCTCAGGCTGCAGGACCCCCTGATCCCTCGGATGTTTCAGGACTCCCTGGTCCCCTGCGTGTTTCCACGTCCCCTGGTCCCCGGGATGTTCTCAGATCCCCTGGTCCCCGGGATGTTTCAGGACCTCGGATCTCCCGGATGTTTCAGGACTCCGATCCCCTGTGTGTTCCCAGGTCCCCTGTGTGTTCCCAGATCCCCATTCACCCTGGATGTTCCGGGACTCCTCGATCTCCTGGATGTTTCAGGACCCCCCGATCCCCTGCGTGTTTCGGGACCTCCTCTTACCTTCCCGGCGTCCGCGTAGATGGGGATGTCGTGGAAGGGCGAGATGTAGCGCCCGGCGGCATCCTCTGCAAGGCAAAGGGAGGGGGCCGGGAGTGAGACGCCGGCGGGGGACACCCCGGCGGCGCCCACCCGAGCGCGCTCAGGCGAGCCCCGGCGGGGTGCGGAGGGGCAGGAAGGGGCGCGGGGGCGCTGCGGCGGCGGCGGCCGGGGCACTCACTGAAGAAGAGCCGGTACTCGGGGCTGTGGGGCCCGGCGCGCTCCTCCACGCCGTACCCCGACATCGCCGCGCACGCGCCCGCGCTCGCCGCCGCCGGGGGCTGGGGGGACACTGCGCAGGCGCCGCGCGCGCGCGCGCGGGCGGGCGCGCTCCCGGCCCGCCCCCTCGCCACGCGGCGCCTCAGAGATCGGCCCGGGTCGGCTTGGAACGGTTCTTCCCGGCGTGGAATGGTCCGGCCCGGCTTGGAATGGTCCTCCTCGCCACGGCTGCAACCGCGTGGGCTGGCATGGACCGGCACAGCATGGTGCTAGCCCAGCACGGTTCGGCACGGTGCTAGCCCAGCACAGTTCGGCTTTTTCCTAGCCCAGCACGGTTCAGCTTTTTCCTAGCATAGTTCAGCGTGGCTACGGTAGCAAGCGGTGGCGTGGTCCAGGACAGTCTGATCCTGCCTGGTGTGGCCGCAGAAGTGTGGGCTGGCGCAATCTGGCGCGGCATGATTCTGCCCAGCATTGGTGTAACGGCATGAGGTGGCACGGACTGGCATGGCATGGCTTGGTCCCGCATGGCATGGCCACTGCAGTGTGTGGAGGGTGATCCAGAATGGTCACAAATGCAAGGAGTGCCGTTGTCCTGCGTGGCGTGGTTTGGTCTACCAGGGACACAGTCGCATGAGATGTCATGGTCCAGCCCAGCTTGGTCCAGCATGGCCACAGCAGTATGGGATGCCTTGGTACAACAAAGCCACGGCATCGTCCATCCACGGAATGGCCGTGGGAATGGTCCATTCCCCATGGCCATGGGAGCATGGGGTAACATGGTCCAGCACAACACGGCTTGGTCCAGGCTGGCATGGCCATGGCAGAGTGGTTTGGCATGGTTGCACATGGCATGGCTTGGTCCAGCACAGCATGGTGCTGCGTGCCTCTGCATGGCATGGCCAAGTATGGCACAGGACAGCTCGTTCTCCTGCACTTCTCCTGGATCCCTGCATTCCCTCACCCCATGCCTGGACTGCGGCTGGGTAAGGGGGGTTCTGGATGGGATGCAGGGGTCTGCGGTGCCAGAGGGCTCAGGATGGTGCCATGGGGGAAATGGAGGAGCCTAGCCAGGGACAAGGCATCAGCAGGACACACTTTTATTTCAATGTCTCATGGCCATGACGTGGCAAATCCCCACTCCCCGCCCCACAAGCCCTTGGTCCAGAGTGGTTTGGTGGCCACGGCTCCTCAGCCGTCCCATGCGGGGACACCAGCGTGGCGTGGGGCCAGCGGCCCTGACTTGGTCGCAGCTGGGGAGTCGCTGGTTGGCGCCTGGGTGAAGACGCGGTTGCGGGTGCCCAAGAGGGTCCCTTGGCTGTGGCTGCGGGGGGTGTAGGGCCTGCGCTGGCAGCGGAGTGAGCAGAGGGGGGCCCTGAAGACCTCCTGGAAGCCCCTGCGGAAGTTCTCGTTGAAGTAGCCGTAGATGATGGGGTTGGCACTGCTGTTGAAGAAGGCCAGCCAGTGGGCAAACGGGTAGATGTAGACGGCGAGCAGGCGGAGCTGGCCCTCGCTCAGCCGCCCGTAGTCCGTCAGCAGCATCAGCGTCCAGAGGGGCAGCCAGGAGATGGTGAAGAAGAGGGCGACAATGATGAGCATGTTGATGACCTTGGCCTTCCTCCGGGAGATCCTCCTCCCCTCCGGCTCCTCTCCGCCGTGGGCAGGTGCCACCGACTTGAAGAGCTTGAAGGCGATGCGGGCGTACATGATGACAATGAGGGCGAGGGGAGCCACGTAGATGTGGGAGAAGAGTACGGTGGTGTAGATCCTCCTCATCCCCGTCTCGGGCCAGGCCTCCCAACAGGAGTACAGAGGGTAGGAGTTGTTGTAGGTGTCCACCATGAAGTGGTGCTCCTCCCTGGTGACAGTCAGGGTGATGGCAGCGGGGCACATGATGAGCAGGGCCAGCACCCAGATGATGGCGATGGTCAGCAGGGCTTTCCTCAGCGTCAGCTTCTGCTGGAAGGGGTGGACGATGCAGCGAAACCTGTGGGAGAACAGCTGGTGGTGGCTTTGGGCACCTGGTGGGGACATCCCTGAGCAAGGAGGGCGGCCGGGGCCCAGGGGTGGGAATGAAGGGTGACGTGGGTTGCTCTTTACGCATGTCATTTGGTGGTGACACCATTCATAGGTTGGTGTTTTCAGCCCAATGTGGGGAAAGACACCTTGCCAGAATGTCCTATGGACAGCTTTGTGGTCCTCTTGGAGAGCTGTGACAGGCTCCTGACACTCCCAGGAGCTTTCCCGCAACGGGAAGCACACAGGGCACCTGGGCATGCTGGAGATTTCTTGGTCCCCATGTCCCCATGCCAACATACCTCTCCACAGCGATGGCGACCAGCGTGAAAACAGAGGCGGAGACGGACATGCCCTGCACCAGGCCGCTCATTTTGCACATGGTGTTGTCAAAGGGCCAACCTGTGAGGAGACACCATGGAGGCTGTAGGTGCCTCTGGCTCACCCAGCTCCCTTTCGGGGTCCCCTAACATCCACTGTGTTGCTGCTGGGGGATGCTAAGTCCTGCTCCTAAAAGGGGGCTTGTGTGGAGATAGTCTTTACCAGCATGGATCCTTAAAGGAGAACCCCAAAATTGGTAAAAAAGATTGGGAAATTACACTTAGAAACTAGTGGCTGTCATTTTTTCTACCGACTTTGGGATCCTCACTCAGCAGGACTTTAATCTTGTTTCTTGACCCTAATACCAAGGCAATAAATAGATCACACCCAATAATCAATAAATACAAACCCTGCCCTATGACCTGGCTGCTGCTGCAGCTGAACCCTCCCAACTCCCTTATCTTTGAAAAGGTCAACAGGCAGAGCTGAGCCAACATGGGTTGAAGGTAGATGCAGGAAGGAGGTTTTTCCAGCATTGCTTGGTGAAGAATGGCTGCACTTCAAACAAATATGCAAATGCAGCATTAGGATCAAACATATTTTACCCCAAATAGGCAAAACCTCAAAAAAAAAAAAAAAAGGATCTTTCCCACTCATGCATGGGGGGACACTTTCTCTCCATTCCTGTGCCCTGCTCACCTGTGATGAGGTTGTCCACCAGGGTGGTGGGCATGCAGAAGATGCCCACCAGCAGGTCGCTGATGGCCAGGTTGAGGAGGAACATGTTGGTGACCGTGCGCATCTGGCGGTTCTTCACCACGACGAAGCACACCAGCACATTGCCGATCACGCACATGAGGAAGATGAAGGTGTAGGCCAGGATGAACATGAGGGCCACAGGGGAGGAATGCTGGTAGTACGCCAGGAAGGTGTAGTTCTCCCTCAGGAGGTGGCTGGTGCTGGAGTTTGGCCACCAGGTCCCATTGGAAGGTCCTGGGGAAGGGAAGGCAGGAAAATGAAGCTGGGAGAGAATAAAGCAATTGTTCCCTTCATTTCTTAATGCCTCCAGAGGTGGGTTTTCATATTTGTTGTAGTGCCCAGACTGGCTGGGGACATGTCCTGCTGGACTCATCTTCGTGCCCCAGCAATTCTCCTTGGGTTACACAGCTCAAGGTTCTGCAGTACCTCGGCTGAATGATTATTTTATATGGTTATTGTTTGATACAATTGGTATAACTATTATTTGATATATTTCTTTTTTGATATCGTTATTACTTGATATCATTATTTTTTGCATCATTCTTTTGATGAGGAATTAGAGGGGCCCAGAAGACATCCTGGTCTCTTGGGCCTTGTTTTAGGGATGATGCAAGGAAGGCAAATCCCCATCCCGACACTCCAATGCTCCGGCCTCATGGGAGCTGTATCCGTGTGCTCCCAGTCACGGCTGGCCTGGGAGCATCCCTGACCCCGGGTGGCTGCCGCTGCTTCTCCTTGTGCTCCCAAGGTTTACAGTTCGATATTCCGCAAAATCTTGTTCTCCCTGGCAAAGCCGCAATAACCAGGGGAAAGGGGCTGGGGCAGAGGACTCCCTCCCCTCCCATCTCAAGCGATAGTTGTCATTGTGATCATTATCTGGGAGCTTCTGATGGAGGCGCGGGGGTGGCATTTTGTCACTACGGGGAGCGGGGCTCGGCGGCTCCCACCCTCGGGCTTCCCCAGCCGCACGCAGGCGGGGCTGCGGGAGGATGCCGGGCGTGGGCAGGAGCTGCCTGCAGCGGTGACGGGACTGACTCCGGGGGAATCCAGGCTGCAGTGGTGAGGCGAGGAAAGGCACATTTTAGCTTTGAGGCTCAGCCTAAGCGCCTGCAGGTCAGCCCTGCGCTGAGACAGCCCTCCAAAGCCGCTGTGTGGTGGGCAGCTGGAGCATCCCCCTATCCCTGTGCCGATGCCGGTGCTCAGCTCGCCAGCCGAGATGCTTTTCTCAGCCGCCGGGACCACCGGCATCCTCAAGGTTCCGGCTGGCAGAAGGGGCCTATCCAGCCCCTAATACCCCAGCCCTGGATGCAGGATTTGAGCAACACATTTCCAGTGAGCATTCAGAAAGGCGCTGGGGTGGTTTGCAGCCGACACAGAAGAAGGAGCCTCTTGGAGAGGCGAGGGAGTAGCAGGATCGAGATTCTCTAGATGAGTGAACCAGCTTTGTAAGCAGGAACAATAGCAAAGACTGTGTTGAGATTGCCCAAAAACTGTGACATTAAGCCTAAAACTTTGCTGGACTTTATCTTTTGGGGTTGCAGTCCAGCATGGCCAGGAGGTTGGTATCCTATGGAGTTGGAGGTGGTTTTAAAAGCAAGGTGGAAGATGGGGAAAGGAAAACAAGGGGCTGCTGAGCACCCGGGTTGGTGCTGGATGGATGAATGAGTGGATATATGGATGAATTGGTGGAGGAATGGATGGATGGATGCAGGCGTCCTCAGTTCAGCACTGACACCTCGGACGTGGTGACAAGGGGGTGAGGGGACCAGACAGGAGGCGATGGACCACCTGCCTCCCTGCCTGGCTGTGGGAAACCACCTCAGGGAGAGTCTGGTCTGATGGAATAGGGGGCTGGGATGAGGGCTGGGTAGCTTTTTTAGGGGATAAAATATATCAGGCTTGGCACTCACCTCCGCCGGCCGGACCCGGCTCCGGGGGCTGCATCGCTGCCATGCTCCGGAGGCGATCTGCTGCCCGGGGAGGGGGCGCAGTCCGCCCCCCGTCCCTCCCTTCTTCCCTCCCGCCCGGTCCGGAGCGCCGGTGCCGCCGCCGCGGTGCCGCCGTGCCGGTTGCGGCTGCTCGGCGGCTGCAGCGGGGAAGGGGAGGGGGCGCGGGGGGAAACAGCCTCCCATCGCCATGGATACCGGGGGACCCGCACGCAGCCCCCCGCGGATGATGAGGCAGCACGGGGGCGGGCAGCCCACGCGGGCCAAGGAGAGGGAGGGAGCTGGTTCGCTCCTCAGGGAGAGTCGGGATCTGTGTGTCCCCTCGCTGCCGCCGAGGTCCCCACACTGATGCTGGCAGCTGATGGCCGGTGTCCCCTGCAGCGCTCCTGTCCGTTCCGGGAGGAAAATATGCCAGGAGCCTCAAGACGAGTGTGGAGATCCCCTACCCATCACTCCGCACACAGGGAAAAGCAACACGATGATTAGGGATGCTGGTCCTGGCTCCAGGCTGCTCCACTCAATCCCAGCTCTTCCAGCATGCCCAACATCTCTTACCATAATCTTTTACCGAAGTTTGGCAAGTCTAGAAGTCAAATATTTACAGGATTTACCCTTCCTGGCTGTCCCCAGCCCGCACACAGCGTTGGGAAGTGTTTGTCCCTTAAATACCCAAAGGAACAAACAAGGGAGATGTTTAAACAAGGCGTTTTGAGATAACACCTGGGGTTTCTCCCAGGAGTTGTTGGGTTTTTTATTTTTTTGCAGGCAGCCAGCTGCTAAGGGACATGGGTGTGCTTGGTAGTGGCCTCCCTGCCACCGAGAAGCCACTCTCTGCAGGATATTTCTTCCTGGGAAGGGAATCAGCACAACTTGCGGACCCCCAGGACCCGAGAGGTGAGCTCACACTTCTGGGGACACCCGTGGGGTGAGCAGCATGTGGGGACCCCCTGGCATTGTGTCACTTTGGTTTCCACGGTGAGAAAACAGAAGGGAAGAAAAATTCCTTGGAAAACAAGGATTTTTCCAGGGAAATACTGCTTGGGTCTGAGAGAATCCAGCTGGAGGCTGCAGTGAGCAGCTGTACGAATGGGCTTCTTTAAGGACAAGACTGGTAATTTGAATTTAATCACATACAAACCCCCGATGTAACAGTAAAGCATTTAATCAGGCACTTGGCACACCACCATGTCAGCAATTCCAGGGAGAACCCTTACAGCCGCAGGGATGCCCTCCACCACCCTGGCTGCTCCTCATCACTGCCCACGTGGGAGGGTGAACATCCAGACCCCCCCCAGCTTTACCCAAATTCCCACCACCTGTGTTGCAGCTCCTCTGCATCCCCAAAACACATAAGCAGCAGATTGCCAGGCTTGGGGTTTGGCAGAGCCATCCCATCATAGGGGAGCCCTGCTGCTTGCTTTTAATTTAGGAAAAAATGAGGCACTTGCTCGGGTTCGGGACCCGCTGGCTCTGGCTTTGGGACAGAAACGGGGGCGTAGCAGGGACTGACCTAAGCCAAACCACTCTGGTGGACAGTCACCCCTCGGGACAGCCCGGGATCCTGTCAGGCTTTAGGGATGGGCTCCTCTGGAGACAGCAGCAGGTCGAAGGGAACGAGGGGCCGGACCAGCAGCCGCACCTCGGGGCCGACGGGGTTGGCCCGCAGGTTGAGGCTCCGCAGCAATGCCATGGAGGCCAGTTTATCCGTCGGCACCTCTGGAAACAGAGCACGGAGGTGAGAATCCCTCCTGGAGAGGTGGAAGTGGTGAAAGCTCCTCTTGGTGGACAGCCTGCAGCAAACCCTGCTCCTGCCTGTCTGCAGGCTTTGATCAAAACAGAAACGCAGTGAAATATTAATTCATGCAGCTGCTCAGGCAAACGGTTGTCGTTTGGACTCGATGTTCTTAGAGGTCTTTTCCAAACTAAATGATCCTGTGATTCTAGGGAATGTGTCAGCAAGGTGCAAACACCAAGATATCCAATGTGGGCACTACCCTCCATTTCTCCCAGTCCTAATAAAACCCCTGCTGGGACACTAAATTGGGATGCAAAGACTTATTCCCTGATTTTATCCCTGATGTTGCAATGCCCAGGAGCCCTCTCCAAGCTAACAGGAGGGCACGTGGTCTTTGCCCTTGTTGGACAGGCTGCAAAATGGCTCTCAGCCATCAACAGGCACCCTTCTATTTTGCAATTTCCATGAATTAGGGTGGTTTGCTTTCAAAAACATTACATTTACAAACTCTGCATTAAAAAAAAAGGTGCAGCTCAGCTGGATGGTCCCAATGTGAATCCACTGAGAGCAGAGGAATGGGACCAATATGAAAACCTAACCTAATTAAGCTCATAAAAAGGTGATAGATTTTGCTACAATTCACAATACTTTTTGGCGTGCAAAGCCCACCTGTCTGATTTATCTAAACAAATTTATTTTTATTTGGCCAGCAAAATGACAAGAGCCTTTTATATCCCAGCTCCTGTTTCCTCTGCCAGCACCCGAAGCAGACTTGCAGTGTTGTAATTATATCTGGTAGATGATGATGTGATTTTTAAACCATTAAGCTTATTTTATGCTGGAAAAAGGCTCAAACACTTCAATGCCTTTGTTTTTTTTTCCCCTCTTCCTTCTTCAGAAAACGGTGCTATTTTCCATACACAAATTCCCTAGGAGTGCATATTTCATCAGACAGAGCTTCACATGAATTTTTTTAATAACTCTTCTTCATGGTGGATTTGTTCACTGCCATTCTCCTGTATCATTTTGCTTGGGTTTTTTTCCCCTTGAAGAACAAAAGTAATATCGTTGTCATAGATCTTCCTATTTAATCATCATCCAATGCAGTGGAGAATAAGAAGTTTAATCGTCCTCTTATGCAGTGTGATAAAGTTAAAAGTGCTTTCACTCATTTTGCTTAAGTTAGGGAGTTTAGTAAAGTATTTTGAGGACCAAGACCTTCCCAGGCTGGGAGCAGCTTGGCTCTGCACCTTAATTCCAGGTAAGGAGCAGTGCCTCACCCCTGGCATGAAGGGACAGGCAGAGCACACAGTGCAGCCTGTAGCTGTAGGGTTGTTGTGAGCCACAAATTCCTATAAAAACAACCCAAAGCATTCACTTGCTGCCTTCCCAATGGATGAGGCACTTGGATTTGAGCTTGAATTATTCATGCTGGCTTCACCAGCTAAGCAAAAATCTGGGAGGGAAAAAAGGTTTTTACATAATTAAAGCAGAATGCGACAATAAGAGAATGATACCACCGCCGTTGAATGGTCTGGGTTGGAAGGGACCTTAAAGCTCATCCAGTCCACCCCCTGGATGGAGGCAGGGACACCTTCCGCTATCCCAGGTTGCTGTAAGCCCCATCCAGCCTGGCCTTGGACACTGCCAGGGATCCACAGCGTGACCGTGTCAGTGTCTCATCACCCTCACGGGGGAGAATTTCTTCCCAATATCCCATCTAACCCTACTCTGAGTTTGAAACCATCCTCCTTTGCCCTATCTTGACATTCTCAGGAGGACAAAATTAACCACAGTTGCCCTCAGCAGTGACCTCCCCAGCCTTGGCAGCAATCTCAACATCACCCCTATTAAACCATTAATCAAGGAATAAGGGAAAGAGAAACTGAAGCTCCAGGCACCAAAACATCCCCATGGATTTGGGAGCTTAAAATGCTGATTTGATATAACTCTAATTATCAGGGAAAGAGTTAAAAGCACTGACAGTAATATATACATAATTACAGTCCAGGGTTGAGAGCTTATTTAGATGAAAAGGGTGGCTTGTGGCACTAAATGTGTCCTTTCACAGAGCCCACAGGCTCCAGGCAGGCATTAATTAATCTCCTTTCACTCCTGTTTCCCTTTGGAAAACAGTGCCTACCACTTCCAGCTCAATATGTCTTAGGAGGTCACTCAGCTGTTTCAGCAGGAGCTTTTAAATCGGTTTCGCAGCCCTGGCAGGAACCTGTCCAGCATCTCTGGGATGGCAGAGGAAGTCAGGTGGGACTGGCACAGCACCACAAACCTTACAAACACAAGCTCACGTGCAGGGGAGCCTGGAACCTATTTGGGAAGGGCTGGTAGGAGCAATGTGATACCCCAGGTTTTTGTTTCCTTGAAAAAAATGGGCTGAAACCCCCTGGACTTCTGGTCTCTACCTCTTCCCTTTCCAGAAAATGTGTAAAATAAGCTCACATCACCTATTTCTGCAGCCAGGCAGCGTCGTGTGCACTACTCAGACATATCCCTGCAACATTTTGGCTTGAAATTGTTAAACTTTACTCTGTTTTTGTTTTCCCCACATCTGGAGGACACCTCCCAGCCGAGGGGAGCCTGGTGGGAGGTGACCTGGCAGCCTTGTTCTCCTCCCAACCCAGGATCAATCCAGCTGGGTGCAACCCTGGATACAGCCTTTCCTCCCTGCATTTTAGCAGGGGAAAAGGCACCAAAAAGCTGTGTTCCCTTCTTGCAGCATCCTGCTCGCACAAAACAAGAGGGGAAAATGCTGTTTGGAGACCAGGTCGGATTGAAATCAGCCAATTAAACTCAAAAAGTGATGGAGGATGAACTAAAGGTGAGGCAGCTCTCTCCGGGAGGTGGGAGAGAAAAAGAGGGTGAGGAAAAGCTGTATCTTTCTCTGGCTCCCGTGGAAGCAGCTTTTAATTCGTGTTTCTACAGGCACAGCTGGGGAGCAGCTGATGTGAGGCTGTTAATAAACCTCCTGTTGCAGGGAGCAGCTTTCCCAGCAGCAGCTGAAGCGATCCCAGATAAAACAGCAAAACTGAGTGGACTCCGATATTCGCCTCCCTGGGGGTCCCTGGGGGCTGTGGGATGCTCCAGTCCAGGCTCCTTGAAAGTTGCATCCTAAATAAATCCCCTTTTATCTGAGTACAACAGCTGCCCCTTTTGCCCGGCGCTTGGAGACTCCAAAGCTTTTGCACATGAAAGATTTTCCTGCCGCTGCAGGGCTGAACCTCTCTTACCATTCCTTTAGTTTCATTTTTAGGGGATTTTGTAGCGTTAAACAGCTCCTGTTTGTTCTGGGAAACGTTCAGGTGGACTCGTGTCCTTGCTTAGCCTGGCAGCAAACATCCCAGCCCAGCACTCCTGGGGCCGAGTTCTGCAATCAGCTCTGCTTTTTTCGACGAAATCTGGGGATTTTGGGTCACCCCAGCTGGAGGTGCCTTTAAGAGCTACATCCACCCCAGCGTGGTGAATTGGGCAGCTTGAATGGGGCTTGATTCCCACTATACCTGCAGCGGCTTTTCCCTGGAAGGCGGTGAAAACACCGGGAAAGGCAAATAATAATCAGAGCCCTAAGCAGGCTCTGATTATTTAGCATCGCCCCCTCGGGTGATGCTAAATCACCTTTTTTTTTTTTTTCCCAGTGGGAAAAGTTCCTCCTCACCTGCGATCTCGTTCTCCTCCAGGTCGATGGTCTCCAGGGCGGGGACGGTGGCCAGGGGCTCCGGGAAACGCCGGAACCTGTTGCGGGAGAGGTCGATGGCCCGGAGGTGCAGCAGGGAGGTGATTTCCTCGGGCAGGCGGTGCAGGTAATTGCCCGCCAGGTTGAGCTCTGGGAAGAGAGAAGGGAGGTGGTGAGATGCAGGGGAAAAGGTGGGAAAAAAACTAATGCGTGGCTTGATTTACAGCCTCTGTCCCCCGCGGACTGCCAGGTCCATCAGTGGGATTCCAGCTCCAAAAATTGGGCGCTTTTTTTTTTTTTGCTGTTTTCTGTGGTTGCCATTGTAGATTCACCTGCTGGGAACAGCACGTTTAGAAGTGTTGGTTTCCTCAGGCTTTCCTAATTAAATTGGGCAGCCTTTTGCAAGCAAGTCTGTAAAAAATAAGGAATATTTCCTCATAAAGTCAGTGCAATTACCTCCTCAATGGACATTTGTCAAGGCTTAAGGCTAGCTCTCTATATTCATGTGCCTGAACCCCTTCTGAGGAATAAATGGAATGGTGGAAGAAAGCTTGTTAGATGTGAAAAAACATCTATTTTTCACAGTTTACCCATCTGTGATGCTTTCCTGCCCCAGAAATGAGCTCCTGTGGGGCCAGGAGCAGCCCTCCTGGGGACAGAACCCAAATCCCACTGTCCCAGCACCCTTCTCCAGTGACACAGGGCTCTTGGCACTATAAATACCCACACAAGCTGCCCTGCCCCTGCTAATACCTGGTATTTATAGGTCCTGCCTTATTCAGCCTGTCCCCAGCCCTGGGGCGTCTGTTCCTGCTGAGACTCAGCACAGGTCATCGCAGGAGTGATTGGCTCACTGGTGGAGCAAAGCCCTTGCTGAGAAACAAGGTCATTTTTTATCCCTTTAGGGCTTGTTGTGCTGTCTAGAAAATGAAAATTGATTTCCTTTACTCGATGTGCTTCCTTTCCCCCGCCTAGGGGTGTTCTCACAGACGATGCTCCGGCTCCAGAATAAGGGAAGCCTCCCCAGGCACCCACCACAGTGGCATTTGTGTGGTACGTTGTAGCAACAGAATTGATTTTAGAAGCTGCCAGAGCATCCCCAGTGCCGTCCTCAGTGTTCGACACCGTGGTGCTGGATGCTTGCATGGCCATTTTTTAGTGGATTGGCCTCTGGCTGCTTTTGCTGGGCTCATCAGGGAGGTGTCCCTGTGGTGCTGATGATCACTCCCATCTCCTGCAGTGATTAACTCTCACTGCTTAGGGCTAATTAGTCAGCACAGCCTGGATTGCCCCGTCCCTTCCATGGCCCGTTGTTATCCCCAAGCTGCCTTTCCTGTCTTCCTCCATCCTCAACCCCATCCTTGGAGGGAGCTGGAGGGTGATGATTGCCCCTGCAGCAGCCTGATACCAGTTTGGAAGGGTGGGTGGGAGCAGAACCAGTGTCCTCCTGCTTCAAGGGGCAGAAAGGATAAGGAAAAATGGATCTTTTTGGGGTCTGAACTAATGCTTGTAATGAGGTGTGAGCCCAGGGGAGACTCTTGGGTGCTTTGCCCCCTCTGCAGCAACCTGGGGGCTGCTGGAGTGTTCCAGAGGATTGGAAGTGGCAGTCCCTTACCTGTCAGCTGGCTGAAGGTGGTGACGAATCGGCTGGTGATGGACTTGAGCTCGTTGTTGGCCAGGGAGATGCGATGGATCCCCTCGGTGACGCTCCTCATGGCTTTGTAGATCCCAACAGGGAATGTCATCAGTTTGCAGTTGGCCAGATCTGCGCACAGGAAGACCCAGGCAAGGGGCTGATAACTTCAGTGCTTCTGCTCTCCTGTGTCCCTAATTCCTAATTCTGAGGGTAGCTGAGCAGCACAGGGATGCTTATTCCAGGAGCAGAGATTTCCCTGGGCATGCTCCTGGCTGGATTTCTCACGGTCACTTGTCCCATGGCAAGCGGTGGGGAGGGGAAAATATTTGGTTATGCTTCTCCACCTGTTTGTTTTGTCCCAAGTTGTTTCTGTTTCCCCTCCCAGGAAACGCTAGGGATGGAAACCCTGTATCCCAGCCCCAGGATGGGCTCTGCTTCCAAAGCCACTGTGGGGGCTGGTGGAGCCAGCTCCATCCTCCCACATTTCTCTCAGGAGAATGGGGAGAGCCTGAGCGATGAAGCTCCAGCTCCTGGCATACTCTGTCTTATATCCCAGGGCCAGGAATCCAGTGGGAATAAAAAGGAGTTCCTTTCATCTCTCTCCTTTGATGAACTGCACCCCTCTCTTGGGTATTAGCTGGAAAAGGGGAAATTGCAGGAAAACACAAATCTGACAAGGCAACACGGGGAAAAATCTGCTCCTGCCACAGCTCGCAAGGAGGGACACATCCCATGGGATTATGTGAACCTGCTCTAACTTTGCGGGGCTGAGGGCCCTGTGGAGGAGCCTTTCTCTTCTCCAGATCCGCGGGGAGGGAACGCCGACAGCTTTTTTTAGACTGTGGCAGTGAAAAATAGAGCCCTGCTCCCGGATACCCGATCCTTGTCCGGGCCCCGAGCGGGAGCCGGGACGGAGCGCCGGGCTTACCCAGGGAATCCTTTTTGTTCTCCACCGTGTCGTTCACCTTCCTGGCCACCCGGGCGACCGCCTCGCCCATCCTCTTGTGCATGCGGGCGGCCGGTCCCGCCGGGAATGCGCTTCGGACTGGGGGATCCAGGGCTGGAGGGAGAAACCAGCCACTCTGGCCTCTGGGAGAGGGATACTAAAAATAGCCGTCAGGATCAGTGTTCCCAGGAGAGGGAGGGAGGCTGTGCGGGGGCTGGCATGTCCCTCAGGGGTGAGATTCCCAGCTTTCCAGGATGGTGGTTTTGGGGTGTGTAGATGCATCCCTGGCTTGGGATATGGGGATGCATGCCCTTTCCTGGTTTGGGGTATGAGGATTCATCTCCTTTCTTGGTTTGGGAAATAAGGATGCATCGCTTTTCCTGGTCAGAGATATTTGGATCCATTCACCTTCCTGGTATTAGATATGCCATTTTCCCAGTTTGGGATATGGGGATGAATCCTGTTCCCTGGTTTGGGATATGGGCATGAGTCTCTTTTCATTGTGTGGGATATGGGGATGCATGCCCTTTCCTGGTTTGGCATAAGGGGATGCAGCCCGTTTCCTCATTTGGGATACAGGGATCCATGCCCTTTTCCTGGTTTGGGATATAGAGATGAATGCTATTCCCCGGTATGGGATTTGGGGACACACCCCCTTTCCTGGTTCGGGGTATGTGGATGCACGCCTTTTCCCGGTGACTTCATTCAACTCGCTCTAGCCAAAACATTTTGGCCGAAGGAACCCTGGACCCGGACGGAATGCCAGGACACCGCCACCACTACCACCACCCATTTACCTGCCCCCACGAAAAAAAAAAAAATCGGTCTTCCCACGCCGGGAGTCGAACCCGGGCCGCCTGGGTGAAAACCAGGAATCCTAACCGCTAGACCACGTGGGAGGCGCGGCAAGGCGGCGTGGCGCGGCGCCTGCCCCCTGTCGGCGGCGGGCGGGGAGGGGCGGGGCCAGGCCCGGGAGGGGCGGGGCTAGGCTCGGGAGGGGCGGGGCCGGGGCGGGGCGGGGCCGCTCCGCCTGCGCCGCTCGGCGGGGACAAAGCGCGGCGCCGAGCGGGGGCCATGTCGTCCGCAGGCGGCCGCCAGCCCAGCCAGAGCCGGGCCATCCCCACCCGCACCGTCACCCTCAGCGACGCCGCGCAGCTCCCCGCCGACTACTGCACCACCCCCGGCGGGACGCTCTTCTCCACCACGCCGGGAGGTAAAAGCGCCGCGCCCGCCGGGGCCTCCGGGGGGAGCGTGCCCGGGCCAGCCCGCCGCCCCGAGCGCCGCGTGTCGCGGGCGTTCCGTGCCTACCGCGCCTATATCCCCTCTGTATGGTGTTGATATGTAGCGCCTGCCGCCCGTTCTCCTCGCCGCACACGCGTGGAGATGTGTTTGTTATTTTTCCGGGACATACCGGGAGCGCGGAGGGTCCCGGCGGGGCGGCAGCTGGATCCCGGGACGGGTTGGCAGGAAGCTCCCGGTGGGACGCGGGCACTGCAGGGTCGGTGCTTCGGCCCTACCCCGCCCCGGCACCGCGGGGTCGTGACATGCCCCGTCCCTGTGCAGGGGAGAGAGGGACACGTGGTACTTCGGGGCGCCGCTTCCATCGGCATCCCCGGGACGCGCTCCCACCCCTGCCATGAGTTTGCCAGGTCTCTGCGCCGGGGCAGTGTTGATCACTCCGGGATCCAGTTGCCGCCAGGGTGTTTGGCCAGCGCCGAATTATCGCCTGTCGTGCCCAGATAAGAGCGGGCAGAGCGGCGGCGCGCACCCCCCAGCCCTCCCCGGCGATCTTTGGCGGAGAACCTTGGCCGGGGCGTCCGTCCCGCCGGGAAACTCCTTCGGCAAACACGCGCTGCCGAACCGGATTCCCCCACTCTCCTCCCGTCCTCCCCCCAGGCACCCGGATCATCTACGACCGCAAGTTCCTGCTGGACCGCCGCAACTCCCCCATGGCCAAGACCCCGCCTTGTCACCTCCCCAATATTCCCGGCGTCACCAGCCCCGGCGAGGCCGGCGAGGAGCCCAAAGCGGACGCCAACAACTTGAACCACCAGGAGGGCAAGCCATCCATGGGTAAGGGGGCTCGGGGTGGGTCAGGAGGGATTTAGGGTGAAGGATGACACCCCTAACAGTGCTCTCCTTGCCTCTTGCCAGGGGACGATGCTCAGTTCGAGATGGATATCTGAGCGGGAACCACGGAGAGGCAGCGACTCCCCAGACCTGTGCACCCCCCATTCGGCTTAGCAGGATCCGTCCCGGCGAGGCGGAGGTGGCAGTGGTCCCCACCGGCGTCCCCTCCCTGCCCTCCTCCCCTTTTCTGGGGGGAGTGCAGCTTTGCCTTCTCCCCCTTTGCCAGTGACAGGTCCCAGCATGTGCCGGATGGAGCATCCCTTCTGGATCCGGCCCTATTCCTCCTCTTCCACCTGGCCAGCAGCCTGATCTCTACCAGGCTTCTTTTTAAAACATCCCTTTGCCTCTTCTGCTGCCTCATGCCCCCCCCCCCCCCCCCCCAAAATTCCCCTCTTGTTACTCAAACCTCCCATTACCAGCAGCTCGGTGTTCTGGAGCTCTGTCACCCCCTTTTCCTCCTTCTCCTGGAAAATTTGGGCAGCCTGTCAGGAGGAGGGAGGAACACCACTCCTAAAATCATGCACCCGCTTGCATCCTGGGGAGGGTATTTTTTGAGTGTCCCTGGGATGTGTTGGCATTCAGCAAAGGACAGCATTGGGACCCTGTTCCCTTTGGTGCTCCAGGGGTCTGATGTAGTCCCTGATGGAATCAGCCAGCATGTCCACATCTCTTCTACTTGGATTTCTTCCATCTTGGTCCTCCAGCCAGGGGCTGTGTCCCCCACCCACCAGCCAGGACTCACAGCAATGTAGCCATATATTATAAAACTCCCTTGCTTTTATTTTTGGTACTCAAAAGGGGCACTTTACCCCCAATGACTTCCTCTGGGCTGGGGCCGAGAGCCTCTGGGAAAGTGCTTTGTAGTGCTCGGGGTTTTTTTTACCCCCCCAGCCCTTTAAAATGTGAATCCTACAGGGGGGAGATCCCTCTGGCACCACTGGATGTCTCAGGAATCACGGTGTGTCCCTGGGGGCTGTGGGGGCTCGCCAGACACCGCAGGGATGGGGTGCTCTCCTCGCAGGGTGCTGCCATCGATGCCATCCTCTGCTCAGTTTTCAGGATGGGATTTCTCCCAGCCGGATCATGCTGTTGTGGATGAAGCATTTCCACGTTACCCTCCCCTTTGCCAGCCTGGCATGGCGTGGCCACCTTGTACCTCCCCTGGAGATGGGATTTATTTTTCCCCCTCTCTCCATGCGACTCTTGCCCTGGGCCAGGCGGTGCCTGGCCACAGCGGTGTCAGGCTGCGCCCCCCAATCCCACCAGCCCCCCAGTTCTGATTTTTTTACTGCCTGTTGGGAGCCATCACCTGCTCCACAGCCTTCTCAAGTGCCATTTTATCAGCCCCCACCTGAGTGCCTGCTCCATCCATCCTCCTTCCCTCGCCCCCCACCTCGGTACCCAGCCCTGGGGGACCCGTGCTGGGGAGGGGGACATCCCACAGGCTTTGTGCACTTTCCATCCCGTAATTTATTTCTCTAGGTGTGTTTGGCACAGGGCGGCGCTGGTGGTGAGCTTCCATCTTCCAGCTGCTTTTTTTTTTTTCACAAGGAGGGGGCTGCCCCTCGTTTTGGGGGGTGGGGGGGGAGGAAGAAGCAAAAGCACAACCCCAGGGAACGGGTTGTCTTTCCCATCCTTTCCCTCGCGTGGGAGGTGAGGTGAACGCGGTAGCCCGGCCGCCGTAGGCGCACGAGTGAGTGAGTGCGAGTAGCAATATGTATATGCGTGTGGGTGGGTGGTGATAAGACACACACAAATATATATATTATATATAAATAAATATATTTTCCTTGAAGCGAAGATCCTAGGAGGTCGGTTAGGCCCTCGGATCGAGGGAGGGGCAGGGGCAGGGGGCGAGGACATCCTTGGCCACCGTGGATGCAGGGACCTGGCGCCCTCAGCACAGCTGCTCGTTTTGGGAAACCTGCTCTGCTAGCCAAAAATAATTAGACCATATCCAAGGACAACGTGACTTAATGGACAGGAGCCGGAGGGAAACTTTTTTTTTGTTTTGTTTTTTTTTTGGTTTTTTTTTTGTTTTGTTTTGTTGATGTTGTTTATTTTTTTTCTCTAAATGCCCCCTTTCCCAACCTCCTTGTGTCTCCGTTCCCCATCCCAGCAACTTTCTCCCGGTTCTCTTTTGTAAGCGGGCTTGGGGCTGAGCAGGGAGGGAGTGCCTGGCCTCGCCGGGGTGTTCCTCTGCTAGTCAGGGGATCCATTTGGGATTTCTGTTGTTTTTTACCGTCTCTTCAAGCAGGTGTTTGGGAGGAGAAAAGCTCTCGCCAGTGGTTGCTGTTACAGTGAGATCAATAAAGACTTTGGTTCTTCTAAATCAAGGCGATTTGGACTGTGATTCGGGGGGTGAGGAGGATTTTCCCTTCCCTTTGGAGCAAACTCCCCTCGTGGGCTATCTCCCAGTCATGCCCAGAGAGCAGGGAAGGGTCAAACCCAGACCCAGCAGCTGAGGGTTAAATTGCAAAATGTCAAACAGAGAGAAGCCTGATTTTCCCATAGGTTTCCCGTGTGCAAAACTGCCCCGAACTGATCATTTGTCCTGTCTCCAGTGGCTGCCTCGTCCCTGGAGGTCTTCAAGGCCAGGTTGGATGGGCCTTGGAGCAACCTGGTCTGGTGGAAGGTGTCCACCAACCTTGGCCTTGAACCCTTCAGGGATAGGACACCGTTAATATATGTTATTACATTGCAATATATTTTTAATTTTTTTTAAAACTAGGTCAGTCTCTTTTATACCATTTACTGTAATTGGGGAGGGGTCTGAGGAGCAAAAGCCTTTTCCCTCATGAGGGCAGCAAGGGGGTATCTGTCCCCTCCCTCTGGCTACAGAGGGTGCCCCCAAATTTTTGTGGGGCCACCAGCATCACTTGGGGATGCATCCCTTGAGGACACCTCAGCTCTGTATGTGAAATACCACACCAGCAGATGACATTCCCAAAGCATTCAGGTCCCAGGGGTGAAGCTGGGAGGGTGTTTCCAAGGACTGGGGGGGCCTCTTGGAGCACCCTGGTTTGGCTGCACTCGGAGTGGTCCTGCCGTGACCTCCCGTGGATTCTGCTCATATTGCAGCAGTTTGATTCTGCAGCGTCAGGGAAATTTGGAGCGTGCGTACGGAGAGGAACACTACGGCAAAAATCGCTGACGAGGCATTTGAGAGCTTCTTTTCCCTGGATCTGGTTTTGCCCGTGCAACGCCTGTGACAACTGGTTCCCTCCCAAATTTTGGGGTGTTTTTTTCATGTGTTAATCCCAGCTACCGAAGCCCCTGTAGTGAGGGCTTTGTGTGTGTCTCCCTGGGTTTTGGTGTGCTCCTCCCTAAGGAGCTTCTAGATACTCATTTGGCATCTTAAAATGGAGAATTAAAGTCAATTTTAAAAGTTACAAAATTTCAATCTAGGACTGTAAATGCAGCAGAGCAGCTGAGGGCAGGGTATTTTGGCTGAGCTGGATGCTGGGAGCCTGGCTAGGATCTCGGATCCTGACGAACAAACTTTCCAGCCCTTCTTTCCAGCTGTTACCATTTTCGGACTAGCTCTGGGCTGCGTTTACATTCCTGGCCCTCCTTCCCAATGCCAGTGAACGTGTTAATGCCGTTTTTCTCCTTTTCCTTCTCCCTGCTGGTGTCCTATAAACACTGATTTGGGGCAGCACGGCAGCCGTGGATGGTGCTGGGTGTGGGCAAGGCTGTAACGCTGGGGTGGCCCAAGGGGAGTTGGGGTTGGGGTCCTACCTGGGGGGCTCTGAGAGTCACTGTTTTAACCCAAATGGAATATGGGAAGGCAGGTGGGAGCTGGAAGGCTTGGGATTTTACGGATTAGCTAAAATACATCTTTGCTTGGCAGTGAGGGAAGCCTGAAGTGGCCTGATGGATTCACTCTGTGCCGTGGGTGGACTCCGGGCAGGAGATGAGCAGAGCTGGACCTGCTGGCACTGGTGAGGCCATGGCAAAGGCCCACCACTGTAGGGTGCCTGTAGGGTGCTGGGAAGCAGCTGGGTGGGCAGCAGCCTTATTCCCCAGGAGTCTGAGTGGTCTGAGCAAGGAAGGACAGCTCTGAGACTTGGGGGTCTGGAGCTGCCCTGATGTTTCCTGTGGAGACAGGCCGGGAGAGCAGGAGGTGGGGTTCATGTGGAGAAGAAAAGGCTCCAGGGAGACCTTAGAGCCCCTTCCAGTGCCTAAAGGGGCTCCCAAAAGAACTGGAGAGGGATTTTGGACAAGGCCATGGAGTGCCAGGATGAGGGCGAATGGTTTGGAACTGCCAGAGGGAGGGCAGGGTTGAATGGGATATTGGGCTTCAGTCACACACACCCGTCTCCCATTTCTGGGAAGGAAAAGCGCTTTTTTTGGCTTTGGGAGGTGCCGGCAGTGCCTTGATGCCCCCAAAACGGCAAACCTGGCTGGGGTGGTGGCATCTGACATTCCCCTCTCTGTCCCAACCCCTCTCTGGTTTTTCACCAGATGATGGAAGGATCAGCGAGGTGGGGGTTGCTGCGTGCTGGGGGTCCCCGAAACGATGGGGGCTGCGTGTCAGGGGTCCCTAAGGGGACAAGGGCCGTGTTTGGGGGGCTGCTGCGGGTGCGGGGTGCTGCGTGCCGGGCATCCCCGGGGTGCCGTGGCCGCGGCCCGGGGGTGTCCCGGCCGTGCCGGGGGTGCAGGGGGCGGTGCCGGGGGCGTGTCCCGGGGCGGGGGGCGGTCCCGGACGCCCCTCGGCCCCGTCCCGGTGCCCGCCCCGGTCCCTCCCCCGCCGAGGCGCCGGCGGTCGGCGCGGCCGCGGGGCTGCGCTCCCGCCACCGCTCCCGCCGCCCCCATGGGGCGCCCGACGGCGCGGCCGGCCCGGCGCGGGAGCTGAGCCCGGAGCCCCCCAGGTACCGTATCCCCGCCGAGACCGGGCATCCCCCCTCTCCGAGCCCGGCATTCTCACCCCGACTCCCGGGGCTGGGCGTTCTCCCCCCTCCAGCCCCCGGGACCCGCTCCGCGCCCCATCCCCGATCCCGGGCATCCTCCCGCCACCCCGGGGCCGAGCATTACCCGAGCCCCGGACCGCGCATCCGCCCGCCCGGCACCGGCTGCCCCTCTCATCCTCTCTCCGGGGGTGGTGGGGGTTCGTTTCCCGCCCCGGGACAGGGGAAGGGGGTGGAGGGAGCAGGAGCAGCCCTCGAGGGTGCCCCCCACCTCCCAAGCCCCCACCCTCCGGGGGGGTTTGTGGTGGGCACCCGGGGGGCTTCTTGGGCGGGGATGTGTCCCCCCAAGCCAAGGCAGGCGGGACAATGGGGGGAAGGTTTATTTCGCCCCTGGAGCGTGGCCATGAGGTGCCCCAGCCGTGGCGAGGAGGGTTTATCCGGAGCCAACGCTGGGCTTCAAACCTCTGGAAAATAGATGGATCACTAGTTTTGAGGCCCAGCATGCGCCCCGCCGATGGCATTCTCCCACCTCTCCTGCCTTTGCAGTTGCGTTTCCTATTTAAAAGGGTTTTTTTCTCTCCCTCTTTTGGCCTGGAAGCCAGTCCCACCGGGCTGGGAGCCCAGCACGGCTGTCGGCCGGTGCCGCCTGTGCCTGCTGCGGCTCGAGTCCCCCGGAGTGAGTTTCGGGATTTGCATCTCTTGGCTCTGCCTGCCTTGCACCCCCAAAAGCTGCCTGGGGAGCAGGCTCTGGGAGCGGGGAGGTGCGGGATGAAGATGGAGGAGGAAGAGGAGCAGATGTAGCCGAGGTCTGCGGTTTGGCTCCGCAGCCTCCCGTTTAGGGAGCACGAGAGGAGCGGGAAGCCTGGGATGGGTTTCCCGCGGGCACGTGGGGGGGATGGCGCAGAGCCCGGTGGGCTCCCAGCCCCCGTGTGGGACAGAGCCACTGCCGGAGAGGATGTCCTAGGAGCAAGGCTGCCTGCTCCCGCTGAGCTCCTGCCAGCTCTCCGAGGCTGAAAACTTCCAGAAACCTCATCCAGGCTGCGTTTCCGATGGCTGCCGGACTTTTCCGGACCTGCTTCCCTGCCCTTTCCCCGGCGCATCCTCTTAGTGCCGGAGGACCAAACACGCCCTCGTCTTCCCGCAGCGCTCCTGGCCGTGGCACCTCTCACACCCCGAGCTGTGCTCCGGTTGTTTTTCTCCCTTGGATGGGAGAAAACAGCGGCTTTTGGGGTGGCTGGGCTGGCAGCAGGCAGGCATTGCCTGAGGAGGAGGCAGACAAGGCAGCGGTGGTGGGACATTTCCTTCCTGGAAGGCAGGAAGTGATTATGTCTTCGCACGGAGCCTAAAAATAACGGGCAGGTCTCTGTTGTGAGCTAAACACCCCTGGGATTTGCTTGATTTTTGCTTTATCAAGAGAGCGGGGTGGAGGAGAAGAGATCTGTGAGCTCTGAGTACCTACTGCGTCCCAAACCACGGTGCTGGCGCGCATAAGGTGCTGCTTGTCCTGGGAAAGGTGTGGTCTGCAGCGCTTCCCCAGGCGTGGAAAAGCGGCCCCGTGTAAAAGGAGCCGTCCCCGTTGCTCGGGCAGCCTTCCCCCCGTTGGGAGGGGAGCCGCGGTTAGCTATGAATAGCACAAAATCATAGCCCTCGCCTTCCCAAAACGCCCCGGCCGGCTCCGCGTGGCGCTGGCCGTCCCCGGCTTGCGAGCGGGGGGTTGTTCTGGGGGGGCCAGGCTGAGTTCCCCGCCCGTGGGGACACCCTGCTCCCCCCTGGCAGCCGGAGCGGGGTCACGCCGCAGAACCACCGGCGAGGAAAAGCTTGGCAGCTCTGGTTTGGGTGTGGGGCTGTGGTGCTTCCTGGCGAGCTGGGGACCGTTTGGTGCTGGACAAAAGCTTTGCCCACAGGTCGCTGGTCTCTTTGGAGATGCCCCCCAGCCTTTATCTTCGTGTTTTATGGCTTTTTGTTTTGTTTTTCCTTTGTGCTACTGAAAGGAAACCCTTCAGGCGAGTGTGCTCACAGACCTTGAAACCACTGGCAGCGAGCTGACGGCATAACTGGCAACACTGGCGCTTCCGAGTCAGGGCTTTGTTCCTCTTTCCATTGCTGCTCATTGATAAAACCCCTCACCTCAACAGCAGGCAGCCCAAGCATCTCCGGCCTGCCCAAAAAGCAGCACCCCAGGGACAGGTGGGATGTGTGAGGGAACCTGCCAGCGGGCCTTAAAAGTTGGGGGGTGCGAGGCAGCAGTTACAGGTGGGCTCTTCACAAAACCCTGGAGTTTTGGAAGGTTTGGAAGGGACCTTAAAGGTCTCTCTCATCTCATTCCACTCCCTACCCTGGGCGCCTTCCACCCAGTTGGAAGAGCAGGTTGCTCCAAGCCCCATCCAACACTTCCAGGAACGTAATTCCTCCCAGGCTGTGCTTAGCAAGGCAGGTTAATAATGCTGATTAATAATGCTCCTGCAAACCAGGTTTGTGAAGAAGGGCTGCAGCCTGGATGCTATTCCCAATGGATACCAGCATCCTCCTCTTGGTGGGGAGCAGATTGGCATCCCCAGTTTTGGGGGTGACCTTTTTTCCCCTCCATTCCCATTCTCAAACAGCTTTCCCTGGCTTCAGGGTGAGGAGCTCTAAATCAAGTAACTAAAGGCAAGTCGGTCACATGGAGGCTGGGGATGTGGCTCACAGTTTTCTGCCAAAAGACAGGAGCATGTCGGGGAGGGGGTGTGAAATGCCTGTTCCTTGTTATTCTGGATGCTCCCGCTTGGATTTAGGGGCAGGCATCCCACCGATGCTTTCCTGTGGTGCTTGGCAGGTGCTGGTGGGGGGATCGGCAGCACCGATCCCGGCCTGGTTGGGAAACACCTCTGGTCTTTCTAGGAAATGCTGCTTATTTAGTTATATTTTTGGCCGTCGCCACCGGCTCTCCGAGGAGCTCGTGAGAATGGAGGGCAGTCACTTTTGCTCCTTTAAAGATATTAATAAATCAGTCAAGGCTTGTAAAAGCAGAGCTGTCTGCTGCAAAGTCACCTTTCCAGGGCCTTTCCCTGCCCGTGGCAAAGCGCTTTTAGGTTGATTTGAGGCATTTTGATTCTTTGCCCTCACAGCTCGGTGGGTGGACAACACGTTCCAAATCATCTGCAGGTTGATGTGTTATTTCTCACCTTTATTTTTTTGTTTTATTATGTGTTTTTAAAAAGCCGGGCCGCTTCCTTCCGGCACCACCTGGAACAACAGGAGCCCGCTTTCCCATGCAGCCTTTGCTGTGGGATATCTCCCGGCACAGACAGGCAGGCTGTCCCAGAGAAGCTGTTTGTGTGTGATTTAATTTTTCGCTGTTTTTTTAAAAAAGAGGGTTAAAGATCACGCCGGGGCGGGGGGCTCAGCTCCAGCGCTTCCTCCAGGCTCCGGTGATGCCCCTCCGGCTGCACCCGAGCTTCCTGCTGGCCTGTGGTGTTTCCTGCCTCCCTGCTTGGCTCAGCAGTGCTCCAGAGGTGCCCCTGGGTCCCTGGAGGATGCATCCATGCCGACTCCATGCTGAAAAGCCACAGGGGCTGCCCCACACCGAGGAAGGACGGATGCTTCAGGAGGATGCCGCCATCGCTGCTGCTTCTTCCCAAAGGGCTTTGCTTTTCATTTAGAAGAGCTTTAAAAGCTATAAAATGTCTCGAGGATGCACGGAAGGAGATTTATTTGATTTATTTCCTGCTGACAATGAGGCGGCCAGGCAAGTGCACACTTCCTCCTCGGCACGGTGGCCGGGGCAGATGCATCCTGCAGCTGCAGCCCGACCGCCTCCCACTATATTTAGTCCATTGTTTGCTCCAGCTTTGAGTCCTCGCCAGGTCCCCGGGTGTGGGAATAGCCCCTGTGCCGGGTGGAGAGGGAGAGGAGCGGCTCGGAGAGGTGGCAAGGTGGAGGGCTGAGCGCTGTTACAGCGTCCTGACTTCTATGGGAGAGGCTGCAGCGTCCGCACGAGATCTGTTGGGATGCTCAGGTGGAATTCTTGGGATGCTCCCGGTGCTGCTGGTGGCTCCTCTGGCGTTCCCTGTCCAGGCTTGGCAGAGCTGGATGTTTTGAACCAGGGGCTGGAGGGGAAGGGAAGCTCTTCTGCCTTGCCCACCCGGAGGCTCCGCTTCCTCATTAGGCAGTAAGAATAATTAATCGGCAGTGCTTTGAATTTAGGCAAAACACCTGGAGAGGAACACTGCTGGTTTGTTTGGTGGGATGCCCTCGTGCAGGGTGTTGGCTCTTTTGGCAGCTGGGGAGAAAATGAGCTCTTTGTTCAAGAACCTTGGCCACGATTGATCTCGGGCTTGGCTTTGGGGTCTGTGACGAGATGCGCTGCCAGCTGGGGGAATATTTCTTGGGTTTGTCCCCAGAAAAGAAGGACAAGGTGCAGACAGGAGGCCAGGATGCTGTGCTGTGCAGGGGGATGTTGTCTCTGCATCTTCTCTCTCCTAGGAAGGAAAACCCCAAATACTGTGTGGTGAAAGGGAAGGGATGCTCAAAACCAGTCCACCGCAGCTGATGGCTAATGCCATTATAAAATCCATGTGGCTTGCTTCCCAGCCTGCTAACCTGGAACTGTAGAATCCCAGAATGGTTTGGGGTGGGAAGGACCTTAGAGATCATCTCGTTCCAACCCCCTGCCATGAGCAGGGACACCTTCCACTAGACCAGGTTGCTCCGAGCTCCATCCAGCCTTGAACACTTTGAGGGCTGAGGCATCGACAGCTTCTCTGGGCATCCTGTTCCAGTGCAGGAACTTCTCACGGTGTTTCCTGTGTTCAGCTGTGGGGTAAAGGGGGATATTTGGGCTAATCCACAGCCCTTTGGTGGGCTGGTCCCAGCCAGGCTGGGCCCTGGGCTCCTGCTTCCCTCGGCTGGCCTGTGATGGTGGCTTCGTTGCATCTCTTCCCGTGGCAGCCACCAGCAATATTTGGTAAAGCTTTCAGCCAAGATCATTTTATCTGTTTCCTGGGGTAAGGTTTTGCTTCCCTACCCATCCCAGTTTGTGTCCCAGCTTGCAGACTGGGCATTTGGGGGGGGTGTAAATCCTCCTGCTCCCATCAGATGCAGCAATACCAGTAAATAGCTGCTCCAGTATGCATTACACCAACACTTCCCTCTTCCTGTGGCTTTTTAGAGCAGTTCCAGTGGCTTCCCTGAGCACCCAGTTTGGGTAATTTCGGTACTTTTCTTGCTTGGTTTTGCCTGCCCAGCCTAAGCAGGGAGTAGAGTAGGGGAAGAAGCTGAGATGTGATTTCCTCTCTCCATTCATTTTGTGGTTTGAGAGACAATTTCCAAATCTGCCCGGCGCCTTTTATGCCTGTTATTTCTTGGTGTGGTTTGTCGAGAAAAGAAAATATCCCTGGGGGTTTTAGGGTGAAGATGGGTGTCTGTGTGGAGGGGAGAAAGACAAAGGAAATACTGGAGCTGCCTGCCTCGAAACTGGGGGGTGGAATCTCCATCTTCCAACATGGGGATGGCTGGAACAAACCCAGAGATATCGATCCAGCCCACTGTTGGAAAGATGCACCCATTCTGAGCAAGATAAGGGGAAAAAAAGCATCCTGGCTGGATGCCCCATTCCTGCCTTCTGCCTGAGCTCTCCATAGCCACGAGCACTTGCTCTGAAACACTCAAAAACCTCCCTATATTTTTTTTTCTCTATTTTTGCCCTCACAGTGTTCACATGAAAGAAACACTCAGGAGGACTTGGAGGAACGGCACTGGCCTAAAACAGCTGGTTTTGTTTCCCCCCCCACCCCCCCCCTCTGCTCTTGTGTGTAAAAGAAACCAGGCTGCCTAATGGTGCAGAAAATTCACAGTAGAGCAACAAGTTTTCCGCGGAGCAGGGAAGGAAGATGGGGAGGAGGGGAAAATGTGTGCCTGGGCACAGTCTAGGCTAGAAATAGCACATTTTCCGCAGGCTTTTCCCCCCACTTGAAGCATTTGCAGCTGCTGTGGGGGCATCACATTCACTGGGATCGCAGTAAGGGATTGATCCTGTGCTGCCTGTAAGGCAGGAGGAGCAGCTGCAGAAGGATTTGTAGGGCTGGGTTAAAGCCATTCCCGGTATTCCCAGTCCTGAGCGTCGCCTCGGAGCAGGTACCGTCCCCCTTTGGGTGCTGCCAGGCTTATTCCCGTGCAGCACAAAGGAGGTTTTACTGGGGACCATCTCGTTAGGAGTGGGCAGAGTTTTTGTCCTTTCCAGGCTACCCCTTTGCCATCTCTCACTTGGTTGGGAAGCCGGGATCCGGCCCTGGCTGGCGCAGACAGTCGGCTCATTGTCCCGGACCGCTCGAGTGTGGCGGGATGCTCCTGGCCGCCGCCAGGCCTGCCCCTTTGGATTCCATCCTCGTTCAGGGATGAGCTCCCTGGGGACGAAGCGGGGGCTGCTTTCGGGGTCCCCACCTGCCCTGGGTGCTCCCCTGGGATGGGGATAACTGGCTGCTCTAAAGGCAGCTGCCAGACTGGCACACACAGACCTGCTCCAGACGTGCAGAATTATCGAATATCCAGTAACACGTGCTCTCTGTTCAAGGGTTTTCCGTGCGGGGAGGGACTCAGGAGTGGTTTGTGGGTGCTGGGAAAGCAGGGGACAAGGCTGAGGCGCAGTGCCATGTGCTGACTCAGCAGATTTTAGAGACCGGATCCAGCATTTCGCCCTTTATTCTGGCCACCCCCCCAGCCCTACTTTCACCTCCCCGATGGAGCAAGCTGCATGGCAGGCAGGAAGAAAGCCTTTTGTGGGAGCGGGAGGGAAAGGGCCGGCTTAGAGTTCCTTCCCTGGCCGGCTGTCAGCAGGGGGTTGCCCTGTGCCTGACTGGGATTTTCCCATCCTAAATCAGGAGAAGCTGAAAACTAAATTCCTCCTTTTTTTTTTTTTCTCCCCTCCCTCCTTTTTTTTTTTGTTGTTTGTTTATTTGTTTGTTTTGGTTTTTTGTTTTGTTTTTGGTTTTTTGGGGTTTTTCTTTTGTTGGTTTGGTTTTTTGGGTTTTTTGGGGTTTTTGTTTCCCCTTTCCTCCCCGCTGCTGCTGCCTGCCCATCCCGGCACAGCTGCCCACGGATGATGGGTACGACGGCCAGCGCGGCACAGCAGGCGGTCTCGGCATCCCCCCTGGAGAGCCGGGCGCCAGGAGACAGCGGCATGGAGGACCAGCACTCCCTCAGCATCCACTCCTTCCAGACCCTGGGGCTCCACAACAGCAAGGCCAAGTCCATCATCACCAACAAAGTGGCTCCCGTGGTCATCACGTGAGTCCTCGGCAGCCTCCAAAATTCTGGGTTTCTCCACCCTCTTCTCTAAATATTGGGATTTGTTTCAAACTTGACCTGTGCTGTTATTTTTTTCCTTTACCCACCTGTGTCTGGCTCTTGCAGGTACAACTGCAGGGAGGAGTTCCAGATCCACGATGACCTGCTGAAGGCCAACTACACGGTGGGACGCATTTCTGAGGCCACACTGGAGCACTACCTGGTGCAGGTGAGCATCTCTGCCACTGAATTCATCACCCAGCTCATTTCAGCCTGGGCTTTGGGAACCTCAGAAGTGTTTTGGGGGGGTTTATTTTGAAGATCACATAGAAAAAGCCCCTTTTACACTCAGCTGTGTTGAAGTCCCACCTTGCTCAAATCCACTGATGTCCCACCTTCTCTCTTCTGATATTTTGCAGGGGAAATACTTCATGGTCAGGGATGTATATGGAAAATTAGATGTTTTGAACACTACTGGCAGCTGCGGCGCTCCCAACTTCCGGCAGGCCAAAGGAGGATACGCCGTGTTCGGGATGGGGCAGCCCAGCCTCAACGGCTTCAAGCTCGTGCTGCAGAAGCTGCAGAGAGAAGGCCACAAGGTTGGTGGGAGGGTGGGAATCGGGCTGGAAAAAAGCCAGGAGAGCTTTGAGACAACCTCTCCCCGGGTATTTGCAGGAATGTGTCTTCTTCTGTGTCCGTGAGGAGCCCGTGGTCTTCCTGCGGCTGGAGGGGGACTTTGTGTCCTACACCCCCCGGGGCAAGGAGAACCTCCACGAGAACCTGCAGCGCCTGCAGCGGGGCGTGCGGGCGGAGAGCCTGGAGCTGGCCATCCGCAAGGAGGTGAGCCGGCACGGGAAAGGGCGCACACCCTGCTGGTTCAGAGGGGGGTGGAGGGGCTGTGATGGACGGGGCTCCCCCCGTGTCTCCTGTAGATCCGCGACTTCGCGCAGCTGAGCGAGAGCGTCTACTACGTGTACAACGACATCGAGCGGCTGCGGGACGAGCCCCACGCCGTGCGGGTGCAGTGTGACGAGGACATCCAGGTCACCGACGAGGTCTATCGCAGACCTGTCTTCCTCCAGCCCTCCTACAGGTCCTTCCCTCCTCCTCCTCCTCCTCATATGGGGTCGGAGCTCTTGGCACTCCGTGGTGGTGGGGGTGAAGCCCCTCCGTGGTGCCATCCTAACGAGGGCTGTCCCCATCCCGGCAGGTACCACCGGCTGCCCCTGCCCGCTGAGGGAGCCCCTTTGGAGGAGCAGTTTGACGCTTTCATCCGCTTCCTCAGGGTAAGCCGAGGGAAGGCATCTGATCCGTGGGGCCTCTTTGGGGTGGGATTTGCTCCTGTGCTGTGTTGGAGACTGTGACTGCCTGAGAGCCTCTTATGGTTTTCCTTAACTCTGCCTGTTAGAGGATGCCTGTGCCTGCAGATCCCACACCCCTTGCTGTAGGATCCTGCTGGAGAAGTCCATGTTGTCCAGCAGTTCGTCCCTACCTCTGGCTAGAAATGACCGTCCCTGGCCACTTCCAGGCAGCTCTTCCCTAAGTGGCTGTGGCAGGAATGATCTGCCTTTGGTGCAAAGGTTTTCCATGTCAGAGCTGCTTTTTTTTTTTTTACATTCTGGAAGGTGAAATCTCAGTGGATTGGGAATGAGTGGTGGAACATCTGCAGTAGGGTGGACAGGCTGGTGGATGGAGAGGGCACTGGGCAGGGGAATGCAGTGGCCACCCATTGTCCTGTCCTGCTCCATCCACCCCATCCCCTGAGCAAAAGGGAGATGCCACCCACCCCTCCATGCCTGGGCATGGCTGTCACCTCCATCCCGGCCACTGATGGGGCAGACCTGGCTCTCCTGGAAGCCACTGGAATCTCCATCCATCCATCCATCCATCCATCCATCCATCCATCCATCCATCCATCCATCCATCCATCCCTGTGTCCCTCCCTCCTAGGAGAGCCCCAGCCTGCTGCTGCGGGACCCCGGCAGACCCCCGCCCGCGCTGCTCTTTGGCTGCCAGACTGGCGTGGGCAGGACCAACCTGGCCATGGCCATGGGCACCCTGATCCTCCACCACCACCACCGAGGAGCTGCCCAGAAACCTGAGTAAGCCCCCAGGGCGGGACTGGGGGGATGCCCGTTCCCCCTGGGGCTGGTTTGATTTTCTCCTTCTCCCACCTCAGCTTCCCCCACTTGCCTAAGACGTCTCCTAGGGACAGGCTCCGGGTCATCCAGACCTTCATGGAGATGATCCCCAAAGGCCAGCAGATAGTGGAGGAGGTAAGGGGGTGCTGGTGAACCCTCCAGCAGGGCGGCTGGGAGGGAGGGACGGGGTTTCCCCCCAGATCCGAGACCCATGGAGCAATTTCCCGCTTGCTCCTCCCCAGGTGGATGGTGCCATCGCCTCCTGCTCGGAGATGCACGACATGAAGGAGGCCATCTACGAGTACAAGAAGAAGCTGGAAGGGATCGGGGAGGACTATCAGATCCAGGTAATCAGAGGATTGCTCGGATGCGAGCCATCGGCACCGGGAAATTTATTGAGCTGTTTTTGCGCCGGGACGAGAAGAATGTAAATTCTGGAAACCCAAAGCTTCCTGTGAGCTGGAGATTTCCCAGCGATGCGAAACCTGGAAGGTTGTGGAGTGTGTCTTTTTTTTTTTTTTCTGCCCCTGTTGTTTTAAAAACCATAAAATGGAGCAGACTGGGACTGGGGGAAAACAGGCTGGTTTGGGCTTTGCTACTGCTTGCGGTAGATGACCTCGGGGGCAAATAATATCCTGTGCCCTGATTTCATCAGCTCTAAAATTGGAAAATCAATATCAGCCTGGATGGTAAAAGTCCTTGGGAGCTGGGAGGGATCATTGCAAATATAGTCACCCAAGGTCAGGCTTTTCTAGTGGTAGATTTATGTTATTTCCTGTTGTTTTGAAGAGCCATCGCGGTGGCTTTCCGTGCTGGAAAGCTGTGGTCTTCCCTGCCCAACCAGGGGGCTCCTCACCAGACAATGGAAGGAGGTTGGATGCTCAGGTGGAAGTGCTGCCCTGATCCCAGTTTCTTTGGAGATTAATTTTCCCATTTAAATATTGAATGTGGAGTGGAAATGCTGGAGCTGGCTGTAAAGGGCAACCTCAAACCAGGTGTCCTGTGGCAAAAAAACCCATGAAAATGATTAAGCAATGGGAAAATAAGACGTTTACTGTCACTTTTTTTGGTGTTTAGTGGCAAATCCCAATTTTTTTACTTCCCTGTTCCCTTTTAGGGTGGATTTGGTGCTGCTCATGGGCTGGCAGGTTCTCTTGTATAGCAGGGGAAGGTTGGGCATGGGACAGGGGATTTTCCCATTCCTTGAAGCCTTTCCCTGACTTTTCCCTGCTGGGGAAACCTGCTCCATGTCATCCTGGACTCCTGGAAAACAAACGGCTGGGGGACTGCCGTAAATAAGCCTCAAGGAGTGTTTATTTGAAGTCTTTGTGGAGCAAGAGCAGGTTTAAACAGTGGCGAGGGGCCAGGAAAATGTGCTGGGGGCACATGGAGGGTGAGGAGGGGGGGGACGGTAGTGCTCAGTCATTGAAAAACCAGCCTGGACTTCTTTGTGTTGGAGGGGTACTGGGTGAGCTGGTTGGTTTTGGGGGGAGGAGGGGCTTTTCTGGGCATGGAGGAATGATGTCTGTGGGTTTCTGCCTGGGTTTGGGGGGCAGAAATGGAGATTTAAGCCCTCGAGTGATCGGGGTGCAGGTGAATCGTGGTGTGGGATGCTGAGCAGATAGACTCCCACAATATCTAGCTTTCCACGGCTGAAATAGGAGTGGATCAGTCCCCTTTCCACCCATAGCCTGTTTAAGGGGAATGTTAGGAGGTTTGCCTTGGGTGAGAGCACAGGGATGGATTTTACTGCAGGAATCCAAGTGCTCGGGAAGCAGCACCACTCTGCTGTCGGTGCTGCCGGCAAACCTGGCACAGCTCCATCCCCACAGGCTTTGTTTTGAGTTTCCAGAGCAAATCCCACTGCCTTTCCTCTTGATAAATGACTGCAGGCCGGATTTCTCTTGTGGAGAACAAGTAAATATTCATGAGTCAGCCACGTAATGACAGGGATGAGCAAACCCCGCTCGCCGAGCTGACCCCGGACGCAGCCCCATCCTACAGGGTTTTCCATCCTAGCCTGGGAAGTGGGTTCCAACAGGCCCTCTGGGGATGTTTGTGGGTGCCGTGCTGGGTGTTCCTTACCTGGTGCCAGGTTAAATTGTTGGATGGGATGCTCAGAGGTACAGACTCCCTGCCCTGAGGTTTCTGAATTACAGAAAATCCCGAGGGTTTGAGTTTCCTCCCTGAGAGGGGGTAGCTGTGATGGAGAATATGCCTGGATTGTGGGGGTGATGAGAAAGAGGAGGAGGAGAGCTTGCTGGAAACGTAGGAATCGGGATGCTTCTGTACATGGAAAGGGGAGACCCTTGGAAATTAAGGATATTGCAGGGGGTGTGACTGGCACAGGGCCCTCTCTCCCCAGGGATGCCACTGCCTGAGCATTTAATCCAAAGGCTGTGGAGATGGCTGGAATGGGGGAAGGACCTTGCATTTTCCAGACCCATCCCCTGGGTTTGAAATCTCATGGGTTTGAATCTCCCAGCTGGACAATGTGTCCATGTGACAGTGTGGACTGGTTGGAACTGCTCCCAGTGTGTCCTTGTGCTAATGAGAAACTTTTGTTTTGAGCTGAAATGTGAATTTACGCCTTTGAGCATCATTTAATATGGGAAACTGGAAACGTTTCATTAAAAAAATACAACAGTTCATGCAAAGTGTCTGTAGGGCTTTTTCCCAGCCTCCTGGTCCGCTGGGGGCAGCAGGACTGCTCAGCACTGAGCATCACGGATTCCCTGTCCTTGGCTTCCAGGGGAGCAGCACCAAAGAGTATTTCCTCCAGAGGACTCTGCAGAGCCTCGAACGCTATTTCTACCTGATTGCTTTCAACTACTACCTTCATGAGCAGGTAAAACCCGCCAGAACAACCCCGAAAACACCTTCCTTGCCCTCTTTGTGTTGTCTCCGTGGCGTGGCGGGAGGGCAGGCGTTTCCCCCTTGGAGTTTCCCGAGCAGGTTTTCTCGGCGGGGCGGCGGGCAGGGGGATCAGAGCCCCGGCTGATGGTGCGTCCCCCCCGGCCCCCCGCCGGCAGTACCCCCTGGGCTTTGCCCTCAGCTTCAGCAGGTGGATGTGCCGGCACCCGGAGCTGTACCGGCTGCAGGCGGACATGAACTGCTCGGAGCTCACCGTCACCGCCGAGCTCGTCACCAAGGGCGCGCGGGTGCTGGTGAGTGAGCGGTGCGGGAGTGGGGACGGCACCTTCCCGGGGTGCCCACTCTCACAGAGCCCTGGAGGGGTGGGAGAAGCCCTGTTGTAGGGCAGGGGGCATAAAATCTTGGGTCCGGGTCCTGCTGGCACCTGTAGCATCGTGCTACTGCGTGTCCCTGAGAGCTGACGATACAGGCGAGGAGACGGGGTCCCGTTTGGAAATCCCAGCTCTGTTTGTTGTCTGCATCGTGGGTACAGGCTCCAACGTAGACCAGTGGGGCCAAGGTTCCAGGGTTATATACGTGATAAAAGGGGTGTTTCTGAGGGTCAAGGTCTAACAGGGATAGGGAAACATGGTGCAGACGGGTGGCCAGGAACTGGGGGGACTTACGGGGTTACAGGGGTGTGGTCCTGAGGCTAAAATCCCCATGGGGTCCGAGGGAAGGGAGAACATTCTGGCAGGTGTGCATATATGGTAACAGGGTGACATAAACTTAACAAACCAATGAAATAATGAAACCTAAGAAATGCTAACATGCGGCTTGCAAAGGCCCGTGGGAGGAAAGTTCTTCTCACCCTAGTCTGAAAGGGTATCTCCCATAGGCACCCGCAGCAAGGGTGGAACTAGGTGGTTTTATAGTCCCTTCCAGCCCAACCCAGGTGAAGATAAATGTGGCCAGAGATCCTTGTGCACATGGATGTGTCTGGATCATCCTGTGACATGAGCCTGGGCAGCAGCTCCGTGGTTTCTGGGTGGGGTGAAGGAGGCCAGGCCCATTTGTGCCTTATGCTGCGAGAAGTGCATGTACCCCCCATGTGGGGCTTTGAGCCCTGGATGCTGCTGTTGGAAAGGTTTGGGAGCTTGTCCTGAGCAGGGTCCACGGGTTGTGGTGTGCTGCAAACCTGAAGGTGGGAAGGGGCGTCCCTTGCCTGGGCATTGCTCTGTTCCAGGTGGCGGATGAACGCTTCTGCCCCGACGTGCTGAGCACTGCCAAGGAGATGAGCGTGGCCAACTTCCGAAGGGTGCCCAAAATGCCCGTCTATGGCACGGCACAGCCCAGCTCCAAGGTGGGGGACACGTTCCCACGTCGGGCAGGGACCCCACGTTGGGCTCCCAGCCTTCCCATCACCCTTGCCCACCCTTCCCTTAGACCCTGGGCAGTGTCCTGAGGTACCTGACGGATGCCAAGAGGAAGCACTCCCGCATTGTCTGGATCAACCTCCGGGAGGAAGCGGTCCTGGAAGGGAATGAGCAGATCTACACGCTGCGGGAGCCCGGACTCCTGGAGGAGCTGATCCCTGTGCCCGCTGCCTCGCCCCAGCAGCTGGAGGTGAGCTCGGGGAGATGCTGGATGCTGTGGAGGTTCCCAGGAACCCTCATGGATGATTTCCACAGGCTTTGATAGTTCCTCACCCTCTGGAGCTGCTGGTTTTGTTCTCCTTTGGGAACAAGGGAGCAGAGCAGAGATCTACCCTGGAAGAATTTCCTGCATGCCTTGAGAGCAAGGGTAAAAGGCATCTGGGGAAAGGGGAGCGGATGATCCCAACTGGATTTCCAGGGGAGACAGGCAGTGGAGGAGCTTGGCTGCCAGCAGCAGCGTGGCTGCATGGAGGAGCTGCCCCTCACAGTGGGAAATGATGCTCCTGGGGCTCCCATCAAGCACAGAGGGACCTGGGCAGAACTGGTGGCCAGGACCTGGTGTGGGGTTTGGGGTGTTCACCTGCATCTAAAAACATTGATTAAAATCCTGCAAAAATTAGGAGAGCCGGGTGTTACAGTGGAGGTTTCTCTATCCACTCCAGAAGCTGGAGGCTGCCCTGAAGGGGGACCTGCTGAAGTGCCAGAAGTGGCTGGAGGTATACCTGGAGGCAGAGAAGCAGATGAAGATGTTCAAGAGCTGCCTGACCACGCAGGAGATATTCAGCCAGCAGAAGAATTCCTGCCAGGGACTCACCTACCGCCGCATCCCCATCCCCGACTTCTGTGCTCCCAAGGAGCAGGTACCCCAGGGAGGGGATGGTGCTGCTGCCTCCGTCCCAAGCCAGCCCTGGTGCTGTGCAGGAATGTCACTTGGGTGCTCAGTGCTGGTGGGGTGCTTGCCAGGGCAGGGGGGGATCCCCAGGAGATGCTGCATGCAGAGGCTCTTTGCCTTCAGGATGGATCTGGCAGCAAGGAAACGGGGATTTCAACCTGGAGGCTGTAGGACAAAGGGGACCCCGGGGTGAGAAAGTCCTGCATCCCTAAAAACCCACTGGCTTCATCCTGGCAGGACTTTGACCGGCTGCTGGAGGCCATGAAGAGCGCGCTGGCCGAGGACTCGCGAGCAGCCTTCGTGTTCAACTGCTCCAGTGGCCGGGGCAGGACCACCACGGCCATGGTCATCGCTGTCCTCACCCTCTGGCACTTCAATGTGAGTACTGGGAGCTGGAACAGCCCCTGGTGGCATTCCTGGGGAAGCTCTGGAGAGCCCATGGAAGCCGTGTCACAGCCAGAGGGCTGAAGGGAGTGTGGGCAGGGCCAGGGTGGACTGTGGGTGTGGACATCTGGATGTTGTCATTAGCTGTGCCTAACTCCCAGTGAGCTCCAGAAGTCTAGGCGAATCCCTGGTGAGCCTTTACCCTCTTCCTGACAACTCCCACCCCCACAATAAAGGGTTAAGGGCAGGGGAGATCATGGAATCACGGAATAGTTTGGGGTTGGAAGGAATCTTAAAGCTCATCTCCTTCCACCCCTTTGCTGTGGGCAGGGACACCTTCCACTATCCCAGGTGGCTCCAAGCCCCGTCCAGCCCGGCCTTGGACACTTCCAGGGATCCAGGGGCAGCCACAGCTTCTCTGGGCAGCCTGAGCCAGTGCCTGGAACAGTCCTCTGTCCAAACATGTGGCTCCCTCCGTGGGCAGGGGTAAAATTTTCATGTTCCGTGCCTGGCAGGGGCAAGGTGGGGGATGCTGGGGGTCCTGGTGGGCTGGGCACAGGCTCTGCATTTTTGGGCAGCCCATAATGACCCAGTCCCCTCTGGCCACCCCAGGGCATCCCTGAGATGAGTGAGGAGGAAATCGTCAGTGTACCCGACGCCAAGTACACCAAGGGAGAGTTCGAGGTGAGTCCTGGGGCTGGCTGCATTTTAGGGCTCTCCCTCTGCTACCTTCAGCCACAGCTGCGTGTCTGGGGGGGCTGGATCCTCTCCTGGGCAGTGGGACGAGGCAGGGAGGCTGCTGGTGAAGCCCTGCCCGTGCTCCAGGTGGTGATGAAGGTGGTCCAGCTGCTGCCTGACGGTCACCGGATGAAGAAGGAGGTGGACATGGCCCTGGACACGGTCAGCGAGACCATGACCCCCATGCACTACCACCTCCGGGAGATCATCATCTGCACCTACCGCCAGGTGAGCCCCCCTCTTCCCGTCGGCACCGGGCAATTCCAGAGGGACCAGCCCTGCCAAAGCTGGATCGTTTCTCGGCCTGAGGCTCTCTGGTGTGTCACCAGAGACGTGCCAGGGCTCCCGTGGTCACGGTCGCTGCCTCGCATCCTGTGCTGCCCCACATCCCACCCAGAGGCCTGCCTGCATCCCACATCCATCCCATCCAGCATTCCTCTCCTCCAGCATCCCTTCCATGCCGGCAGAGGGCAGGACTGGTCTGTCCCGCTCCGCTTCCAGCCCCGAAGGCTCCTCTGGCTCCTCCCGAGTTTGGGAAGGAGATTCAGCTTTGGGAAGGGGAGCCGCCGCTGGGAGCAGACTGGTCCATGGCCAGCTGAGCCCGTGGTCCACTGGCCTGTTTCACTTGGGAGCCTCTGTGGAGCTGATGAAGAACCAAAACGGATTATTTTCGTCAGATTTGGGATATTTTAAACCCTCAACTTTATCACAGGGCCTTGGAAGGGCAGAGCCCAGGGCCTGGTGTTGTTCCTGGGATGGTTTGTGCCGCATCCCAGCAGTGAGGCAATGCCTCTCTTCAGCTCTTGCTCCAGCTGCCATCCATCTGTGTTTTCCATTAATGGCCGCCAACGATTGATGGAGGGAAGAAAACCCAAAATGTTCAATCAGCCAGGGACATCTGCAGCTACCTGGGGGCTTGCCTCCTGGTTCCTGAGAGCCTCTGCATTTTTGGGGGGAGCTGGGAGAGAAAACCTCTGGAGACCTAACTATTTGCAGATGTAGCTATTATTAATTAATTTATAGTCATATTTATTTTTATTAATTTATTTCTATTCAGGATAAGTAATTTAATTTTGGCTTTCCCTCCTTTACTATGGGGATGTGGCCATGTGGTGAGTTTCACCTGCTTGGCTCTCAGGACCAGCACAGGGGTGATCCTGGGCTGGATCCCATTTCCAGGCTGGTGGGAAGGTGGGATAAGGAGGGATTCATCCACTCCCTCTGCTCAAGGAAGAGCCTCTGGTCACTGGAGCTTGTACTTCCCTCTTGGCTGCTCCATCCATCCCATTTGATTTGGCTTGGCCCTGAGCAAATGCTTTAATTTTAATTCATTTTTTGTTCTTTTTTTTTTTTTTTCCCCTCAGTGATGGGCATCTTGGAGAAGAGAATGGTGGAAATTGTTGGGGTTTTGGGAGTTGCTGGGAGATGCTTTTCAGGGTTAGGGCGAACAGAAGGGAAGGCAAAGGTGTTTTGGCGGCTTGGTATGGTTTGTTCTGACCTCTTCCCATCCCTAACTGGGAGGAAAAAATAGGAAAATGTAGGAAAATATAAATAATGGGATAAAAGATAGGGTAGTAAGATGGTAAATAATAAGATAATAGAAAAAAAATAAGTAGGATAATAGAATAAAATGAGAAGTAATAGGATAATAGAAGAAAATTGGATAATAGAAGAAAACTAAATAGGAGGGTAGAATAAAATGATAAGTAACAGAAGAAAAATAAATAACATAATAGAATAAAACAATAAATAATAGGATAAAAAATAAATAGGATAATATGACAACATGGTAAATAATAGGATAATAGAATGAAAAATAAACAGGGTAATACAGTACCAGGATAAACAACAGGATAATAGGATTTGCTACAAATCTACAAATACTGGCACGCACAGGTGGAGGAGACACCTTTTCCCAAGGGCAGAGCTGGAGTGAGGAATTGCTGCTTTTTGGGATGGCCTGTGGGATCAGGGCTCTGATTTATTAGTATTTATGAATTCCTAGGGAGGGCAGCATGCAGGGCTTCAAATAATGGCAACAATAATACTAATAAAAAAATGACTCTATAATTGCATACAATATCTAACAAAGCTATAAATATAAATAATGAATGCATGAACATTACAGTATATATATAACATATAAAAGAGATATTTATGATTTATATATATGAAATAGTACTGGGAGATGTGATGGCCACCAACCTCAGAGCTTCTCTTCCTCTGGAAACAGAGGCTGAGTCCAGGTGGGAATGCCTTCAAGGGAGATGTTTTTTTCCCTAGGGAAGTACTTTACAGTCCAGGAACTCATGGTTTGGGGTACAGTTTGCACTTGGCTGTCTATTCCTGCTCCTGCCCCCTACGTTTAGCCATCCCTCACCTATTTTTGAGCTCTGGGAGTGTTGTTACCCTCTGGAAACCACAAGGAAATGAGAGCCTGGAGCGCCAAGCCCCGGCTGGAGTGGGCTGGACGGATGCGCTTATTTTTGTCCCCAGAGTGTTTCTCCCTCTTCCCATGCCCTTCCCATGGCTTCTCCCAGGACTGTGGGTGAGGGTGGGATGCAGGAGCTCCTCGGGAATGCTCTCCCAGCACGGGTGCCACAGGTGCCTCAGCCAGGCTGCTGTTCCTTCCAGGGAAAGTCGGGCAAGGATGAGAGGGAGACGCGGATGCTGCAGCTGAGGAGCCTGCAGTACCTGGAGCGCTACATCTTCCTCATCCTCTTCAATGCCTACCTGCACCTGGAGAAAAAGGACTCCTGGCAGAGGCCCTTCAGCGTCTGGATGCATGAGGTGAGGCTTTCTCCAGCTGCTGCCTCGCTCAGCCTCATGTTTACATGGGAATAAAGGGATTTACTGAGAAGCAGGCACCCATCCTTAACCCACATGTGATTGCTGGACTTGTTGGCGTGTCCTCTTTGCTCCCCGGGTTGGTGGCTGTCATGGAAAGCCACTGGAGATGGATGGCATCCCACCACATGGGTGGGGGAGCTCTCCCACCCCAAACCCGCTCTTTTCCCCTGGTTTGAGTTTCCCAAGAGTTTTGTTGTGATTGCAGCACCTTGGGCTGGGGGGCCACCAGCCAAACCTGCCTGGCCAGGACAGGTGGCACAGGGGATGGGAGGTCTGGGAGGATGGGATGGTGGCATTGGATATCCAAGGGAATTGGGAACCAGCTGGAAAAATTGAATGGGGGGCAAGTGAGAGAACCCTAAATGATCCTTATGGAATGGGGGAAGACTGGGTAAGAGACCCTAAATGACCCGTATTTCCTGCTCAGGGGGGTAGTAGGCGCTGGATTTATTTGGGATACATTGATTTGAATGGGAATGTTGGGTGGGGGCTGTAAATTTCACTGGAAAAGGGACTTTGGAGGTGGTACAAGTGGGGTGGGAGGCATGGGGGGGTGTGTGCTGATGCCTGGGGTGTTCTTCTGCATTCAAGGAGAGTCGGGGAAGAGAAGGGGAAGCTGAGGACATGGCAATTTTAATAATGCTACTATTACTATTCTTATTGCATTTTAATTATTTATTCAACTTTTATTATCACATGACTGCATTTCATTCTTTTCAATCTTAATTTTTGTTATTTCGTTGTATCACTTCCATTGATGCGCTCTCAAGTTTCACTCGGTTTTTTTACTCATTTTGCAATTTCCATCTTTTACTTCTATTACGGTGCAGAGAGTTTTTCTCCCCCCGCCTGCTCCCGGTTTTGCCGCTGTGGGAAAAACCTTCATCCCTTCATCCCTCACCCCCGCCGGCGCTTCTAATTCCTATTGGCATCTTTGATGCGCCGGCCGGGCGGGAGATGAAAGGGCGGAGCTGGAGCGGGAGCGGGGCCGCCGCTGCCCGCCCCGCCCTGGCATCCCGGTTATGCCGGTGTTTGCATTGCCCGGCGGCCGCCGCTGGGGCTGGACCGGCTCTCCTGGAGATTTGGGATGTTTGCTCTTGGCTGGATGCGGGAGGCTTGCGGCTGAACGCAGCAGTTTTTAATGCGGCGCTTTTGAGGGCTGGGATCCTTTCGTGCTGCACCTCTTGGGGGCTGCCCCTTTAATGCTGCGCTTTTTGGGGGCCGCACTTTTTAAGGCAGCGCCTTTTGGGGCTGCATTTCCAGCGCATGGATTTACGTCTGCCCCTCTGTCCCTCGCCCCCGTTTGCTGGAGCATCTTTTAGTGCAGCACCTTTCTTTTGGCGCTGCATCTTCTGAGTGCGGCCCCAAAAGGTGCTGCCCTTTTTAATGCCACACCTCCCATCCGTGGGGTTTACTTTCCCCCCTCCCCACTCCCCCGTCTGCTGGAGGGGAAGGAAAAAACCACCCGACCCGCGGATACAAGGAGCCTTTGACCCCCGGAGCGCCCCTTCCCGCTGCATAATCCCCGCGTTTTTAGCAAAAACAAGGCGCCATTGTAGCTTTTTGGCAGGAGGGTGCCAAAGCCAACAAACCCTGTGATGGCTGACCCCAGCAGCAAGGAAGAGGCTTAAAAATGGATAAACTGGAGCTGCAAAGAGACTGGGGGAGCTGAAGGGGGTGGTATCGGGAAGGGAGGCGGGATGCCGGGGATCTTCACCCCGGAGGTGGCAAAAGCATCCCCGGCGTGGGAGGGGAATTCAGTCTCCCTTTCTCCCTGTGTTTCCAGGTGGCGGCGGTGGCTGGGGTCTACGAGGTGCTGAACCAGCTGGGATTCCCGGAGCTGGAGAGCCTGGAGGGCAAAGCCCTGTGCACGCTGCGGGGCCGCTGGCAGGCGCAGGCGGCCGCCTCCCGTCCCTTCCGCGGGGACTTCGTGTAGGGCGGGAGGGGGGGAACCCCTGCTGCTTTCTTTGGGGTGGGGAAGAGCGAAAAAAAAGAAAAAAAAGAAAAAAAAGACTGTTTTCCCCAAATCCGAGGGTGTGGGGAGGGGGAGGGGCGAGCCTCCAAGCTGCCTTAGGATGGGAGGATTTCTGGGGTTCTTTTGGACGCAATAAAAATACTGTAAATTAAAAATCGAGACCTTCCTCACTTTTTGCCTGCGGCAGTGCAGCATTTACATATAATAATACTAATACTATATGTATAGTAATTAATAAATTTATACATACAGAGGTGTATTTATGTGCATAAACACACAAATGTATGTGTCTATATACACAAATATATATATATATATATATGGTTATATTTTGATGGCTCCAAACACTTGCAGCCAGAATAAGAACTCACAGAAATCCCAGTCACTTCAAACCTGGGTATTTTTAAGGCTTGGGCATTTTTGTTGGTTCTTCCCAACTCTTTTTAGTCGTGGGTGCAGTTGGAATGGCAGCTGTGGTACCCAGTTTTGGGGTCCGGCTTCCCCCTGCCTCGACCAAGTTGGTGCTGAGGGGGCTGAGCTGCTCAGCAAAGGCATAAAAGCAAAATTAATGCCAGGGTTGTTTTTGGTTTTTTGGGGGGTTTTTTTGAGGAAAGAATGAAAGATGAAGTCAATCCAAAGGAGATGATATAAATGAGGGGTCCCAGTGCCCCCCTGGCCTCACAGTGGGGTGAGAGGAGCTTGGGGGAGGGAGGCAAGGGGAAGTGTCTTGGAAGGAGGAGAGAATAGGATGGGAAGCACAAAAGCAGGAGCACACGCTCTCTCTGTCCCAGCAGCTGCTTTCATCCACTGCCAGTGGCGGGAGGTGGCAGAAATTCAAAGGTGGAGACTGGAAAGAAAAACCTTTTAAAATAGCAAAGAGCTTTTCCTTCAGCCTTGGCTGTGACAGACCCAGGTCCCGAGGGGTCCCTCATTTTCTCTTTTTTGGCATAGCCACACATTTGGGGTGTGCTTTTTTGATTTTTTTTTTCCTTTCTTCAGGCAGAAATACCTGCCTGAATATTTTGCCCCTCGCTGAGTGTTGCAGTGTTTGGATAACTTGCTGCTGATGCAGTCAGTTGATTGAGTAATTTCAAGAGGCTGTTGATGCTATTTTCCCTCCTTTTTTTCCCCTCTTATTTTAGTTTTTGAAGGAGCACATCCTCTCTATCCTCACATCCCCATTTATTCTGCCTTACTAAAGCAATTACCTGCAGGCTCTTTTGCTGCAAATCCAACCCCTTCTCCTGCCCCAGCAGCAACCCTTGGAAGTCCTGCCTATTAGCCCTGTCTTAATTAGGCAGAGTTTTTAATTGCTTAGGAAATCCCGGCCTCTTTTAATCTTGGTAATGAAGGCTGGAGCTTTGCATCACCTGGTCTGAGGGGCTCAAAAGCTCCTTTCTGCTTTCCCACCATCCTAACAAACGATTTCCAAAGCAGGGCTACAGCAATTGCCTGGGAAAAAAAAAAATATCCTGGGAGATGGGAATGTGTTTGAATGTGAAAAATCAACCATGCTGTGTTTATTCCTTCTTTTCCCCAGGCTGGGGAGGCAGAAACCCAGATCCCTCTCTTAGATGAGAAGTTAAAATCTGGCTCTGAATGGCCTGGATTTTCTGCTCCATGGGAAAAGGATTGGCAATTCTGAAAGGATTCAGCCAGAGACAAAGCAAACAAGGGGTTCATATATTATATATCTAAAATACACAATCATCATTGAGTATATATTATGTATTTTAAATGCTATATATTATGTCTATAGCATACATTTTATTATATATAATGTGTATACATTATACATAGATTTTATATATAATGATAGAAAATACACATTCTAGAATTATTCGGTACAATGTAAATTCTAGAAATATTAAATACATTAAATACTGTAAATATTGTAAATTCTATATAAGAGCAACCTTGGCTAGTGGAAGGGGTGGCAAGAGGGGTAAAAAGCAGGACAATTAATTAGATGGGGTTAATGAGCTGACCTCCAGCCTCAATGGGGTATATTCCCTGGAGGAGCAGCAGCTCCTCCCAGGGAAGCACCAGCAAGAGGGTCTGTGGACTAAAATATCTACCAAAAAAAACCCAAAAAACAAAAACCCAAAAAAACCCCAAACAACTCAAAGTCTGTTTTTACATTAAAAAACCAAGAGCTTGTTGATCAATTTTATTGATGTTCATGAAAACTGGTTTTCTGCAGGTTTCTGACCCTCAGTTAACTCCTAATTCTCCACTCTCCTCACCTTGTTCAGGGCTTGGAGTGTGGGAATACAGCTGAGGGGATCTGAGGTTATTTTGGGGTAGGGAATTAAATATTAAACCCCAGCCGGCAGTCCTAAGGGATTGATTTCAGGGCAGGAAACACAGATCTGTGGCTGGTTGTCTGCTCTGTTGATGCTGATCCCAGATCTGCATCTCATTTCCATGGGGGCACAGGGCATCCCTACAGCTCCGGGTGCCATCACCCATTTTTGGGGCTTTTTTTTGTCTACAAACGCTTTTCCCCAAACCTGCAGACACACAGGAAAATGGAAAAGAGCCAGGCTCTGTGTTGCAGCCAAGGAGAAGCCCCAACACGCCCCCAAATCACCCCACTGCACCCTTGGTTATACACATAGCCTGGGGTGGGCGATGGAAACTTAATATCCCTTAAAAAACCCCAAATCCACCCCTTATTCCACCTATGGAAAAGGTTATGGCATTGGTGCTGCTGGAGCTTAGAAGAGGTGAAAGGTGGAGCTGGAGAACATTGAAAGGGGGCCCTCAGCTGCCTTGATAAATGGTGTAAGTGGTTCTTTGACCCGCGCCGGAGAAAAGGAGAGAGACCTTATTTAAATGTTTGTATTTATTACCCTAGGAGCCTTGCCCACGTGCCCCGGGCTGCACCACATGGTTTTCCCAGAAAACCCAGGATGCTGCATCCCACCGGCTCCTCCCTCCCTGCAGCCTTAAGGGACGTGAGGACAAATTGTCCCCAGGTGGGACCTGCCCTAAGCCTCTCCCTGGGAGCTCAAACCCAAACCAGGGGCACCTGTACCTTTCCCCCAGTTCCCACTTGTGTTTCCCCCCTCGCTGCTCAGGAAGCCTTGAGCGCGGAGCAAAGGAGGGATGCTCCTTCCTCCGCACCAAAATACCCTGGGTCGTCATCAAAGAGGATTTTTGGCCGGTTTGGGAGCCTGGCTCCTTTGTCGTGAAAGCAGTGAGTGGTTTAATGACTTTTCCCCCCCTTTTTTTTCTGGGTACAGTGTGGGGGTAAGGTGGCAATGGGGCTGTTTGCAGCTGTGCTACTGCCTAACGAGATTATATTTGACGTGGATAATTAATTAATGGGTTATTAATGCTGTTACTTGCCTTCCCCGTCCCTGAGGGTTTGGGCTGTGCTGATACGTCCTTTCCAGGTTTTTCCCTGCAGTAGATGTGCTGCACTCGTGTTCTTGTCTCATAGCAAAGGTCATGTTTAAGGGTGTAATTAAACCATTTTATAAATTGAGGCATGATTAACTTGTAACCGCTGACTGAATGGTATTTGCTATTCATACAGAGACAAAACCTGTCTTTTAAGTCCCTATTATAATGTATTTTAATAAAAAACACTTCCTAAAAAATAGAAGAAAACCTTTTTGGAACAGAATACAACCCCTGTGACTCAAACAGAGAGTTTGTCACAGGGGGAGTTCAAGGTCAAAATCTGCCTTGGAAGTGGAGGTATCCCCATATTTCTTCCCCCAATGAGGACAGAAGTGCTTTTTCACTGCTCAGCCTCTGCCTTTGGATGGAGCTTGTTTGGTGGGAGGAGTATTTCAGTGGAGCTTTGCACCACGTGTACTCTTGGACCAGCTGCCTCCTTCCAGAGAAGGCAAAGCTTTCTGCCAGAAACTTTTTTTTTCTTTTTTTTTTCTTTTTTTTTTTTTTTTCTGGGAGGACAATAACATAGATAAGAAATAATTTTAGGAATACACTGTGTGGGTGGTGACAATGGGGCAAGAAACTTTATCCCAACCCCACTATCTCTCTGTGAAACTCTCCTTGAGTAAATCAGCCTGGGAGATCCCCTTTCTTTCAAGGTTTTATATATATATATATATGTATTTTTTTAAATTTTTTTTTTTAATTCCAAAAAGTGCGAAAATACAGCTGGTCTTGGCCAGATTCTCCCTTCCTGCATCCTTGCATCAGACAAGGGGCCCTGGCAAAGGGATCCCTCCTTGGGCTTCACAGAGGTAAAAGGAACAGGGCTGCTCTGACCTCAGCCAGGGATTTTATTCCTCCTCCTCTTACGGGCGAGTAGAAATCCTTGGAAGCTGAACTTCACGTGTCTTTAAGTTTTTTATCCATCCAAAAGGGAAAATGTGCCGAGGAGCCAATATTCCACTGGCACATGGGGCTGCAAGGGGAAACCTGCCACAGCCTCAGCAAAATCACTGCAGCTATCAGAGGCTTCAGGGCTGTGTTTTTCCCCCAAAAATCCCCTTTCCCCTATTTTTTCTGCTCAGCTGTGGCAGCTCTGCCAACTGCACCCAAGTCCCACAGCCATCAGCTTTTCAAGGCCCAGCTCAGGAGTGCTTCCCTTTAATTTTGGTGAAAATTAAGGGTGTTTGGAGCTGGGGGTGATATAAATTCTATTTACAGCTGCAAGGAAGAGGCATGTGCTGGCTTGTGGCCACCACAAATAGCTCTGGACATGAGAGCTCTTAAAATAATATTAATAATAATAATAATTTCCATGTTTTCCTTGCTGGGATGTCCCCCTCTGGCAGAACCCCCCGATGAAACCTCTGCAAAGGGAGCACATCTGGGTTTCATTTTACAGCTGAAGAATAGTAATTAAGATGCTTTTGCAGAGCCAGGGCTTGAAAAAGTAAAAATAAAAGCCATGTAGGCACAATACCAGACCTCCAAGCACCAGAAGCTCCCCTTTTCCCCTCATTTTCACCCTCCCAGCTCCACTGGAGCCCCAGGCATGGCCAAGCCCCCTGTTGTTTTGGGGAGCAGAGGCAGGAATAAATCATGGGCTGAAAGGGGATGGTGCAGAAAAGTGGGGTTTTTGGCTAAACCCAGAAGAGCAATGGAAATGCTAACCTGTGTAGAGGGTGGCAGCAAGGGGAGGTTTTCCAAAGCTCCAAAACCTACGGGCATCGTGCAAAGAATAAGGCTTGGCCTTTTTGTTGCAGCTAAACGTGTATAAACCACGGACCCCAGGCTTGGAATGACTTTCTCCCTCTATTTCTCACTTTTCCTCCATGAATATTGCAGGGGAAGGGGGAAAAAAAAAAAGCAGCTGTTTTCCAGCCCTCCACCACCTCAGGGTGCTTCTGGCCCCGAGCAAATGAAAAATTAATTTTCCCTGGCTCAAGCTAAAAGAGGAGATGGGGCTCAATGAGATTCACTTGAAAGCTCTCGCTGGCTGGTGAGGGTCATGCTGGAAAAATATCTGTGGGCTGAGGGGATGAGCAAGGCCCTGGGGGCTGGGGAATGCTCAGGAGTTCGATTTAAGAGGTAAAAGAAAAAAAAAAAAAAAAAAGAAAAAAGAAGAAAAAAGATTTGGGGTTTTCATGGCAGTAAGCTTAATTTTAGCAGGAAGATGATAAAAAATTAATAAAGTGATCAATGTGTGGAGAGGGAAAGGCTTGTCTGGGGGGGATGCTGGACAAGGTTAACCCAGTTTGTATTGTGCATTAGAAGGGAAAGGAGAAAGGGAAGGGCTGGGAATGCCAAGGTAGCAGGGATGGATGTCTCCCAGCAGCCAGGCCTGTGGCCAGACTGTGCCACCAGAGCTGAAGTGATGCTGGTGGGATTTTAGTCCACATTTTCCTCTTGGATGCCACGGCCATCAGGGAGCTCTGCGGATTTGGCAAGGAGGGTCCCCTGCATTTCCACCCATGGCAGCAGGAGCCCCTCACCCTGGCGACTGCCTCGGTCCCACCGAGGTGCTGCCGACTTGGAGTTCAACATCTGCTGCAGCTGTGCTTACAAACCCGGGGATTTTCGGGGTTAGTTTCTGCTTTTCCATGGCCGGGATGCGGCCACGCCGGCGGAGCTCTCTCTGCGGCGTGGTTCCTAGAAGGAGAGCAAGTTTTTCCCTCCTCTTTTCCAAGCCTCAGCCGCTGACAGTAGGGGCTGGAAGCCATCCAAGGCTGTCGGTATAAATCTCGCTGACCTTGTTTCACCATCCCTCAACTTGCAGCTCAGCCGGGACCGGCGTCGGCTTCCACTTTCTGGCTCATTTATCCCTTTTCCAGCTTTACAGTTTGGGTTCCTGAGCTTGTCTGCTCATCCCTGGGTGGGCAAGGCAGTGAGGGGGGACTCCCAGCCCCTAGAAAACCTCCCAGCAAGGCTGCCAAGGCAAACATCTTGCAGGAATTCGCAGATGCAGCTGTAGCTGAGGAGGAACGATGCTCGGAGGTGCAGCGCGATGCAGTTGGGTGGGATGAGGGAAAGATGCTTCTGTTTGGATTGGGCTGAGCACAGGGCTCTGATCCCAAAACCACTGCCTAGGTGCTGTCAGGAGATGAGCCTTGGGAAGATTTGAGCTCTGTTCCCACCATGATGTGCCTATACAGGAGTTTGCTCCTCTCCAGAGGTTTCTTGCTGTCACCCTTGCAACCTCCTGTGGTAACTCGATGTCATCTTTGGTGTCCTGTTGCTTCCAGGGGTTTGGCTGCAGGGGAGCGGCCTCATGTCTTCAGCTTGTGGGATGCTGGGCTCACCGAGGAAGCAGGGAGGATGGCAGCCTTTGGAGATGTGGGATGCAGAGAGAGTAGGAAGAGGCAGTTTTCCACCCTGGCTGGATCAGCCGCTTTGCACACCCAGCCCTCTCTTTCTGGTCCTGGAAAAAGGCATTGGGAACTTGGGTCCTCTCAGAAATTCACAGCATTGTGTGCTGAATCTATACAAAACCCTTCATTTTCCAGCTCCAGTGAAGCCTCACCTTTAAAACGTTGCGCTGATTCCAGTGTGTTTGGGGCCTCGTGGAAGAACTTTGCCAGCGGCTGCCATTGTCACATGGTTTTGTGACAGCATCCAGAATCTTTGGGATGCTGGCAGGAAGAGTTTGGTGGCAGAATATATCAGGATTAGTGTTTTACCCCGGCCAAACTTGCAGCTATACAGATTATCCAGGAGGAAAAACTTTTGCAGGAAAAGAAAAGCTAGACATGGCCGAAAAACAACAAAAAAAGAGAAATCTCCTGGGGGCTTGTGGAGGCTCCCTCCATCTTTGGAGGTCTTCAAGTAGGGATTAGGGAGAGATCTGCCAGGAATGATCGTGCCTCGGGGCAGCCGGAGACCAGATGATGTGTCTGTCAGCTCCCTCCCTCCCTGCCTCCAAAAGCCGGGCTCGTGCTTCTCCTGCTCCTCTCCTGGACGAGCGCGACATCTTCGTGACTCTCCTCCGTGGTCTTCCAGCAGGGCTCCTAAAAATCCCCCCGAAAGGAGCTGAAATCCTGGGAAAGGGGTGGTTTTGGGCCAGGGGCTGCTGTGGAGAGGGAGGGGAGGATGCTCGGGGGGCTTTCTCTCCCCTCCTGCCCCGGTGCTCCAGCAGCGGCTGTTCCCTGGTCTAATCCCGGGGCAGCTCCGCGTGTCTGAGGGATGAGGTCATGCTCGCTCACCCAGAGCCCGCCGTGCCTCTGCTCCCATCCCTCCCTTTGGAGAGCAGGGTGGGATTGGAGCCTGCTGAGGCTCCAGATCCCCGCACGGAGGGTTTGGGATGCTTCCCTACCCAAGCTTTGCCTTGCTCTGAGCATGGATACGCTGCACCCGGATGGGGATAAGCGTCAGGTAAAATCCCTGGCTGTGCCCCCTGCCCATTTTACCTGTGCCGAGGATGCTGAGCCATCCCTCCCAGTGCTTCTCCTTCCTACTCCCAGCTGTTTTAAAAACCTCAGACTAACCCGAACATCTGCAAAACACGTTTTCTCCCCTTCTTTAATATTTTTTTTTCTTTTTGCGTTGTTGACCACTTCTTGGCAGAAATCAGCTCGTGGCGAGGAGGTGGTTGCGCAACCTGAGTGCAGGGGCAGCTGCTTCAGAGCCTTTTGGATCAACAAACAGAAAGTTTAAATCTCTGGGAAGAAGAAATGTGGTGAGTTAGGGGTGGAAATACAGCCCTGTCTTCTCATTCTGGTAGACCCCGAGCTCCTGGCTCCCAAACTCATGATATTATGGGCAGAAAAGGCAGTTTCGGTAATTGCTGGGGATTGCTACAATTTTATTAGCCCTAATGCCCTCCCATGCAGGAGGTTTGCAGGGCTGAGCAGAACAACCAGCGCCCATAAAGGCACAAAAATAGACCCAATTAGGTGGTGGTGTTTTCAGGTTTTGTACTTTTTTTCTTGCAAGAAATACTTCCAGCCTTTTGTGAAGGTTTTTCCAACCCTCAAAATCAAGATTAATTGTATTTGGGGGCCAATAGCTGCATCTACTGCTGGTGGAGAGGATTTGGAACATGTCACCTGGGCTGTGGCTCCAGGTGGTACTTGGTGAGACAGGCAGGGCTTGGACACTGCAGTGCTCCGGGATGGCCAGAAATTGGCACTTGGGAATACTGGCTGGAGCCTCCTGCAGGAAAAGGAGCCTGATTTGGGGTCTTAAAAACAGCAGCTGTTGTCAGCTTTTTTCTCTGGAAGCTGGGAAGCAAACCTGCTCCTCCCCAGGCTTAGAGGTTACCTAATAGATGGGAAAGTCCCCAAACCCATGTCACTGGTAAATCTCCAAGCCTTGAATCATAAAGAACTCCAGAGTGCATTATCCATGGAGGAAATGGGGGCATGAGATTAAATAGCACCCCAGGATGGAAAAAACAGGAAAAGGAGCCATTTGGACTCCAAAACGGAAAGGAAAAGGTTAAGCCTAAAGTCAAGGAGATGGGTGGGACAGCGTTAAAGGTTGGGAAAGGCAAAACCTGAAGACAAAAACGAGAATGGAGGGGCCAAAGCAGAGGGAAAGGACAAGGGGAAGTTGCCTTGCTGCTTCTCTTTCCCTCCTCCATGACAAGAACCGGGAAGAAAAAGGTTGGAATAGACGAATTTTTCTGACTTAAATGATGGTGTATCGACACAGATGACACCAAAATCCACCCTAATATTATTATATTGGCATTTCAGGCAGATAGGACCAACAGGTAAGGCTGGTGTTACTATGTGGGTGTCAAATGAACATCTTGTCATCTGGGAGCCTGAGAGATCCCCTTGGAAGTTGTCTTTTCACCATGTCCAGCATGTCATATGTACCCAAACATGTTTAATTATTACCTTTAGAAGGTGATTATGAGGCAAGTTATGTGTCAGGTCATTGCCATTCAGCCAAATTTATGCTGCCAAAGCCAGAGATTTGGTAACATCAGGGGAGGCATAAAGGTCTAGAGGGACTGGATGAATTCACAGACCTTGTGGATGAAGAAATAGTTTTTTGCCTCTGAAAAACAGTAATTAAATGATGTTTTCCAGAGCTGTTCTTCACATGCCCTTTAGTACATGTCTTCTCATAAATCTATTCAGTCAAAATGAGGGCTCCTTGCAGCTTTGATGCTCCAGTGGGTGCCTATCTTCCAAAATCATCCAAAATGCTCAGAGCACAAGTTCTTTTTCCATCTCTTCTGCAAAGAAGCTCCTGCAGATCATTTCTCCTCTTTAATTATAGATCGCACTGAGCAACAGAAGCATGAAAAGACTTAAACTGGGAATTAAAATCTGTTTTTCTTCCAGCATGCAATTCCCTATTTGAAGTATGTGTATTCCTCTCTCCTTTAGGAGGCATCCTGTGGCTTTAGCCACAGGGAATTTTGGATTGGATTTTGGTTACCACAGCCTCAGCTTCTCCACTTTGCCCCAAAACCCAACCCAATCACCCAGCTGGAAAGTGAAGCTCTCCACCCTCCTCCAGAAGGATGCTCTGGCAGCATTCCTCCTGGATAACATGACAGCAGAGTGGCACCTCACCAGAAATGGCTGCAGCAGGACCATCTCCAAGGGGTTCCCCATCTCCACCTCTGGATCCTTCCTCCACCTGCAGTGTGGGAGGAAAAGCAGGGCATTTTCCCAAATGGTGATCCTTTCCTTTGGGAAAAGCAGGGCATTTTCCCAAATGGTGATCCTTTCCTTTGGGAAAAGCAGGGCATTTTCCCAAATGGTGATCCTTTCCTTTGGGAAAAGCAGGGCATTTTCCCAAATGGTGATCCTTTCCTACCATTCCAGGCATTGCTGTGCTGATGGGTTGGGAACAAAGCTCCAACTGAGATCCTGCTGAAGAAATCCAAAACCAGAATCCTAATTCCTGACAGGAAGCTTGCAGGCTGGCACATTGTTTTCCCTGCTTGCCTTTTCCATCATGCTCCGGCCTCTGTGGCAGCTTGGATGACAAGTGCCTTAAGGCAGGAATTACCTCTTGGGAAAGGTTTTGGGTTGCTCAGTGTAACCTGAACAGCCCCTGGGCCCCACAGCAGTATGATCCAAGCACAACCAGCACAACTGGTGTTACTGGTGTTGCAGCACAGCCCCCTCCCTGGAGTCCTGTCCAGAAGAAAAAAAATAGCTGGACACAGCAAATGGAAACAGTGCTAGGAGGTTTGTTCCCCTGTGCTGATGGGTGCCCCTGGATCCCTGGAAGTGTTCAGAGCCGGGTAGGATGGGGCTTGAAGCAACCTGGGACAGTGGAAGGTGTCCCTGCCCATGGCAAACGGATGGAACAAGATGATCTTGAAAGTTGCTTCCAACCCAAACCATTCCATGATTCTATGATGTGGGAAGCCCTTTTACCACGGTGCTGGATTTGTTGAGTTCTGTTGAGGTTTTTTTTAGGGGAGTACTGGATTTATTTGCCCCTTGCCAGGGTGGTGAGGAGGAGGAGCCTGAGGAAGCACAGCAAGTATTGAACTGTGGGGTCCCAGCTCCGGAGCTGTGGTGGTGCCCTTTGGAAAACCCAAGGCATGTGGGTTTTCCTTGGAGAGCCAGCAGGATGGCATCCAGGAACAAGGCCAGTGCCTCCTTCCGTCTGTTTCCCCCTAAAAATAGGAGAAGAGGGAAGGAAAAAAAATTAAATAGGATCATGGAATGGTTTGAGTTGGAAAGGATCTTAAAACTTTTTTTTTCAGCCTCCTGCCATGGCCAGGGACAACTTCCACTATCGCAGGTTGCTCCAAGCCCCATCCAACCTGGCCTTGGACACTGCCAGGGATGAGGCATCTTCAGTTTCTCAGTTGGGGATGTTTCTGCACCTGGAAAACATCCCAGATGTTTCCAAACAGGATGTTTACCTCCAGCTCACGCGGCGGCAGCGCTCTAAGCAGGGAGACGATTTGGCTCTCCCTACGGAGCATCTCCGCGCGGGGTCCCGCTGCAGCGAGGGACCGGGAGCTGGGATTTGGGGAGAGGGGCAGAGCTGGGGGGGCGCTCCCCGGCTCCGGGCGCCTCTCGCCTTTGTTCGGGCAGCGCTGGAGCCGGGCAGCCGCGGGGCGGGGAGGGATGGAGAGGCGGGATGGTGGGAGGGAGGAAAGGAAGGAGGGAGGGCTGCCCGAAAAGGCTTTTTTTTTTTTTTTTTTTTTTTTTTTTTTTAATCTCCAAGAAAAGAACGATCCACAGGCAACGCGAGAACTTTTTTTTTTTCTTTCTCCCCCCCCACCCCGCTCCCCCTCCCGCCTCTCTAATAAGAAAACTATGTTTAAAAAAAATCTAAAAAATTCGGAGAAATTTAATTAAAACGAGCCCGACCTCCCACCCCCTGGCCCAGACCCGGCCCCCGGCCCGCCCCACGCCGTCCGGGAGGCGGCAGAAGCGGCGGCGGCGGCGGCGGGAGCGCCGGCGGCCCCGGCGGCGGCGGCGGGGGGAGGCGGTCGCCGGGCGCCGCCCGCCCCGCATCCCGCATCCCGCCGGCCCCGCATCCCGCCGCCGGCCCCAAATGGATTATCTGCGGCTGGTGCTCTCCTGCCTCGTCCCCCTGCACGGCTGCCTGGCCGCCGGCGGCGCCCCAGGTACGGTCGCTGCCCCGCGGGCGGGGGGCCTGGGGTGGGGGGGTTGACAGGTGCCTGCACCCCGGAGGATGGGGAGAAGGGAGAGGGAATCCGCTGCTGGGGGCGGGTGGGAGGGGGGGGGTTAGGTTTCAATGGGAATTGGGGGAGATGGAGGCTGGGCGAGAAATAGTTGGCGTGCTTGGCGTGCGAGGGGACGTCAGCCCGAGTTCCTTCTGCTACGTTGGACGCACCCGCTTAAAACTACAAAGCGGAGCTGGGTCGGGACGGAAAAGCATCTGTCGGTTTTATCGAGCTCCGGCGGTGCTCGCCGAAGGCTCCCCTTGGGTCGGGTTGGCCCCCGCGATCCCGGCGCCCGAGCGGGATGCTCCGCGCCCGCAGCCCTTTCCCCCGGCGCTGTCTCCGCAGAGCTCCTGCTGTCCGGCAAACTCAGCGAGTATGGAGTGATCGTCCCGTTCAGCACCGACTGCCGGGGTCGCTTCCTGTCGCACGTGGTGTCCGGCGACGCGGCGGCGGGGCTCGGCCAGCCCGCCTGTCCCCCGGCCCCGTCCCGCCGCCGCGTCCCCCGCAGCCCCCCGGATGAGTCCCCGCAGCGCCGCTTGCTCTACTTCAACGTCACGGTTTTTGGGAAGGAGCTGCACCTCCGACTGAGGCCCAACCGCCGCCTGGTGCTGCCGGGAGCCGTGGCGGAGTGGCAGGAGGATTTTGAGGTGCTTTTCCGGGAGCCCCTCCAGCAGCGGTGCCTTTTCACCGGTGACATCTCCGGGATGCCTGGAGCTGCCGTGGCCATCAGCAACTGCGATGGACTGGTAAGCTGGAGGCTGGTGGGATGCTTTGTGTGCGCTGCCTGTGTTTTGGTGTGGTTGTCTCTTAAGAAATGAATCGTGGCGTCCTGAAACCCGAGTTTTTGGTGATGCTTTAGGTGTCTGTGCCATATTTTGCCCTTCAGCCCTTGACAGCGGCAGGACTCCTTTCCCCATGTGGCCCTGGGTGTTGCCTGCTACTCTGTCAGGTTGCTCTGTGCACCAATATTTATTTAAAAGGCTTGGAAAAATTGCCAGTCCTGTGTCTGAACTGCCTCCTGCACAGATGCTGTTACATTCATGGGCTGTGCCCAGCCTCTGGGACGGGGACCCACACTCCTGGTGATGCTGTTCTATCCTCGTCCACCCGTGTTTTACCTTGGGACTGCTCCAGGGTACTTTTCCTCTGCATTTCCCACCTCTTAAATGATACTGTGTGAGCTGAAGCACCTCCTGAAATCACTGTTAGCAGCAGGCTGGCTCCTACCAAGCATCTTTTTGCGGGAGGACTTTTTTTTTTTTTTTTTAATCTCTCAAGGGCTCAGAGGCTCTTGGCTTTCTGAGCACAGTTCAGCATCAGTAACTTGCTGCCACAGCGATTTAATTCCTTTAAATGGCTCTGTTACCTCCTTATCCCTGGCATCTGCTCTGCCTGTGGGTTCCCTACCTTTGATGCGCTTGGGGAAGCGCTTATTTTTTAATACTCTTGGCCTGTTGCCCTTCAGTTTCCCTTTGAGCCAATTTAAATCTTGGTTTAGGTGCCAGAGTTTGTTGTTTGCTCCTGGTACCACTTAAAGTTACCGTGGAGTTGGAGGAAATGTCTTATTTTGTGCCTTTTTTTAAAAAAAATATTTATATGTATTTCTTTTTTAGTTGCTTTATTCTGGGAGTTCCTTAAGCCAATTTTGGCCACCAGCACGAACAATTTGGCATTCCTTTCTTTTTATACAGTGCCTGGTGCTTGTGTACAAGCAGAAATGATAGAGCAGCACAGCTGGAAATACATATTTCGCCTACATATAGGAATTAAATTTTTTTAGCACGTAATCCACACCTTTTGAAGGATCCTTTCGGGAATGGGCTGAGGCTGTGGACTTGCAGACTTTTCTCTGGGACACGGATTGCGCTGGGGCTTGGCGAATGTGGGCAGGCTTGGAAGCTTTAAAGGCATTTCCAGCAAATAGTGCTGAGTCTGGAACAGAGACCGGGGTTTGAAGCGTGCAGGTTCCATGGCAGATCTCATTCCCTTTGGCATCATGAGCAAATGGATGCTGGAGGCGATCAGCAGCTGATCCATGCCCTGCTGTGGCACAGCTTTGGGGAATTTTCTTCCCCAGAGTCCACTCTATTGTTAGTGGTAATCCCAAGCCGGCTTTAATTTAACTTTTCCAGGCTTTTCTAGGCTTTAGCACTAAGTTTTCCCATCACAGCCCTTTCCACACCTCGTCATTCTTTTTGCCCTTGCTCCACCTGGGTTAAGATGTAGCTTGTACCACAGGATGCTTTTTCGTGTGGATTTATGCAGCCATATCCTGCCACCTGTGGTACCCCAAGCCCGTCCTTTTAAGCCCATGTAAAAGAAGAAGTGGCTTTCCCCCCAGCATAAGGATTTTTTTTTCCTATTGACTGCAATAAATTTATTGCCCGGTGGCCAACAAATCACTATCCTGGCTCCAACCAGGAATTGCCCGTGCTCTGGTGAAGGACACGAGGCTGAGGGGACAAGCAGGTGCTCGACTCCCTTGCCCTAGTGATGCATCCAACATCACAGTTGGTTTCTCTTTTCCATGGGTTTTCTGGCTGTGTGGCCCTCTGGCTTAAGCGCATCCGATATCTTCAATCTGCTCAGGATCCACCTGCTTTGGAGGAGTGGGGAGATCAAGAGGATTCCTGAAAAGCAGGGGAAAGAGCTTGTTCTAGGAAACAGAGCAAGAAACGGAACCAAAACCCAGTTCTAGGTGCGGATGGGACGGGAGGATGGTGTTTACGACCTGTCGGAGAAGCAGCAGAGCATCTGGGAGGGATGTACATGGTCAGGAATGTCACTGCTGGGCTGGAGGAAACTCTTCAATAAGCAAGGACCCTGGAATTCCTGTGGACTTTTGCTGGAAGTTGCCCACGAGCTTCGGAAGGGGATTGTGGCTTTTGCATCCCAGTATAGAGTGCGTGGGAGGCGCGGGGCTGCGCTCAACCGCCGGTTCCTGGCCAGAGGAAGCGCTCCGGGATGCTGCGGATGAGGGCTGTGTACACAAAGAGATTAGGCCGTGTATAAACGGAGACTGAGATTATAAATAACAGGGGGCAGGGAGAGAGGAGGGGAGGAAGAAAAAAAACCCCAAAACCCTGAACCCAGCTCTTGAAAAAGAGAGTCCACCCAAAGTCTTTCCTAGATCCATATTTAGCCATGTAAGCGAGCCGATCCTTTTCCCAGATGCCAACGCCGTGGTCCCTTCACGGCTGTCGTTCGCTGTGGGCATCCACGCGTGAGAGTCTGGCCTTTCACTTTTTTTTTTTTTGCAAGGGTGTCTCGTACCAGGGTGGGAAGATGCTGTCGCCCATAACGTAATTTCAAAGCTGATCTAAGCCACCAAATTCCTGACTGGTAAAGTAGCGCTAGGCAGAAATCTCCGCCGGCGGACACGTCTCGCTGCACATCTCTGGCATCCCAGCTTTTTCCCCGCCGGTTTTAGCGGCGTGTGGTCGACCTTGCTTCCCTCCTGCTTTGCTGGTTGCAGGGATGGGTGAAGGATTATCACCCACAGACACCATATTTGTGTGCCTGGCTTTTCCCTGGGGTGATTTGCCGTAGCACTGCAAACTGTAGAGCCAGCGTTTTCCATCCCTGTGGCCCTGGCTTGCTTCAGATGGGTGGCAGCAGATAAGCAGAACACAAAAGCCATCAGAAACAATAATTAATAGGGAGTGGAGGGAGAAACAAGCCCCCCAAAATGATGTCTCACTGAAAAAAGTGTGGCTTGGTCTTCCAGCATTTTCCTTGCAGTTCCTAGGCTGTAAGGTTAATTTTGGGGAGAAAAAGAGTGTGAGACATCCCTTTGATCACATAGATCCCACTGGCCTCAGCTGGTGTGGGCGTTACGTGGGTATGAGGGCTTTTCTCCCAGGTGATAATCCCAAGTTTTGGCAGTGAGATGCAAACCAGGCCCTGTTTGGGCTGAAAACCCAATAATTAATTAGTGCTGAGTGTTGTCTCCATGTCCTCACTCCACCAGGAGCTACATTTGAGGCCTGGCTCAGGTCACCTGGCAAAGCCTGGTCTGTAGCCACCCCAAAAACCTCTTGCCTTGGCACGAAGTGCTGGGAAAAGGAGTCAAGGAAGGCAAAGTGTTGTGTTTGATGGGCTGCAAAGCCTGTGCTGCAGAGAGGCATGAAAATAGTGATGGAGCACCTCTGGACCATGCCCGTTGCCCTCTGGATGGAAGGGGAGCGCTGTTATCCATGGTGTCTGTGTTCACACTGCCTGGTTTTCTAGGACTTTTTGTCCAAATTACGTGTGAATCTTACAGGAAAAATACGTACTATGCACGCAGCTGGATTTCCCCCTCTTGTTAGCTTCCCTGGCTGAGTGCAGCAACTTTATTAATTTTTCCACATCTCAGCTGTGTTAAGTGTCAGAATTTCCTAAAATCCTGTGGGAGTTGGAGCTTTTTACCCAGCAGTGGAGGAGTTTCTTACTCAGAGTCCTGGGGAGTCCCCTTAGTGAGGCTGTAGTTCATCTCTCCTTTATCCTGGGGAGGCACGGGAGAGCTGGAAAAGTCTTCACCCTCTGTGAGCTGGCAGGAGTGAATTTGGTGTGTTTTACCTCTTTCCAGCGGAATTGTCTTTAAAGGGCTGTTTTCTAGTTTGGGTGTACCTTCACTGAGAGCTGCAGACAGCGTCATGTGTTAGAAAAAGCAGTGATAACAGATCCACCAATTGATTTAATTTGATTTGGTATTATTCAACCAAATTAAAACCAAGGGTGGGAAGCATATGGCTAATTGATCACTGAGGATGGGATGGAATGCTTGGAAAAAACCCAAGAAAAGCTGAGTGGGACTTTTTGGGTAGCATCTGACCTTTTCTGCTGCCTCTCTACTGTTACAACCCTCCCGAAATGCTGAAATACAACCTGAGCTGCTCCTCTGTGAGCGAGCAGGTTGGTGCGTGCCTCTTGCAATGGTGTTTTTTGGGTTGTTTTGGTTTTTTAATTTATTTTTGTGAATGCCAGGGTGTCCGCTGCAGCTTCTGTTTCATTTCTTGGGCTGCTCTGATCAGATGGACACAAAAATCCCCACGTTATCCCCTTTGCCGTTGGTCATCCCCGGAGCCGGCGGCGCGTTGCATCTCGCCTTTGGGAGAAAGTCTGGGCTGCTTTATTCCTTGAGCCAGATATAATTAGTCACGAGCTGTAGAGCAGCTCAAACCCAAGTGGGCTGTGGCTTGGGACCAGGCTCTTTCACATTTTAATCCAGCCTTGCCCCGGCGCGGCGGCACGGCTTTCCTCCGGCCGCCTGACTCAGCAAGTCCCGGCTTTGGCCCTAAACCCATAAACCGGCTTTGGGGTGCCTGGTCCCAAATGAAGCGCCCCGTGGCAGGGCCGGGAGGGGGGAGTGGTGTCCCAGAAGAGCTCCTCCTGGGGCAGGGGCTTGCTTCTGCTCCTTCTCTTATTGTATAGTAAAGAGCAATGCTTTAGAACTGGAAATTTCTTCATGGAAGAGATTGTCAGGCTCGTATTCCCCATGCCTGGAGGGGTTGAAAAAAATGTATAATGTATAAATGTGGCACTTGGGGATGTGGTTTAGTGGTGGTCTTGGCCATGCTGGGTCAATGGCTGGACTCGAGGATCTTGCAGAGCTTTGCTGTGATTGTAAGGATTCTGTGATTCTGTGCCCTGCCCCATCATCATGGCCTCGCTCAACCATCACTGAGCCTGACTGATGGCTTGACTCCCTGGCTTGTTCTCTGCCTCACCACCACCACCACCCTGCGTGATGCCCCTGGTTAAACCTGGCTCTGTTCTTCATCTCCTTGGCTGAGGGTGGGGGCACAATCCCTGGCTGCGCTGGTTTGACCTGGATGTCTCCTGTGGGAAGAACCTGAGATATGTGTGTCAGGCAAGGACTTGGATTCTTCAGAAAGGAGGGAAAACAAAACCATCCAAAACTCCACTTTGCTGCAGAGTTAAGCAGTCAATAAAACCCAGGTGGAGCAGGAAATTTGATGGAATCCAAGAGACTGGCCAGGTTGGCCATTGCCTGTTGAATCCAATGGGACATGAACACGAAGGAGACCCCAAGAGCCAGGCAGGTTTGGAAGAGCCCCAGCCTCTGTCCAAAATACATCCCTGTATATATTTTATTTTTATGTTATTTCATTTGATGAGAACCATTCCAACACCCTTATGAGGACTCCAGTATGTCCATGCTGCTGAAGGCTTTGCTCCAAGAACAGATCCATATGTTCAACGGGCAGCGCCGGAGGAAGGAACGCATGCGTGCGCCATGGAGGGAGCTGGGAAAAATGCTGAGCTGGGGGGGCTGCCTGTGGGATAGAAGCCAAATCCTGGTGATCCTTTTCCTTTCCTGGGGTCTGAGCCGGCGAGCACTGCGGGGTGTGAGCGCTCAGGCTGATGTAAGGGGGATTTGATGGGAGTTTGGTGTTAATTAGGAGCAGGTCGGTAGCCAGGACAACATTTTCAGCGATGTTTGCCCTGTCATTCATCTTCCCTGTGTTTGGGAGGTGGAGTTGTAATGCTTTCCAGCTTCTGCTCCAGTGGGATTCCCCTGTGTTAATTCCTGAGTACTTCATGGGGCAGAGAGAATGGTTTCTCTTTCCTTCTTCTTTTTGCAGCTTGTTGTGTCAGTGAAATAGCAGATATCCTAACAGCACCGCGGGAATGGAATGGGGAGGGTTCAGGGAGGCTCAGGAGTGTCTTGCGAGCCCCTTCAGCCTTGTATCCCTTAGTTTAGGGTCCAGCACAACTCATGGATGAGACAGAACGGAGTTTCATAGCCATATAAAGACCAAACTTGAATTGCAGCCAGGCTGGGCGGTGTTTCTTTTTTTGTTGTTGGTTGGTTTTTCTTTCCTTTTTAATTTTTTTGTTCTCACCTACAGGAAAAATTAAGGGTTGTTATAGGTGAACATGGTATTAGAATCATCCCGGTGTCATGGAGTAGGATCAAGACAACATTATTTTGGGATGTCTTTCCCCTTTGTGCGTGCTGTGCATCAGTCTTTAACGAGTATATCGAGTGTGCATGTCCCCCTACACTTATATAAAACCACACCGTTTTCCCCCACCTTTTCCTTATTTCTTTGTGGAGTCCAGGCTGGCCTGATTCGGACAGACAGCAACGAGTTTTTCATCGAGCCCCTGGAGAGGGGCCAGCAGGACACGGAGGAGCATGGGAGGGCCCACGTGGTCTATCGACGCTCGGCCATCCGGCAGGATGGTGCCGAGCCGCGCCACGACCTCCATCCCGAAGGTAGGGGCTGCTGGAATCCGGTGTTTCCCAGCAATTGGTAATGAATATTTCACGCGGGGAGAGGATTTCTCCTTCCCTGAGCCCTTGTACATTTCAGCCCATGGCTTTAGGCTCATCCTAACTGCTAAAGTCAAGAAGAAAGAAAGGAAATGCTGGGCTGGAGGTGCTGCGGTCTTGCTTTGATCACCTCTGTGTTGTGAGAGTAGTGAGGCACTGGAATTGTTGTCCAGAGATGCTGTGGCTGTTCCATCTCTGGAAGTGTCCAAGGGCAGGTTGGATGGGGCTTGGAGCCACCTGGTCTAGTAGAAAGTGTCCCTGCCTGTGGCAGGGGGTGGAACAGGATAAGCTTTAAGGTTCCTTCCAACCCAAATAATTCTGTGATGATTCTATGAAATATGGTCTGGATTTGACTTTTTAACAGATTATAGGATCATTTAGTATGGAAAAAACCCTTTAAGATTCTCAAGTCCAATCATTAACATATCTTTTAGTCTTCACAGTTCACAGCCACAGAGCGAGCTGGACCAGCAACCAGCCGGAGCTCGATGTCCCCTTAGAGTTAAATCTCTTATCTGTTTTCCCTACTGAATTTCTACTTTTGTGGAGCATCACCGTGGTGTCAGGTCACCTCAAAGGCTCTTTCTTTTCCTGCCCAGTGCCTGGCGTGCAGGTGGGCGAGCTCCCGAATTCCCTGGAGCTGATGACGGAGCGGCTGGGGGACGCGGAGCGCAAGCGGCGCCACGCCAGGAAGGATGACTACAACATCGAGGTGCTGCTGGCCGTGGATGACTCAGTCGTGCGCTTCCACGGCAAGGAGCACGTCCAGAACTATGTCCTCACCCTCATGAACATAGTAAGGCTCGGCTGTGGGGGATGTGGATCCCACCCTTCCCTGGGTTTAGTGCTCTTGTGATGCTGCAGATCCGTTATCCTGGGAAAAGAAATGGGTTTGGGAGGGGGAACAGTGCTGCAGGAAGGGCTGTGCCTTCACACAGCTGGCTCTGGCGTGTGGGAATTGGAGGGATGGAAAGCAAGAGCCCTTTAATGTTCACCTCCATCACCTTCCCCTCACCAATGGCAGGGTCTGGAGTGCTGGTGCTGTCACTGTCTGTCACCTGAGTCCAAAAGTTTCCCCTGGCTGACACCATTTCCTCCTCATCACTGAAGTCTCAGCAAATGCTAGAAAAGAGAATGGTCACGGCTTACTTAGTTAGAAATTATGATGTTTGGGATTTGTTTCGCAATTACGTTGTTCGTGATTTATTCTGAATAGTGTTTCTTGGCAGAGGAAATATTCTTATAGCTTTTCAGAAGCTTTTTAGAAACCTTTGCACATGGATAACCATTCAGGATGTGTTTGAAAAGGGGCTTAGAGCAACTTTACAGTTCCTGCACCTGTCCTCACTCAGAGGCACGGGGCAGCCTCTGCTGGTTCCTACACCCCTTTTCATTCCTTTTAAAGATAAAAACATCCGTATTCCCTGAGTCCTGAGAGATGTGGAAAGATCAATATTTATTCATCCAGTTGTCTTCAGGGAGGTTTGCTTCTGCAGCACCTGAATGTCTGCAAATATGGTCTGTGCTCAAGGATCTCTTCCTCTCTTCCAGTTTTGTTTTGTTTTCCATGCTTTATCCTCACCTCTATTTATTTATTTTTCCCTAAGTGTTCTTTTACACGGTGGTGGAAAATGTTCAAAAGGCTCAACCAGCTCCAGAATGGCCAAGTTATAAAGATGCTTTTGGGTGGTTGGTTGTTGGTTGGGGCATTATTTCTGCCGTATGGCTGGCAACGAAGGGGAAATTATCAACATGGGGGGGAGGATTTGTGGGATTAGAGGGTGATGGGGTGAAGGATGAGTGAAGTGGCTAGTCCCAAACCGGGAAAATGTTGAAGAAGCAAACACCTTCATCACTTTGTTTTATTCTCTGGCACGTTGTCCCGATGCCTGCGGTCCGATGCTCTCAGCATCACTTAAATTGACCCTCTGAACGTTTCTCCCCTTGGTGTATTAAATCCTGCCAGGGGGAAGGCACAGGGTTCCCTGCTCTGCCCTCTGGCTCTTCCCACGTTACGGGGGTCGGAGATGATGTCATTTTCCCTTTCCGATCCTGGGGAGGGGGAAGGGGGGGCGGCACGGACAGTTTGAGCGCCCGGGGGTTGTCAGCTCTAATCAAAAGGTCGGTTTTCAGGCGCATTTCATGGTTCCTACCCCGCGGGCAGGACTTTTCAGGGAGTGAATGCGCGGGATGCTGCGCTGGGAGAAGGGAGGACCCGCTGCCTATTCAATTAAAGGCGGCGCTGGAGACTTTAATGAGGGGGGGGGAAAGCCCCAGGATAATACAGGCAACAAATACTTCCCCCCAAGTATTATTGCCTTCTGTATATCCTCCCCCCACCCCCTTCCCCTCCTTTCTTTCTGGTTTTTAGTGCGTTTTCTTTCCAGCTTTGCCGTGACCTCCGTCCGCCTCCTCTTCCCTTGGCGCCGCCTCGTTTCCTTACCGGCTCAGATTGCCTTAAAACACCCGATTCAGCAGAAAAAAAAAGAGTCCTGCTTTCTGGCCTGGGTGGCAGAGGGAGGGAGAGAGGAGGATGCCGGGGGGCTGGCGGGGAGGAGCCTGTTGGGACCACACAGCTGAACATTAATCCCATTAGTTGGAGGCAAAGGGAAGAAGGATAAGAGGCCTGGCCAGCCCTCTAACGAGGAAAGGACTTAACGAGCTGGGCTGGAGTACCTCAGGGAGCCAACTGGGAAAGTTTTCCTGTCTAGGAGCTCTCCTATCAAGATATATCCCAAATAAAGGGAGCAACGAGTTTGGAAGTAATGATAAACTTTCCTGGCTTTTTCTGAGGTCTCCATTTAGGCAGCAGTGGGACGCGTATCCCTTCCCAGCGCTGCTGTAGGTAGGGTCCCGGGGCTCTTCCTGAGACACAAACCCCTTTATTAGGAACTCTGTGTCGACTGAAGCTTGGTGATAAACGATTTGTCACGGAGAAGTTGTTTTTTTTTTTTTTAAAAGAAGCAAACCCCACAGCCCTTATTTCATTGCCAGAAATGTGGATGCTTTTCAGTGAAGGGCGCTGTGTCCGTCCCGGGAAGCTGACATGAGGATGACTGCTCCTTTTGTGCACCTAAGAGCTTCCCTGCAGGCAGGCTGCCTTCCCTGCTAGCTCCCAGCCTGCATTCCCAGCCTGCCCTTCCCTTCTTGGCTTGGATGCTGCCCAGGAATTTGGGGTCAGGTTGGAGTGAGTGGGGAAGGCACAACTCCCCCTCTGCCATCAGTCACTGGGAGTATCTCTGCTCCCAGCATTGCTGTGTCCACCTAACCAAAACTGGTCTGTTGGGATGAATGTTTGGTGGTGTGATGGCTCTGGAGAGACATTCCCCTCTCCTGCTTGCTGCCTTTGCCAGGGGTTGTGGTGTTAAGGAAGGAAAATTAGGATCCACCAGCCATGGTGAGTGCTGAGATCAAGGGCTAGGAACCAGGAGGGGGATCCAGCACCCCAGAAAAGGAAGAGGAGAGGTAATATTCGGTGCTTTGCTCTGCTTTCCACCCTCTCGCTTTCTGGGAGATGGGCTTCTGGTTTTCTCCACCAGACTTCGCACTGCTCGTCCCTGGTCCTTGCAAGTCTGGGGATGGCTCCGCTTGGAGGGGAGAAGACGAGCTATGGCTGTGTTAAACCTGGCCCTGGTCTCCTGGGCTTTTGTCGGATATTGCCCATGATTTGGTTAAGGATGCAAAGGTACTTGGTGTTTTCCCATTGTTTTGGGTTACCAGGGAAACCCCATGAGTCAGAGCCCTCTCCAGGCTGGGACTTGCCTGGCTCCAGCTGAAATTATTGTTCCCAAGGGCAGCGCAACAAAGAGTGCTACTGAGACCCCACAGAAGAGAAGGTTTGGGAACAAAAAATTAACCTTTAGCTTTAATTTTAACCTGTGTATGTTTTTTTTCTTAGGTGAGGGGTTTATGAGCCACTTCCTTGCGAACTGATAGTAACAAAATTACCTCTGATGTCTCTCATGTGTCCACGCACTTTCCCCTACCCTCCGTATAGGCTTACCTGTTTGTTGCTATTTTTTTTGGACAACGTGCCTTGTTCTGTAGAGAGCTCTGATCAAATCTAGTCTTGCCCTGCAGAACAATTCTCCCCTACCTCTGTTCCTCCCCACAGATCATGTGGGTCAGCCCTCACTGAGGTGACATTATGCAAGCCCAAAAATGTGGTAAGGGGGACTTTCCCCTCCCTTCTGAACCCCCCAGCCACGGCAGAGAGGCTCAGGGTGAATCCATCGGCGTGAAAACCGAGCGAGGGAATAAAAGAAAGGAGTTTAAAGATGACTTGGCTGTTCCGAGTTAGCGATCCCGGCGTTTTGAAATGTCAGCTATTCTGCTGGTTTGGCAAATTCTTCTCGTGTCTCTCCCTTTGTTTTCCTTCCCTGAAGAACGGCGAGGTCTAGACCTCGTTGCCAGTGCGGTTTTGCTGTCGGGATCTCGCGTCTGGGGCTGCAGACTCGGGGCTGGCCAGAGGTTTGCGGGGATTTAGGGAGGCAGCCTGCCCTGCTCCCAGGTTGTAATGTTTCTTTCATTGTAAGGCTTTGCCACTGTCTCCTTGGTGCTGCAGGGTTGGGGGGAGTTCCGTGGGGTGGTCGCTCCTGCTCGTTTGCCCTTAAGTCACAGCGAGCCTTAGGGGCTGGGCTGTTTATAGGTGGGAAAATTCCATTTTAAATGAAAGAGGAGAGCATTGCCTGCCAGGTGTGAAACAGGCTGAGCACGGATGAGAGGGATAAGAACTTTATCCTGTGGCTTCAGGGATCTGAGACCCTTTACTGGAGACCTTTGCTGAACAGGTATTTTTGGGGGAAGAGGTTTCTCTGAAGACACTGGCTTGCTTAATGGCATCTGCAGAGGGCAGGGAGAATTGCACCAAGCCTGCAAGCTGCTGTCTGGGTGAATTTCCATTTCCAAGGTCATGCTCGGTCCCTCCAGCTCCATCCCCACTTCTTCCACAGGCACTGGAGCACTTGGGGGAAGCTGGCCCTGCTGATGTCTCCCCCCTGCCCCAAAACTTGGGGCCTGCAGGGTCGCAGCCCTTGCAGCAGCCAGTGCCAAGCCCTTTTGATATGATTCTGTTTCCTCCCCAATCAATTATTTATATCTGGCTGTGAAGGGAAGTCTGTAGCCTTGGGCAGTCTGGTTCCACATCTGCTTTCTGAATTAACCCTAAAGGTCACTGCTGAGCTGGTATTGGTTAGGTGCAGATCCCTGTCTAAACCCTGGACTAAACAGGGGCTGGGCTTTAGGTTAACCCTTTGTTTCAGAGGCTGGAGAGGGGGAGTACCAGGTCCCTGGGCACTGGATGAGAGTGGGATTTAGCAGTGCTTTATAAGGAAGATTTATGGAATTAAATCCCATCTTGGAATAATACGGCAGGATCTTCTGGGCATCCTATGCCAAAATATCCTGTGCAGCTGGGAAGGGAGAGGTCTGTGCTGCTCTGCTTGATGCTCCCAGTCACGGCAAGGTCAGGTCGTGGCTGGTAGAGAGGTCCCTAAGGCAGGAACGTGGCTCATCCTGATGGATTGAGGGGTCCTCAGGAGCAGGCAGCAAGCAGCAGAGTGCTGGTGGATGAGCACAGAATCCTAAAATCATGGAATGGGTTGGAAGGGAGATGAAACCTCATCCCATTCCAACCCCCTGCCATGGGCAAGGACACCTTCCACCATCCCAAGTTGTTCCAAGCCCCATCAAACCTGACCTTGAACATTTCCAGGGATGGGGCAGCCACAGCTTCTCTGGGCAACCTGTGCCAGGGCTTCCCCACCCTCTCTTCCCTCAGTTCCTTCCCAATATCCCATCTAACCCTACCCTCTCTTAGTTTGAAGCTCCAGCTCCTGACAAGTGCTGGAGGTGAAGGAAAGTGTGTGAAGATTTGCGAAAGTGAAGGAAATTGTTGTGCTGCCTGTCTCGTTCCCCAAACCGCCCCCCAGGTCCAGCTCTGCATCTCTTCCAGCACAGTTTTAATTTCTCCCTCTCTCCCCACTTTCCCACCCTGCCATGTTACCAATATTTTTGTAAGGGATCAAACTTATGACGTGGGATTCCTCTGGGATGCCAAAGCCTCCTACATCCTAAAACCCAGGGCTGAGCCTGACATCCCTGGGGAGTTGCAGCTCCTTGCTGGGCAGGATTCTTCATACCTCAGTGGGTCTGTAGGCCTGAGTAATGTTTGCAGCTGCAACACCGCGTGACCATCCACCCTTCTGTGCACACCCCCAAAACATTAGGGTTGGGATCAGAAAAAACCCATCATATTCTCATTATTCTTACAAAAGGGGAGGGGTGAAGGAGCATCCCACCCACAGAAATTAGGGATGAGCTGAGGGTGGGTTGACCAGCATTATCTTTCCACACTGATGAATAAAGTACCCCGCGGCTCTTGCAGCTTCTGCATCCAAAGGGATGCATTAATGGGGATGGAGTGGCAGTTTATTGATTTGTTTTAATTTTTTATAGTCGATTTTGCTGCATTCAGGGCTCAGGATCTGCATTACCTCTCTGCACGTCTCCGAGGCACCCCATGGGAGTTTGGTTGTCATGGGGAAAAGGTTAACACTGGGTTTTAGGGTTTAGAGCTGGCCTGAGTATTTCAAATGGAATCCCAGGCTGGAAACTGGGGGGCTTGTAAAACACACTGAGGAATGGCTAACTTGCATTTGAGCAGCAGTAAAAGGGTGGTTGTCACCCAACCCTTGATGTAAGATTGAAAAACCCCAGAGGAATGGAGGAAAAAATAGAAAAGATACATAGATCTGGCTTTATAACCTTCATCTAGTCTGGAAAGCTGTGATAGAGCTGAGGCAAATTAGTCCCTCCTTGGGCAAAGCTGAAAAAGTCTATTTTAGTTAAAACATGGATTCTAGTCAGTATTAAAAATGGTCTTAATTCAGTCTCCTTGACCTCTGCAATGAACCTCCATTTGTGGAACCGTTCATTTGAGAGGCTTTTTTGGAAAAAGAAAGTCAAATTCCCAAAAATCTGAGTGTTTTTCTTCCCTGGGCCATGTTTTCCCACGTGCTTTGCAGGAGGTGCAGGGTCTCACATGGGTTTGTGGTTGCCCACTCTGTGCCCCTCTCCATGTCACTGGGCTCAGCTCTCAGGCACATTTCCCATCTGGACGTCTTTCTCTCTCAGTAGCATTTAGGAGTAGAATTTGTTTATTCATCCTGGAAACGGAGAAGGAAAAGGTTATAGCTGGTTATTTCCTCCGCAAGGTCATTTTTAATGGCCGAGGATGGTACAGATCTCATTGACGCACGAGCCCTCCCTGTTCTCTTCATTGTGTTGCGTTCTCCTGGGATTTCTGAAGCCATTGGTCAGGTCTGACTCACTGATGCGACTGAGGAAAGCCCTGGCTTTGGGGAGAGGCAAAGGATTGTATCAAAAAGCCATTTTTCCTTTGGATGCTGGAGTCTGGAGCGTTTCCATCCTTCTGAGGGATTGATATTTCAAAGGGGCAGTGACTCACTGAGAAATATGGTGGAGGAAACGCAGCCCTTGATGGAAATGGGTGATGTCATTGACCATCTGAGCCATTCCTGGGGAAATTTTGGCTCATTCCTGCTTGGCTTTTTGACTTTGTGCTTGTTACACTTGGGGAAATGGGAAAAAAACCCTCACCACAGTGGGAGGAGGAGGAGGATGAGATCTTTGCACCTGGTCATGGAAAGCCTGGAAGGGTGTGGAACATGGGAGCGTGGAGGACAGGAGGGGCTTAAGAGCTGGGATGGATGGCCTAAACTTCTTCCCCGTTGGATTTCCCTCCCTTCTTCAGGTGGATGAAATTTATCACGACGAGTCCCTGGGCGTTCACATCAACATTGTGCTGGTCAGGATGATCATGGTGGGATACCGTCAGGTAAATCCCGCGCTCGGGCGTGGCGAGCAGGACATGCTCTAATATTTATTTAGCACTTAGGTAAGCCCAGGCTTGGGAAAACACTGGGAAAACATTTGGGCGGCTGTCGGAGCCCAAACGACAACTGTGCTGAGCAGGGGAGAATTTGAACCCTCCTCAGTCTGGTTTTTGGGGGCTGAGGGCCTGGGTAGCCCCCTGACCTACAAGGCCCTGAGGGAGGTGGTGGGTGGGTGGCTGTGATCTGCTGTTACGTGCTTGCTCTGGGATGTGGGGAAAACCACAGAGGCCTCCTCAGAGCTCTGCGGATGATGAGATAAAGGTGGCTGCCCACGCTGAGAGGAGCTGGACATTAGTGAGGAGAAGCCGAGGTCGGGATCTCCTTGACTCGGCTCCCTGGCTGTCCTGTAGCTCTCGTGTGGCTTGGGCATGGCCAGGAAAACGTGGGAAGGTTTCCTGAGAAGTTTTCATGTGGTTTCTCAGGCTGCACTTATTTTTTAAGGCTTGTTCGAGCACACTAGCCAGATTTTTCTTTAAAACAATGTGATTTTCTGTACTTTTTTGGGGCAAGCCCGTGTCCCACAGGAAGTGTTCTAGCAAGGGTGTTAATGACTCAACACAGTGATGTCTGTGTGTGTGATCCACAAATAAGACCGGTTAGGTCTTGGAAAAAAACTTCCTTATTATGGAAATATGCTTGGCTGGCAGAAACCCAACACATCCTGGAGATCCAGGGATGGTTCTGAGGAGCAGGGACAAGGATGGAGGCTGGCCCATTTTTGGAGGCCTCCATGGGACCAGGAAGATCGTCTCTGGCTGAGAAAGCCAACAATCTGTCTGGCTTCCTCCCAGCGACATTTGTGCTCTGGGCTGGAGGTTGATCTGTGGAGGGGAAGGGATTTGGAGCTGTGGTGATACGGCGGGATGGGAACTGCCAGGCTCTGTTAGGGATGATTTATCCTCCCCAAAGCCAGCTCTGGAGGCAGCTGCTTTGTCCAGCTGCATCACTTCTCAGGTTCAGGGGACCATGTAGGAAACAAGGAGCAGATGTTTGGATCCAGGAGAGGTCACTGTTTAGATCTGACTCTTCCTCCTGCAGCTTCTTGTCTCCCACTTGGGATCAAACTTCTCTGGCTTCCAGGGGAAGGGCGACACCTCTTCCTGCTCCCCCCAGCAGTGGCTTTTCCGTTGTCTCCGCAGTCAGTCAGCCTGATCGAGCGGGGGAATCCGTCGCGGAGCCTGGAGCAGGTGTGCCGCTGGGCGCACTCGCAGCAGCGCTCCGACCCGGAGCACGCCGAGTACCACGACCACGCCGTCTTCCTCACCAGGCAAGATTTTGGGCCCGCAGGTATGCAAGGTACTGTATTTGTCTCGATCAGGTATGTGCAGTTTGCTGGGGTGGAAAAGCCAGCCAGGGGGGAGAGGATTTCTTGCCAGCACAGTCTGTTTGTTGGCCAGCGAGGTCCAGAAAAAGGTTATAAAAATCGGTATTTTTTTTCCTTCGCGTGGTGAAGAAGAGAGAGAGACAGAGAAATAATCCAGAGCATCAACCTGAATGGATAAAATAACTTTATTTATTTATTCTCCTGCTCTTTGATTTCATTTCCCAGTCCTGCCCTTGGCCTAAAATGCCTTAAAATTATAAAAGTAAGATTTTTAAAAGGTGAAATACCACAGGAAGCTCCATGGAGACAATCAATTTATTCTCTCCTCTGGAGGACCTTTAAAACCTGTTTTTATATGGATTCATTTCTTGGGCATGGGAGCATTCGATAAATCCTGGGCCAAAGAGGAAGTTTTACTGCAAGAATCTCTCATCCTCTCGGTGCAGACATTGTGTCGGTGTGGTCTGAGAAGTTGGAAGCCTTGCTAATAAAAGTTTTCAGGAAAACCTTCTGATGTTTCATGGCTCCATTAGGAAAACAGGTGATTTGGTGTTATCACGAGAGGTGACTTTCCCTGTTCTGAGCCCGCTGCCTCCACATTCCCATCTCCTCATTTCCACACTGGTGGCCAGGTCTGGATTTCCATCAGGAGGCTCCATTTGATGCCGTGAATGGGGTGGGTATTGTCACCCTGATCTGTTGCACAAGCCCTCCTGGTGTGCACAGGAGGAAGGAAAGGTGGAGAAGGAAACCTGTCCTAGCTTGGATTACCTCCCTGAAAAGGATCCCCCTCAGCAGGAGGTGAACCTCAGGAGACACCCAGCTGAAAACCCTTCTGGGTGTGCTGTGGCCACCAAATAGCAGACCCTGGCTTGTGCCAGGCTGTGCCAGACCTGCCCTGATCTTGTCCAGAGTCACAGGGGTGAAATACCAGCTTTTGTTTCATTTTTCTAGACACTTCCTGGCAAAGTGACTGTGTCCAAAGGCATTCGTGAGAGGACCTTTTTTGGCAGAACGGGGAGACTCCCTAGGCTGCCCCTTGGTGGGAAGGAGTTGAGGTCGATGGAGTAGCCCTGCTCTAAGGATGCTCCTTCCAGCAGCTCCTTCTCCTTTTCCCTGCGGATCTGGCTCTCTGCTTGTCACACATCTCCAGGACTTTCTGTGGAAGTCCTTGTGGTTGCCATGTCCTTGCCTGGCTGTGCTGCATGGCACAAGGAGCTCCTCATCCCCCGGGAATTTCCCTCTGATTGGGCTGCTGGAATAGTAACACTGTGCTTGCTCTTGCCTCTTCTCCCCAAAACAAAGTCCTTGCGAATCCCTGACACCCCTGTTAACCTCGGGGATGTGTGGAATGAAGGACCAGAGTGTGGCACCAAATTATCCCAGCCCTTTGAGGAGAAAAGCAGTGGACAGATGGGTTGTAAATTATCAGTTACTGCTGTAGAGGTCTTGTCAATACCCAAAGGGTTTCTGTGTCCCTCTGCAGTGGGTCACACAGGGGGGTTTTCTAGCCTGGGCTAAAGGATGCTTGTGCTCAGAATGAAATATTTTCCAGGTAGCTGCTTCTCATCATCATTCTCCTTTTATACTCCTTCCAATTCCTACTGGAGTCTTCATTACAAAAAACTGTCTTTGTGAGCATCCACCTTTTCATATTCCTTTTCCCGTCTCCCATCCACAGCTGCTTTGGTTGGGAATTTATCCAATTTTCATCCTAGACAAAATAAATTTGCCCTCCCCTTGTAGAGAAAGCTTCCCACAACTTTATTCTTTCTTGCGGAAAGTTTCATGGGGAAAAAAAAAAAGGCTTTTCAAATGATTCATGCAGGACTTGATTTATTGCTTTATGGTTAAACCCCATTATGGGAATGACTTGGTGTGGATCAAGTATCCCACAAGGATGGGGGGCTCTGTGGGCCCTGTGGTATGGCCAGGGTGGGTGTAGGGATGTGCATCTCCCTACATCATCAGCACCCCTCTCCTGCTGCTGCCCACTCCTGGCTCACTGAGCTCTCCTCTTCCAGCATCCCAGTCCCTCGGGCATGGTTATCCAGCATGGTCCTGCCCTGCTTTTGCCTCTCTGACCTCTAAGTCCTTCCTTCACTAACTCCCTTGATGCCAAAAAGGGTCAGCCTCAAAAACACCCGACGTACGTAAAAAACTTTGGGGAGTAAATTCCATAGTGTGCCAACAAGTTAATTGAATTGGGCACAAATAAGGTGAAAAAGAAAGGAAAAGTGACCAAAATGGAGGTGATGTGTTGCTGCCTGGGCAGGGGAAGATTTCTCTGCCCACAGCCGCCCCACTGCACTGCACTTGATCGAGGGCTGGGGTCCTGGGGCGGGTGCATGTGTGGGTGTGCCCCATGGGGAGCAGGGCTGCGGTTTTGGCAGGGCTCTGGGGAGCGCCTCGTGCCTTTCCTTCTCTCTCTTTTTCCTTCTTTGTTTGTTTTAAATCAAGAAGAATGCGGGGGATGCCATTCCTGGGCTGGGAGGCGGTGGCCACCCACACTGACAGCGTGTTGTGGGTGCTGTTGCTGCCCTCCTGCCTGCCCAGGTGTGTTGGCACAAGGGCACAGTGGTGCCAGCAAGCCCTGGAGGAACCTCTGCTGGCTTTTGGCGCCAGGATGGTCACACTGGTGAGCAAGTCCTTGGGCTGCCATCCCAGTGACCTGGGTAGCCCCCCCTCTTCAGCGCCTTCCCCTCTGTTTTTTCTTCTGTTGCAGTGAAGCCAGGTTACGTATTTGTGTTTGTTTTTTTGGGTTTTTTTTCCTTAATTTTTCATTTTTCCCCCCCCTCTCTCAAAAGGTTTTCTCTCTTCTCTCCTCCTCTGTCCTCCCCTCCTCTCTTTGCCCCAGGCTACGCTCCGGTGACGGGGATGTGCCACCCTCTGCGCAGCTGCACCCTCAACCACGAGGACGGCTTCTCCTCGGCCTTCGTCGTCGCCCACGAGACCGGACACGTGTAAGCCGTGGGGGCAGAGCTGGCTGTGGTTCTGCCCCTCTCTTTGCAAAGGGGGCTCTCTGCTGCTGCTGCTGCTGCAGGCGTCCCAAATCCCTCGGGATTTTCCCGCCAGGTTGGGCATGGAGCACGACGGGCAAGGCAACCGCTGCGCCGACGAGACCAGCATGGGGAGCATCATGGCGCCGCTGGTCCAGGCCGCCTTCCACCGCTACCACTGGTCCCGCTGCAGCAAACAGGAGCTCAACCGCTACATCCAGTACGCCCCTTCCGGCGGGGAGGGGATGTTCTCCCTTCAGACTGGTGGCTTTTGGTACCCAAAGATGCTCCCAGGGCCGAGGTGCCTCCTGGAGACAGGCTGAGAGAGCTGGGGGTGTTCGGCCTAGAGAACAGAAGGCTCCAGGGAGACCTTGGAGCCTCTTCCAGTCCCTAAAGGAGCTCCAAGAAGGCTGGACAGGGGCTTTGGACAAGGGGGAATGGCTTCACACTGACAGAGAGTAGGGTTAGATGGGATATTGGGAAGAATTTCTTTCCTGTGAGGGAGGTGAGGCCCTAACACAGGTTGCCCAAGAAGTTGTGGACCCCTGCAATTCTCCAAGGCCAGGCTGGATGGGGCTTGGAGCAACCTGGTCCAGTGGAAGGTGTTCCTACCCATGGCAGGGGGGGTGGAACTATGTGGCCTTGAAGGACCATTCCCACCCAAACCATTCTGGGATTCCATGATAATTGAAATTTCTCAATAGCTGAATTTGGAGAGCGGCCTGGAGCTGAGGGATGGGGTGACAGAACGAAATCCTCTCTCTGGCTCTGCAGCTCCTATGACTGCCTCCTGGATGACCCCTTTGAGCACCAGTGGCCCACGTTACCTGAGTTGCCAGGGATTAATTATTCCATGGACGAGCAGTGCCGCTTTGACTTCGGTGTGGGGTACAAGACGTGCACAGCGGTGAGTAGGGGCTGTATGGCCACGCTGTCCCCCCTCCCCGGGATCCCCAGCCAGCCTGGCTGCCCCCAGCCTGCTGGCACTCGCCGCTGCTGTCCCAGCCTAGCTCCTCTGTGCTCCCCAGTTCCGCACCTTTGACCCCTGCAAGCAGCTGTGGTGCAGCCACCCGGACAACCCCTACTTCTGCAAGACCAAGAAGGGGCCGCCCTTGGATGGGACTGAGTGCTCTCCTGGCAAGGTAGGGGCTGGTCCTGCTTCCTATTGGAGAGGTGTGTCTGAGGGCTCGACGAGGAGCACCTTCCTCCCGTGCTTTACCATTTCTGTAGTGCTGTGGGTGCAGGAGGGCTCTCCACTGGTGCTGAGCGCTTTGGAAGAGGTCTGGGACTCATTCCTTCTCCTCCCTTCCAGTGGTGCTTCAAGGGCCACTGCATCTGGAAGACATCGGAGCAGCCTTACAGCCAGGATGGCAGCTGGAGCTCCTGGTCCAAGTTCGGCTCGTGCTCCAGGACCTGCGGGGGAGGCGTGCGATCCCGCAGCCGCAGCTGCGACAACCCGCCGTACGTCTGGGTTTTGCTTCCCTCCCTTTTCCCAACTGGAAGTGGCCACCAGCCAGAGGTTCCTGGCTCTTCCCCTTGTTGGCAGGGATGGGGACATCCATTCCTGCGGGAGCTGTGCCGTGTATTGGGGCGCTGAGCTGCGCTGGGGTTGAACACCATTCCCTCTCCAGCACTCTTACAACCCTCTGGGTTTATTTTCCAGCCCAGCATATGGAGGGCACCAGTGCCCAGGAGCCACCTACGAGTACCAGGTGTGCAATGCCGAGGAGTGCCCAGGGCCCTTCCAGGATTTCCGTGCCCAACAGTGCTCCAAGCGCAACTCCTACTACACCCACCAGAACAGCAAACATTCCTGGCTTCCCTACGAGCATCATGACGGTGAGTGGTGGCGGGTCCTAGGAAAGGAGCAGTAGCCAAATTCCTCCAGAGGACTCTGCCCTGGTGGCCATCACCCTGGGATGGAGACTGTGCCAGCGGCACAGATGTTGGGCGGTGGGAAGCTCCTAAGCTGGAAACTGTTGTGCAATAAGCCAGCATCAAGCAGCCAGCTTTTTAAAATCACAGAATCACAGAATGGTTTGGGTTGGAAGGGACCTTAGCGATGATCTCATTCCAACCCAGCAGCTGTGGGCAGGGACACCTTCTACTAGACCAGGTTACTTACAGTTGGAAGAACACTTCCTGGGGTCCAGGAGCAGCCACAGCTTCTCTGGGCAACCTGTGCCGGTGCCTCACCACCCTCACAATATAGAATTTCTTCCCAATACCCTATGTAACCCTGCCTTCTGTCAGTTTGAAGCCATTCCCCATTGTCCTGTCATGCTGGGCCTTTCTCCTTGTCCAAAGTGTCTCTCCAGCTTTCTCGCAGCCCCTTCAGGCACTGGAATGGGCTCTAAGTTCTCCCTGGAGCCTTCAGTTCTCCAGGCTGAGCACCCCAGCTCTCCAAGCCTGTTTCCAGAGCAGAGCTGCCTACTTGCATTGCAGCCTCATGTAGCATGTCCTGTCCTTCTCTTAATTTCCTGAGTATACTGGGCAAAAGTTCAGGCTCTTGAGCAGCAAGTGGACTTGGGAGATCAGCCACATAAATATCCTGGGCTTTGGAATTGTGGCTGTGCTCAGCTGTACAAGCTGAGATGGGTTTCTGTCTTCACTCACCCTAATGAATTTCCACAACCTCCTTTTTCCCCCCACCTCCCTTGTTCTCCCCTTTCCCTTTCTCTTTGCTGCAGATGCTCAGAAGTGTGAGCTGATCTGCCAGTCCGAGGGCACGGGGGACGTGGTGTTCATGAACCAGGTTGTTCACGACGGGACCCGCTGCAGCTACCGAGACCCCTACAGCGTCTGCGTCCGGGGCGAGTGCGTGGTGAGGAGCTCTTGTCCCTGTCCTTCCCTTGGCCAGGAGAGAGCTCAGCCGCTTGGGGACACGTGTTTTGCTCCTGTGGACCAAGCCCATGTGCTGCAAAGGGGCTGGCAGAGCAATGGGCTGGGCTGCAGGGGTGTAACCCCAGGCTTGTTCTCTCCTCCCCCGGGTGCCAGCACGTCGGCTGTGACAAGGAGGTTGGCTCCCTGAAGCAGGATGACAAGTGTGGCGTCTGCGGGGGGGACAATTCCCACTGCCGGACGGTGAAGGGCACGTTGGCCAAAACCCCCAAGCAGCCAGGTGAGAGGGCTGGGTGGGTTTGGAAGCAGATTCACAAGCTGGATTTGTGTATCCAGTTGGAGGAAACCTGCTCTTTCTCCTCCCTCCTTCCTTCATCCCTCCTTTTCAGGTGTTTTGAAGATGTTTGAGATCCCAGCTGGAGCAAGGCACCTTCAGATAGAAGAGATGGAGCCAGCATCCCACAGCATTGGTGAGCATGCCCTAGTCCAACTCACCCTTCATCCTCTGCGAACCCTTTTCTCATAATTCCCACCAAAGAGGGTCTTGTTTAGGTCATTCCCATCCTCCAAAGTGAGTGACCAGAGGGAATGATATTGCAAATACCTCCTTTCTCCTCCAGCTGTTAAGAATCAAGCCACGGGGAACTTCATCCTGAATGCCAAGGGCAAAGAAGCCAAAAGCCAAGTGTTCATTGAGATGGGCTTGGAGTGGGAATACACCGTGGAAGAAGGGAAGGAGAGCCTGAAAACCAGCGGTCCTCTGCACCAGGCCATCAGTGTTTTGGTGAGCCTGGCTGGCACATGCTCTGGGGGGCTTGGAGGCGACTGTCACAGAGAAGGGAGGTGGTCTGAGGTGTGATTTGGCAGGTGATGGAAGGATGTGGGTAGAGGAAGAGTGTGGGGCATGTCATTAAATCCATGGAATGAGCCAGCCAAAAGCAAGGGGTGATGAGCTGCGTACGGGAACGGCACAAGGATGTGCTGCTCGGGCACTTGCCTTTGAGTCTAGCTGCATTTTGCTCTGCAGCAATTGCTTATGACTCCAAATCCCATTTTAGTTAGGCTGGTATGTGCGGAATTAGAGGATGGGTTCCCTGGACGTGCAGGGAATGGCAGTTCTGTGCTCCCATCCATCCCCGTGTTCGTCCCCAGTTTTGGGTGTAAGCCACCCTGCCATGTGGTCCCTTCCCACGGCATCATTCTTCTCCCTCTCAGACTGCTCCCTCTGTGCCTGCAGGTCATCCCTCAGGAGGAGGAGGCGAGGAGCAGCCTTATGTACCGGTACATCATCCATGAAGATCTGCTGCCCATGATTGGAAATAACAATGTCCTGCTGGAGGAGATGGATTCCTACGAGTGGGCCCTCAAGAGCTGGTCCCAGTGCTCCAAGGCGTGTGGAGGAGGTAACTCCCTCTTCATAACTACCTACAGGGAATGCCTGGGGGTATGCTTGGGTATGGTAGAGGGTGTGTGAGCCCCTTGGGGCATCTCTGGCGAGGAGAGATTATTGCAAAGCAGTTAAGTGAGCATTTTAGCCAAATTTCTTATGGAAACAGGCTTGTGTGTTTGTGTGCGTACCTTTGTCTATTCAAGGACCTGCTATGATTTTTGAATTATCTGGCTGTTTTTAACTGGATTTGAGCCAAGAAAGTGTGATTTTGATGACCACTACTAAAGTTTGCACAGAAGTAGGCTTGAGGTTTGCTGGTGAAAGCCGCGTGGTCGTACGGCCGCTGGGATCTGACCCTCAGATCATGGGGAACACCTTGTGCTCTGGGAATCAGAGTGGTTTGGGTTGGAAGGAACCTTTAAAGGTCACCTGGTCCAACCCCCTGCCATGGGGTGGGACATTTTCCACAAGCTCTATGCACTCCGCAGCAGTCTGGGGGACCCCTGGGTGGGGTCCAGCAGCCACACGAGCATCCTCAGCAAACCTCGGGTCCCACTTGAGTGTTGACATCTGAGAGCTCATATCCCAGCGGGAATGCAGGAGAAAGACCTGGGGGGGAACCTGGAGGGACTTCCACACCCATCACCTCCCTGCCCACGCTCTGCCTCCTCAGGCATCCAGTACACCAAGTACGGCTGCCGTCGGAAAAGCGACAACCGGATGGTGCACAGGAACTTCTGTGACAACGGCAAGAAGCCAAAGCCAATCCGGAGGCGCTGCAACCTCCAGGAATGCTCCCAGCCCATGTAAGTCCTCTCTGTGTGGCCCGAGGGGCTCCCATCCCTCTTGGAGGGGGAGGTTCAGGGCGGCATTGGGTGTGTTTCCAGCCAAGCATCACCTGAAATGCCTTCTCCCTGTCCATCTCCCCCCCCGGCAGGTGGGTGGCCGAGGAGTGGGGCGCCTGCAGCCGCTCCTGCGGGAAGCTGGGGGTGCAGGCGCGGGCGGTGCAGTGCGTGCAGCGCCTGCAGGACGGCACCAACCGCACCCTGCACACCAAATACTGCCCCGGGCAGCGCCCCGAGACGCGCCGGCCCTGCGGCCGCCTGCCGTGCCCCGCACAGTGGAGGACAGGAGCCTGGTCTGAGGTGAGGAAGGGCCCGGAAGGAAGGGTATGGGAGGTGGGTGTGAAGGTCAGGTGCTTAGAGGGGTCATGGAGTGGAATCTGAGAATGGTTTGGTTAAAAGAGAGCTGTAGAGGTCATCTAGTCCAATCCCTGCTGCCATGAACGGGAACACTTCCCATTAGACCAGGCTGCTCATAGTCGCATCCAGCCGGGTCTTGGTGGAGATAAGGGTACAAGAGACAGTGGTGTTTTCACAGAATCCTGGAATGGTTTGGGTTGGAAGGGACCTTAAAGCCTATCTTGTTCCAATCCCTTGCCTTGTCAGGTCACCTTCCACTGGACCAGGTTGCTCCAAGCCTGGCTTTGAATACTTCCGGGGATTAGGGTACAAGAAAAAATGAGAAAGGGGGGGGGAGCATCCCTGTGCAGAGAGCGTGGGAGGTTTGGGAGACAAGGAGGGAACCCCATATCAGAAAACAATATCCACCTGAGGAATAGTCATCAGCACATCCTGGGGTGCTGTGGGGTGGGGGGGCTGTCCCCACGCTGTCTCTGACTGCATGCCTGTCTGTCTGTCTGTCTGGGTGCAGTGCTCGGTGACCTGTGGGGAAGGCGTCCAGCAGCGGCAGGTGGTGTGCAAGGGCAGTGACAGCGGCACGCGCTGCGAGGGTGACAAGCCGGAGGCCATCCAGGGCTGCCACCTGGCCCTGTGCCCAGGTGAGAGGAGGAGCAGGAGGTGGCACTGGGATGGGGCATGTGCTTGTGGGGATCAACCCCCATGAACGCCTCCAGCCCGTTGTGGCTTCAGGGGATGCCAGCAGACAAGGTTGGGTTGAACGTCCCCGATGCTGCTGGCAGTAAAAAAAAAAGTTAAAAGCCAGCCAAAATATTTCCCTTCTCTGCTCTTAGCTCTGGCATTGGGATTTCCGGCAGTTTGAACGTTTGATGAGCTGATGGAGATGGGCACCCTCGAGTTTATCTTGGGTGGGGTTTGAGTAGCTAAAATGCTGGGTGCTTAAGGGATTTAATTTTTAAGGAGATCCCTGAAAACAAAACCAACACCCTCCCGAGGTATTTGGAGTGCTCTCAGCCTCCCGTGGCTGTTCTCTCTGCAGGGAAGCTCTCCGGCATCACCGCCAGTGCCGATGCTGGTGACCAGGGCACGACCAAAGGGCAGCGGGTGCCCCAGGACGGAGCCAAAAACCCCGTGAGCAAGATCTCCTCCAGTAAGTGCCCGTGCTCGTGTAAGGGCGGTGCTTCCCAGGATATCTGTCCCGAGGACTTCTGCACCTCCCCGCGGGAAGTGCGGAGGTGGGAGCGCATCCAGCAGCGCCCCCCGGGGAGTTTTGCCTTTCACTGCTGCATCCCTGATGCCTCTGCTCCAAAGCCCGTTGCTCCATTGCCATCTTGTGGTGTGTGGTGTCCTGCAATTTCCGTGTTGCGCTCCTTTTGCCTCACGGTTTTTATGCCCTTTCCTTTTTACCTTGGAATCTTTTTAAGTAGGGAGATGGCTTCTGGTTTTTCCCCCTTGGAGTCCTTCATAGCTGGGGCTCAGTGCATCTTGGTTTGGAGCGTCCCTTGCTCTCTGTTTTTTCTCCGTGCACAGGATCCATCAGCACTTTGGCTTCATTTCCCTGCAAGGGTACCACCTTGTTCCCTTTGGGAATCCCATTGAAGAGGTGCAGGACTGGGAGCCTTAATGCCACCTTATTTTGTGCTGCTCTGTCCCTCTCCAGGGGAACCTTGCCTCGGGGACAAGTCCATCTTCTGCCAGATGGAGGTCCTGGCTCGCTACTGCTCCATCCCTGGATACAACAAGCTCTGCTGCGAATCCTGTGGGAAGAAAGCCTCCTCCACCACTGGCTCACCCCCTGTCACCGGCATTCCCCAGGAAACCACCACTCCCAGCCCTGCTCTGGTGCTCTCCCCCTATCCCACTACCCCAGCTCGGGGGGAACCTGGTGGGGACCCCACTCTGGCACCTGGTGTATCCACCAGTGGTGTTTTTCCAGGGGAGCTTCCAGCCCCGAGGGAGCCGGGAAGGGGCCAGGGGGCCAGGTAACCTGCTTGGGACCACCTCACTGTGAGGCAGGGAAAGCCTTTCTCCCTCTTCCCTCCCTTTCTCCCCATCTTCTTCCTCTCCCGCAATTTTTAGTGATGGTTTTCATGGGTGGCACTGCCAGGTTTGGGAATAACCTGGCTCTGCACCCAGAAATTCCTGGGGAAACCACTCATTTCTCACGATAGCCCTTGTCCTTCCAGCTGTGCCATGGTGCTTTTTGACAGTGCCACGGAAAAAAAAAAGGTGGAAAAAGAGCCAAAAAAGCTGCGGGTAGACAGGCTGCTTCCTCCCAAGGTGCTAAAAAGATGTGGGAGGGGGATGGCTTTAATGTGCATTTTCCTTCCCCCTGCTCCAATCAGCAACACAGGATGTGCTGGACAGGAAGGTCCTGGCTTGATGGTTCAGCCCTGGAGCTTGGGGATAGCAATGGGAATATCCTGGGAATCTGGGGTGGGCAGGGAAACTGGAGGGAGATGGTGAGGTGAGGAGAAATGTGGGGAAATCCCAAACAGCTGCTCTGGGCTGACCCTGTTGGGGTAGAGAGTTTGGGAAACATGTCTGGGGGAAGGTGGAACGTGACAAGCACAGAGCTGCTTCTGTCCTGGAGGCAGGAGATGGTCCAGGAGATTCCAAAGTGAGCAATGAGAACCACAGGTCAAAGACCAAAAATTGACGTCAAAAATACCCGTCACCTGGGGGTGATTTTTTTTTAGCCAATACTGCCCTTGAGCTGATACCAATGCCCAGCCTCCCCAGGATCACCAGCCTCGTCTCTGCACCCTCGGACCCAGTGCCTGTGGGGCAGCAACAGCTTCCAGGGGAAAATGGGAGTGACTGGGAAGCCTGGAGTGGATTTTAGGGGCAGTTACAAGGAGAGGAGAGAGACGAAGATTCATCTGCATCTCTCGTCGGTCGGGAAGGGGTGGAAAGGGGGTGATTAATGCCATTACAAATTATTGTGCCAAGTACTAAACGTCTGCACAGCACTTTAGGAGCCTTGGGCTGCCCTCTCCTCGCTGGGTGTTGGGCCTGCTCTGGGCACAGGGTTTGCCTTGACAAGTTTCAGTCCTCCAAAACCTCCAAAAAAGGTGTGTCCCTGGGGAGGCTTCCACGGTTCTGGTGCTTAGGGCACCTCTGGGTGCAGTGGCAGGGGAAGGTGGGCATCTGTGGGGAAGTTTTGGGAATGGGGAGGTGGAGCCCCAGGAAGGCTAGGCTTGGCAGACAGACCAGTTTGGCATTGCAGAGCGGGATGTCCTTGGGAGCACATGCATGTTGTGGGTGCATCCACTGGCCCTGAGGGTTCTGCTTTCCTAGTTTCCAACAAGTAGGATGTGGCATCCCTAGGGGACAGTGTTTGTAAGCTCTGCAGGTATCCAGGACTTGCTGGTGAGGTGATTTTTCTGGTCTGGCATGGATTGTGACAGGGTTGAGGTATTTGTTTTGAGTGAAATGGATGGAGACCCCTCTGCATTCCTGATGTTCTAAGCATTGGACTCTGCATTGCTCCATCGGAGCTTCCCAACACCTTCCTGCTGCCAAGTCATGGCTGGATGAGCATTCTTCCAACTCTTCTTAAAGCATCTGAGGCTGGAGGTCCCCAGCCTCCTGGGTGCTGCCCTTTGGCATTAGATGGACATCCCAAAACATGGAACAAAGCCCCCCATCTGTCTGAGCCACACAGCTGGCACACCTCATGGGAGTGGGCACATGGAGGATGCCTGTGGAGTGCCCGGGTCCAGAACACGCAGGTATTGGTGCCCACAGGGGATCCTGTGGGGATAACCAGGGTGGGATTCATCCCTTGGAGTGCTGCCACCACCACCGTGCCCCTTGCCAGCCCCTCCATGGGAGTGCCAGCATTTATTTATTGTGCCAAAGATAACGCTTTGTTTGCTCTCCAAAGGAGCATAACAAAAAGACCTCCTTTCCCCTCCAAAATGATCTGTGATGTCCTTCCTCCGAAGTTCCCTCCTGTGCTGGCCTAGGCTTTGGTGCTTTATTGCTTAAGGAATATTTGCAGTGGTTCCTCGCTGCACCTCGGGGGAGAGCTGTGGCTCGGGACTGACCCAGCTCCTTGTGCCCACAGCCGGGGTCCCTGGGGGTGTTTGGGCCGGGGATGCTGATCCTGGCCTCAGGCTGAGAGGTGGGGGAGATGTAAAGCAGGGTGTGATAACCTCCCCCCCACCAGCTGTGGGTGCTCTGGGGTGCTGATGCTGCAGGGCTGGCACGCAGCACTGCGTGTTTCATGGAACCCTGGGATGGTTTGGGTTGGAAGAAACTGTAAAGCTCATCTGGTTCCAGCCCTCCTGCCATGGGCAGGGACACTTTCCACTAGACCAGGTTGCTCCAAGCCTCATCTTGGACTTGAACACTTCCAGGGATGGGTAATTTATTCCAGCGGAAGGCAGGCAGAGCTTGGGTGGCTTTGTCCTGTCCCTGGTCCTGTCTCCAGGAGGAGAGGATGACTCTGGTCCCCTGCACCCTCCTGAACCAGGTGGATGCATGGAGTTGTTCCTGAGCTGTAACCTTGTCCAGTGTTACCATGATGTATAAAGTTTTGTACATATGAGATTCAGAGCTTTTTAACTTTTAATATTTATTAATTTTGTTGGGTTCCTTTTTTTTTTTTTTTTTTTTTTTGAACTCTAACATAATGTAAAAAAAAAATTAAAATAAAAATAAATCCCCATAAAAATCTCTTGCTGTTGATCTGTTTTGGGGATGTGTGTGGAGGGGGACGTAGGAGCATTACCCATGTGTGATTGTTGAAATGGATTTACTTTGTGTTATTTCAACCCAGTCCCTTCTCTTTATCAGCCAGAATTCTCATTGCTGTTTTGAGGAGGAAGAAAATGTACATATATATACATATATAGATACACAGACATAAATAGTTAAGCCAGTGTAAAAATAAATATTGCTGCATTACTGGTTCAGGCCAAAAAGAGCCCCTGATGCCATGGCCAGGTAAAAAATGTAAAGAGGTGAAACCAGGGTAGGGATGAGGCCAGAGAAGAAGTGTCAGGGTGTGTTTTGGTAGCCCCCCTTTTCCTGTTCGATGCCAAAACCCAGTTCCTGTTGCTGGGGTTTTTAGGGAATCTCTCACACAAGGTTTGGTGCTGCCTCAGTTGTCCCAGCTTATGGGTGCTCCACTCCATCCTCAAAGCAGCAGCACGATGCTGGGAGAAGGGAATGTGTTCTTTGTGCTCGGGGTTGTGCTTGGTGGGTGCACAACTGCAGCCTGCAGAGGATCACAGAATTCAGAGAATCACAGAATCCTTGAACAGTTTGGGTTGGGAGGGACCTTAGAGCTCCTCTCATTCCAATTCCCTGCTGTGGGCAGGCACACCCTCCACAAGACTGGATTGCTCCAAGCCTGGAGGATGGCACCTGATGATAGGACCACGCTGCCAGACAGCAGCTGGGAATAAGGAATGCTCAAGGACAAGACAAGAAAGGCCGGGCTTCCCTCTCAAGGACCACTCCCTGCCTTGCTTCCTGCCCTTTTCACGGCTGGGAGGGGACACTGGAGTGGCAGACTGGTGGCACTTCCGTGGGAGGGAGAAGAGAGCAACGTGGCTTTCCCCTCAGGATGTGTGAGCTGCTCTAAAGCCACGCTCACACAAAGTGGTGCTTCCTGCGGAAACGTCACAGATGTGGTGGTGTTTGATGCTGCTGTAACCCCTCAAAAAAAGCTTTACTTTCCTTCTTCCTGCTTTACACCCTTGAAAAAGTCTCCTGCAGACCTCTGATTCTCAGAGTGATGGTGGAACCACTATGTCCTTCGGCATGAAGTTGCTCAGTCCTTCCCTTTTTTTTTTTTAATGGCCCTTCTGAAAGGTTAAACCCTACCAGGTCATTCCTTGAAATCCACACTGGATTTCTCTGGCTCTTTGCAGTGCTTGCTTTTTCAAGAGTTTTGAAAACCCTGCTTGGATTTTACCATGGAAAAACTCTTCCACCTATCTGTTGGGTGCTTCTCTTCCACATGGCATCACTACAGCTCATCTCACCTTCGGGTTTTCGAGCTGCAGCAGCCACAATATTTGGGCAAGGAGGAATTTTTTGGTTTATAAGGGAAAGGAGACACTTCAAGGCTCGCAGCTGGTGTGGTTGTGGCTTTTCTTGCTGGGATGGCCAGGGCAGGACAGATTAGATGGGCCTTGGAGCAACTTGGTCTGGTGAAGGATGCCCTGTCCATGGCAGGGGGTGGAATGAGAGGAGCTTTAAAGTCCCTTCCAACCCAAACCAGTCAGGGATTCTATGGTTCTGAGAGATGGTGGGACAGATCAAGTGCTTGTCCCCATCGTCCCCATGGGAACTGGGATTATGGCTGTTCCTCCAAACACCTTCTTCACTGCTCGTTTTCCTACAGCAAGTATTGCATCCCTTCAATACTCACACTCTTGGCCAGAGTGGAGTGAGTGGAAGAGTTGTCTAGGAAAACTTCAGCTTTCTTTCCCATGGCTTTTGCCAAAGGGTTTTATCTCAGCCCTGGAGCCTTGCTGGCTTGGCTCAGCCATTCCCCAGCCACCCTGCCCAACTCACCAGCCCTGGCCCTGAGCTTTCTCCCCCAGCTTTTCCTGCAGGGATCTACTCGTGGCACAGCTGCTGTGGTTTGCCCAGCTGTGTCCCGTTGCAGCGTCCCAGCTTTCTCCCTGCATTCCTGATTGCTGGGCAGGTTATGACAGCCACCCTGCCAGTTGCTGCTCCTTGGATGCTCCAGACTGATTCCAGGGTGCTGTGGCTCTCAGATAAGCATGTGCATGTCCCAGGAAAGCCTTGCAGGGGTCCTGGTGTGATGTGCATGTCCCAAGGCAGCTGCCAGCTCTGCAGTGGAGGTTTGGGATGTGCAGTTGCAGCTTTATGTGAGGATTGCTCTTGCCACAGTTCAGTGCTGGGATTTTCACTGCTTCTTTGGTGAGTTATAAAGTGGTTTTATAAATTATTATTATTTTTTTGTGGAGTCTGGGGAGTCTCTGGGGCACAGCAGCCAGGAAATACAATTCTTTGTATTGCAGGCTGCCTAGGAAGGAGAGAGCAGTGGCTGATCAGAGCTCTGTCCCAGCACTTCAGAGCTGCTTCTCCACTAAATTCTGAAGGGGAGTCGATCCTCACCATCCTTTCAGATGCATTCCCTCACTTTTTGTGCACTCTTTCTCGTGGTAGTTTTGACTCTGCAGCCAGCTGCAATAGACAGGCAGATAATGTTTTATCTCCCCATTTGGTGAGTGGTGTCCATGTGCTCTCCTGAGAGCTGTATGGGATGCCCTGGCAATAGAGTGACTTGCAGGGGCAAAGAAAACATGGAAAACTGCTTCTGCTGGAAAGCGTGGAGGCGAGGAGGGGACGGCATTGGCACCCAAAACCCAGGTCAGAAGGGTGAGGGACTGCCGAGGGTCAGCTCTGGAGGTCCCTCGACCTCGTGTGCCGCTTATGGGACGACCCTGCAGAGCCGGAGCTCAGGAGTTTGAGCCCGAGATCTCCATCGGCTCTGGCTGCAGCCGCTGGAGGTCACTGCTGATCCGCAGCTCCGCATGGGAAGCCGCTCCTGGAGAGGCGGCAGGAGCCCTGCTCCATTCGCAAGATTCCCGGGAGATGGATCGTGGCTGTCCTGGGAGGTCTTTACCAGGAGTCACCTCTGGCACTCCAGCCCTGCCTGATTGTCCCTTTCCCTGCCGCTGGATGAAATGACTCCTCGGGAGGATGAGGGAGCTGGGAAAGGGGCTCAGCCTGGAGAAAAGGAGGCTCAGGGGGGACCTTGTGGCTCTGCACAACTCCTGACAGGAGGGGACAGCCAGGGGGGGTCGGGCTCTGCTCCCAGGGAACAGGGACAGGACAAGGGGAAACGGCCTCAGGCTGTGCCAGGGGAGGTTGGAAAGGAGGAAAAAATTCTACCCGGAGAGGGCTGTCAAGCACTGGAACAGGCTGCACAGGGCAGCGGTGGAGTCACCATCCCTGCGAGGATAAAGCACATCCAGGTCCTTTTCTGCCCACTTAAACTGAGGTGACTCCATTCCAGCTCTGTGGCCACAGTGTCACCTTTACGGGGGGTCTGGGGCTGAAAGGTCCCTTCTGGGAGGGTTTGGAGCCATTGCCAAGGGCATGGGTGACTTTACCAAAAGGCCCATGCTCCCTCATTGCTTTTGCTGCTTGAGCATCTAACAGGATTGGAAAAAAAAAAATCATGGGAAGGGCTTGAAAAACTTCAGGCTTCAGTGGCTCCGCAGGACAGCAAAGCTTCCAGCAGCAATGCAAATGGGTAAAATCCCTCTTCAAATGTCCTCACCCCTTCCAAAGGGTCTGGAAACACGTTCCCGGCTCCAATCCCAGCTACAGGACCTGGTCCTTCTGGCAGGACAAGTATCCTTTGGGACTAGAGGTTCAGCTGGTTTGGGGTAAATATCAGCTGAATGACAGATCTGCCTTTGTCAGTCTCTAGAGGAGGAGAAAGACAAAAGGAATCACCCTAAATACAGACCTAGAGCGCAGGTTCTTGCTGGAAGTGCCTCTCCCTTCTTCCCATCCACGTGTCCAGGAAAGGTAAGAGTCAAACAGAGACAATCTAAAAATACACGGCATTTATTTCTGTACATAACCAAAGCACTTGTAATTGGTGTCTCCAGATGGAAAACCAGGCAAGTTTCCTCCACTGAACCAGGAGACTCAGTGCTAACATTTTGGGCTCATAATTAAAAAAGATATACTCCATATCCCTCTTTTTTTTTTTTTTTTTCCCTAAAAAGCTTGTTTTGTAGCACACACACACACACACACACAAAAAGGGCTAAAAATACTTCCAAAGCACATTACTATCAGGAAGGAATGGAGAAATGCTGCTTTTTCCTCACCAGCCTCCCTCCAGTGCTGGAGGTGTTGGGTGGTGGTGGATGATAACAATTCAGCTTGGGAGGTCAACCTCCCAACCAAGGAAGGTCATTTATTCCCTCCACTGGGGACTTCCAGCTGGCTGCAGATGTGTCCCCTCCTGACAGCTTTGATAAACAGGGAGAAAACACGGCATTTTGGGATGCAGTCTTCCAGGAGGGTTTCTAGGCCTCTCAGAAACTCATCCACTTGAAATGTGAATTGAATAAGGGTGTTTTTCATGAGGAAAACTTGGCTTCCAGCGAGGTCCTTCCCCATGAAGGAGAGGAGTCCAGCAGGAGGAAATCTCAGCCTTTGGGGTGTGAGGGCAGGTTTGGAGGCAAGGGGTTGTGTCTGCTCTTCAGCAGTTCCTCCTGTGGTCCCTTCTGATATCCTTAATGCAGGATTTTTCTAATTCAAAGGTGGTTGTGGAGGAGAATCCCAAAGTGCTGTGACTCCTTATTCTTTCTCTGCAGTCAGCAGGAGGTTGCAGACCTTGGAATTGGTTTGGTGCAAGGCAAATTCCCTCCCGGGCACGGTGCCACGCCGGCCCTTCCGAGCAGTGCTGCTCTGGCTCCCAGCAGACTGGGAAAGTGTGAAGACTTCTCTGCGGCACAAAGTGACAGCAGGAGGGTCAGGAGGCTGTGGAGGTGGTGGATCTCATCCTTCTCCTCCCAGACCAGCCCAGTCACCATCTCCTGATGGTCTTATGGATGGTGCTTTCATCCATACCAGGAACTTGTGGTGCCCTTCCCTCATCCCTACCAACTCCAACCCAGTGAGTGCACCACTAATCCTCTCCTCTTCCCAAGAAGTCCTCCTTTATCTCAAACCCACCAGGATGGCTCTACAGGATCTGGCTGTACCCAGGGACTACCTGTACGGGATTTGTTCCTCTCTCAGCTGCAGGCACATGAGCACAGGGCTGCTGGAAAACCTCAGCTTGGTGTCAAAGTGAATCGAGGTTTCCACCTCTGTCTGGCTCCTCAGCGTGGCTTGGAGGAAAGGGGAATCCAGTTCTGCCTGGAAATCCATGGCAAGGCTTCCCCTGGGAGAGAGAAGCACGTAGGGTCTGGCTACAGAGCAACGGCCTGTGCTGGGTACCAAACAACGCCATAAACACCCCAATTAGAGGTCTGGCCATGGAAAATGTGTGTGTGACCACCAGGAAAGGCTGGACCCACCAGGAGAACAGCAGGGAGCTGTGAAAATCCACCCTCACTCCCCAGGTATTCCCATTCCCAGAGCCAAGCTGTTTCCTGCCCACTCACCTCGCAGTGACGCTGGTTTTCAGCTCCTGCTCCCAAATGCTCACGTCCATGTCAGCTGAAATGTCCAGGCCCAGCCCACCCTGGAGTTTGACGGCCACTTGGAGGCCAGACTGCAGAGGAATGACCTGGAAGATGGAAAAGGCAGAGCTCCCTGTGACCAGGCACTGCTCTTGGATGAGTGGCTGGCACCGGCAGGGCCTTGTGGCTGCTGGGATTGTCTGTCCCAACCCTGCAGCTGGACCTGCAACGGAGCAACTCCAGCCACGGGTCTCCCATGGCAGGACAGGCCATCCCACTGCTTTACCAACCCCAGGACACATTTGGCAGTGCCACCTTGCTCTTAGATCTGTGTCTGTGGTGCATAACACCCACAGGCTCATTTTGCTGGATTCACTGGGATGTGGTGTGGAGACAGGTCACTGCTTCCTCCCCATCCACTACCTGGTGATGGTCCATCAGCAGCAGGTTCCCTCTGACCACGCTGGTGGGCTCGCCACTGCTCAGCAGGACCTTGGCCATCAGGTCTGTGTATCCCTGGAAGAAGATGATTGGCCGCAACTGGACGTCAAAGAAGGTGGCTGACATCCCAGCCATGAGCTCTGGCTCCTCTTCCCCTTCGGAGAGGTTTTCTCCCATCATCGACTCCATCCCTTGTGCTTCAAAGGTGACCTGGAAGACAGAAGGGGAGGGGCCCTTTGGAGCAGGACACTAGCGATGGAGTGACTTGGATGAGGCATCCAAGCCATCCCTGAGCACCCTGAGGGATCGGTGTTGTGTCCTCTGTTTTTTGGGGTAGTAGGGAAGGTAGTAGTAGCTCCCTTCTCCAGAGCAGGAGTGTCTGGTTTCACACAGGTGATTTGGGAATTTGCCTGTTTCTGATACAGGACATGCTGAGCTCAGAAGTGAAGCACCACAAGGAGGCTAAGAGGGGACACAGGGACAGCAGTGGCACCACTGGGCTGGTGTTGTCACCACCTCCCAGCCCCTCTCCTGCCAGCACCTGAGCTGCACGAAGCCGCTGGCCGTGGCTGAGCAGGGAGAAGTCGGAGACGCTCTTCCTCAGGAATCCACCCTCCAAAAACAGCAGGTCCAGCCCGAAAGTGGAAGTCAGGTCCTGGGTGACTGAAAGGCAGAGAGGTGCCCATGAACACCCCTGGGGGTCTGGTGGAAGGGGGGTTGTAAGAGGATGATTTTAAGGTCCCTTCCAACCCAAACCTGTGGTACCATTCTGCATCTTCTCCTTTCATTCTTGCAATACTCAAGTGATTTAACATTGCAAGCTTGGGGTTTTTTTCTCCCTGGCCATTCCACCTTCATTGACCCTCTGCAAGGCAAGACTGAGCTAATTTGAAGAGGGACACAAATGAGAGGTGAGGGACAAAGAATTCAGCAGATATTTAGCAAGCGCTGCTTTTTGCAGTCTCTGAAGTTTCATTCTTTCTTTTAAATCTCAGTACAAGAGACCCTCTCTTTGAAGGTCTTATTAAAAATACTAAAGGAACTGAGGAACGGAGTGAAATATCTTGACTTGTCAGAGAAAGCACAGAAACTCCCACCAGCAATCTGCTATTGGTTTAATCTCCAGCTGCAGCTCCTCCTTCAAACCAGCAGGATTTGGGAAAAGTATGTGTTAGAGGAGGGTATGTTCATATCTCAGGTGGTGGCAGCCAGCTGGTGCTGGGGGACATTCTCAGAAACCTCCCCGAGATTTTGGGGCTTTCTTTAGACCTGAATCCTCCTCTGGAAGCTGCCTTTTCCCACCAACCCCTGCTTTAACCCTCCGAGGGGGCCATGGGATCCGTGTCCTCTGTGCTGTCACCTGTCAGAGGTCCTGAGAAAGAAGAGGAGGTGCCGACTTTAGAGAAGACGTTGTAATTATTTATCCGCTGGTCTCCCATGATGTCTTTCATTATCTTCCTGGAAAAGAGAGGGAAAGGATATGTCAGCCCTGGGAAGGAGCGAAGGGAAAAGATCAACGGTCGCTACAGAAGGAAATCTAATTTGCCAAAGTATTTCTCACGGTTGCTGACTGCCCAGAGCAGTGTGAGTAAAAAATGAAAGCGTTAGACACGGGCTACCCTGGAATTTCCTCTTCCTCTGGCTTATTAGCATAGACCAGGCAGATATTTTTGTGCAGCTTTTGCTTAGCTCTGAAAAATGTGAATGCTTGGTTTGTTCTGTGCAGACAGGAAGTTCAACGCAGCTACAAATTGTGCACTGCCCTGAAAGTCGGAGCTTTGGCCTCCTGCCAAAACCACAGGCCTGGGTCCCGCTGCCATGGGGCAGGATGACAAGGAACCCCAGGTTTCTCGTGGCTGTGTGGCATCTGCATCCCTTTTGTTACTCCAGGAATGTCCAGACAGCCCCCATGAAGTGGTGCTAGCACATTTTAAAGACATGTTGGCCCAAACCCCATAGCTGGACTGTGGAGGAGGAGGAGAAAAAGGTGATGTAGAGCAGAGGGGAAAATGCACCCGTCCCCTCAAGCCCCACTTTGCCAGGTGCTGGTGGCCACGCAGGCTGTTCTGGACTTTCAGCAGCAGGAAGGTGGCCATCTCTGTCTCCATCTCACTGGTGGCCAGCAGGATGTTGATGACGTCCATGGGCAAGGGATGGTTATCCAGGAGGATTTCTGCAGCGGCCAGGCGACAGGTCTTGTCATAACTCTTCCTCTTCTGGTGGAAAATCCTCCTCATCGCTCGCTTCACCTGATGAGAAGGGATAATTAACAGAGTGCACACGCACCCCTGCAGCTTGGCTTTGACTGGGGAGGGGAGCACCAAGCCTTGGCAACTTCCTCTCCTACCTTGCTGGAGATGTGGGGAGCGGGGAATCGCTGCAGGGCAGAGGTGGCCGCAGCTGTGACAGCCGTGGGACCATCCTCAGCGTGCTCCAGGAGGGTGGGTATGGTCTCAGGGAGCATGGCATTCCCCAGGGACAGCAGGTAAATGACCACCTCGGCCTCCTCCTCGGCACCTCTGAGCCCCCTGAGGATGGTTTCCACCCCACGCTCCACCACCTGCTCAGGATTTGCAGGAGGAGAGGGAGGTGAGGGGACAGGAGGTATTCTGGAATTGGGGGGGGGTGTCCCAAAAAGTCAAGTCTGAGGGACTGCAGAGGACCCACCTGCAGCCCACAAAGCTTCTGCCGGCACAGCTTGCCCACCAGAGAGCCCACAGCAACTATCCCTGTCTCCCAGATCTCAGGTGCCAGCTGCTTCCCATCCAGCTTGTCCTGGGCATCAGGAAAGGGGCAATAGGAAGCAAGAACAAAGAAATGAGGGGGGAAAAGAGAAGGAGTATGCTTTACCTCTTATATCAAACTGTTTCCTAAGCAAGTAAGGAAAAGCTAGTTCTTACCTGCCTTGAAGGAGGCCATGCATGATTCAATTGGGTGTGGCTCTAAATTGAGGTTTTATTATCTCTAATGCACTGATACAAAGCATTCACTGCTGAATTTTTTTCCTCTGAGGAGCATCATCAGTGTCCCGTTAAATGCACATAAAACAACCCCATGAGCAGGAAAACCAGTTTCTGCAGAAATTTTCCTTTTTCCATGGTGTGTGGATCCATCCCAGATGCAGGACCCTCAGGGAAGAGAGAGAGAAATGTCCATACTCACTAAGACGAGGTGGAGGAGGTCTCCTGAAGGCCGGGGAGAGAAAGCTGCTGCGTAGAGAAACTTCTCCAGGAGGGACTTGGGCTCCTTGCTGAAATCCAGGAAGTCTGAGAGCGCTGCCAAGGAAGCCACTGACTGTGTGGCCACCGCTGCCTCCACGAGGAAGGGGCTGGAGCAGGAAGAGGGAAGTCATCAGTGTCATCAGTGGCATGGCCCAAAAACCATGCAGTACTTGGAAAGGACAGTGAAACCTCTCAGGGTCTGGCCCAGACTATAAGACCCCTTTGGGCTTCCTTGGGACTCAGCCCGACGGTGACTTGAATGAAGAGAGACAGCTTTGATCCAGTTGTCCGAAAAGTAGATTTAATAATACAAAAATTACGAACAATAAGGCATCCACTTATTGGATCAAACTGGATCAAGGCAGTAACAAGGGGTAAAAGCCACAAAGCCAAAGGTGGAGTCTAGGGGCCGACAGGGGTAGTTACACATCTCAGTGTGGGTGGGGAGTTAAGGTGGGGTCTGAGGGAAGGGTCCGACGGAGGACAGCGATTAAGAATATTAAAATTCTTGCCCCAGAAATTAACCTATGATAACAAAGAGAACTGAGAACTTTCTGGTAACAATTAGCATAGAGAGCATGTCAATCAGCCTCCTGCCTATGGCACTAAGAATGGGGTCTGCCAAGGCAGTTTTCCAGAGATCTCTTTTATTCCTGTGGGAGCTGCTCTCTACAGCGCAGGCATTAGGAAAAGCCAGAGAACACTGACGCTAGTCAGGATGGCTGCCTGGACCAGGGATGGTGCACGGAGCAGCACCTGGTTGTCTCATCCAGTGCTCAGAATTTTGGAGAGGTGGTTCCAGGGATTCTCACCGCGTCTCCTCGGTCGCTCTCCTCAGCAGCTGCAGGACATCCCTCTTCTTGGCGCCGCGCAGCATCTGGATGAACCTCTGGAACTGCCAGGCTGTCGCCACCTTTGAGGTGTCTGTTTTGACCCTCTGACCGTCAAAAGCCTTCAGGAAGGCTCTCAGCTGCAAAGGTGAGGTTTGCTAGGTAGGATTTAGCCACTTTTCCCATGTTATCATGGGATAATGTGTACACCAAAGCAACAGTAACCAGCCCCTCCAAAAGCGTGCAGCTTGTGGGGGAGCCCCTGGTGAGTTTTGGGGTGGGTAGCATCACTGACCGATGGGCAGTGGGTGCAGACCCTCCTGAAGGGCAGGCTGGCCATGCCCAGGGGCTGGGGCCGTGCCTCCGTGCCAGCCAGCACGTCCTTAAGGCTTTGTCCAGACACCTCTGCCAGCCCAGGCATTGCAGGAGACACCAGCTGGAGCTGCTGCCTATGAAGGGAGAAATAGTCAATGGAACGTTTTGTGATTTCCACCCTCCATGGCCAGCGGTTGGGATCAGCACTCACCTTGAAGTGATTTTGATGCTGGAGCGGGATTTCAGGGCTGGAGCCACCGTGTGGTTTTCCTCAGCCAGGACTGATTGGAGCAGGTTGTCTTTCACCACATACTGACTTCTGCTGGAGGGCTGCCACTCGACTCCAAAAATCTTGGAAAAGGGAAAGCAAGGAGGAAAAAATGAAACCTTTTTCCCCCTTGGCCTCTCCCCAGGAGATTTCTCTCTTTACATTAGCAGAGGAAGAATTTTCTGGTCCAGAAAATCACCTACTTCACTTGCAAAATGTAGGAAAGGAAAATCCTCTTCCCAGATGTGGGAGAAGGCAACACCAGGTAAGGACCAGCAAGGGGATGCTCTCACCCATGGCTGATGCAGGTAGACAGAGTGGTGACACCACGTGGACTTGCACAACAAGGTGGTGTTGAGACCCCTGCCAGGGCCCATGGGGTCTCCGTGGGGAATTTTATACTGAATTCAGTAGAATATGTACATTAAAAAAACCCAGAACTTAAATTTTGGTTATGGCAGGTATAACTGTATTAAGACTCACAGGATTTCATCTGTTTATGTCAGGGCTGAACACAGGCTACTGCTTTAAGCGAAACAGAATACTGTCAAACTAATCCCCAATCCAGTAAGTCTGAGACCCAGAAAACATCCCTGTATCTCCACCTTCCCAAGCAGGATCAGCTGACAGGTCAGAAGTGATAACAAGAGTGGGGAGGGGGTGACCCAGAGCACCTTTTCTGCTCCCACCCACCCTGACACCACAAGATCCCCCTGAGGGATGTTGGTGCATCCCGGTTTGAAGATGGGTCTCAGAGTCCCATCCCGAGCTGGTGCAGAAGGCTGAAGCCAGCTGGGAATGGGAATCCAAGCCCACCTGTGAAAAGATTTTAGGGGTAGCCCTGCTGTGCTCAACATGAGCTGAGCCCCCCACAGTGAGAGCAATGGACTTGCTTTGTTTATGGAGGTGAACCCAGACTTTGGCTTTGAGCAGCTGAGGAGATCTTTGATCTTGGTGATGGAATGGTTGGACACGGTGTAGGTGACTTGGCAGCTTCCAGAGGCATCTTCCTGAAACACAAACGGGAGTGACTGTGAGTATTAAATGACCCGTGGAGAGGACAGACACAAAGGCCAACCTAATAAAGAGAACAGACCCTAAAATCTAGAAAGTGGGCCAAATCAGGGGGTGGTTGGATAGCTCCAAGTCCATCCAGGCGTCTTTGCAAATTCAGGCTAATACCAGCAGCAGCATCTCTGTGACTGCATTCAGGGTTCTGAGGTTATTCCATGTTATTCACAGGTCATTCTAGCTGGCTGCTGGCAAAGCAAATCCTGCTGGGCAGGAATGCTTGTGGAGTTTTTTCTCTGCTGTTCCTACTGTCCAGGGAAAGGCTATGACTTTGTAAGGGTGCCTATTGCTGAAAATTAGGTTATTTTATTTTAAGTCTTCTGCGTGTCCAGGAGTCATCCTTGCTCACAGCCTGGTTGGAGCAGATGTTGTTTTTCCTGAATTTTGCCCCCTCTCCTGAAACTCACGGTCTGGCTAGGCTCCAGGGCCAGCTCTCCTGGTGCATCCCTGGATTTTGGGCAGATGTGGCCCCAGCCCTGGACATACCTCCACTGTGGTGCCGGCATGGGGCTGAAGCTGGAGCAGACTGATGATGCCTCGTTTCAGGTTGGAGATCAGGATGTTTTCCACTTCATTCCCATAGAAAGCTTTGACCTGGGAGGGCAGGAGGTGATGCCTGGCTGAGAGGACGTTTCTGGGGTCCCTGCAGGCTCTCTGCTGCCTTCTCTGACAGAAGGGAACCTGAGAACACCCTGTAGACACCTGAGGAATTTTCTCAAGGAGGATCTTATCCCTCAATAGCATGAGGTCTGTTGGATGCAAGCCCACAAAATTTCCCTTCCCTTCCCACCCTGGAGTTCCATGGCCTTAGAGAAGGCCAGAAAGGAGCTTATATCCCATGGTTAGCACTGAAGAGCTTTAATATGGGATTCTGCAGCTCCAGCTGAGTCCTTGTGGAGGATGGGACTCCATGTAGGGTCCTACACTGGCCTCTCTGCCCAGTTCCTTCTGCTCTGAAATTGGAGATGGAGCAGGAGCTCCTATGGGCTTCATAGCTGACAAAGTTTAGGATGAGGACAGAAGTGCTTTGCAGAGGGCATCAACAAGCCCAGAAGGTGTCCAGCTGACCTTCCCACTGTTCCAGGAGATGAACACTGGCTGCTGGAGCTCTGCCTCTGCCTCTGGGCTCAGTGCAATCTCTACAGGGGAACCTCCAGTGCTCTCCTGGTTCTTCTCCTCTTCTGGCTGGTGTTTGGCCTTCAGGTCATGGATCTATGACAGCAGAAGATGGCAGAAAGCAGTGACCAAGTGTCTGCTCTAAAGCTGGTGAGTATTTTACCTGCAGGCAATGGACTTGGTCAGAGAGGTCATTTTTCATCTGGTGTGGGCTACAGATGGAGAGACTTGCACCTCCTGGGGGGTTCCCAGCAGGAATCCCTGGCTGTGCTGGCTGCACCACCCCACACACCTGCACCTGGAGCAGCTCTTCCCCGCCTCGGTCCCTCCAGAGCCGGTGCAGATGGATCAGGGTCTCAGCCTGCAGCCGGGCTCCCCATGGCCATGGTGTGGCCGTGTGGTGCAGCTGCACATCCAGGGTGTACCGGTACTGGTAAAGGGTCCCGGGCTGGAAAGAAAGCAACTGCAAATTCCCTGTGGAAAGATGGATATGTTGAAGGTAAGTGGTTGTGGATCACCTCTGCTTCCCCCACCTGGAAACCTCCATCCCAGATTTGCAGGAGTGATGATGACTTGGATCACTCCATCTCCTGGAAGTCCAGCTGATGGGAAGGTTTTCATGGGGAATTATTTGTGCCTGTGGTTTGGATATTTGGGTGTTCTCTGGGCTGACGGCTGATTCCTGCTCGTGTTCCCAGCCCTGCCTTTAAAATGATGGCCAGAGGAGGGGCTCTGCTTGGGGACTTCAGGACTTTTAGAAATGCCAAAGAAACACATTTTAATCCTGAAGGGGAGTTTCCTGTGAATGTCCACGGACAGGAGTGATATATCCCCAGTGCCTTTTCAGCACTGGGCATTAACTGGGGCACAATCAAAACTTTTAAGGGAGAAAAGAAGCTGAATTCTTCACATTGTGAGTTTTCCATCAGAACTTTTAACTCCAAATTAAATCACTGTCTTTGTGCTAAGGCAAAGTGAAGTTGGTGGGACAGCTTTAGATCAAAACTCTCTGCTTTAATCTTATTTCTCTAGACTTACTTGGAATTCCTTCTCTTGCTTATATACAAGTGTGACTGAAGGGGGGAGAGTTGCCTTTGCTGTGACAAAAACAGTCAAATCTGTTTTCTGAAGTCACTTGCAATTCTCTTGCAAATTTGATAAACTTGCTGATATGGCTTCTGAAATGTTTTATAGCTTTGCTGCTTTTAACAACAAATTAATCAATGGAAATCCAACTCAGTCCCTGGAGATTTCCTCTGTGAGACAGACTGAAGAGTTTTTACAGTTTTGCACTGTGTGCAGTTTAAAAAGTTCTAGCTCTCTGGTTTTCCTCACCCTCCCAGGAAGAACTTCCACAATCCCCAGAATTTCCCAGCCTCAGGAGATGCTCCTGCTGTTTGCAGTGTGCCAGTCCCTGTTCCCTGCTTGGCTGGAGGCTGGGAAGATAAGAGCTGGGATGAGCATCTCACCTCTCCGGGCATCCAGACCCCCCTGGAATCCCTGGACCTAAATCAACCCAAAGTCTCTCTTACCTTTTGCTGCTCTCAGGAGGGAAAAGCAAAGCAGGCAAAAGCTCCCCCAAGCCGCCTGCGGATTCATGGTGGGCTCTGGGAGCTGGGTGGGAGACAGGGAAGGGAGGGGGGTGGGAGAGAGGGATCGCACAACAAAAGTGGGCAAGAATAGCAGTGACAGGCGATGGGGCCCGACCTTCTCCCTATCCCCGCCTTACCCAGGAAAAGGCAAATAATTAAACCTTTGTACCAACCCCCAGCAGCCACGGAGGGTTTGGAAATCAGCTGAGGCTTGCCAAAGGCCGGCGGGAGGGGAGGAAAGCTGGGAAAAAAGAGCTGCCAGAAGCATTGCAGCGTGCAGAAATTGCCAGTTTGTCCTGATAAGAGAGGGGGATGCTCAGAAAGCTGCTCTGTCTTTTGGTGCTCTCTCCCCATCACGGAATAGAAGATAGTTGCTTTCAAAACAAAAGACCCAGAAGGGGGAAGGGAAGAAACAGCTTTTCCATCCTTTTAGTTGGAGACTTGGATTTGTAGCCCGGAGGCTCAAGTTACTTAAAGGGCCAGGCTGGAGGGGACAGGGAGAACTGCTACTCCCACAAAGAAATGGGAAAGGACTTAGGAAATCCATCTCTAAATCCCTTGGCCCACTCACCATACAGTATTTTTTTAATGCATGAACTTTCTGAGTGCTGAGTTTAATTTTCTAAAGACACCAAAGTAAGTAGTGGTGATGCAGCTCAGGGTCCTGGGAAGGCTTTTTGCTAAAAAGAACAGGGGAGTGGGAGAGAGGGGAACTTCATGTGTCATTCTGGAAGTGATATGCAAATTACAGTGGGATTAAAACCCCAGGATTTTGGTGTTTTGGCATTTTCAATGGCACGCTGCCCAGCTCTGCATCACCACTGGGCTTTTGGACCACTACTGTGATCAGAAAATCAGGGCAGATCCAGCTGAGAGCAACCTGGGAAAAGTCCAGTTATAGGTTTCCCATATGTGGTGTCTTCACTTGGTCTTCTGGTGGTCTTTATGGACAAATACCCCCATACTTATCTTCAAAAATATTCTTCTCTTTAGTATTTTCATTTAGGTTTTATGGAATCATAGAATGGTTTGAGCTGGAAGGGATCTTAAAGACCATTTCCTTTCAATCCCCTGTCATGGGCAGAGGAGCCCATGGCCCAGAGAAGCTGTGGCTGCCCCTGGATCCCTGGAAGTGTCCAGGGCCAGGCTGTGTGGGGCTTGGAGTACCCTGGGATAGTGGAAGGTGTCCCTGCACTGGCAGGGGGATTGGAACCGGATGATTTTTAAGGTTCCTTCCAACACAAACCATTTTATGCCTCTGGGGGATCTGTGCTCTGCAATGCAATGTGAGAGCAAAGAACACCAGAGGATGAAAGTCCTGCTGAACACAGAAAGTTTTAGTTCTTTATCCAGTGTGGGGGAAAGGGAATATTTCAGAGTGAATTGGCTGTAGAGGGTCTGAGCACTGAAGGTAAGGTCCCAGAATGTTTGCTGGCTGCCGCTCAATACAATACCTGGAGAGGAAAGGCAAACATAAATAGACTGTGAAAAAAACCCCTGCTGATAAGGAGGCCTCAAAGTGGAACTGAACTTTGGCAAGTTGGTTATTTAGGCTTGGCTGACAAGACTTTCCAGGACTAGGATGTGGAAACTGGGAGAAAACCTGGTTTTTCTTTCTCCAATCCCGGTTCTTCCCTCTGCCACTGAGGGAATCTGTGAAAAAGAATAAAGCAGAAGAAACCAGAGGGAGATATAAAACTTTGTGAAGCAATCTTCTCAAACCTAAAATCAGTGCTGCTGGAATGGTGGGTGCTCTTCCGGCCCCTCGTGTATCACCCAAGGGAAATGTGATCTCCTATGTCTGTCCACTGAAGGGCCCTGGCTGCTGGATCACCGTGGGGGATTCTGGCTGCAGGACCTGGTGTGGCAGCCCTGAAACCCACGGGCAGAGCAGAGCAGGGATGGTCAGTGTGACCAGGTCACCATGCCCAGGTCAGAGAGGCACACAGGGGCCTTGCCACCGAGCTGTGACATCAGGGTGGACTTCGGCAAAGGGTGGCCAGGCTGCACTCTCCTGGATGGGAGCAGGGTGGAAGCAACATGGACTGTTGCATCAAAGCCTGCAAACCTTAATTTTCTTCTGTTCTAAACGACCTTCAGCTCCAAATTTCCTCCCCCCCAGCATCTTTTCCTGCCTTGTCACCTCCCTTTTTGCTATTGCAGCGGTAGGGAAAGCACTGATTCTACCAACAAGCTCCATTAATCCTTCCCTCTAAGAGAAAAACTGAAGGGGAATGAGCAGTCCCCACATGATTGCACTGGTGGCACTCAAAAGTCTCCAAAATCCCTGAACAGAGAGATTTCCTGGGGCTGTGTGGGACACACTGGTCAAAGCGTGTCCAGTGAGCACCTGAAGGTCCTAATGAGCTTTAATGACCCTAATGAGCCTCCTCACCTGTGATCTCCACCCATTCCCATGGGTTTGGGAGGCTATTTCAGCTCAGCCTTGAGATTCAATGGGTTTTATAGGCTCTGTTAGGGTCATGGTTCTGTTCTGTTTCTGCTGGTTCTGGATGGACCTGAGGCTTCTCTGTGCCCATGGTGCCCTGGAGAGTGTTAATGGAGATTTTTGTGAGGAGCCAGCCTGAAATCCTTCTAGAGAGACCCTCTTGGTGAGGGCACTGCCAGAACTGGGCTGCCCCAGCTCATCTCCCTGCGCTGTGTGCCACTGTGGAGCAGTTTGGGAATAGCAGACTGCATCTTCACCTTAGCCAGTTAATGTACTGTGACTTTCTTGCATGATGATTTTACTGAAATTAGGGGGTTATCCTCTTCTCCAGGGAACCACCTCTGATACCATTTACACACTTTCAGCATTACGGCACTTTTGAAAGCCTTTACCTTTTTAACTGCAGCCAGGATTGAGGGACAGGTTTAAAGGAAACTTAAAAGAGAAAAATTTACTCAGTTAACAAAAAAAATCCACCTTAAACTGCAGAGTATAAAAACAGAAAAACTCTTTTACTTCTTCTCTACTAGGGTGCTATGGGCAGTTCTTAATTTCTGAATTAGAACTTTACAATGCTGAAAACTCCTGGTGGGCTGATCTTTTGCCTAAGTTGTTCTTGGAACAGGAAGACAATAAATTCTTGCTATTTTAGAATTTTTTTCTTCCCTATTTTAAGAGAACTCAGAAAGATACACACACGATATGATTTATTTCTATCTAAGGCAAAAACACTCACCTAATTTGTTATACATTGACCTGAGGGATGAGAAACTCTGATGGGAACCCCCTTTGACAGTAAGCAATACTACCAGTTCTGTGAGACAGGTCTCATCTGCAAAAAGCTGGAAAACTAAATAAAGCCCCACCCCAGAAGAGTTTCTGCAAAATTTACAGTAATTTTAGTCTCATTTAATGTCACCAAACACGGGAAAGAAACAAAAAAAAAAAAAAAAAAAAAAAAAAAAAAAAAAAAAAAAAAAAAAAAATCTGCATAAACTACAAAAATATTTCAAAGCAACAAGTATCTTGTCATTTATACTATCTCTTCTCATACTCTACTACAGGAAAAATCTGACATTTTCTTGTATTTAAAAACCAAAAAAAACCCCAACAAAACAAAAACAAAACACCTTCAAGAATCTTTTAACAAACACACAAAGAACTTTTCATAAAACCTATATTAACTAATATCTCTACTTTAATCTTTATCCAAGAGGTGGGTGACAAAGTTTTTTGCTTTCAGACTATTTACTTTACAGGATATAGTGTAGTTATATAATTAGCACCTTAAATTATTTTTGACCCACCCACTTAGAATAGAAAATCTTTATATCTTTTTCTGCGATTCTCAAATAGTAGAAGGAAAAAAAATGCTTCTGATACAAACTTGACTGAACTGGATTTCTATCAGTAATTAGCTTTTGTGGGGATAATACAGTCAGTACAACTGAAGAAGGCTTTCTGTGGCTTACAAATACCGTTGTGTTTGTGTGTGTACACAGAAGAATTATAGCTACTGTAGCAATTTTGATACAGTACAAGTTAAATTGAAACTCTCTCTTTAATTATCACACTGCTGGGTAGCAGTTCACATTTATATTCTGCGAATATTAACATATCCTTTTGGTATTTTGCATAGGTATTCTTTTATGTTGCCTTCTTTCTTTAAATTATACTTACTTAGTCTACCAGCAGCACAGATTAATCAGTAAAACAGTCCTCAAGTTAGTATGAAAGAGTTACTTTAAACACACAAAAAATTAGGGAAAATAAAAGAGGCAAGAATATATAGTCTGTCCTGCAAGGTACAAAACTTAAAATAAATTAGCTAAAATACCAAGAATACGGAGTTAATGACATGAAATTTGTTTCTTCCTATGATTTTCATGTACCTGTAATATTACACGGTGGAATGATATAAATACTTCCAAAATAATACTGCATATTTTAACTTTTAGCTTTTCTTTTTGTAAAGAAGGGCTGCTTGAAAGTCTATTCACCTCTTAGCTGTGAAGAAACAGAAGTAGGAAGATCTGATAAACTGGATTGTTTTCTACTGATTATGAAGTGTCATGTAGAAAAGTAAAGCAGGAGAAAGTTCTTTGTCCAAAAGAAATTTTTGAATTATTTGAGTCTTTCCAGTTCATTATTACTCAATTCTGTTTAGAATTCAAGTTGGTATCACCTGGTTCAGGTGTTACAGTTCATCTTTAGGTTCTTACACCGGTCTTTTGATCTTGTTGGCATTGATTGAAAACCTGCAGCTTTAGTTGTCACTCATACTGCAGCTTCACTGGGATACCTGAAAAAGCATCTTCTTGTTGTGGGGTGAAAGAAGTGTTCTTATTTTTGCAGTTGTGAAGATATATCCCTTTAACATTCATGTCTCCTTACTTCATAAACAACGGTTTCACAATTCAAACGTCACCTCTTAGGGTGTTACTTTCAGGTTCCAACCTGGGTTGCACCTGGACTCCCAACACACATTTCACTCATGGCATTTGAGCATCAATTTTGTTTTAAAAAATTATTTTTTTCCCCAAAAAAGAAAAATTCTAATCTCCCTCATAATTCCTTCTTCTTCTCCCTCACCACGTTCTTAATCTCCCGATTCCTTCCTATCAAACACCAGAATTATCACAACTCTTTTGACTCCAATCTCCTGTTCCATCAAAACTATCCACCCACCCCCCCATCGTCGAGGTCACTCGTCCCCCTGCCCCCAGTATCCTACAGCCACCTCCTCAGGCAATTTCAATGCCTCCAAGACCTCCAAAATTAGACCCTCATGTATTAATCCTTTTCCCCTTGAATTGAGCAACCCCTTTTCTTTCCCCCCAAAAATGTGTACTATTCCCAAAAACATACACACAATCAATATACATTTTACACACATCCTAATATTTTTTCTTATCATACTTTGAAACAAATTATCAACATATATTCCCTCTCCTTCAAGGAGGATTCCACTTTGCCAAATTTTTCACTGTCCTTCTGGTACAACTTCTGTTCTTAACCATACTTCTAGAACTTTACCCAACACATTAAGACCCAGTTCTGTAATTAATAAAATGTTACCCGTCCACCTTTTGGTATTTTTGCTAATTACTACATCTTTTATTATAGGAACTTCAAACTTTTTGTTCTCTGCTGTCACTATCTCTAAAATTTCTTTACTCACTTCACACCCTGTTGGGTTTTTCATGATACATGTTTTTTCTGCCTTTAGAACAACTAAAACTTGGAATACTTCTTTAGGACCCACCTTTAAAGTCACCAAAGGTTTTATATGATATTTATCTCTTGAAAAATAAACTCTTCATTCTTTCTTTGGATAGAACTGTGCTGGAATTCTACTTTGTCTTTCTTCTTCGTCTCTACAGCTCGAATCAAGATAGTTTCTTACTCTGACTAGACTCCTGGTAAAAATGGGTATTTATGAAAGAGATTAGCATAGAAATGACAGCAGAATCAGCTTCCTGGATCAGTTCTTCCCAGGAAAGGAGGGGCAGGTGGAAGTTAGTGTGTAGGTTTGACTCTCTGGAGGGGAAGAAGCGGAGTTTGGGGCCCGTACTCTCTCAGGGTCAGAGCAGGGGTCGTCCGGTGGAAATCAGGCTTCCACATGGCCCATGGTGGCCACACTTAACACAGTCACCGGGGCACAGACGGCCGGAGCGGCTACGGAGGAAGCGGTCGGGAGTGGGGTGGTTGGAGCAAACGGGACCCGCGGCACGGCCGGCGTGGTGACCGCAGACCACGCGGCAAGTGGGGCCCCGGGCGTGGCCGACGGAGCGGCCGCGGGCCAGGCGGCGGAGCCTGGGTCAGACCGAGCCCCCGGTGGGGCCGGGACCGGCACAGGGCCGGGACCCGCTCAGCGGCTGGGACGAGCGGGAGCGCGGGCGGCGGTGCGGCCGTGGAGACCGGCCACGGTGCGGCTGCGGGCGGTGTTTGTGTGGCGGCAGCAGCAGCGGCGGCGCGGGGGACGGGCAGCCCGATGGAGACACAAGCGGGAGCCCTGGCGCCGCCTGGAGCGGGGCGGGCGGCACGGCGGGCACAGACAGCGGCACGGCGGGCACAGACAGCGGCACGGCGGCACAAACAGCTGCACGGCGGCACAAACAGCGGCACGGCGGGCACAGACAGCTGCACGACAGGCACAAACAGCTGCACGGCGGCACAAACAGCGGCACGGCGGGCACAGACAGCGGCACGGCGGGCACAGACAGCGGCACGGCGGGCACAGACAGCTGCACGGCGGCACAAACAGCTGCACGACAGGCACAAACAGCTGCACGGCGGCACAAACAGCTGTACGGCGGCACAAACAGCTGCACGGCCGGCACAAACAGCTGCACGGCCGGCACAAACAGCTGCACGGCGGCCACAAACAGCGGCACGGCGGGCACAAACAGCTGCACGGCGGCACAAACAGCTGCACGACGGGCACAAACAGCTGCAAGGCGGCCACAAACAGCTGCACGGCGGGCACAGACAGCGGCACGGCCGGCACAAACAGCCGCAAGGCGGCACAAACAGCTGCACGGCGGCACAAACAGCCGCAAGGCGGCCACAAACAGCCGCACGACAGGCACAAACAGCCGCAAGGCGGCACAAACAGCTGCACGGCGGCACAAACAGCTGCACGGCCGGCACAAACAGCGGCACGGCCGGCACAAACAGCTGCACGGCGGGCACAAACAGCTGCACGGCCGGCACAAACAGCTGCACGGCGGCACAAACAGCTGCACGGCGGCACAAACAGCGGCACGGCCGGCACAAACAGCGGCACGACGGGCACAAACAGCTGCACGGCGGCACAAACAGCTGCACGACGGGCACAAACAGCTGCAAGGCGGCCACAAACAGCTGCACGGCGGGCACAGACAGCGGCACGGCCGGCACAAACAGCCGCAAGGCGGCACAAACAGCTGCACGGCCGGCAGAGGGAACAGCGCAGGCTGCAGGGGCTGTGCGCGGTCTGCGGACAGCACCTCAAAGAGATTCCAGCCCCCCTCTCTCTTCTCCCCTACCCGCTCTGTCCTTGGTGTCTCTGCCATTCCAAACTTCTCTTCAAACAACGTTTCTGAGTTCATTACTGCATTTAAGGCCTGGCTAATCCAAACTTCTCGGTGCACATCTATTAACTCTTTCCTAATCTTCTCTTTCTGTGAGTTTGATTCCTCAGAATTCCACTTTGGCTCGTAGTTTATTTCTCCAGTCCACTCTCTCTGCCATCCAGACATCCTTTACCCATCTTTTTATAATACTTTAATAATTCACTTTAACACAAATAAACTCTACAACAAGCACACTTTCTCTCACTCACACACACTTCCACTCACAAAAAGACAGTACCAAGAGAATGGTACCTTTTCCTCTAGTTTTCAGGTGGTTTTGGTTTTCAAACCCTCAATTCAGTAGCTTTTTAAACCCAGATTTCTTGGATAATTTTTCTTTATTTTTCATTTGTCACTGGTCTCTGTCTCCTACTTTCCCTAACAACCTGAACACTACTTTCCCCCTTCTCCCAAGGCACAGAAAATTCTTTCTCTCAACAATACAATCAATAAGCCTTTCTCACTCTTCCCCATTCACAACCAGACAACACAAGGAAATGGTACGCTTCTCTTTTTAATATTTACCTATAGGCATTTGGCCAACCCCCCCGATGCTCTCAGATTATCACATCTTTAAGCCTGTAGTGTTTCTCAACCTGGCGGCTTTTTACAGCCCAGGTGCCTTGAGCCTTACACCTCTGAGCCTTTTTGTGTTTTTTCTTCAATCTGGCAAAAAAATCCCCCAAAAACATATGTAGGGGACCCCTTTCCTTCCTTTTTTTTTTTTTCTTTTTTTTTTTTTTTAATCCCATTTTTCAATGGATTGTACTGAGAAACTGTTAGCCCTCATCCTTAAAAAGAGGCTCCAACCCTTTTCCCCTGGGACCACATCCCAGCCACCCGCGGGGGGGGGGTGGGGAGGGGTGTTTCTCTCACTCCTTTAATCTTCCTCTTTGTCTTTTTCCTGGCCGTTTTTCTCACGAAAGAATGAAACCGCAGTGCTCAAGACTCGCATTCACTTCACCAATCTGGGGATACCCAGCCAGTGTCTCATTCACACTTCTTGCAAACCCCCCATACCGGCTCCCCGAAAAAATATTCACAATCCTTCTTTTGTTTTTCTGGATCTTCATGCACAAGATTTTATGGAGTAAAAAATACCGCAGATTTAGGGAGCTTTTTTCACCTTTGCTTTATTGTCTCCTTCCTTGTCTCTTTGGGTGTTTGACCTGCAATCTCTAATTCACACCAGGAAAAACAGAGCAAGGCTGCTAAAATCAAGCAGGGGGTCCCTCCTGCTCTGGGTCCCCCGGGATTTCAGAGACAAGGTGTATCCTGGCAAAGAGCCCCAAATTGTGAAAAACAAGGGTCACTTTCTTAGAAGAATTTATAAGTTTTATTTAAAAAAAAAAATAGACAATTAGGAGATGTTGCGTGCTCCTCTCAGGTCTCCGAAGCCCTGGCTAGGTTTAGAGTGGAGCTCCAAGGCAAGAGAGGGGAGCTGCCAAGGCACAGAGAGTGACTAGGGCAGGACCTTTGGGGTTCGCAGCCCCAAGCCAAATGAAGCAAGTCGTGACTGAGACCGGATAAAGGAGTAGGGGGAGGCTCTCGATGTGAGGTTCCAACCACGAGTTTATTGCACCGGAGCGGTTCAGGGCGAGAGAACACCGATCACAGGGGACAGGTGTTTTTCAAACAGAGGTGGAACATGGGGTGGTACAACATGGGAACCAATAACAGCTCAGTGGGGGGGGGGGGATCACAAGGGATGGTCTATAAGGTTGCAACCAATGAGGGGATATAAAGGGGAGGGTACAAAGTTGATGAACCAACAAAGTGTCAAGGAATGTGGAATCTTCTTGGACAAGGGGAAGGGGTAAGCACTGACTGGTGAGGGGCTGGAACAACCAGGGATTGACATCGAGGGATCTAGAAGAAGGGGCAGGATCAACTTGATGGATGGAGAAGGGGAGGGCGCATCTTTAGAGCCAGACAAATTGCATGGGGGGTCTGGGAAAGACAGGTACAAACCATTGGAAAAAAAAAACATGCACCACAAAAAGGAGACAGAAGGCAAAAGTTTCCAGCTGGGGTGCCTCACCAGAAAGCACTCTTTCAAATCCTTTAAGGGTTAACCTTTTACATATGTATTTTTCAAACATTCCTTTGAGCTCAGATGTTCCCTTGGCTTTTGGCCTCCTCCCAACTTGTCCTATTTCACTAAATAACCATTTTATTACTCTTTGTAAATAAAGTTCTTGTTGGCACCTTTTAGTCCTTCTATGTCTTATTCTTCTCATACCAGGAGATCAATAAATTCCTTCTTGTAGCTTTTGGTTCACTGCTATCATGATCTAGTCAATTCAGGAGTGTAGGAAGATCCACTCCCCTTATCTTCTGGTGAGGGTGGGATTCAGTTTGGTCAACTGGTTTGACTCGTTTTAAATGTTACAAAAAAGTTTTTAATACTCAAAAAGAAAATACACATTTGTCACATTTCTAAGACAGTTAATAAAAAAAATACAGCAGAACTTTCTACATTATACATATAGCATTCATGTTAATATTTGCAAAAGCCCAGTTTTATAATATGCATTTATAACACCCATGAAGAAGAGAACAGTGTGGAGAAGGTGTATTTTTGGGATCTGGCATATGTCTAATTCCCTTGCTCTGATTTCTTTGATAATAAATTCAAATAATTTCCCCAGTCCAGACCCATTATGCCCATTACAAGTGAGATCTCTCGCTGCCTTTTTTGAGACCCTCGAGCCTTTCCTGATGTGTTCTGTTGCCTGCCCAGGGAGAGGAGCAGAGGGACAGAGTGGTTTTGCTGACACCGGGCACCTGTCCAGGCCCAGCCCACCCCAAGAATCCCTGCCAGAATTCACTGTTGAGACCCCCAGAAGCAGCTTCCCCGGGGCTGCAATTCTTCACCAGCTTCTCCAGCCTTTTTTCTTAGAGTGTTTTTTTTAGGACAGAATCACCCTCTCCTCGCCTCCCCTCCCCTCGCCTCCCCTCCCCTCCCCTCCCCTCCCCTCCCCTCGCCTCCCCTCCCCTCCCCTCCCCTCCCCTCCCCTCCCCTCCCCTCCCCTCCCCTCCCCTCCCCTCCCCTCCCCTCCCCTCCCCTCCCCAGCAGAGCTCAGGGGCGGCTCCAGCACAGGTGGGACTCGTGCCTGGTTGTGCCCCAGCTCGGGGCTCGCTGTGGGCAAAGGGGCCCAGTGGGTCGGGGGGGGCTGGCGAGTTCCTTGTGCCAGGGTCCCCCATTTCCCCCCTGCCCTGAGACTGCCAGTTCCTAATCCAGCACAGAGTGCTCCTGTCCAAGCCGTGGGCTGCCAGCTTTTCCAGGAGTGTGCTGTGGGAGACACTGTCAAAGGCCTCGCTCAAGTCGAAACAGACAACATCCCCAGCCTGTCCTGCGTCCACCAGGTGGGTCACCTGGTCATCAAAGGAGACCAGCTTGGTCAAAGACGACCTACCCCCCCTAAACCCGTGCTGGCTGGGTCTGACACCCTGGCCATGCTGTAAGTGCTGAGTGATGGCACTCAGTATAAACTGCTCCATTACTGCTTACCAGGTACTGAGGTCAGGCTAACTGGCCTATAATTACCAGGATCCTCCTTCCCACCCTTTTTGTGAATGGGTGTCACACTGGCCAGCTTCCAGTCATCTGAAACCTCACCACTCAGCCGGAAATGTTGGGAAATGATCGAGAGCGGCTTTGCAAGCTCCTCTGCCAGCTCCTTCATCACCCTGGGATGGATCCCATCTGTGCCCAGACATTTTGAACATCCAAGCAGCTCAGCAGTTCTCTGACTGCCTCCTCCTGGATCACAGGGGGACCATTCTGCTCCCTGACACCATCTACCAGCCCAGGAGGACAGATGTCCTGAGGACAAGCCGTGTTCCCACTAAAGACTGAGGCAAAGAAGGGGTAAGCACCTCTGCCTTTTCCTCATCTGTAGTTACTAGGTTCCCTCCCTCATCCAAAAGAGTACAAAAGCTGGTCTGACCCTTTCTTTTACCATTATTGTATTTGTAAAAACATTTCTTATTATCCTGTACCAAAGTTGCCAAAATAAGTCCAAACTCAGCTTTGGCCTCCCTTATTTTTTTCCTACATACCTGAGCAACCCCCTTCAATACTTCTTGAGAAATCTGACCCACCTTCCAAAGATGATATGTATTCCTTTTATTCCTAAATTCCTTCAAAACCTCGTTGCCCATCCAGGCTGGACGTTTGCCTCGTTGACTCATCTTTCGGCACACAGGGACAGTCTGTTCCTGTGCCCTCAGGATCTCTGGTTTGAAGCATGCCCACCTGTCCTGGACTCCTTTGTTTTCAAGGGCTGCTTCCCAAGGAACTCTCTGAAGAAGTCTCCTAAGTAGGCCAAAGTCTGCCCTGGAGAAGTTCAATGTAAAGGTCTTTTGATGTTCCTGCAGATATCACCAAATATCGAGAACACTATCATTTCATGATCACTCTGCCCCAGGAGGCCTCCAACCAGCACATCTCCCACCAGCCCATCTCTATTTACAAACAAGTCTAACACAGCCCCTGCCCTGGCAGGCTCACTCACCAGCTGTGCCTCACCCGCCTCAAAAACACGCCCGGAATGCCGTGGGCTCCCAGCGGCTCCAGGAGTTCCAAGGGGGGAAAAGGGGTCCAAGGGAGAGGAGGCAGGTGGTGCCAGTGGGTGAAATGTCTTTGCTGCGAGCTGGCAGGGAGAGGAGGAGGGAGAAAGTGATGCAGAATAAAGGGGAGAGAAAGAGGGACAAGGCTGGAGCGGTGGAAGGTGGCGGGGATGGCCATAGGGCAGGCGGGCATTTTGCTTTCCAGCTCTGTGGGAGTAAACAAAAGAACTGTCAAATCCATCAAGGAAAAGAGAGGAGAAATAGCAGGAGGTGGATATCGCCGACAATTTGGATTCATTGATCTGCCTGAACTGCAAAGGCTCCGTGGGTGGGGAGGGCCGCAGCAGACTTGTCATGAAAAACCTGCCCTAAGAACAAGGACCGCACATTGAAGAACCTGGAGAAGAACCTCAGCCCTCGGGGAAGTTGCTTCTGGGGGACTCTCCTACCGCGGGCCGCGGCCCTCCCCTCTTTCCCCCGGCAGTACACGGCACTCCCGTCTCCCCGCTGCAGAACGCGGGGAGCTCCAGCACAGGTGGGACCCGCGGTGGGTCGTGCCCCAGCTCGGGGCTCGCTGCGGGCGGAGGGGGCCGCGCTGAGGGGCAGGGGGCGGTTCTGGCGAGTTCCCTGTGCCGGGTTCCCCCGTGTCCCCCCGGCGCCGAGATGGCGGAGGGAGCGGCTGCCCGCGCTCTCCTCCTTGCCCGGATCCCTGCGGACGAGCCGGGGCCGCAGCAGCCATGGCTCATCCCGGTCGCTGTCGCTGGGACAGAGGTGGCTGCTCCGTGCCCAGGACAGTTCCGCAGCGGGGCCAGGGGTTCCGGCGCTTCGTCGTCTCCTGGGTCACAACAATCGGCGCCGCACGGGTTCTCCATCGCTGCTGTCTTCATAGCTTTTAATGTTGTAGAAACCTTTTCTTTGTTTTGGTTTTCTACTCCTGACTTATCTACATGACATCCTAGAGATCAGGTCAATATATTTTATTCTTTCTTGTGGCTTCATCTTGTTGTTTCACGCTTCCCTGATAACTAGTAGTTAACAAGTTCTCCAATTCTCCTCCGGTGCTCTGGTTTGTGAAACAGTTACCTTATCACTTAGAAAGGTCAGTCAGCACATGTGTGAAACAACTCAATGGCTTTATACAGTTTTCTCATTTACATAGAAGTCTTCTAACATTTTATATTTTGCTAAGGCCGATAGTACAATACATTTATCACACTATTATTTGTATAAGCCATAAGGTCTATACGTCAACATATTAATCACACTACTATTTCTATGGGCTATACAGTGCATATTTCAAATGAGAAATTAGGTTACATTAGTAACCAGCTAAAAGGAGTTATAAATTGCGCTATACTTAAAATAAATAACAAAATGTAAAAACTGATACACAAATGCGAAAGCCAATATTATAGGGTCATTTTTAATATGGTGATAGGTCCCTATTTTAGTGAGGTAGGTGGTTGTCGCTATTTCAGACACATAAAAGAAGAGGCAGGCAGTAGAAAGGCAGGAAAGCTCTATTTTCATTTTCTGACTCCATCTTATATACACTTTGATCAGAAGGCAAAAGACTGGCTACACAGATTGCCACCTCTTTGACCTCGTTGGTGAACATCACCATCAATCTTATTTCTCCTCCCAGAGGAGAAATACGTAAACAAAATAGATAAGCTCTAAAAATATACATAGTTTACATGAAGTTGCATGAGAATCTCAGAAGTCAAGAAAACTTTAGGCGACAGGTGGTAAAAAGGTCCCAGTTCAGTGGCTGCTCTCACAAGCACAGGCTCGCCCACAGCAGAAGCAGCAGCTCTGGGCTGGGTTATGGCGGTGGCAGCAAAATCCCTTCCCCAAGCAGCAGCTCCGACAGTCCTCCTCTGAAGCTGAGAGAGAGAGAGCCAGCAGCTCTCACTGACCATCCTTCACAGTCAGGTGCCTGATGCCAAAAGTGGGATTCCTCCTCAGCACATGTCAGCTGTTCTTCTTCCTCTTCCAAGGACAGTCCAAAAGTCTCTGCTTCAGGTGAGTTTGTGATGATGTCCAAGAGCCCAAAGCAATCTGGATTTCCTAATCGAGCTTCTTATGTAATGAGGGCAGTCCACTGACTCCAGGTAGCATCAGTGGCAGGATGGATTGCAGAGACTTTTCCTTTGAACACCCAGCCCGGCGTTGGCAGTGGGGATGAGCAGGCACTGAGGCGACCCTGAGAGTAAGTGTAAGGCACAGGGGGCAGCTGAGAAAGGACAGCCCTATGCTGAGTATGGATGGTTCCCTCCCTAGAGGCCAAAGGTGTGGCCCTGCACTCAGGAATCTTCTGAGGATCCTTCCAAGTATGTTGCCGGTTGTTGATGTGCCCTGGGGACCCAGGGGCTCCCTCACACTCTCATCACTGGTGCACAATCCACTCTCCACATCTTCACTCACGGCACGCTCACAAGCGGCATCCCCCTGCTCATGACAAGCAGCTTCTTGCGCCCCAGGCAAGCATGTAACCCCGGCTGCTGATCCCTCCGGGAGATACAGGAGCTCCTTTACAACTCCATGAACACAGCAGAATTCACTCTCCTCCATCCCACAGCCGGCATCTCTCTGCCTGGAAGAAACAGCCCCTTGTTCCTGAGACATCAGGAGTGCTGAAAAAGCCTTTTGGAGATCGGCCTCGGGAACAGCTTCACACCCGCGCTGATGGCCCGCTGAAAGAAGGGACATGGGGAGAGGTCACTGCTGGTCCCGGCCCTGCGGGACACCGAGGCTCAGCGAGGCGCTGCCAGCTCAGTCCCGCCCTGTCCCCGCTCCGCCGACGCTGCGGCAGCACCTGCGGAGACAAGCGCAGCCTCCGGGAGCTCTCCGGTGCCCGCAGCCCCGGCCCCTGTGGCTCTGCAGCCGCTGCAGCCCAGCTCCGTGCCGGGACACGCGGGGACAACGCCTGCGAGCTGCCGGAGGCAGCGGGGACAGGACAGCTGCGCCTCGGAGCCCGCCTGCCCAGGGGGAAGCAAGAAGCAGCGGCCCCGGGCTGCTCACGGTTGTCCCCCGCATTCCCCGTTGCCCCGGTGGCTTGGAGCCCGGGGACACCGAGCGCGGGCACGGCCGCTTTGGCTCCCTGCCTGGGAAGTGCAAGCGGCTCCTGGCACAGAAGGCAGCGCCAAGAAGCCTCGGCCCCGGAGCGGGCAGGATGCGGCGCTTTGTGCCCGCACTGCGCGCCTGCAGCGCTTTGGGCTCTGAGGCACGTTCAGCTCCCTCCCGTGCCAGCCCCGAGCCGGGCACGGACACCTCCCGCCCGAGCAGCGGCGCCGAGCCCGGGGCCGCACGGCCGGCAAGTGTCCCGGGCACGGAGCAGCCACCTCTGTCCCAGCGACAGCGACCGGGATGAGCCATGGCTGCTGCGGCCCCGGCTCGTCCGCAGGGATCCGGGCAAGGAGGAGAGCGCGGGCAGCCGCTCCCTCCGCCATCTCGGCGCCGGGGGGAACCGGGGGAACCCGGCACAAGGATCTCGCCAGAATTCCCACTCCTCACTGGGACCCCCTCCGCCCGAGGGGCCACAACCGACCGCGGGTATCACCTGTGCTGGAGCTTCGTCGGGGGTCCACCGGCACCTCTCCGGTCCGGACCTGAGTGACCCGAAAGTGCCGCTGGGCCAGGAACCGATGTAGGGCGGAGCGGCTTTGGCCGTTTTGGCCAATCAGGCGCGGGACGCGGCGAGGGGCGGGATTGGCCGGTGACGCAAAGTGACTCGTCGGGAAACCCTCATTAGCCGCTCCCCTCCGAGCTCCGGTTCTTCACCGGCTTCTCCCGCATTTTGGAGCAAATTTTCCGGGACCGGAGCCTCCGCGGCCCTCACCCGCCACGAGGCCTTTGCAGTCCAGGCAGATCAAATGAATTCCAAATGTCGGTGTTATAAATGACTCAATACCTGGGCGGGAATGAGTAAATAAAATTTAATTGGAAGCCATTAAAAATTACAAAGCAAACGGGGAGCAGCACTGGGCGCTTGATACGACTCCTTCTGCCCACCAGAGGCTTAGCTCACAAACTGGCGCCATCGCTTTTTATACCCTGAGATTGTATCAGGCTCATTAATATTCAAAGCAGTCCTTATATGTCCTTCTGGCCCTTACCACAGTAGCTTTGTCCATATAGGTATATTTATTTTCTCCCAAAGGCCTGTGAATCTGCCCTTCCCTGCCTTTCATTAGGGAAGCCCTTCTCGTCTCATGATTGGTGGTGCGATGTTACTTTGCCAAGCCCCCAGCAAGAAGATTCCCGCCACTCCCTGCCGCCGCTTACAAGGGGCAAATCGACTCTCACTCTCACATGTCTCCACGGCCCTGTCAGCCAGAGCTGCCAGGAAGCAACCACGAAAGGGGAGGAGAGTATTGAAGGGAGAACAGGAAAGCGTTCAAAACTATAATGTAACAACAACAGTACATGTCAAAAGAAATGTAAACCACCACAAAACCTCTCCCCACCATACTCAGCAACTCTTCCTCAATTGCATGAGACAATCACCACACCTTATTCATAACATCGGCGATATCCACCTCCTGCTATTTCTCCCCACTTTTCCTTGATGGATTTGACAAAGAGAGCTGGAAAGCAAAATGCCCGCCTGCCCCATGGCCATCCCCACCGCCTTCCACTGATCCTGCCTTGACCCTCTTTCTCTCCCCTTTATTCTGCACCACTTTCTCCCTCCTCCTCTCCCTGCCAGCTCGCAGCAAAGACATTTCACCCACTGGCACCACCTGCCTGCTCTCCCTCGGCCCCATTTTGCCCACTTGGAACTCCTGGAGCCACCTGCCCGCAGAGCCGGACCCGCCGTGGGGGAAAGACTCGAGGGTCTCAGTAAAGGCAGCGAGAAATCGCTCACCCATCATAGGCATAACAGGCCCTGACTGGGGAAATTAACAGAATTTATCATCGAACAAATCAGAGCGAGGGAATGAGAAGTATGCCAGAACCTAAAGATGCACCTTCCCCACACTGCTCACTGTTTCCTGGCCTTCACTTTATCCCTGACTCCCGCTGTCCCTCCTCCCACCACAGTGGCACAGAGGGATGGGGGTTACACCCACGCTACATCACTGCATCTCCCTTAGGGAGACAAAACAATTTCCTGCTCCGGCCTGGAATCCCCGCCACAGAAGGACAGTCAGATCCTTTGCAACAGACAAAAAGACAGACAGATCACTCTTCACAGTCAGGTGCCTGACACCCAAAGCAACAAACCTCCTTGGCACGTGTCAGCTTCTCTTCTTCCTCTTTCAAGGACAGTCCAAAAGTCTCACCTTCAGGCCAGTTCCTGATGATTGCCAAGAGCCCACAGTGATTTGGATTTCCCAATCGAGCTTGTCCTGTAATGAGGGCAATCCACTCACTCCAGGGAGCATCAGTGGCAAGATGGATTGCAGAGACTTTTCCTCTCAACACCCAGCCCAGTGCTGGCAGTGGGGAGGAACAGGCACTGAGGCGACCCAAAGAGTAAGTGCAAGGCACAGGGGGCAGCTGAGGAAGGACAGCCCTGTGCCGGGCTAAGAGGTGAAGCTGGGACTGCCCAGTGTGGAGAAGGTTCTTTCTCCAGCCCCTGTTACAGGGGAGCTTGGGCCTTGCTGCACAGATACGGCTGGTTATTTGAGCAGCTCTGGCTCTCGAATTTATTGTCAGCCAGGTACACACACTCGGAATCGCCAAGGACAGGAACCCTGCAAGGAACAGCAGAGCCAGCGCTGGCTCCCAGGGGAACACCTTGTGCCCCTGTCCCCCCGTGCCCTGCCCGGCTCCCCGGCACTCACCAGGAGCTGAAGTTGCTGCCGTCCCCCCACTGCAGGCGCTGGCCTCGCCTGCGCAGCCCGAGCCAGTAATCGCCGTTCCCGCGGAGGCGGAAGAGCAAATCCTGCCCGGGAGAGAGGAGTGGGAGCTGCCCCGGCCCCTCGGGGGGACACGTGCCCGGGGCTCCCCCCGCACGCCGGGGCTCCTTCCCTGCCAGGCCCCGGGACAGGGCTGCACCCCCAGCCCTGCCAGCACCCAGCCCGGCCCAGGAGCACCCCCAGGCTCCCCTCAGCCACCCCACACCGCCCGCAGCCCCTCACTCACCATGGCCTCCTCATCCTTGACAATGGCCAGGGAGGCCCCGAGCTCGGAGCACCGTTCCTCACCCTGCTCCCAGGTGCCCTGATCCCTTGACAAGTAGTAGCAGACCTCATTGTGACCAACCCAGCCAGAGGGACAGCCCAGAACACACTGGGCAGTGGCAGGTGGAACTGGAAGCTGTGGTGCTGGAGGGGGAAGAGGAGAAGCTCTGAGGATTCCCCTGTGCAGGGAGCAGGGAGCCCGCTCTGCCCCGAGGGGCTGGGCCCAGGCTGCTGCCCCTCCCTTACCTGACTGCACAGCCAAGGCCACCGCCAAAGCCAGCACCAGCAACACCAGCACGATCAGCACCAAGGTGACCACGGGATGGGACCTGAACCACTTGCCTGCAGCAGGAAAGAGCTGCTGGCTGCCAGAACCAGAGCCGGCCCTCCAATCTGCTCCCCCAATGCCCAGGGAGCACAGGAGGGAGCCCGCAGCCACTCTGCCCCTCACTCAGCTGGCAGCCAGGGAGCCAAGAGCCTGCGACACAGGCAGGGACACAGGGCTGGGGACAGCCAGGGACACAGGGGTGGGGACAGGCTGCAGCAGGAGAACTGCAGAGCCTTGGGGGCAGCTGGGGCTGTTGGTTCCAGCCACTCATGGGGCCGAGGAGAGCACGAGGCCTCTTCCACACATCGGGAAACAGCCACACACCTGCCAGCCCTGTTCTTGGCAGGTGACACTATCCCCTCTCTCAAGGCTACAGGGTTGGCCTGCACTCACATGGTAATCTTCTGAGTATATTCCCTGTTGCTGATTCGTCCTCCTGGGGCTGATTTAAAAGCTCTTGAACATGGCAGATTTCTCTCTCCTCCATCTGACAACCAGCATCTGTCTGACTGTAATAGACAGCACCTTCCTCCTGAGACATTAGGAGTGGTGAAGACGCCTTTCGGAGATCGGCCTCGAGAACAGCTTCACACCCGCGCTGACGGCACACTGAAAGAAGGGACATGAGGAGAGGTCACTGCTGGTCCCGGCCCTGCGGGACACCGAGGCTCAGCGAGGCGCTGCCAGCTCAGTCCCGCCCTGTCCCCGCTCCGCCGACGCTGCGGCAGCACCTGCGGAGACAAGCGCAGCCTCCGGGAGCTCTCCGGTGCCCGCAGCCCCGGCCCCTGTGGCTCTGCAGCCGCTGCAGCCCAGCTCCGTGCCGGGACACGCGGGGACAACGCCTGCGAGCTGCCGGAGGCAGCGGGGACAGGACAGCTGCGCCTCGGAGCCCGCCTGCCCAGGGGGAAGAAAGAAGCAGCGGCCCCGGGCTGCTCACGGTTGTCCCCCGCATTCCCCGTTGCCCCGGCGGCTTGGAGCCCGGGGACACCGAGCGCGGGCACGGCCGCTTTGGCTCCCTGCCTGGTGTTGTAAGTGTATATTATGTAGTTGGCTTTTTGCATAACTATTATAATTGTACTGTATTATGTTTTTATTAATAAGAATTTAGAAGGGTAATGAATGTGTATTTTTTCTGATTATACGAAAGGGGTAAGATTTTTTTGAACGCTTAATCCACTATGCCGGAAGCTATGGGAAGGGGGTCACCTTGTGACCCTTTTAAGAAAAAAACTGTAAACTTTCTGTTTTCTTATCCAACTGAAAAGAACCAGAAAACCTCGAAAGAAGATTTATAATCATGTTACCAGACTATGTGGAGGCACCCACAAAATAAATCTACTAGATAAGATTATTAGGAATACTTAAAACAGATCAAAAAGGAATGTTTGATTACCATCTATTGAATATTCAACACGGCGCTCCTTAAAGATACAAGTCCTAAAGAATGAGGGGGGCGACGGGCAAACCTGGTGCCAAGTCCCCCCTCGGCCAAGAAGCTTAGTTTATTCTGTCTCCTACTTTGTCTATTTTTTTATTTCTATTAAACTTATAAAATTCCGAAAGAGATTGGAACTTGTTTTTCACAATTTGGGGGCTCTTGCCAGGATATACCTCGTCTCTGAAACCCCGGGAGACCCAGAGCGAGGAAGATACCCCCGCCTCTTGACTTTTGGCGACCTCGCTTTGTTCGTCTTTGTGGGAATTGGAGATCGCAGGTCATACACCTGAAGAGACAAGAAAGGAGACAGAAAAAAAAAACAACAAAAAAAAGCAAGTAAGGAAAAAGGGAAAGGCTCTCTAAAACTGCAGTATTTTTTTGCCCCATAAAAACCTCGTGCACGAAGAACCTAAGAAAGCAAAAGGATTGTAAGTATTTCTTAGGGGAGCGGGTTAAAGGGGGTCTGTGTGGTGCGTAAATGAGACGCTGGCTGGGTCCCCCAGACTGGTGAAACGAGTGTGGTAGCTTCTTAAGCTGCGGTTCCATTCTCCCACGAGGGAGGTGGCCAGCACGGAGGCGAAGCGAAAGATGAAAAAGGAGAGAAAGTGACCCCCGAGCGGCTGGGCCCGGGTCCCAGAGGAAAACGGGTTGTAAAAAACCCCAGGTGGCTAAGACGGTCCCAGGGTTGGATCCCTCAGAAAGAGAGACGATAGTTTTCCTATACAATCCACTGAAAAAACAGGATAAAAAGAAGTGGGGGGGGGACCCCCAAATATTGCCGGATTGAAGGTTACTTAACCTAAGAGCATTTGGATAGTGGCCAAATATATGAATCTTTTTTGCCAAATTGAGGAAAAAACACAAAAGGCTAGGGGTGTAAGATTCAAGACACCTGAGCTTTAGAAAGCTGCCAGGTTGAGAAACACTAGAGGCTTAAAAAGTGTGATAATCCAAGAGCATCTGGAGGTTAGTTAAATGCCTATAGGTAAATATTAAATAATAAAAGAGGGTACCATTTTCTTGTATTGTTTACTTGTGTTGTCCAGTTGTGAATGGGGAAGAGTGAGAAAATAAATCAATAAAGAATTGTGTAAATGGGTGAATGAATGTATATGTAAAATAGACTGTTGATTTAAACTTTTCTTTCGGAGGAAGAAAGTGCATACTATTGTACTGTTGAGATAAAGAGTTTTCTGTGCCTTGGGACAACAAGGAAAGTGGTGTTCAGGCTGTAAGTAAAAAAACAAAAACAAACAAACAAAAAACCAACCAAACAAAAAACCAACCAGAGACCAAAGGATAAATAGATATCGTCTTGAAAATGGGACAGAAAACAAGTAAAAATCAAAGTTCAGGAAGAAAAGGGAAAAAAGAGTTGCCAGCAGAAATACCCCAAAATAGCCCTTTGGGGGTTTTATTAGCAAATTGGGATATGGATCCTAGTACAAGAAAAAAAGACAAAGTAAAGATGATTCAATACTGTATAATAAAATGCACAAAAAGCGAAATAAAATCTGACCACGTTTATTGGCCTAGATAAGGTTCTTTTGAAGGGTGGATTTGTCAGGCTTTAAACATATTTGTAAATTCAAAAGAACCGTTTAATCCGGAGGAAAAAAAAAAAATATGCTGCCTGTTGAAGAGGAGACATGGACCCTATGGAGATAAGAATTTTTAAAACATCAGAAACTCCCAAGACAGAGCAAGAAGAGGAAAAAAAAGGAAAAAAGGCTTAGATGTCCTAAAAATATTGCCTCCCCTGCCAGCCGGGCCGCATTCCCCGCCTCTGCCGGCCGCCCCCGTACGCGGCCATCCCGCCCGGCCCGGCCCGGTACCGGCGGCTGCCCCGCGCACGCTGCTCCCACACCGCTGGCTGCACAGCCGCTCACGGCTGCCACGCCTGTGTCTGCTCCGGCCCAGGCCGCACGGCCGGGGCCCGCTCCGTTAGACATGTCGGGACACATGCCAGCCCCAAATACAGCAGCATAGCCCGCAGCAGCTCCGCCAGAAACCCCGCCCGTCCCAGCCACGGCCGCTTCAGCCACCCTTCCCCCGCCCGCATTCCCCGGGGCTGCTCCGGCTGTCTCGGCTCCAGCAGCTCTGCCCTTGATGGCTCCGGCTGTGCCGAGCGCACCCAGAAGAGACCACGTTCAAAACATTCATGCCCCGATTTAGTTTCCGCCAGAAAACCCCGTCCTGCCGGCGGTTCCGGCCGCAGCCCCCGCCAACCCCCTCCCCTTCCTGCAGGACTCAGCCCCGGGGTGGACCCCTGCCCCAGCCCTCCCTCTCTGCCAGTCCCCGCGAGTCCTGCCTCGGCCGCTGCTGGCCAAGAGGCGTCTCCTGTTAGAGGGGAAACTCCATACCAACACAAAGATAAAAAACTGGAAAGCTGGGATAAAATAATTAATTTATTCCCATTACGAGAAGTTCCTATGGGAGGGGGGAGCACAGAGGTTGTAAATGACCCTTTGACTTCTTCAGAAGTCAGAAATTTTAAAAAGGAACTTAAAGGGTTGTTGGAGGATCCTGTAGGTGTTTCAGAACAACTAAACCTTTTCTTAGGGCCGGATTTTTTTACTTAGGCTGAGTTATAATCAATTATGAAGATTATTTTTTCCCAAGGAGAAAGGCAAATGATTAGAGCTGCTAGAATAAGAATTTAGGAAAAGAAAAACCCGCAAAGAGAACCGAAAGACCAAAAAATGCCAATAGAACCTCCAAATTGGAATCATAATGATAAGACAAGACGGAGATCTATGAATGATTATCGTAATTTGATAATCAAAGGAATAAAGGAGGCTGTACCACGAAGGCAGAATGCCAAAAAAGCCTTTGAAGGACAGCAGAAAAAAGAAGAAACACCAACAAAATGGCTAGAAAGACTCAAAAGAAATATGAAACAATATTCAAAAATAGATCCTGAGACACCTGCTGGACAGGCTTTATTAAGAGTTAATTTTGTTACTCATGCCTGGCCAGATATTAGAAAAAAGCTGAAAAAAATGGAAGACTGGCACGAAGAAACATTAAATAATTTATTAAAAGAGGCCCAAAAAGTTTATGTTAAAAGGGATGAAGAAAAAGCAAAAACAGAAGCAAAAGTTATGATAGCCATGATGCGAGAAAGTAATTTCCAAAAACAATCAAAGCCCCCCAGTACCACTCCTAAATATTCAAGTCTTAAAGAGAAGGAAAAAAAATACAACCGAGCCCCAGTATTAGCAAAATCCCAGGAGCAATTTTATTTAAGCATTAAATAAAATGTAAATGTTAAATTGTAGAAAATTGGTATTGTAATTCACAAAAGTAACGCTCTTATTGTATAAAGTGCCGAGTGACAAATCTATTCCCCATCCCAGTAGAACTAAAAATAGCTGAAGTAGTAACTTTGCTTTGAGTATGGGAATTACTAGTGCCTGTTGAGTAGGAAAATACCTGAAGAACAATAGCAAATTACAGTTAAGAAGAGTCAAAGACAATTTGCCTAAAAATTAATAAAAAAGAAGTGACAAGGAAATAGAAGGCAAGACTGAGTTGGCCACTGTACTTGCCACCAAGATCATATACTCCTGCTGTGGGCTGCAACCCCATAAGCATAAAAAGTGGAGGTATAAGCCCTACCAGACCTCTGTTATTCCTTTCTCTGTCACTCATTCTTGGCCTTTTCCCTTATAGGATAACAGCAAAGTCATACCACAGATGCTATCGAAAGTTGTATATGGAAAGACACCGAAGTTCCTTTCTTATTACACATACCCACATCAACAGTCACTGTTATAACCCATCCAAACTAAATAATTGTATACATAATGGGAAAAAATATTAGATTGCAAAAAATTTGAGAACCAGTAGTGACAAGTTGAAAAGTAAGTGCCCAAAAAGAAAAAAAAAAATGTTTCACATACGCTGTTGGGAGCACCGCCCAAAATTTAGTAAAAGAACTAGTGAGCAAAAAGACAAAGCTAGCACAGCAATCAAACCCTGTACCAATTTCACTTCAAGATTTGTATACAAAATTGGACCAGCAACTAAAAAAAAAATAGATATCTCAAGACTGAGGAAAAAACTGTTTGTGAAATTGGGAGAAAAAATAAGTAAGGAACTTAACATAACCAACTGCTAAATCTGTGGAGAAGCTCTGATGTCAGAAGAATAGCCATAGAAAAGCAGTAGCTTAGGCCCAGTTAAGCTCCTTAAGTGAAACCAGACAAATATAAAAAGGGAAAACTGACCGAAAGAGTGGATATTAAGCTCAACAGTAATAGGGGAAGAATGTCTCTGGCGCACTGGAAAAAACTTTCTAATGAAGTAGAAAACACTCCCTGCAAAAAATATAAGGTAAGCAATGGAACCTTTACTTGGTGGATCCCAAAGAAACCAACTTAGTATTAGACTCAAAAGAAAATGAAAAAGGGAAATTGTAAATATAATAACGAAGTTAGACTTTTTCAATGTAATGATACAAAAAAAAAAAATCCTTATGTTAAGATCCCAGAAATATCCAAATTTTGGAAGAATATAAATTTTTAAAAAATCATTATTCAAAAGCACCAGATAGCTTATTTTGGAAATGTGGAAAGAGAGCATACCCAAAACTCCCCTCTAAGTGGAAAAAAAGTTGCACTTTAAGAATTATACAACCAGAATTCTTTCTTACCAAAGCCAAAAAGAGATCAATTAAAAATACCAGTTTATAAAAACTTAAAAAGAAATAAGAGAGAGGTGATTGGAGGATTCCAAAAATAGGGGAATGATGAATAGCCCCCTAAACGCATATTGGAAACATACAGGCCAGCCACCTGGGCACAAAATGAGAGTTGGGGATATCGGACCCCAATTTATATGCTGAACCGCATCATAAGACTCCAAGCTGCTGCAGAAATAATAACAAACAAAACTAGTCAGACGTTAGAGTTAATATCAAGTCAACAACGCCAAACAAGAGCAGCAGTATATCAAAATAAGTTGGCTTTAGATTATTTACTAGCTGAAGAAGGAAGTATTTGTGAAAAATTTAATACATCAAATTGTTGTTTGAAAATAGATGACAACAAAGATGCTGTTTTAGATATAGTCAATGATATCAAAAAAATAGCCCATGTACCGGTCCAAAAGTAAGAATCAATGCTAAAAAGCAGTTGGTGGGATAACTTACTAAGAATGGAATGGTAGAAAAAACTAAGATTTTTTTCTCTTATGTGCTACTGCTAGACTGATATTTCTTCCTTGTTTAATCCCTTGTTTTATTCGGCTAATCACAAATGTAGTTCAAGGCATGCAAGTAGTAACAATGCCTACAGACCCAAAATTGACTACATCCGAAACAGCACAAAAGATGATAGTGTTAAAGAAACAAAACAATATGAAAGACCCCACTGAAGCAGCAAGACGGATCTGTGAAAAAAATGAACGAATAATAGAGGCCAGAAAACAAAAAAAAATGGCTCAAGCCAAATGAGGTATAAAAAAAGGAAAGGGAGGATTGCTATAAGTGTATATTATGTAGTTGGCTTTTCGCATAACTATTATAATTGTACTGTATTATGTTTTTATTAATAAGAATTTAGAAGAGTAATGAATGTGTATTTTTTTTTAATTACACCAAAGGGGTAAGATTTTTTTGTAACGCTTAATCCACTAAGCCTGAAGCTATGGGAAGGGGGTCACCTTGTGACCCTTTTAAGAAAAAAAACTGTAAACTTTCTGTTTTCTTATCCAACTGAAAAGAACCAGAAAACGTCGAAAGAAGATTTATAATCATGTTACCAGACTATGTGGAGACACCCACAAAATAAATCTACTAGATAAGACTATTAGGAATACTTAAAACAGATCAAAAAGGAATGTTTGATTACCATCTACTGAATATTCAATACGGTGCTCCTTAAAGATACAAGTCCTAAAAGATGAGTGGGCCCTGAGCAAACCTGGTGCCAAGTCCCCCCTCAGCCGAAAAGCTTAGTTTATTCTGTCTCCTACTTTGTCTATTTTTTATTTCTATTAAACTGGTAAAATTACGAAAGAGAATGGAACTTGTTTTTCACACTGGGAAGTGCAAGCGGCTCCTGGCACAGAAGGCAGCGCCAAGAAGCCTCGGCCCCGGAGCGGGCAGGATGCGGCGCTTTGTGCCCGCACTGGGCGCCTGCAGCGCTTTGGGCTCTGAGGCACGTTCAGCTCCCTCCCGTGCCAGCCCCGAGCCGGGCACGGACACCTCCCGCCCGAGCAGCGGCGCCGAGCCCGGGGCCGCACGGCCGGCAAGTGTCCCGGGCACGGAGCGGCCACCTCTGTCCCAGCGACAGCGACCGGGATGAGCCATGGCTGCTGCGGCCCCGGCTCGTCCGCAGGGATCCGGGCAAGGAGGAGAGCGCGGGCAGCCGCTCCCTCCGCCATCTCGGCGCCGGGGGGACACGGGGGAACCCGGCACAAGGATCTCGCCAGAATTCCCACTCCTCACTGGGACCCCCTCCGCCCGAGGGGCCACAACCGACCGCGGGTATCACCTGTGCTGGAGCTTCGTCAGGTGTCCACCGGCACCTCTCCGGTCCGGACCTGAGTGACCCGAAAGTGCCGCTGGGCCTGGAACCGATGTAGGGCGGAGCGGCTTTGGCCGTTTTGGCCAATCAGGCGCGGGACGCGGCGAGGGGCGGGATTGGCCGGTGACGCAAAGTGACTCGTCGGGAAATCCTCATTAGCCGCTCCCCTCCGAGCTCCGGTTCTTCACCGGCTTCTCCCGCATTTTGGAGCAAATTTTCCGGGACCGGAGCCTCCGCGGCCCTCACCCGCCACGAGGCCTTTGCAGTCCAGGCAGATCAAATGAATTCCAAATGTCGGTGTTATAAATGACTCAATACCTGGGCGGGAATGAGTAAATAAAATTTAATTGGAAGCCATTAAAAATTACAAAGCAAACGGGGAGCAGCACTGGGCGCTTGATACGACTCCTTCTGCCCACCAGAGGCTTAGCTCACAAACTGGCGCCATCGCTTTTTATACCCTGAGATTGTATCAGGCTCATTAATATTCAAAGCAGTCCTTATATGTCCTTCTGGCCCTTACCACAGTAGCTTTGTCCATATAGGTATATTTATTTTCTCCCAAAGGCCTGTGAATCTGCCCTTCCCTGCCTTTCATTAGGGAAGCCCTTCTCGTCTCATGATTGGTGGTGCGATGTTACTTTGCCAAGCCCCCAGCAAGAAGTTTCCCGCCACTCCCTGCCGCCGCTTACAAGGGGCAAATCGACTCTCACTCTCACATGTCTCCACGGCCCTGTCAGCCAGAGCTGCCAGGAAGCAACCACGAAAGGGGAGGAGAGTACTGAAGGGAGAACAGGAAAGCGTTCAAAACTATACTGTAACAACAAAAGTACATGTCAAAAGAAATGTAAACCACCACAAAACCTCTCCCCACCATACTCAGCAACTCTTCCTCAATTGCATGAGACAATCACCACACCTTATTCATAACATCGGCGATATCCACCTCCTGCTATTTCTCCCCACTTTTCCTTGATGGATTTGACAAAGACAGCTGGAAAGCAAAATGCCCGCCTGCCCCATGGCCATCTCCACCGCCTTCCACTGATCCTGCCTTGACCCTCTTTCTCTCCCCTTTATTCTGCACCACTTTCTCCCTCCTCCTCTCCCTGCCAGCTCGCAGCAAAGACATTTCACCCACTGGCACCACCTGCCTGCTCTCCCTCGGCCCCATTTTGCCCACTTGGAACTCCTGGAGCCGCCTGCCCGTGGAGCCGGACCCGCCGTGGGGGAAAGGCTCGAGGGTCTCAGTAAAGGCAGCGAGAAATCGCTCACCCATCATAGGCATAACAGGCCCTGACTGGGGAAATTAACAGAATTTATCATCGAACAAATCAGAGTGAGGGAATGAGAAGTATGCCAGAATCTAAAGATGCACCTTCCCCACACTGCTCACTGTTTCCTGGCCTTCACTTTATCCCTGACTCCCGCTGTCCCTCCTCCCACCACAGTGGCACAGAGGGATGGGGGTTACACCCACGCTACATCACTGCATCTCCCTTAGGGAGACAAAACAATTTCCTGCTCCGGCCTGGAATCCCCACCACAGAAGGACAGCCAGATCCTTTGCAACAGACAAAAAGACAGACAGATCACTCTTCACAGTCAGGTGCCTGACACCCAAAGCGACAAACCTCCTTGGCACGTGTCAGCTTCTCTTCTTCCTCTTTCAAGGACAGTCCAAAAGTCTCACCTTCAGGCCAGTTCCTGATGATTGCCAAGAGCCCACAGTGATTTGGATTTCCCAATCGAGCTTGTCCTGTAATGAGGGCAATCCACTCACTCCAGGGAGCATCAGTGGCAAGATGGATTGCAGAGACTTTTCCTCTCAACACCCAGCCCAGTGCTGGCAGTGGGGAGGAACAGGCACTGAGGCGACCCAAAGAGTAAGTGCAAGGCACAGGGGGCAGCTGAGGAAGGACAGCCCTGTGCCGGGCTAAGAGGTGAAGCTGGGACTGCCCAGCGTGGAGAAGGTTCTTTCTTCAGCCCCTGTCACAGGGGAGCTTGGGCCTTGCTGCACAGATACAGCCACTCATATGAGATGCTCTGGCTCTCGAATTTATTGTCAGCCAGGTACACACACTCGGAATCGCGAAGGACAGGAACCCTGCAAGGAGAAGCAGAGTCAGCGCTGGCTCCCAGGGGAACACCTTGTGCCCCTGTCCCCCCGTGCCCTGCCCGGCTCCCCGGCACTCACCAGGAGCTGAAGTTGCTGCCGTCCCCCCACTGCAGGCGCTGGCCTCGCCTGCGCAGCCCGAGCCAGTAATCGCCGTTCCCGCCGAGGCGGAAGAGCAAATCCTGCCCGGGAGAGAGGAGTGGGAGCTGCCCCGGCCCCTCGGGGGGACACGTGCCCGGGGCTCCCCCCGCACGCCGGGGCTCCTTCCCTGCCAGGCCCCGGGACAGGGCTGCACCCCCAGCCCTGCCAGCACCCAGCCCGGCCCAGGAGCACCCCCAGGCTCCCCTCAGCCACCCCACACCGCCCGCAGCCCCTCACTCACCATGGCCTCCTCATCCTTGACAATGGCCAGGGAGGCCCCGAGCTCGGAGCACCGTTCCTCACCCTGCTCCCAGGTGCCGGAATCCCTTAACAAGCAGTAGCAGACCTCATTGTACCCAACCCAGCCAGAGGGACAGCACTGCTCCCGTGATGCTGGAGGGGGAAGAGGAGAAGCTCTGAGGATTCCCCTGTGCAGGGAGCAGGGAGCCCGCTCTGCCCCGAGGGGCTGGGCCCAGGCTGCTGCCCCTCCCTTACCTGACTGCACAGCCAAGGCCACCGCCAAAGCCAGCACCAGCAACACCAGCACGATCAGCAGCACCAAGGTGACCACGGGATGGGACCTGAACCACTTGCCTGCAGCAGGAAAGAGCTGCTGGCTGCCAGAACCAGAGCCGGCCCTCCAATCTGCTCCCCCAATGCCCAGGGAGCACAGGAGGGAGCCCTCAGCCACTCTGCCCCTCACTCAGCTGGCAGCCAGGGAGCCAAGAGCCTGCGACACAGGCAGGGACACAGGGCTGGGGACAGCCAGGGACACGGGGTGGGGACAGGCTGCAGCAGGAGAACTGCACAGCCTTGGGGGCAGCTGGGGCTGTTTCCAGCCACTGATAGGGCTGAGCAGAGCATGAGGCCTCTTCCATACATCGGGAAACAGCCACACATCTGCCGGCCCTGTCTTTGGGAGGTGACACTGTCCCCTCCCTCAAGGCCACAGGGTTGGCCCTGCACTTACCCAGGAATCTTCTGAGGATCCTTCTCTGCCCATTGCTGGTTGCTGATGTCCCCTGGGGACCCAGGGGCTCCCTCTCACTCCCATCACTGGTGCACAATCCACTCTCCACATCTTCACTCCCTGCATGCTCACAAGCGGCACCCCCCTGCTCATGACAAGTGGCTTCTTGTGCCCCAGGCAAGTGTGTAACCGCGGCTGCTGGTCCCTCCGGGAGATGCAGGAGTTTCTTCACAGCTCCCTCAAGGGAGCAGTGTTCACTCTCCTCCAGCTCACAGGCAGCAGCATCTCTCTGCCTGGAAGAAACAGCCCCTTGTTCCCGAGACATCAGGAGTGCTGAAAAAGCCTTTCCGAGATCAGCCTCAGGAAGAGCTTCACACCCGCGGTGACTGCACACTGAAAGAAGGGACATGGGGAGAGGTCACTGCCGGTCCCGGCCCTGCGGGACACCGAGGCTCAGCGAGGCGCTGCCAGCTCAGTCCCGCCCTGTCCCCGCTCCGCCGACGCTGCGGCAGCACCTGCGGAGACAAGCGCAGCCTCCGGGAGCTCTCCGGTGCCCGCAGCCCCGGCCCCTGTGGCTCTGCAGCCGCTGCAGCCCAGCTCCGTGCCGGGACACGCGGGGACAACGCCTGCGAGCTGCCGGAGGCAGCGGGGACAGGACAGCTGCGCCTCGGAGCCCGCCTGCCCAGGGGGAAGCAAGAAGCAGCGGCCCCGGGCTGCTCACCGTTGTCCCCCGCATTCCCCGTTGCCCCGGCGGCTTGGAGCCCGGGGACACCGAGCGCGGGCACGGCCGCTTTGGCTCCCTGCCTGGGAAGTGCAAGCGGCTCCTGGCACAGAAGGCAGCGCCAAGAAGCCTCGGCCCCGGAGCGGGCAGGATGCGGCGCTTTGTGCCCGCACTGGGCGCCTGCAGCGCTTTGGGCTCTGAGGCACGTTCAGCTCCCTCCCGTGCCAGCCCCGAGCCGGGCACGGACACCTCCCGCCCGAGCAGCGGCGCCGAGCCCGGGGCCGCACGGCCGGCAAGTGTCCCGGGCACGGAGCAGCCACCTCTGTCCCAGCGACAGCGACCGGCATGAGCCATGGCTGCTGCGGCCCCGGCTCGTCCGCAGGGATCCGGGCAAGGAGGAGAGCGCGGGCAGCCGCTCCCTCCGCCATCTCGGCGCCGGGGGGACACGGGGGAACCCGGCACAGGGAACTCGCCAGAACCGCCCCCTGCCCCTCAGCGCGGCCGCCTCCGCCCGCAGCGAGCCCCGAGCTGGGGCACGACCCACCGCAGTTTTGCTGTGCAGGAGCTCCCTGTGTTCCTCGGGGCGGAGATATGATGGCCGCGGCGCGCGGCGGGGGACGACTCCAGGAGCAGCTTCCCCGAGGTCTGCGGTTCTTCTCCAGCTTCTCCGGCGGGGGCGCCTTTTTCTTAGCGCGGGTTTTTCGGGAAAGGATCCGCCGCAGCTCACCCCCCAACCCCCGCGGAATCTCTGCAGTTCAGGCAGACCAAATGAATGCCAACTGTCGGCGATATCCACCACTGGTTACTTCTACCCCGTTTTCCTGGATAGATTTTCTAGTTCTACCTTTCCTTCCGCACAGCTGGAAAACAAAAATAGCCGCCTGACTCATGAACACCGTCGCCCCTCCGTCCCTCCCCTCAGCGCGGCCCCCTCCGCCCGCACCGAGCTTTGAGCTGCGGCACAACCGACCGCGGGTCCCGCCTGTGCTGGAGCGCCCGCGTTCGACGGCGGGGAGATGGGAGGGCCGTGTACTGGGGGAAAGGAGGGGAGCGCCCCGCGGCCTGGGGGAGCCGGCGGACATATCCCCAGGAACAGCTCCCGCTAGAGCAGGTGTTCTTCACCGGCTTCCACGAAGGCGTATTTGCGCCTTTTTCTTCGCCCGGGTTTTCCAGGACAGGCGCCACCAGGGGTCTGCCCCCAGCTCGGACTTTGCAGTTCAGGCGGACAAAATGAACCCAAATTATCCCTGATTTGCACTACCTGTCAGTCTTCTCCTCTTTTCCACGATGGATTTGAAAGTTCTTCCTTTCCCCCCATAGAGCTGGAAAGCAAAACGTCCATCTGCCCCATGGGCATCCCCACTGCCTTCCACCGCTCCAGCCTTGTCCCTCTTTCTCTCTCCTTGACTTGACACCACTTTCTCTCTCCTCCTCTCCCTGCCAGCTCGCAGCAAAGACATTTCACCCACTGGCACCACCTGCCTGCTCTCCCTCGGCCCCATTTTGCCCACTCGGAACTCGGGGAGCCGCCTGCCCGCGGAGCCGGACCCGTCGTGGGGCCGAGTAATGCTGGAGGGAATTCTGGCAGAGATTCTTGGCGTGGGCCGGGCCTGGCCAGGTGCCCGGTGCCGGCAAAACCGCTCTGTCCCTCTGCTCCTCCCCCGGGACAGGGAACAGAACACATCAGGAAAGGCTCGTGAATCGGGAAAACGCCAGGGAGAGATCACTCACCGGTCACCGGAATAAGAGACATGACTTTTGATTTGAATTTATTATCAAACAAACCAGAGCAAGAGAATAAGAGGCAAAGCAGCAGGGCTGGGTTCCAGCCTAGGAAGCAGGACTTTGTCCCCGGCCTCTGGCAGCTGCCCCAGGGGGATAAAGGATCCCCCGGGCCCCCGAGCAGCGGCTCTGCCCCCCACAATGGGGATGTGTCCAGAGCCCACGCTCCGTCCCGGCCTTGGAGGGGCCAGCGTGGAGCAGGCGCTGAGCTGCTCCATGGAGCTTCCAGCCCCTCTTGGATCCGTCGGGGCGCGGCCCAGGCAGTGCTGGGCGTCCGTCGGCGCTCGGGGCCTGGGGGCGTTTGCAATCCCGACGGATAAATGGAGTCCAGACCGGCAGCGCCGGCACAGCTTTACCGTTCTTCTGCAATTTCTTCAGGAATTCAGTCAAGGGTAAACTCCCCTTTGGTGCCATTTCAAAGCCTTGAATCAAGGGGGAAACCGAGGTTCCCTCTCGATTTAGATTCCAAAATGATACATAAAAGGAGGATCTTCTGTCAATTTAAGGCCGAGTAAAAAAGTGAAGCAAGGGGGATTTCCCTCAATTTAGCCTCCTAAACTGAGGGGAAATGCAGTTACCTCCTCCATTTCCCTCAAGAAAGACCCTTCTAGGGGCTTTTGGATATCTCTCTCCTCTGTGAAGGTCTCTTCAAATGGAGGGTCCCCCTCGATGGAACTCCTGTAATGGCACATTAAGAGGTTCCTCTCAAGGGAAACCCTTTAAAACCAGGGACAGCGGTGTTTGCCCTCAATTTGAACCTTAAGATGATGAAAATGGGGCAGTTTCCTTCAATTCAAATCCACAAAAGAGCACCATAAAGGTGTTCTCCTTCCATTTAAACATGGAAATAATGGAAAGCAGTGATTGCCCACCACGGGACACACCCAAAATTATGAAAAAAGTGTTTTCCTTCAATTGAGACCCTTCAAATAATAGGTGAAAGGGGATCCTCCCCAGTTCAAACACAATTAGGACAAAAATTCCCCCCTCGATTTAAATCCCCTTTCTCCTCCTAACCCCCTTTTTGGGGGAAGGGGGCACTGGGGAGGGACTGGGGGCACTTCCCCCTCCTCACTGGTCACACCTGGGGCTGCTGCACCTTGGAGAGTGGGGAGGAGTTCCCTCCCAGTTCCCTCCCAGTATCCCTCTCACTGGCAAGCACCGACAGCGATGGTGAGAGCTCTGGGAAGGAACTGGGAGCACTATTCCTTCCCAGGGCTCCTAAGATCCCTCCCGCTGCTCCTCCTTATTCACTCCCGCTGCTTCCACCCTCCCTCCCAGCTCCCTCATGGTATTCCCTGTGCTCCCAGTTCCCTCCCCGTGTTTCCAGGATCTCTTCCAGTGCTCCCACCGGCAAAACACGGCGAGCACTGCGTGGTTTCGTCCTGGTTCCGGGCTGTGTACCTGAGCGCATAGATCACCTCATCTGAGGCAGCTCAGATGCGTTTGGGTTTGCCATGGAAACTCCCAGGCCTGAGAGCAGAGGAAGAATCACTCCCCGCATGGGAGGTTGCCTCCCCGCCCGCTTTGCAGAAGGCTCTGCCCCCTGACTCCCGGCCTGGGAGCGGTGCCGTGGGCTGCACACGCGGCTCTTTCCTCCCTGCTCCTCCTTCCCCGGCTGGAGCCCGCCCAGGGGCACGCCCCAGCCCGCTGCCCCGTGCCCTGGTGGCGCTGGCTGCGGCCTGGCCGGGCGTGGCGGCGGGACGGGGGGACCGGCCCGATCGTGGGCGGCAGCGGCACGGGCGGGACCGGGGCTGGAGGGACCAGCGGCACCACCGGGGGTGGCAGCGGCACGGGCGGGACCGGGGCTGGAGGGACCAGCGGCACCACCGGGGGTGGCAGCGGCACGGGCGGGACCGGGGCTGGAGGGACCAGCGGCACCACCGGGGGTGGCAGCGGCACGGGCGGAACCGGGGCTGGAGGGACCAGCGGCACCACCGGGGGTGGCACCGGCACGGGCGGGACCGGGGCTCGGGCCGTCCCTCAAATCGGGGGCAATGAAGTGTAACTCTGCCTCCTCTTTGTTTTTACATTCACTATCCCATACCGACTCATCTTTTATATTTTCCCCTTGTTTTTTCTTTAAGGCAAATATATGCTCCCTTTTCAATGGCCTTTGGCAACAAGGCAGCACCATAAAGAGCCCAGCATATTCTAGCTCGTCAAAATACCTGTCTTTGCATAAGCGGGAGATTAAACTTGATATGAACTTCTTCTCAAGACTCACGAATTCAGGGCAATTCATCGTTATCTAGTTCAGAAGTCGGTCAGATCTCTTCTGAGAGTTTGATAAGTTTGGATTTAAAAAATAAGGAATCCCCCCCGGTTAAGTCAGCCCAGTTTTTCAATACTAATACCAGGGAACTATTTCTCAGGATATTATTATTACAGTACTCATAGGAAAATATACAGGAGGAGGGAGCAAGTGGTGCAAAGTCAAGGGGAGAGAAAAAGGGACGAGGCTGGAGCGGTGGAAGGCGGCGAGGATGGCCATAGGGCAGGCGGGCATTTTGCTTTCCAGCTCTGTGGGAGGAAAGGGAGAACTGTCAAATCCATCCAGGAAAATAGGAGAAGAAATAGCAAGTGGTGGATATCGCCGACAGTTGGGATTCATTGATCTGCCTGAACAGCAAAGGCCCCGCGGGGTGGCAGGGCCACGAGACACCCGCGGTAAGAAAAACGAACCTCCCGTTTCCGAAGTTGAACCGCGGTGTAAAACCCCCGGGCCGCGGGCCAAGCCCCGCCCCCCGCTGCTCTCCCGCATTCTGATTGGTCCAAACGGCCAAAAGCCGCTCCGCCCCCACATCGGCTTCAGCAGCAGGTCCCCATGCGGTTTGGTTGGCAGCCAGATTGTCGCGTCACTCCGGAGGGGCGGCGGCGGAGGAGCGCGGAGGCGGCTCCAGCACTGATGGGACCCGTGGTGGGTCGTGCCCCAGCTCGGGGCTCGCTGCGGGCGAAGAGGGCCGCGCTGAGGGGCAGGGGACGGTTCTGGCGAGTTCCTTCTGCCACAAGGAAAAACACTTTTTTCATAATTTTGGGTGTGTCCCTTGGTGGGCAATCACTGCTTTCCACTGCTTTCCAAGGAAGAACTTTCAAATCCATCCTGGAAAAGAGGAGAGGACTGACAGGCAGTGCAAATCAGGGATAATTTGGGTTCATTTTGTCCGCCTGAACTGCAAAGTCCGAGCTGGGGGAGACCCCTGGTGGCGCCTGTCCTGGAAAACCCGGGCGAAGAAAAAGGTGCAAATACGCCTTCGTGGAAGCCGGTGAAGAACACCTGCTCTAGCGGGAGCTGTTCCTGGGGATATGTCCGCCGGCTCCCCCAGGCCGCGGGGCGCTCCCCTCCTTTCCCCCAGTACACGGCCCTCCCATCTCCCCGCCGTCGAACGCGGGCGCTCCAGCACAGGCGGGACCCGCGGTCGGTTGTGCCGCAGCTCAAAGCTCGGTGCGGGCGGAGGGGGCCGCGCTGAGAGAGGGACGGAGGGGCGACGGTGTTCATGAGTCAGGCGGCTATTTTGTTTTCCAGCTGAGCGGAAGGAAAGGTAGAACTAGAAAATCTATCCAGGAAAACGGGGTAGAAGTAACCAGTGGTGGATATCGCCGACAGTTGGCATTCATTTGGTCTGCCTGAACTGCAGAGATTCCGCGGGGGTTGGGGGGTGAGCTGCGGCGGCTCCTTTCCCGAAAAACCTGCGCTAAGAAAAAGGGGCCCACGCCGGAGAAGCTGCAGAAGAACCGCAGACGTCGGGGAAGCTGCTCCTGGAGTCGTCCCCCGCCGCGCCCCGCGGCCATCATATCTCCGCCCCGAGGAACACAGGGAGCTCCTGCACAGCAAAACTGCGGTGGGTCGTGCCCCAGCTCGGGGCTCGCTGCGGGCGGAGGGGGCCGCGCTGAGGGGCAGGGGGCGGTTCTGGCGAGTTCCCTGTGCCGGGTTCCCCCGTGTCCCCCCGGCGCCGAGATGGCGGAGGGAGCGGCTGCCCGCGCTCTCCTCCTTGCCCGGATCCCTGCGGACGAGCCGGGGCCGCAGCAGCCATGGCTCATGCCGGTCGCTGTCGCTGGGACAGAGGTGGCTGCTCCGTGCCCGGGACACTTGCCGGCCGTGCGGCCCCGGGCTCGGCGCCGCTGCTCGGGCGGGAGGTGTCCGTGCCCGGCTCGGGGCTGGCACGGGAGGGAGCTGAACGTGCCTCAGAGCCCAAAGCGCTGCAGGCGCCCAGTGCGGGCACAAAGCGCCGCATCCTGCCCGCTCCGGGGCCGAGGCTTCTTGGCGCTGCCTTCTGTGCCAGGAGCCGCTTGCACTTCCCAGGCAGGGAGCCAAAGCGGCCGTGCCCGCGCTCGGTGTCCCCGGGCTCCAAGCCGCCGGGGCAACGGGGAATGCGGGGGACAACCGTGAGCAGCCCGGGGCCGCTGCTTCTTTCTTCCCCCTGGGCAGGCGGGCTCCGAGGCGAAGCTGTCCTGTCCCCGCTGCCTCCGGCAGCTCGCAGGCGTTGTCCCCGCGTGTCCCGGCACGGAGCTGGGCTGCAGCGGCTGCAGAGCCACAGGGGCCGGGGCTGCGGGCACCGGAGAGCTCCCGGAGGCTGCGCTTGTCTCCGCAGGTGCTGCCGCAGCGTCGGCGGAGCGGGGACAGGGCGGGACTGAGCTGGCAGCGCCTCGCTGAGCCTCGGTGTCCCGCAGGGCCGGGACCAGCAGTGACCTCTCCTCATGTCCCTTCTTTCAGTGTGAAGTCACCGCGGGTGTGAAGCTCTTCCTGAGGCTGATCTCGGAAAGGCTTTTTCAGCACTCCTGATGTCTCGGGAGCAAGGGGCTGTTTCTTCCAGGCAGAGAGATGCTGCTGCCTGTGAGCTGGAGGAGAGTGAACACTGCTCCCTTGAGGGAGCTGTGAAGAAACTCCTGCATCTCCCGGAGGGACCAGCAGCCGCGGTTACACACTTGCCTGGGGCACAAGAAGCCACTTGTCATGAGCAGGGGGGTGCCGCTTGTGAGCATGCAGGGAGTGAAGATGTGGAGAGTGGATTGTGCACCAGTGATGGGAGTGAGAGGGAGCCCCTGGGTCCCCAGGGGACATCAGCAACCAGCAATGGGCAGAGAAGGATCCTCAGAAGATTCCTGGGCAAGTGCAGGGCCAACCCTGTGGCCTTGAGGGAGGGGACAGTGTCACCTCCCAAAGACAGGGCCGGCAGATGTGTGGCTGTTTCCCGATGTATGGAAGAGGCCTCATGCTCTGCTCAGCCCTATCAGTGGCTGGAAACAACAGCCCCAGCTGCCCCCAAGGCTGTGCAGTTCTCCTGCTGCAGCCTGTCCCCACCCCGTGTCCCTGGCTGTCCCCAGCCCTGTGTCCCTGCCTGTGTCCCAGGCTCTTGGCTCCCTGGCTGCCAGCTGAGTGAGGGGCAGAGTGGCTGAGGGCTCCCTCCTGTGCTCCCTGGGCATTGGGGGAGCAGATTGGAGGGCCGGCTCTGGTTCTGGCAGCCAGCAGCTCTTTCCTGCTGCAGGCAAGTGGTTCAGGTCCCATCCCGTGGTCACCTTGGTGCTGCTGATCGTGCTGGTGTTGCTGGTGCTGGCTTTGGCGGTGGCCTTGGCTGTGCGGTCAGGTAAGGGAGGGGCAGCAGCCTGGGCCCAGCCCGTCGGGGCAGAGCGGGCTCCCTGCTCCCTGCACAGGGGAATCCTCAGAGCTTCTCCTCTTCCCCCTCCAGCATCACGGGAGCAGTGCTGTCCCTCTGGCTGGGTTGGGTACAATGAGGTCTGCTACTGCTTGTCAAGGGATTCCGGCACCTGGGAGCAGGGTGAGGAACGGTGCTCCGAGCTCGGGGCCTCCCTGGCCATTGTCAAGGATGAGGAGGCCATGGTGAGTGAGGGGCTGCGGGCGGTGTGGGGTGGCTGAGGGGAGCCTGGGGGTGCTCCTGGGCCGGGCTGGGTGCTGGCAGGGCTGGGGGTGCAGCCCTGTCCCGGGGCCTGGCAGGGAAGGAGCCCCGGCGTGCGGGGGGAGCCCCGGGCACGTGTCCCCCCGAGGGGCCGGGGCAGCTCCCACTCCTCTCTCCCGGGCAGGATTTGCTCTTCCGCCTCCGCGGGAATGTCGATTACTGGCTCGGGCTGCGCAGGCGGGGCCAGCGCCTGCAGTGGGGGGACGGCAGCAACTTCAGCTCCTGGTGAGTGCCGGGGAGCCGGGCAGGGCACGGGGGGACAGGGGCACAAGGTGTTCCCCTGGGAGCCAGCGCTGGCTCTGCTCCTCCTTGCAGGGTTCCTGTCCTTGGCGATTCCGAGTGTGTGTACCTGGCTGACAATAAATTCGAGAGCCAGAGCATCTCAAATGAGTGGCTGTATCTGTGCAGCAAGGCCCAAGCTCCCCTGTAACAGGGGCTGAAGAAAGAACCTTCTCCACGCTGGGCAGTCCCAGCTTCACCTCTTAGCCCGGCACAGGGCTGTCCTTCCTCAGCTGCCCCCTGTGCCTTGCACTAACTCTCAGGGTCACCTCAGTGCCTGTTCCTCCCCCCTGCCGAGGCCGGGCTGGGTGTTGAGAGGAAAAGTCTCTGCAATCCATCTTGCCACTGATGCTCCCTGGAGTGAGTGGATTGCCCTCATTACAGGACAAGCTCGATTGGGAAATCCAAATCACTGTGGGCTCTTGGCAATCATCAGGAACTGGCCTGAAGGTGAGACTTTTGGACTGTCCTTGAAAGAGGAAGAAGAGAAGCTGACACGTGCCAAGGAGGTTTGTTGCTTTGGGTGTCAGGCACCTGACTGTGAAGAGTGATCTGTCTGTCTTTTTGTCTGTTGCAAAGGATCTGACTGTCCTTCTGTGGTGGGGATTCCAGGCCGGAGCAGGAAATTGTTTTGTCTCCCTAAGGGAGATGCAGTGATGTAGCGTGGGTGTAACCCCCATCCCTCTGTGCCACTGTGGTGGGAGGAGGGACAGCGGGAGTCAGGGATAAAGTGAAGGCCAGGAAACAGTGAGCAGTGTGGGGAAGGTGCATCTTTAGATTCTGGCATACTTCTCATTCCCTCACTCTGATTTGTTCGATGATAAATTCTGTTAATTTCCCCAGTCAGGGCCTGTTATGCCTATGATGGGTGAGCGATTTCTCGCTGCCTTTACTGAGACCCTCGAGCCTTTCCCCCATGGCGGGTCCGGCTCCACGGGCAGGCGGCTCCAGGAGTTCCAAGTGGGCAAAATGGGGCCGAGGGAGAGGAGGCAGGTGGTGCCAGTGGGTGAAATGTCTTTGCTGCGAGCTGGCAGGGAGAGGAGGAGGGAGAAAGTGGTGCAGAATAAAGGGGAGAGAAAGAGGGTCAAGGCAGGATCAGTGGAAGGCGGTGGGGATGGCCATGGGGCAGGCGGGCATTTTGCTTTCCAGCTGTCTTTGTCAAATCCATCAAGGAAAAGTGGGGAGAAATAGCAGGAGGTGGATATCGCCGATGTTATGAATAAGGTGTGGTGATTGTCTCATGCAATTGAGGAAGAGTTGCTGAGTATGGTGGGGAGAGGTTTTGTGGTGGTTTACATTTCTTTTGACATGTACTTTTGTTGTTACAGTATAGTTTTGAACGCTTTCCTGTTCTCCCTTCAATACTCTCCTCCCCTTTCGTGGTTGCTTCCTGGCAGCTCTGGCTGACAGGGCCGTGGAGACATGTGAGAGTGAGAGTCGATTTGCCCCTTGTAAGCGGCGGCAGGAAGTGGCGGGAAACTTCTTGCTGGGGGCTTGGCAAAGTAACATCGCACCACCAATCATGAGACGAGAAGGGCTTCCCTAATGAAAGGCAGGGAAGGGCAGATTCACAGGCCTTTGGGAGAAAATAAGTATACCTATATGGACAAAGCTACTGTGGTAAGGGCCAGAAGGACATATAAGGACTGCTTTGAATATTAATGAGCCTGATACAATCTCAGGGTATAAAAAGCGATGGCGCCAGTTTGTGAGCTAAGCCTCTGGTGGGCAGAAGGAGTCGTATCAAGCGCCCAGTGCTGCTCCCCGTTTGCTTTGTAATTTTTAATGGCTTCCAATTAATTTTTATTTACTCATTCCCGCCCAGGTATTGAGTCATTTATAACACCGACATTTGGAATTCATTTGATCTGCCTGGACTGCAAAGGCCTCGTGGCGGGTGAGGGCCGCGGAGGCTCCGGTCCCGGAAAATTTGCTCCAAAATGCGGGAGAAGCCGGTGAAGAACCGGAGCTCGGAGGGGAGCGGCTAATGAGGATTTCCCGACGACTCACTTTGCGTCACCGGCCAATCCCGCCCCTCGCCGCGTCCCGCGCCTGATTGGCCAAAACGGCCAAAGCCGCTCCGCCCTACATCGGTTCCAGGCCCAGCGGCACTTTCGGGTCACTCAGGTCCGGACCGGAGAGGTGCCGGTGGACCTCCGACGAAGCTCCAGCACAGGTGATACCCGCGGTCGGTTGTGGCCCCTCGGGCGGAGGGGGTCCCAGTGAGGAGTGGGAATTCTGGCGAGATCCTTGTGCCGGGTTCCCCCGTGTCCCCCCGGCGCCGAGATGGCGGAGGGAGCGGCTGCCCGCGCTCTCCTCCTTGCCCGGATCCCTGCGGACGAGCCGGGGCCGCAGCAGCCATGGCTCATGCCGGTCGCTGTCGCTGGGACAGAGGTGGCTGCTCCGTGCCCGGGACACTTGCCGGCCGTGCGGCCCCGGGCTCGGCGCCGCTGCTCGGGCGGGAGGTGTCCGTGCCCGGCTCGGGGCTGGCACGGGAGGGAGCTGAACGTGCCTCAGAGCCCAAAGCGCTGCAGGCGCCCAGTGCGGGCACAAAGCGCCGCATCCTGCCCGCTCCGGGGCCGAGGCTTCTTGGCGCTGCCTTCTGTGCCAGGAGCCGCTTGCACTTCCCAGGCAGGGAGCCAAAGCGGCCGTGCCCGCGCTCGGTGTCCCCGGGCTCCAAGCCGCCGGGGCGACGGGGAATGCGGGGGACAACGGTGAGCAGCCCGGGGCCGCTGCTTCTTTCTTCCCCCTGGGCAGGCGGGCTCCGAGGCGCAGCTGTCCTGTCCCCGCTGCCTCCGGCAGCTCGCAGGCGTTGTCCCCGCGTGTCCCGGCACGGAGCTGGGCTGCAGCGGCTGCAGAGCCACAGGGGCCGGGGCTGCGGGCACCGGAGAGCTCCCGGAGGCTGCGCTTGTCTCCGCAGGTGCTGCCGCAGCGTCGGCGGAGCGGGGACAGGGCGGGACTGAGCTGGCAGCGCCTCGCTGAGCCTCGGTGTCCCGCAGGGCCGGGACCGGCAGTGACCTCTCCCCATGTCCCTTCTTTCAGTGTGAAGTCACCGCGGGTGTGAAGCTCTTCCTGAGGCTGATCTCGGAAAGGCTTTTTCAGCACCCCTGATGTCTCGGGAGCAAGGTGCTGTTTGTTCCAGGCAGAGAGATGCCGCCTGTGAGCTGGAGGAGAGTGAACACTGCTCCCTTGAGGGAGCTGTGAGGAAACTCCTGTATCTCCCGGTGGGACCAACAGCCGCGGTTACACACTTGCCTGGGGCACAAGAAGCCACTTGTTATGAGCAGGGGGATGCCGCTTGTGACCATGCAGGGAGTGAAGATGTGGAGAGCGGATTGTGCACCAGTGATGGGAGTGTGAGGGAGCCCCTGGGTCTTCAGGGCACATCAGCAACGAGCAATGGGCAGAGAAGGATCCTCAGAAGATTCCTGGGTAAGTGCAGGGCCAACCCTGTGGCCTTGAGGGAGGGGACAGTGTCACCTGCCAAGGACAGGGCCGGCAGATGTGTGGCTGTTTCCCGATGTATGGAAGAGGCCTCATGCTCTGCTCGGCCCCATGAGTGGCTGGAAACAACAGCCCCAGCTGCCCCCAAGGCTCTGCAGTTCTCCTGCTGCAGCCTGTCCCCACCCCGTGTCCCTGGCTGTCCCCAGCCCTGTGTCCCTGCCTGTGTCCCAGGCTCTTGGCTCCCTGGCTGCCAGCTGAGTGAGGGGCAGAGTGGCTGCGGGCTCCCTCCTGTGCTCCCTGGGCATTGGGGGAGCAGATTGGAGGGCCGGCTCTGGTTCTGGCAGCCAGCAGCTCTTTCCTGCTGCAGGCAAGTTGTTCAGGTGCCATCCCGAGGTCACCTTGGTGCTGCTGATCGTGCTGGTGTTGCTGGTGCTGGCTTTGGCGGTGGCCTTGGCTGTGCAGTCAGGTAAGGGAGGGGCAGCAGCCTGGGCCCAGCCCGTCGGGGCAGAGCGGGCTCCCTGCTCCCTGCACAGGGGAATCCTCAGAGCTTCTCCTCTTCCCCCTCCAGCACCACAGCTTCCAGTTCCACCTGCCACTGCCCAGTGTGTTCTGGGCTGTCCCTCTGGCTGGGTTGGTCACAATGGGGTCTGCTACTACTTGTCAAGGGATTCCGGCACCTGGGAGCAGGGTGAGGAACGGTGCTCCGAGCTCGGGGCCTCCCTGGCCATTGTCAAGGATGAGGAGGCCATGGTGAGTGAGGGGCTGCGGGCGGTGTGGGGTGGCTGAGGGGAGCCTGGGGGTGCTCCTGGGCCGGGCTGGGTGCTGGCAGGGCTGGGGGTGCAGCCCTGTCCCGGGGCCTGGCAGGGAAGGAGCCCCGGCGTGCGGGGGGAGCCCCGGGCACGTGTCCCCCCGAGGGGCCGGGGCAGCTCCCACTCCTCTCTCCCGGGCAGGATTTGCTCTTCCGCCTCTGCGGGAACGGTGATTACTGGCTCGGGCTGCGCAGGCGGGGCCAGCGCCTGCAGTGGGGGGACGGCAGCAACTTCAGCTCCTGGTGAGTGCCGGGGAGCCGGGCAGGGCACGGGGGGACAGGGGCACAAGGTGCTCCCCTGGGAACCAGCGCTGTCTCTGCTCCTCCTTGCAGGGTTCCTGTCCTTGACGATTCCGAGTGTGTGTACCTAGGTGACAATAAATTCTGGAGTCAGAACTGCTCAAATCAGCGGCCATATCTGTGCAGCAAGGCCCAAGCTCCCCTGTAACAGGGGCTGGAGAAAGGACCTTCTCCACGCTGGGCAGTCCCAGCTTCACCTCTTAGCCCGGCACAGGGCTGTCCTTCCTCAGCTGCCCCCTGTGCCTTGCACTAACTCTCAGGGTCACCTCAGTGCCTGTTCCTCCCCCCTGCCGAGGCCGGGCTGGGTGTTGAGAGGAAAAGTCTCCGCGATCCATCCCGCCCCCGGTGCTCCCTGGGCTCAGTGGATCGCGCTCATTGCACACCCGGCTCCATTGGGAGCCACCAGCGCCCCTGCCGGCGGGCCCCGGAACTGCACCAAAGGGGAAAGTGCCCGCGGCCGGGAGCGGCCGGGGCTGGGTTTGTGTTCTGTGCGCTGTCAGCGCTGCACTGGGGGTTGTCTGTCTGCTTTGTTATACGGACTAGTAAAGAACTGTTCTTCCTCTTCTCATATCTTTGCCTGAGAACCCATTCATTTCCAAATTATAATACTTTGGAGGGAAGGAGTTTACATTTTCCGTTGCAAGGGAGGTTCGTGCCTTTCTCAGTAGACAGCTGTCTTTGAAAGCAAAACACCCCCATCTGTGTGTGCCACTAGGGGGAGGAGGGAGGCAGGGAACCGAAGATCAAGTGGAGCCCAGGAAGGAGAGAACAGTGTGGGGAAGGTGCACTTAAAGGATTTTGTGTACTTCTCATTCCCTTGCTCTGATTTGTTTGCCAAGAAATTCCATTAAAATTAATTTTCTTAGTCCGGGCCTTTTATGCCCATGATGGGTGAGAGATCTCCCGCTGCCTTTATTGAGACCCTCGAGCCTTTCCTGATGTGTTGTGTTGCCTGCCCAGGGTGGGGAGCAGAGGGACGGAGCAGTTTTGCTGGCACCGGGTACCTGGCCAGGCCCAGCCCACACCAAGAATCCCTGCCAGAATTAACTGTTGAGACCCCCAGAAGCAGCTTCTCCGGTGCTGCGGTTCTTTATCAGTTTCTCTGGCCTTGGGCCTTTTCTCTTAGGACATTTTTTTCGAAACATGATCTTCCTCTCCCCTCCCTTCCCCCAGCACAGGTGGGACCCGCAGTCAGTTGTGCCCCAGCTCGGGGCTCATTGCGGGCAGAGGGGCCCAAGTGGGGCAGGAGGGTCTGGTGAGTTTTTGTGCCCAGTTTCCCTCATGTTCCCCCTGCCCTGAGATTGCAGAGGGAGCGGCTGCCCATGGTCACAGAATCACAGAGTCTCTGGGTTGCAAAGAGACCTCCAAGATCATCGAGTCCAACCCAGCCCTAACAGCTCAACTAAACCATGGCACTGAGTGCCACATCCAGGCCTTTTTTAAACACATCCAGGGATGGCAACTCCGCCACCTCTGCGGGCAGACCATTCTCTTGTATTTCGAGTCCAAGATCCCCTTAATTAGGATTTTTTTCCTTTTCAAAGACCGGTACTAGGCTTAAAAGATGAGTGGAACTTGCAGCTTTAGTCTTAAATGCTGTTAAATAAATTTTTATCTCAGAAGACTTATGCGGCGCCCTACACCAGGTTTAATGTGCTGAAAGACACTGCCAAGAACATGAGGCCTGGTGTTCAAGGTCTCTTAAAGATTTGTAATCCCTTTACCTCTTCAAATGTACTATATTCACAATTTTGTAACTATAATTACTACCAGTTCTAGACACACAATTTTGTACATCACCTACATTCTACCAATGTCTTTGTGCCACCGTCACAGCAGAAGATGGAATAGGAAGAAGAACTTAAGACACCGCCCAAAATTCTCCATCTTGCTTCTATTTACTTCCATTCTAAAAACCCAAAACTACACATTTTTCACGCCGTGACAAAGTAAACTACTATCTAATTTAATTTTTTCTTGTTCTCATTTCATCCATGGGTGTTGGCAGTTTTTCCCATGGACTATGGTCAGAGGCAATGCTGTCCTGGGGTCCCAGCAGTGGTCTCAGAGCCCCCAGGGCAATTTGAGGGGTTTTCCCTGTGCCCTGGACTGCAACACCATTCCAGTACTTTATCACCCTTTCCCTAAAAAACTTTTTCATAAAATCCAACCTCTATTTCCCTTGGTGCAGCTTGAGACCGTGTCCTCTCATTCTTTCCGTTGCTGCCAGGAGAAAGAGCCAAACCCCCCACCTGACTTCACCCACCTTTCAGAAGTTGTAGAGTGTGATAAGGTCACCCCTGAGTCTCCTTTTCTCCAGGCTAAACAACCCCAGCTCCCTCAGTCGTTCCTCACAGGGTTTGTGTTCCCAGCCCCTCACCAGCCTCGTGGCCTCCTCTGGATGTGCTCAAGTGTCTCAACATCCTTCCTAAACTGAGGGGCCAGAGCTGGACACAGCACTCGAGGTGTGGCCTCACCAGGGCCAAGTACAGGGGAAGAACGACCTCCCTGCTCCTGCTGGCCACACCATCCCTGATCCAGGCCAGGTGCCACAGGCCTTCTTGGCCACCAGAGCACTCTGCTGGCTCGTGTTCATGGCTGTCACCATTCCCCCCAGGTCCCTTTCTGCCCGGGCACCGTCCAGCCACACCAGCCCCAGCCTAGAGCATTGCAGGGGGTTCTTGTGGCCAAAATGCAGGACTGGACACTTGGACTGATTAAACTCCATCCCTTTGGACTCTGCCCATCCATCCAACCATTCCAGGTCTCTCTGCAGAGCTCTCCTCCCTTCCATCCGATCAACACACGCTCCCAGCTCAGTGTCATCTGCAAATTTACTAATGAAAGACACAATCCCCTCATCCTGAGGAACACCACTGGTGCCTGGCTGCCAGCTGGATGCAGCACCATTCCCCACCACTCTCTGGGCCCGGCCATGCAGCCAGTTCTGAACCCAGCACAGAGTGCTCCTGTCCAAGCCGTGGGCTGCCAGCTTTTCCAGGAGTGTGCTGTGGGAGACACTGTCAAAGGCCTTGCTGGAGTCCAAACAGACAACATCCCCAGCCTGTCCTGCGTCCACCAGGTGGGTCACCTGGTCATCAAAGGAGACCAGCTTGGTCAAAGACGACCTACCCCTCCTAAACCCGTGCTGGCTGGGTCTGATACCCTGGCCATGCTGTAAGTGCCGTGATATATACTGAGTGATGGACTCAGTATAAAGTGCTCCATGACCTTACTGGGCACTCGTAAGGATCCTCCTTGCGCTGGGGACGAGGCGGGGCCGCAGCAGCGATGGCTCATCCCGGTTGCTGTCACTGGGACAGAAGTGGCTGCTCCGTGCTCCGGAGAGTTAGAATTTAATCCCAACCTTTTCTTTACTCCTCCCTTCTTTTCTCATTTCTTTTCGAACTTGAAGAGGCCTCAGCTGCCTCCCCATTTCCTTCCTCTCTCACCTTCCAGGGCCTCTTTCCCAGACCTTCTTCTTTCCTTATAAAACCCTTGATAACCCCTTCCCACTTAAGACTTTGTTATATCCTTGTTTTTCTACCTTCTGGGTGCTGTGGGTGAAGGTCTGGCTTTGAAGAGCACACCCTGCTCCCTTTGCTCAAGGAACCAGCCTTGCAGTTATCCCAATCTCCTGCTGCTGAGGCCTTCCTTGGGCTCTTGCTGGAATGAAAAATATCCAGGAAGCTTTTCCTTTCTTGAGATTAGAATGGTTTCTATAGTCCTGGAGATGTGACTAGGATGGTTAAAAACCTGCTATGCAAATGGAAGTTTCCCCTTTCTTTCCCCCACTCCGTGCTCTGTCCTCTCCCTTACTTTCTCATCTCAACAACTGCTAAGGAAACCTTTCTCATCTTCTCCATTGAAAATGCAACTGCTATTTAATTCAGGTTTTAAAGTCAGGCTCTGCCCAAGCTATTGATTGAAATTTTTGATGAAGTTGTTGGAGCTTAACAATCTCTGTGCTGCTTTCAAACCTTTCTCCAAGGGTCAAAGAATAACACTGGCAGGGAATGAGGGAGCGCTGTGCATTAATTGTTTAGAAATGGAGTCAGGTTTTATACCAGGTTCTTGAAAAACCAATTAAAGGTCATTTTGAGTAAGTGAAATTAAGGCCCTCGAATTTCTTTGGGAAATGGTCCATTTAGGATAGATCCACACTGACCAAAGCTGTTTATCTGATGGTGAATACATGCTCTGAGCAGTGCAGGGCCATCCTCTCAAGAAATGCATGAGCCAAACCCAGCAACTAGAGGAAAAGACACGAGTTGAACTTTTTTAGCTGTACAGATGAAATCCCAAAGATGTGCCTGGAGCATGGCCCTCCCCAGCAGCTTTTCTTACAGTTTGATTTTAAGAAAGCTCAAAGCTGGTGCTCAGTACTTTGGGATGTGGCTCATACCTGTGTAGGGGATGAGCTCCCTTAGTGGAACTGAGGCACTGGAGTGCCACAAGGCTGCAGACAGACTGCTTCTCATTCAGCTTAAATTCAGTGGTCTTTTATTTTTTTTGTAAAAAAGTAATCTTAGAGATGCTACAATGAAAGAAGAGAACAGAAATAGACTGGAGCACCACTGGCACATTTGTTGATATTTTACTCTTCCTCTTTTCCTTTTGAAAATATATGTAGATAACATGAACTTTTAAACTCTGTCATTTGGGAGGGAGACTCTTTTCTTCCTTTTTTTTGAAAGAGATATGCAAATTCTGAAGCCCTGGGCCAATGCTTGCTGCATTTTATTAACATTTTTACAATTAAACAAGGGGCTGCTAAGATTGATAAGGAAGATACAACTCAGGAGCTCACTAGGCAGCAGCCTCCAAACTCTTTGAGTGATGCAAAGAGCAGTGGGGGATGGAGACTGTTTTCCAGTGCGAGATGAATCCATAATAACATGCTCACTGACATAAAAGTCACTTCTTGTAAGCCACTTATTTCCTGAAGTGCAGGAGCTTGTGAGACAGAGGTTTAGATATCCTAGCTAATCTTTATAGTAAACTTAAAAGCGTACATTGTATTTTAAGATGTATTTAAAATAGTGCTTAGAAAAATACATTTAAAAGCCACTTAGTAAATATCGAGCACTGTGCCTGATACCCTTTTACATCTTTTAAGGCAGCACCAGCATATAGGGCTCCTCAGTAATAAAAAGGAAGACTAAGCTAAACATAACTAAAGAACAAAGTTAAGAATGCAGATAACGAAAAAAACCACAAACTGTTAGCCAACAGAAACTAACTTTTCACCTTAAAAATGTGCCAAACAGCCAAAGCACATATATAAAAAAAAAAAAAAGTAAAGAGTTCACTGAAAAAACTCCATTTCCTTCATCTTCTAGAGACCCTGAGACTACTACAACAAACTAAGCATGCCCAGAAGACTGTAAAGTTAATTACCGTAGAAAGCAAAGACAGGCAGGACCAAAGAATAAATATGTATGAAGCGGATTGTGCAATGCCATGCACACGTGAGACCTCAGGGAATAATAAAGGAGGCAAGCTCTTTAGTGAGCGTCCGTGTCTTTAGTGAAGTTATTCCCCACGCACCTCGACGGCGATTAAATACTTCCTGCTCTAACAACTGTTATTAGCCGTGGAGTTCTTTCTGCCCCGTTTCAGTTGACAACCACGAAGGGACCCCTCTGTCCGGCTGTGGGCACCGGGCGGGCTGGGGCTCCCCGGGCGCCGCCGGGAACTTCCCGGAGGGGACTCCTGGCTCCCTCGCTGACCTGCGGGGACAGAAGGACCTGCTGGGGCACAGCGGACAAAAGGTGTGCATTAAAAGGGGAAGCGTGCGCTGACACAGGGCTCCGCTAAGACGCGGGAGAGGCATCCACGCGTGTGGTGGTGTGCCCTGGGGGGGTTCCCTTGCAAGCCACCGCTGGAGAGTATCAGCCAACAAAAAGATACCGGCTGGGAGCCGGCAAGAGCCAATAAAAAATTTTCTAATCAAAAATACAGCCCGCTAGAGGCCTTGGGGGTAAGCCTAAAAAAATCCCTGTCTTAATAAACTATAATTACATCATTATAAAACCCAGACTTTATTATTGATTATGTGTATATTTAAAATAGCCCCAAAAAATCCCCCACAACCCCATAACAAATAGGACACATAAAGCGCACTAAAAAATGTAGTACTGAAAAAGAGGAAGGGAATCTTCACTCCCAAGCGTCTTAAAGAAATTTAAGCAAATTTTTGTCTTAAGTGTTACTAATTTGTAAACAAATGTAGCATTCAAACATATTTGTTCTGATTATGTATATATCGTGTTTTAAAAGCAAACCCCCTTTGTTTAAGATAACTAACACAGCTAAAAAACTCAAAGCAGGTGCTACATTATTTTTATGTATTTAATATCATATATTCAAATTATTTATTACAAAAAAAAGTATATATTGTATAATTCCTAGAATTCCTCTCAGCCAGTCCAAAATTAACTAAAAAAGAAAAAAGCTAAAAAACACTGAAAAGAGCATTTTGCTTCCAGGTGCAGACTGCAAGTAAACAAAATACCACAAAGAGCAACAAAACAAATCAGTTTTTCCCGTACCAGCAAAACTAAATAGTCAAGCGGGGCTGGCGGCACAAAGAAGTTAAAAGACTCATTTCCCGTGCCATGAACTCTGCTGCCTCTCAAGGAGCAGAACCACCACTACCTTCCCAAAGTCAACCAAAACCACTCCTCTACTCCAGTGCTGCCGGCAATGAAGGGGGGCTGTCCCCTATGTCCCCTGTACTACGCTCCCCCCGCCACGTCTCTGGCGCAGCAGGCGCCTTTCTAAGCGAGCGCTCCCCGCTCCACCAAAGCCAAAAAGAAGTCTACCTCTGTCAGCACCGCATCCCAGCACTGCTGGGGGTGGCAAAAAGCGCCCACGTCCCCAGTAACCACACCTTCCCCCAGCTCCCCACTAACCACACCTGCCCCTGCTGCGCACCGCGCACCCGTCCCCGCCCCGTCCATCCGTGCTGCCAAGGACCGATGCACCGCTCCTTCCCCCTTGCTACTTACTGCGCGCTGTGCATCCATCCACCGGCACTGCTAATTAGTAATTAACCAACTCCTTGCTGGCGCCCATCCGCCGGCGCTGCTGAGCGCTGCCTGGCGAGCTCGCTCGCCCTGCCCGCCCTCACTACGCTCCGTGTGCCGCACACCCTCCGTCCGCAGAGCCCAAAGCCGACTCACCGCCTCGCCGGCCCCGCCACGCCTCTCCCCCAAAATGTTCCTGAGCAAAAATCCCTCACTGAGCCGCGCACTTCCCCCTTCCAGCTTCAGCACCGCCGGCCGCAGCCACCCGGCACAGCCGGTACCCTGTATAAAATACACCTCAAATGCATTTCTGTAGTAATACTACCCTCCTGTATCAAAAACTGTAACTACAATGACTAAGAACTTTCTAGTATTCTAGATTAATCATACTAATATAAACCTTTCTCCTCCTTTCTTCTACTCTCCTACAGCTTACCTCCTCCTTCCACAAATTAACTCCAAAAAAACCCAGAGTAATCTCCTACTCGCCCCTAAAGTACAACCACAGCAAAAAAAAGTAAAAGAATCCCCTCTCCCTCAATAGTTTAAACTTAACCTCTTAAGGTCCATTAATCTAGTAAGTGACCGGATAGGAAGAGGGAACAAACAAGTCTATTTAAATAGACTATGTAAAACTTGTACTGAAAAACTCGTAGCCCTTAACTAAAAGCAATCTAGCCCAGAAAACGTGAACATCCAGACAGGAAGAGGTGGAATACCCTGCTTTGATAAAAAAGGCAACATCTAGTATAAATATTAATAAAGTGTAAAACCTGTAAAAGAGCGTTAATATTACTCCTCTAACAAAAAATAAGACTCATGTTCCCAGTACTAACGTAGACAAAAAGACCCCGAACCAAAAATTTTAAAATTTTATGTAAAAAAATCTTACTTTATCGCAAAAATTTAAAACATAAAAATTAAAAAACCTGTAAAAAAGTATTAAAAAGTCTAACAAAAAACAACACAATTATTAAAAAAAAAGAATAAAACAAAAAATACCTAAAGCTAGCCTGTTAAAATATATCTTAGCACACTAAAAAAATATTCTAAGTACAAAAAGCCCAAAACCCAAAAAAGTTTAATCAAATATTGTTCACAATAGTAACCTTTATATCAACTAGATGATAGAGCAAAGTAGCCCCCTACTAACACACTAAATTGTAACAACTTACTACAATAAGTTTGTTAAAACGTAAGACAAAATTTCATATTAGAAAAAAAGTAATTAAAATAAAGTACCGAATAATAATGAAAGTATCTATAAGAAACAGTTCAAATCAATGTCTCAGCCTCTCCTACAAACAAACACCAAAAAATTTATAATCATTCAAATACAGTATATTATTAGTATCATTTTACTTTAATACAGACTATAAAAATAATTTATCTTGACACCCATAATATTGTTAGGCTTTCATTTCAATGTAAAATAAATACTAAAACCAAACCTATTACAACCTACACCAATACTCAAATCCGAGTTTCATCTCTTAAACCTTAAATTCATAAAACTAGCCCATACACAATTAGAACCTCAAACCAGCAACAACTACTATTTATTCCAGAGTAGTCCCTTAAGCATGTCAATTTACTAATACAAATTCCTATATCAAAAATCCAACCTGCCTACTCTCCATTCTAAAATTATCTTTTGGAAGCTGAACCACATAGTTGCAGAAGCAAGCACACCTTAAAACAAGAAGCAAAAAGGTCTAACTGAAATATTAAAAGCAAAATTAAAAATCCTAAATAAAATCAATTAAAAAATATTAAGAAATAAAATAAGCACTACAACTAATTAAACAAAAGTAAAACAGCCCCTACAGTCATCTCTACGCACATTAAGAATTAATCAATAACAAGTCTCAAAAGTATTACCAAAATAAGAAGAAAGTAAAAACCATACCATAAACTACTAATAAAAACACTTAATATAACTCAGAATAACATAGTTCAGCTTTCAGCTATATACAAGCACAATTATAAATACAATCAACCGCTACCTTAATCATAATAAAAAAGTTAAAGTATCTTTTCAATTAAAGTCCAAAAAACTATTTAAAATAATACTGAAGATCTTTTTATAAGTTCCAATCCTAGTAAACCTTAATGAACTTTACCTATAATCCCACCACCAACACAACCACTACCCTTGTACTTACTATATGCAATACCACAATCGACATAATTCACCCCTTCATCCCATTAAAATTAAACCACAAAAACCCAATACTCTATCCCATTAAACATAAATTATGAAGGCAAATAATAAACAAAAAGTAACAAACTGTAAATTTAAAATCCTGAATTACTCAGAAACAGCCAAAATTTTATCTATAAAAAACCCCACAATTAATACCAAAACATATATCTTAATACTAAACAAAACCTCTACCATTTTAAGATCCACCTATAGACTAACCAGAAAAGTACAATTATATATACTAGCCATAAATGTGTATACTTAAAAGCCACTTTTACATTTACAAAAATAAACAAAAACAGTGTATCATTACCTACTAAAAATCATTCTAATTTCTATATCTACAATTTTATTAGAATTATCAAGTACGACTTTTCATACTTAGCACCAGTTATATCCCACCAGTTACTCAAATCTAATTATACAACCTATCACCAGTTGTTACCCACACTTATTAAAGTAAACCTAATCTTAGTAAAACAATTATTAAAACATTAAAAAAATAAAATTTTTTTTAAAAAATTTAAAAAAATTTTAACTATCCAACATAATACAGAAAAATAAATCCTACAAAAAGGAAAACAAGACACAAACCACAATTAATAAAATACACTTTTTAAATAGTCACCACCAACAACTAAAATATTAAACACCCTATATCACCCCATCATTATTTTACTTGTATTAATTAGTATAAGTTTAATAATATCTATTATAGTACTCATATAAAAGTGAAAAATAATACAGGAAATAACAATTTAAACCTTATTATTCAACACACATAAAATAATATTTTTTTAAGATTATCAAAATAATTAATTAAAACCTTTTTTAAAGCCCCAATGATCCTAAAAGAATTTCCTAAGTCTATAGAAAAGGGGGGAATAAAACAGAAGTTTAAAAATCCTAACTAATATTTATAGTAAACTTAAAAGCACACATTGTATTTTAAGATGTATTTCAAATAGTGCTTAAAAAAATACATTCAGAAGTCACTTAATAAATATCGAGCACTGTTCCTGTTACCCTTTACCATATTTTCAAGCAGTACAAACAGATAAAGCCCCTCAGTAATAAAGACAGACTAACCTAAACACAACAAAATAACAAAACTAAGGATACAAATAAAAACCCTGCCACAAACTCTTGACCAACAAAGAATAACTTCTTACCTTCAAAAGGACCAAAGAAGCCAAAGCACAACCAAAAAAAAAAAATTCACAAAAAAACCCTCCGTTTCCTTCATCTTCTAAAAACCCTCAAAGAACACCTCAACAAACTAGGCATGCCCAAAAAAGCGCAAAATAATTACTATACAAAGCAAAGACAAACAAAGCCAAAGAATAAAAAAAAAATGTACAGCAGATTATACAATGCCATGCATATATGAGACCTCAAGAACAATAAAAGAGACAAGCTCTCTAGTAAGCATACAGATGTTTAATAAAGTTATTCCCCACACATCTCGACATCAATTAAATACCTATCGCTCTAACACCGACTATGAGTTGTAGAGTTCTGTCTGCGCCGTTTCACTGGAGAGTTTGACAAAGCCTGGGCACAACGATGAAGAACATTCCTGTCAGATTTCTCCTTCTTATCCCAGCAAGAGAAATCCATCCTCTGTGAGGGTTTTGCTCCTCTGTGACAGTGTGTAGTTCAGAGATCGAACAGCAGCCAGGAGCACGAATGATTTAATCTGCACCGCCCCCCTCAGACGAGTGAGCTCTGACTGCTGTGCTGGGAGCTGGGGCCAATACAATCTCTGGCAGTCGGGCTTGGAGCCGGAACGTTTTGGAGTTAACACTGGAGACTCGGCTCCCTCTGTGGTCAAAAGAGGGGCAGACGCCTTCCTGCAGGAGTCTCTGCAGGGAATGCTTTGCCCAGGTCGGGTTTTCTCTCCTGACACCTCAAGTCCTGCCTCTCCCAGAGCAGAGCACGCAGTGCCCGCCGTGTTTTGCCGGTGGGAGCGCTGCAAGAGATCCTGGGAACACGGGGAGGGAACTGGGAGCACAGGGAATACCATGAGGGAGCTGGGAGGGAGGGTGGAAGCACTGGGAGTGAATAAGAAGGAGCAGCGGGAGGGATCTTAGGAGCCCTGGGAAGGAATAGTGCTCCCGGTTCCTTCCCAGAGCTCTCACCATCCCTGCCGATGCTTGCCAAAGAGAGGGATACTGGGAGGGAACTGGGAGGGAACTCCTTCGCACTCTCCACCGTGCAGCAGCCCCAGGTGTGACCAGTGAGGAGGGGGAAGTGCCCCCGCTCCCTCCTCAATGCTCCCACAAAAGGAGGGTTACGAGAAGGAAAGGGATTTAAATTGTGGGGGGAAATTTTTCCGCAAATTTGGGAAGGATCCCCCTTCACCTATGATTTGAAGGGTCTCAATTGAAGGAAAACACCACTTTTTCATAATTTTGCGCGTCTCCCTTAACAGGCAATCAGTGCTTTCCATTATTATCATGTTTAAATGGAAGGAGAATACCTTTGTGGTGCTGCTTCATGAGTCTGAATTGAGGGAAACGCCCCAATTTCATCATATTAAGGTTTGAATTGAGGGCAAACACCGCTGTCCCTGGTTTTAAAGGGTTTTCCTTGATAGAAACCTCTTGATGTGCCACTCTAAAAGTTCCATCGATGGGACCCTCCATTTCAAAGGTCCTTGACAGATGAAAAAGACGTCTAAAAGCCCCCAGAATGGTCTGTCTTGAGGGAAATGGAGGAGGAAACTACATTTCCCCTCATTTTTGGAGGCTACATTGAGGAAAAATCCTCATTGATTCAATTTGTATTCAGGTTCAATTGAAGGGAGACCCTCCTTGTGCATCATTTAGGGATCTAAATCGAGAGGGAACCTCGGTTTCCCCCTTGATTCAAGGCTTCGAAATGGCCCCAGAGGGGAGCTTACCCTTGACTGAATTCCTGAAGAAATCGCAGAAGAACGGTAAAGCTGTGCCGGCGCTGCCGGTCTGGACTCCATTTATCCGTCGGGATTGCAAACGCCCCCAGGCCCCGAGCGCCGACGGACGCCCAGCACTGCCTGGGCCGCGCCCCGACGGATCCAAGAGGGGCTGGAAGCTCCATGGAGCAGCTCAGCGCCTGCTCCACGCTGGCCCCTCCAAGGCCGGGACGGAGCGTGGGCTCTGGACACATCCCCATTGTGGGGGGCAGAGCCGCTGCTCGGGGGCCCGGGGGATCCTTTATCCCCCTGGGGCAGCTGCCAGAGGCCGGGGACAAAGTCCTGCTTCCTAGGCTGGAACCCAGCCCTGCTGGTTTACCTGTCATTCCCTTGTTCTGGTTTGTTTGATATTACATTAATATCGTTCCCTCCAGTGTCTCTTATTCCGGTGACCGGTGAGCGATCTCACCCTGGCCTTTTCCCGATCCTCGAGACTTTCCTGATGTGTTCTGTTCCCTGTCCCGGGGGAGGAGCGGAGGGACAGAGCGGTTTTGCCGGCACCGGGCACCGGGCCTCGCCCAGCCCACCCCAAGAATCCCTGCCAGAATTCCCTCCAGCATCACCCGGCCCCACGACGGGTCCGGCTCCGCGGGCAGGCGGCTCCAGGAGTTCCAAGTGGGCAAAATGGGGCCGAGGGAGAGGAGGCAGGTGGTGCCAGTGGGTGAAATGTCTTTGCTGCGAGCTGGCAGGGAGAGGAGGAGGGAGCAAGTGGTGCAGAGTAAAGGGGAGAGAAAGAGAGACAAGGCTGGAACGCTGGAAGGCGGCGGGGATGGCCGTGGGGCCGGCGGGCATTTTGCTTTCCAGCTCTGTGGGGAGAAAGAACGAACTGTCAAATCCATCCCGGAAAAGAGTGTAAGAAATACCGGTTGGTGGATATCGGCGACAATTGGGATTCATTTGATCAACCTGAACTGCAAAGGCTCCGCGGGGGGGAAGGGCCGCGGCGGATCTTGTGGAGAAACATCAGGAATTACACGGCGAATAGGCCGACACTCAGCGGACACGGGAGCTGCTTGTGGGCATGTCCCATTCAAAGGACCAAGCCCCGCCCTCGTTCGGTGAACTGACTCTGATTGGTGACATTTGAAAGACTCCGCTGCGCGCCACATCGGCTCTTAAATGTGGCGGCAAAGGTGCTCCCGCAGTGTCCAGGCGGGAGAGGAATGGAACCGTTTTGCGGCGCATTTCGTATAAGATCGCACTTGGGGCGGCACACGGATCCCGGCGAGGCAGCGACGGAATTCGGAGGCGGCCTCGGCACAGGTGGGACCCGCGGTGGGTCGTGCCCCAGCTCGGGGCTCGCTGCGGGCGGAGGGGGCCGCGCTGAGGGGCAGGGGGCGGTTCTGGCGAGTTCCCTGTGCCGGGTTCCCCCGTGTCCCCCCGGCGCCGAGATGGCGGAGGGAGCGGCTGCCCGCGCTCTCCTCCTTGCCCGGATCCCTGCGGACGAGCCGGGGCCGCAGCAGCGATGGCTCATCCCGGTCGCTGTCGCTGGGACAGAGGTGGCTGCTCCGTGCCCGGGACACTTGCCGGCCGTGCGGCCCCGGGCTCGGCGCCGCTGCTCGGGCGGGAGGTGTCCGTGCCCGGCTCGGGGCTGGCACGGGAGGGAGCTGAACGTGCCTCAGAGCCCAAAGCGCTGCAGGCGCCCAGTGCGGGCACAAAGCGCCGCATCCTGCCCGCTCCGGGGCCGAGGCTTCTTGGCGCTGCCTTCTGTGCCAGGAGCCGCTTGCACTTCCCAGGCAGGGAGCCAAAGCGGCCGTGCCCGCGCTCGGTGTCCCCGGGCTCCAAGCCGCCGGGGCAACGGGGAATGTGGGGGACAACCGTGAGCAGCCCGGGGCCGCTGCTTCTTTCTTCCCCCTGGGCAGGCGGGCTCCGAGGCGCAGCTGTCCTGTCCCCGCTGCCTCCGGCAGCTCGCAGGCGTTGTCCCCGCGTGTCCCGGCACGGAGCTGGGCTGCAGCGGCTGCAGAGCCACAGGGGCCGGGGCTGCGGGCACCGGAGAGCTCCCGGAGGCTGCGCTTGTCTCCGCAGGTGCTGCCGCAGCGTCGGCGGAGCGGGGACAGGGCGGGACTGAGCTGGCAGCGCCTCGCTGAGCCTCGGTGTCCCGCAGGGCCGGGACCGGCAGTGACCTCTCCCCATGTCCCTTCTTTCAGCGTGCCATCGCCGTGGGTGCAAAGTTGTTGCCGAGGCCGATCTCCGAAAGACTTTTTCAGCACTCCTGATGTCTCGGGAGCAAGGTGCTGTTTGTTCCAGGCAGAGAGATGCCGACTGTGAGCTGGAGGAGAGTGAATTCTGCTGTGTGCATGGAGTTGTAAAGGAGCTCCTGTATCTCCTGGTGGGACCAGGAGCTGGGGATACATGCTTACCTGGGACACAGGAAGCCACTTGTCATGAGCAGGGGGTTGACACTTGTGAGTGTGCAGGGAGTGAAGACGTGGAGAAGGGATTGTGCAGCAGTGATGGGAGTGTGAGGGAGCCCCTGGGTCCCCAGGGCACATCAGCAACGGACAGTGGACACAGAAGGATCCTCAGAAGATTCCCGAGTGAGTGCAGTGTCACCTGCCAGGGACAGGGTCGGCAGATGTGTGGTTGTTTCCCGATGTGTGGAAGAGGCCTCGTGCTCTCCTCGGCCCCATCAGTGGCTGCAACCAACATCCCCAGCTGCCCCCAAGGCTGTGCAGTTCTCCTGCTGCAGCCTGTCCCCACCCCTGTGTCCCTGGCTGTCCCCAGCCCTGTGTCCCTGCCTGTGTCCCAGGCTCTTGGCTCCCTGGCTGCCAGCTGAGTGAGGGGCAGAGTGGCTGCGGGCTCCCTCCTGTGCTCCCTGGGCATTGGGGGAGCAGATTGGAGGGCCGGCTCTGGTTCTGGCAGCCAGCAGCTCTTTCCTGCTGCAGGCAAGTGGTTCAGGTCCCATCCCGTGGTCACCTTGGTGCTGATCGTGCTGGTGTTGCTGGTGCTGGCTTTGGCGGTGGCCTTGGCTGTGCAGTCAGGTAAGGGAGGGGCAGCAGCCTGGGCCCAGCCCGTCGGGGCAGAGCGGGCTCCCTGCTCCCTGCACAGGGGAATCCTCAGAGCTTCTCCTCTTCCCCCTTCAGCAGCACAGCTTCCAGTTCCACCTGCCACTGCCCAGTGTGTTCTGGGCTGTCCCTCTGGCTGGGTTGGCTACCATGGGGTCTGCTACTACTTCTCAAGGGATCAGGGCACCTGGGAGCAGGGTGAGGAACGGTGCTCCGAGCTCGGGGCCTCCCTGGCCATTGTCAAGGATGAGGAGGCCATGGTGAGTGAGGGGCTGCGGGCGGTGTGGGGTGGCTGAGGGGAGCCTGGGGGTGCTCCTGGGCCGGGCTGGGTGCTGGCAGGGCTGGGGGTGCAGCCCTGTCCCGGGGCCTGGCAGGGAAGGAGCCCCGGCGTGCGGGGGGAGCCCCGGGCACGTGTCCCCCCGAGGGGCCGGGGCAGCTCCCACTCCTCTCTCCCGGGCAGGATTTGCTCTTCCGCCTCCGCGGGAACGGCGATTACTGGCTCGGGCTGCGCAGGCGAGGCCAGCGCCTGCAGTGGGGAGACGGCAGCAACTTCAGCTCCTGGTGAGTGCCGGGGAGCCGGGCAGGGCACGGGAGGACAGGGGCACAAGGTGTTCCCCTGGGAACCAGCGCTGGCTCTGCTCCTCCTTGCAGGGTTCCTGTCCTTGGCGATTCCGAGTGTGTGTACCTGGCTGACAATAAATTCGAGAGCCAGAACTGCTCAAATCAGCGGCCATATCTGTGCAGCAATGCCCATGCTCCCCTGTAACCAGGGCTAGGGCAAGGACCTTCTCCACGCTGGGCAGTCCCAGCTTCACCTCTTAGCCCGGCACAGGGCTGTCCTTCCTCAGCTGCCCCCTGTGCCTTGCACTAACTCTCAGGGTCACCTCAGTGCCTGTTCCTCCCCACTGCCGAGGCCGGGCTGGTTGTTGAGAGGAAAAGTCTCTGCAATCCATCCTGCCACTGATGCCCCCTGGGGTCAGTGGATCGCCCTCATTACACACCCAGCTGAAATGGGAAATCCAGATAGCCATGGGCTCCTGGAAATCATCAGGAACTGGGCTGAAGGTGAGACTTTTGGACTGCCTTTGGAAGAAGAAGAACAGCTGATACGTGCTGAGGAGGAATCCCACTTTTGGCATCAGGCACCTGACTGTGAAGGATGGTCAGTGAGAGCTGCTGGCTCTCTCGGCTTCGGAGGAGGACTGCCGGAGCTGCTGCTTGGGGAAGGGATTTTGCTGCCACCACCATAACCCAGCCCAGAGCTGCTGCTTCTGCCGTGGGGCGAGCCTGTGCTTGTGAGAGCAGCCACTGAACTGGGACTTATTATCACCTACCTCACTAAAATAGGGGCCTATCCCCACCTGCCCAGGTGCCCAGGGTCCTGAGCTCACCTCCCCCTGCCCTGCTGGAGCAGGGTTGGTGCTGCTCCGAGCATTTATTGCACTGCAGCCCCACACCCCCTGCCTGCCCAGACATCTTGCAAGGAGCACAGAATGAACAGAATGCTCCAAATTAAAACCTTTGGCCTCTTCTTTCATAGCCTGCTCATCCATCTGTGCTTCATTTCTCCACCAGCCATGTCTTGTCCAAAGTCTCTCACTGTGTTGCTCGGCTGCTGGAGCCAGTGAGATCTGTGTTCTCAGGTAAATTCACCCCCATGCTCTGTAAAATGTTTGAGGTGGGTCCTGCCAGGCCAGCCTGGGCACTGTAGGACTGCAGCAGGTTTGCCACCAGGTTCATGTCCACATCCACGGGTGCCAGCTCAGCGTCCTCAGCTCCAGAATCAGGGCCAGCACTCTCAGATGTGGCTGCTTCAACCGAACTTGCCTGCAGCGAGGACAAAGAGAAAAGTTTATCAAATTGCATGGGCAGATTTAAGGGGAAAAAAAAGGCAAGGCACAAGAAAAAAGAAACAACAATTCTGCAGCCACCAGAGTCCTGACAGACAGGAATTCAGCCCCCAAATGCTCATGCCAGCTAAAAATCACCCCTGTCCATTACCCAGATTAAGTTCCAAGAGAATGACAGAGAGTGTTGCTGAGTCCTGGTTCAGCTTCCTAGAGGAGCAAACAACTCCAGAACTCACAAGTCAAGCTGCAGTTGCTTGCCCTAGTACTAAAGACAGGAAAATGAAACCAAGTCTTGGAAAAGATGTGCCAATTCAATGCTTAGGATCAGTTTTAGTTTGAAAAAGCCTATTATGGTGCAGGTACAGTACACTTTGCTTGCCCGTGGGAAGGGTCTGATCACATCACTCAGAATGGCCACTTTCAGCACATTTCCTGGCTGGAAATTACTGCTACAAATCTGAGCCCCAGGCATACTCACCCGTCTCTTTTGGGTGGCGAAACTTTTCCCAATGTTGGTCTGTGCCAGCTCACGGTCCATCTCATCCATGTACGCCTTGAGACTGCCCACGAGCTCCTCAGGAGACTCCTTCTGCTCCTGCCTTTGATTCCCAGCATCCAGGTCTTCATCATCCCCCTCTGAGAAATCAAACTCCTCCTCTTCATCCAGGTCATCAGAATCCAGCTCCTCCGAGTCTGCCCCTGGGTATTATTTTGTGTCAGTACAACAGCAAAGAAATCAGTGCAGGGATTTGTTTCAAATAAAGAAGCAATCTCACCTAAAATTCTGTCCAGTGCTTTTGTAAAAGAGTCCACATCAAAGGTAACATGGGATTCATCAGAAGACCTGAAATACAAAAGTATTTTGATATAAATAAAGCTTTTATGGTTGTATAAGCCTGACACAGACACAAGCCATACTGATTTCTCTCTAGCCAGGACTGAAGCTGGGACATTTGAATTTAGAAGTCCTCAGAGGTTTGAAGCCTGTATGGATTAGACCTGAAACAGTGAGTGGAAGAATTCTTGGCATAAAAGTTTTGAAGACCACACAATCAACCTGAGGGACAGAAAGCAGCTCAGCATACAGCACTTGAACCTGCACCAGAGTCAGAGTGGTAGCAAGCTGATTTAAAGCAAGTACACAGACACTGCAGTGGGTTTGCTTCAGGCCCCTGCTCAGCAGAGCACCTTCAAACCCTGATTCTCTGCATCACAGAATCACCCACAGGGCTGCAGCGGAGTGCAACATTCTACACCAGACCCCAAACTCAAGGTGCAGCTACCATGGCATTTCTGCTCCTTCGTGCGTGGAGACTTTGGACACAAAAGCCTTCATGCTCTCAGCAACTGTTTCCAAGTCATATTTTTGCTCCTCCTCATTTGTGGAAGGGAGGGACTCATTTCTTGTCTCCTTCAGCATCCGATCCAGAGCATCTGGTGTAATATCCAGCCAGCTGTCATCTGAAAGAACACAGGACAGATCTGTCATCCTGCACAAGCCTGCTGGCCCACAGGGCCCAAACCAGCTGACTGACAGGACTGTAACCATTCTGCAACTCATTTTGGCAGTTAAGTTTTTGTGCTGATCCTGGGTCACACACAGCATAAGACAGAGAGAGGCTGAGGAGAGTGGAGATTTCATTTCACTACTTTAAAACTCTGCTTTGCAGAGCTCAAACTAAGAGATACCATTGTAGTCACTGAGAATCCTTTGGCCACTAAGTGGAAGAAGAAAGGCTGACTCTGAATTGGGAGAGCCAATCCAGTATTTAGTCTTAATTAAGGTCGGCCTGGCTCTCCCTACACAAGTGTCAACATTCCCTCTCTCCCCCCACAAATAATCATTTGTAATAGGAATAATTCCCCCCATACAGCTCACCATCCTCTGGAGGAAGACAAGCTGCTTCTCTCTCAAATTCCTTCAAATCAATGGAAGTTTTCTGTAGTAGTGCCAGGATTTCATCACCTGGGTTCACTTCAACAGAGCTAGGAGAAAAAAAATCATTTTACTGAAATGAATTCAATGGGATCACATGCTCTGCATTCAGGTTTTCACTCCAATTCTTCATTTTTCCTTCTGTACAATCACATCCAAAAGGGAAATGAATCTGGGGAAGTACCAGTGTACTACACAGAGTATTGGCCAAAACAGGACATGGTCAGTCCCTGCAATTCCCAGCTGATGGCTCCAAAGCCATTTGTCATGGCTTTTTTTCTTTACATTTATCTTGCCTTGGTAAATATTAAAATTGCCAGATTCCAAACAGCACAGACTGGAAACTCAAAAAACTAACACTCAAGGTATTATGAGCTGGCAAAGGCTCAGATATTTTTGGAGTGATTTATTTTTGGGATTTGATCTTTCAGAGAAATCTACAGCCAGCTCCTTGAGTAAAGGAGACTGATTACTCTGGACTTTTTCTTCACTGGCACTGCTTTTTAAATGAAACTTTTATACACTTTCTACAGTCAGCCAAGCAAACAATGCTTTTCAGTCACCTCTTAACCCACTTGGAAGAGCTCAGCATTCACAAAACCGAGATCAAGAGTTACTCAAGCAAGAAATTCTCCTAGTGGAGTATTCTAGAGGAATTGGTACTTGTATGTCCTGGCCACAGCACCCACGTTAAATGCATGACGGAGAAAAGGGTTCAGGTTTTTTGTAACAAGGATTTTAAAGGTAAGGTAAAGGATTTGTAGGCCGGGTAGATGATACTCATGAATTTCAAGTAGCTCTGACCTTTCCGGCACAGCAACAGATTGCTGGAAGTGATCCTCTGCCATATGCAGCAGTTCCAGGTACTTTGCAGATCCTTCCATTTCTCCCTGTTGAATGCAAGTCACAGGCATGAACACAAACAATTCTCCCTCCCCTTCCTCTTCACAGTCAGGCTTCCTAGGGATGACTGTTTGTCACACAGAAATGCTGAGAGAACCAAAACACGTAAAACCTCTTGGTCATGTACACTTGGAACTGAATACAACCAAGGGGCATTCCTATATTTGAAGTATATTGAAGGATATTAACCTAAGAAGTTCAGTTAGGGTTGTCCAATTTTATAACCTTCAAACAAGTGGTCAACTGATGTCCCATTTATTAACTTCAAATAAGTAGCAAAAGGCATCTTTATTAAAAAACCCCACAAAACCTCACCGAAAACCCCAGAACTCACAAAAATCACAGACACATAAAAATTACACTTGCATAGGCCCAAATAGGTCTATGGTGTTATGTGTGGATCTTGAAGAATATTTAATTCTAGAGGCGTGGAAGTGAAATGTAAAGCAGTGAAATCAGTTACACCCCACACAATCATGGGGTGATTTTCTTCATTCAAGTGTATTTCTCCCCTTTCTTTAGATGAATGAATCATTCCCCAAATCTTGCTTTTTCCTTTTTCATTTCCAAAATAAATTATCTCAAAGGGGAATAAACTGCACATGTCTCCTTGAAAGACATTAATTCATTTTGCACAGAGATAAGGACTCAAGTTGTTGCCCGCTGCAACTCCTGACACAAGTTCAAGAGCTCAAATGGATTTTCTCTGGAATGTTTAAAAGCCACAGACACACTGCTTCACCTTGAAATAATCTTTTTCCTTCAAGCTCCTGAGGAATCTCTCCCACAGAGGACCGCTTAACACATTTCTCTTGGCATCAGGAGCTGCTTTACTGCTCTTGGAGCACAGAATTTCAAAGCCATGGGCCTGTATATAAAAGATGCAACAAGAAGAGGTTCTCAGGGTGTGACGGACTTTGCCCACATTCTTCTGGACAAGCAGACAACTTCCAGACAAAGACTCATTTGCTGGACATGCATAAAGCAAGTACAAAATGCACCAAAAACCATTACCAGTTTCATGCCCAGTTCGTAGGCTCTGTACTGGGGGTGGGAAGGGGCGGGCAGGGTGTATCCACTGCGTCTGTCTGGAACAAACTGCTGCTGCACCAGCTGTGCGTATAAACACCGAGTGAAAGTCACCTGAAACAGCCAGAGCAGAAAAAACCACCCCCTGCAGCGGGACTGTGCTGGGGACAGGCATCCAGCTCCCACCAGGCTCACTGAAGTGTGTCTGAAGGCACCCATAGTACAGCCAATACCTGAGACTGCATTCAGAATACATCTCAGATAGATTGTTCTGATACATTGCTTTCCAGGCTTTACAAGGCTTGCTCCAAATTGAAATCCCCAAGCAAATATAAACTTTTTTCAGTCTAAAGACATTAGGAAAAATCCTTGATATTCTGTATTTGCACCAACAAGGTGTATTTTCAATTAAAATTAAATTTGATTAGAAGTTGAGATTTTGGACACAGTTTAGAAGTCCAAAATTTGACTCTAAAGCTTCTTTTCAGGAGTCTGGTGGTACAGCTCTATAACAAAATGCATCAAATACAATAGTTCTTGGACAGTGCTCATAAAACACTTCATCAAAGCTTTCACAGAGCTGTGAGAGCACAGCTGAGAAGGTGAAAAGCCTTGGAGTGAACCACTGGTTAGGAGCAACTCCTCATGCTGGCTGGCGGTGCTGTCACACTGCTCTGATCACACAAGGAGACCAATTTACTCAGCAGACATTCCAGCAGAGGAACTATTATCACAACCTCTGGTTTCAGAAACAATTCTCTCATGATCAGCCCCTTGACAGTCCAGCCACATGGATCCAGAGCAGCCATTAATGTAATGACTTGGAAATTCATCCCTAGAGCCACAAGGGGAAAAAAAAAAAAAAAAAAAAAAACACAACAGAAAACTGGCAGGTTTAAGTTAAATCTGTATGTATATACCACTGGCCATAGAACCTTTGTCAGCCTCAGAAGCGAATTAAGTTACAAGGCTTTAGAGAGCACTTCCCAGGGCCATCCCAGTCTTCAGAGAGCACTTCTCAGGGTCATCCCAGGCTTTAGAGGAGCACTTCCCGGGGCCATCAGAGGCTTCAGAGGGCACTTACCAGGGTCATCACACGCTGCTCGGCAGGGAAGGTTCTGAAAGGGCGCCGGCAGGCCCGTAAATCCCCCGGGTCCCGCAGGTAGAAGGCCTGGACTGCCGCAGCCACCAGGGACGGGCGCTGCCTCAGCACGGCCACGATTCCGGCCGGGAGGGAGCAGCGGGCTCGGTGTAGAGAGGCCTGGATCTTCCCGGGGTATCTGAGCAGCAACAGAGTGCAGGAGGGGTACTGCAGGTTAAACCACTCCTTCTCTATCATGAGGCCCATTTTCACTTTAATATTTACCTGTATCGTGGGCCAGAAGATTATTCTGGAGTTAAAACTTGGCCAATCTAATGCCTAGAACGTCTGCTTCCAGAATACATTTATATAAATGTACATGGCTTATGAAATTGAATCCCCCACACAGGTAAGATGAGTCCCTGTGAGCTTAACCAACATATCCAGCTATGCAGTATTCTTTGCCATACTCTGTAGAAGTTATGCTGTCAAATCCTTGCAAAAAATAAAGTACAGAGCTGAACTCAGCTGTGACAAGCTGTAGCTCTGACAATTCTCCTGGTTCTACATTTGAGGTCAAATCCTCTTTTTCCTCCTGCACAGGGCTCCTGAAAGATCACAGAACTTTCAGATTTTTCAGTATAAGAGCAATGTGAAGGAGGAGTAACTCTGGGCATTGTCAGGTGTGGAATCACAGCAGTGACCCAGTTTCAGATCCCCCCAGGTCACAGCCTACAGGACACTGATCCCCCTCTTTCTAAGAGGGCCACAGAAAAAACCTCCAGCTGCTAGTTTCTGAAAAGGAACCAACTTTGTCCCATCTGTTGGGGAAATGTTTAAACCCCAGAGAGCACAGACGGAACCCCACTAGCGCAGAGGACCCAAATAAAGCCCCCACACACCCATGGATGCGTTTATCCACCGCAGCTCTGATGGGCTCTGCAGCCAGGAACTCCTCAGAGCGGGTGGACAACAGTGCCAGCGCCTCTGGGATGGTGGGACAGGGAGCACAGAGGTCCCAGCCCTGCTCCCAAGTCTCTGACAGCGGGATGATGTGCAGCTCTCCTTTGTAAAAGAACACCTGGCAGACAGGAATGATCCCATCAGACAAGGTAAGTAACAACAGTCACACACAGAGCGATGGAAAATTTCATGTCCAAATGCCTTTGTTTAAACGCAGAGAATATAAAGTACAAATAGAGAACCAATACAGGAAGCAGGACAGGGTTTTCTAAAGAGTTATTTGAGATACCAGAGACCACGATCCAACCAGTAAAACCCCCTGTTTTAACTGCAACAGGTTTTGCCAAATATCTCGTTTCCTTCATAACAATAATACCAAGTTTCTCTTCAATAAGAGATGTGTTTCAGGAGAATCAGCATAACCTCACTGCTTAAGAACATCACAGGGATTAAAAAGCATTATTTCAGGTGCTACAGGTGACCTCTGCTGGCTCCTGATCCTAAGAAAAGTCCTGAATGCAACGTTCTCAACTCCCTCACTCTGTCTGTTCCCTCAAACAAAATGAAAATATGAGCCTGATAGTCCAGGTACACACTTGCCATCAATTTTTGTGTTTTGTTCCATCCGTTTTAAGAATCTTGGACTGTAGGAAAAATAATTTAACCATTTTTTGCTAATGACCAAGTTAATTATTTCCATTTTAATCCACTGCCAGTGACGTGACTGCCAGCAACCATCCATATCCAGGTGAAGGTGTCTGCTCATTATTTCACCTATACCAGACAAAGCATGTGTTCTTACAGAGACAGCAGCACTCCAGCCCTAAGCATTCCCTACTCTGCTGAGGGCAGCAAATCCTCTTGCCTAATCACTCTAGAATACAGTAAAAAGAAAAAATCCAAGTGGTTCTAGCAGAGCTAGAATGTTCAGGTGGGTACAGGAGTGCTCCTGAAGGGAGCAACAGTCAGGGACAGACAGCACTCTGGATTTTCAGAGGCAGTCAGACCACTTGGCTAGAGGTGCAAGAGAAAACTCCAGCTGCTCCATAAAAGGCCACTGTGGCCCCCTTGTCAACTGTACAGAAGTTTGACTCACCCTGTTTTCACTGTTCTCAGGATTCAGCCACTTTGGGAGAAAATCAGCTGCTTCTATCAAGAGAAACTCTCCATCGTTGTCATCAATGCTGGCCAAGGAGAAATTGGTTTCTTAGCAGGAAAAGCCTTGCAGAGCACAACAACACACTTCTGAATCCATGTCTGCTGGGCTTTTTTAATAGTCATAGAACCACAGAAAGGCTTAGGTAAGACGGGACCTTAAAGATCATCTGGTTCCAACCACCTTGCCATAGGAAGGAACACCTTGCACTGGTCCAGGCTGCTCCAAGCTCCATCCAACCTGGCCCGGGATACTTCAAATGTGTGTGGGATGGGAAAACACCTCCAAGGATGGGGAATATTAAGACAGGACCTTCAGAGCACAGGCACTGCCCCTTGGCATCCCTCCCAAAAAAAAGCACCTGAGCAGGACCTGCCCTACCTGGCTGCCAGCCCCGGGAACTCCCTGGTGATCTCCCGGAGCAGGTACACAATGAACCACTCATCCTCCACGTTATCCCCGAACACGGTGGTGCCGCCGATGTGCGCCGGGGTCTGGCCTGGGCGAGGCAGAGAGAGGAGAGGCGGCTCAGCGGCCCCACGCCCAGACACAGATTGTCCCCACGGGGCGCGGGCTCTCCCTCACCGGGGAGATTCCAGAGCCTGCTGAAAAACCCTTGTGTCCTGTGCTCTGGGATGACCCCGCTGCAGCACGGAGGTGGCCCAAGGTGCCTCCCTGGGGGCCCTTCCAGCCTGACCCACGCCGGGACACTGTGGGTCTGTGAGGCCGCCGGGTCTCCCCTCACACACCCTGGGCCTCCCTCACACGGTCCCGCCGGGTCCCCCCTCACACGCCCTGGGCCTCCCTCACGCGGTCCCGCCGGGTCCCCCCTCACACGCCCTGGGCCTCCCTCACACGGTCCCGCCGGGTCCCCCCTCACACGCTCCCGGGTCCTGCCCGCCGGGTGCCCCTCACGCGTCCCCGCTCCGGGCGCTGCCCCGCCGCGCCTCCCGGCCCGCTCCCGGCTCACCGCGGCGCGGCACGTAGCGCAGGCGGAAGGGCTCTCGGTGCCACACGTAGGAGGCCAGGAGCGGGGCGAAGCGCACCAGGGCCAGCTCCGCGCAGCGCCGCAGCAGCGCCTCGCCGCCGGGGCTCTCCGCCGCCGCCGCGAACAGGCGGTAGCGCACCGCGTCCTCGGGCAGCGCCGGCCGCCGCAGCGCCTCCATCGCGCCGGGGCCGCGCTCCGCCCCCGCGGGACGAGCGGCGCGATGGCGGCGGCGGGGCGGCGGCGCTGAGGATGATATCGCGATACGCGCGGAAACCGGTGCAGGCGTGAGTGGCCGCCGCTGTCCCGGGCCCCGGCGCCGTGCCGAGCCCATCGCGATCCCGGTCCCGGTCCCGGTCCTCCCCGGCCCCGCTCCCGGGCCTGCCGCCCGCGCTCCCCCCTGCACCAAACAGGGCCCCGTGACGGCCCGGTCACCCCGTGTCCCCGGCGGGAGATGGATCCCGGGCTTCCCGGGATTCCTGAGCACCGGTCCCGGCCAGACGCCGGTGTGACAGAACGCGATTAAACCCCTGTAACTGGCTTTTTTCTCCTGAGTTGGGTCAGTTCTGAGTTATTCGGCTCGTTTCCTCTTGCTGTATTTAATTTAATTCAGTTTAATTAATCTACAGGGATAATGGCTTTGTCTCTGCTTTTAGGGAGCCGTAGCCCAATTCACAGCGTCTTAAGTTTAAGCTTCACTGATTTTGAAGCCAAATATTTATCGTAGAGTGAGTTCTGACACCTTAAACCTAGAGTTTTGGCGACAAGAATTAGCTTTGTAATAGTAATAAATGTGTGCACAGTCCTTGAGAAGAAGGGAAGAAAAACCAATAAAATTTTATCGGGAACTCCGTAAAGATTTATTTTTTTAAGTAATGCCAGAAGTTCCACTTCTGGGTTTGTTTGTTTTTTAGGCAAGGACTCCCGAAACATGCCTTGAAGCATCACCCACTGCCAGAGCCACGGGCTCAGGTGTGCTCAGCCACACCCACGGCTGAAAACCTCGGCCAGACCTCCAGGTACTTGCCATGACACATCTGGTCCAGCTGTTTTCTGATACAGCTAGGCTTTGTTTACTGACACACTTGTCATTGCTTATTGTGGGCTGCTTTGCTTTATTATTATTTATTTTTTTTGTTTTTTTTTGGCTGGATGTGTGTGTTTCAGGGAGTCGGGAATCCATAAGGAATCGGGTGATCATGGGGATCCACGGACTGCTAGTCAGGGTTGTGCTGACACCTCCACAGAAGACAGCTCAGTCTTCTCTTGGGGCTATGACGTGAGTAGAACATAATCATCCAAGCCAAAAATGGCACAGAACGACACTTGAAATGCCGCTGCAAAGGCATGTCAGAACAAAAATGATTGGATCTGTCAAAAAAATCGTGGTAGTGATTATAGAAAGAACATCTTTTTTCCCTCTTTCTGTATTTCAGTTCTAAACACATTAGGCTCACACTATTCTGTTAATAAAGATTTTGGAAATGCAAATCATTTAGTGCACGAGTGTATCTATAGATGGTGTTATTGTGAAACCCCAGCCATGGCTGGATGGCTTTCAGATACTTGGCATGGGTTTAGCAAACTTCTGCATCCTTGCATGTTTCTCATAATATAGTAAGCTCCTAAAACATTATTTTCATTTAGGAATGTTTGATTTATTCTCCTTCCACCAAAGTCAAGTGTGCTGTTGCCTTCTGGGAGGTGAGATGGAGCTGTTTAGCTTTAAATGACCTCAGAACTGACCCCATTTTCTACCTATGAGTAACAAAGGACCTGGCCATCCCTCAAGTTCAGTGTTTCCCACCAGTCTGCATTGCTTTTTGTGTTGCTATTGTTTGTAGACACTGGAAGCAAAAAATCCTCCATTGCATAAAATCATCACTGAATTTTATCCTTCCTGTTCTGATTTCTTTAAGTCTTGTAGGTTAATATAATAATATGGATAATTCAAAATATTTTATTAGTTTTTTCTGCTGTGTCAATGTAAGCTTTTTATGTGGCTGCCATCCTACTTAAGAGCAGGCTCTGGGAGAAAATTATTTAAAGTTATTTTCTCTCTGGGAGAAAAATTATTTAAAGTTCACACCTTTTTATGCAATCCTGCTAAGCTTTAAACGCATTGTTGCATTTTTCAATTATATTTAAAAAGACCAATTAAAATACCCCTGCAAATGCTATTCACGAGGTTATTTTCTTTCCTCTCTAGGAATTTGACAAAGCTGCCACACAACAAGTTCAGCAGATGTTCAGGCAAATTGATGAGCTTCTGTATGAGCAGAAAGAAAACGTTCACGTTGAGGGACTGAGGGAAGAATGCCACCAGTGGTCCTCCAGCTTTCCTCATCTCAGGTATTTAATTAATGGGCTGGTACCTTCTCAACAAGGCTAGGGATGCACACAGTTGCTTTCAAAACATGTGGCAGGGTGGATTTATACAATTATGTGGTAGATAGAGATAAAAAGATCACTCTGGTGATGTGCCTGCTGTCATTAAGAAACATCCTCTTACCTCACATGTGGTTCCTTGAGAGAGGTTTGTTGCTCTCTGTGACTGACTTGGCCTTGACATAGCAGAATTCTCTTAGAAAACTTAGAAAACTGTCACCAGGAAAACTGCACAGCTTCCCAGGAGAACTTTTAGGATTTGCTGCTGTTCTTACACCCTTCAATAATCGTACTGCCAAGGTTTTCTGCTGCATTCATCCTCTGCTTTTGCCGTGGCAGGGTGGTGGGGAAGCAGGTGGTGATCCCCACGGATGAAGGGTACGGATGGTACTCGAGTTCCCCCTCGGGCAGTTTGGCTCCCTCAGATGTAAGCTCACCACAGGAAAAGGATTCTGATGAGTAAGTACCAGCAGTGAGCCTAGATCTTGCTGAGGTGGGAAGGCAGGTTTGTTCTCTGCTTCTTGAAGTGTGCAGCCTTCCTGTTAGGCTGAGTTTTGAACACAGCACACTCTTTTTTATTCCTTTTAAACTGAATGTAGTAAACTTGGAATAGCAAGAACACGTTAGCTGTACTTTTGCTGACTACAGTGGACTGGCCAGTAAACAGAAATATCTTTGCTGCTGATGATTTTTTAAGAATATGTGTATACTGTAGCTGGTTTTATTATTAACCGTGTGTTAAGTTTGCCTAGGTCTTAAAAAATACAAAGCATTATGTTAGTGTAGCTTTTATTATTTAAAGCTTCAGAATGCTTTCTAATCAGCTTTGGGTATTTCTTCCCTGAAGTTTCAGGCTCCTTTGCAAGAATGAAAAGGTATCCAAACCAAAAGCTGTTACTGTAATGAATAATATTTTGGCCTCGCTTCTGCTTGCCCTTAATGATCATGCTGTTTCTCAGTTGTTTCAGGTGGATTAACAATTTATTTTTATTTCTGCTTTCTGGAAACTGTCACCTGTTCAGGTTTAGTGTTTTGGGCAAGAAGGTGCCTCTCTTGGTTCCTCCTGCTCACAAAAAGGCTGACCCTTCCAAGCCTCCAGCCCTGTGTTCCTCAGAGAGCGATGAAGGGGAAGAGGAAATCATTCTCTCTGAAGGCATAGTGGAGGAATACTTGGCATTTGACCACAGAGATGTGTAGGTATTGAATATTAAAATAGTGTCCTGGGGTTCCTGCTGTTAAGATAGACATACTTGATGAATTTATTTATCTTTTCCCTAGAGAGCTTTCAAATGTCTGAGGTTGCCCAGGCACTGGGGATTTTCCCAGCCTATCTCCTAGGACAATTTCTTTCACTAAGTTTAGGAAATTTTGGATAATTTTTCATGCTTTTTTATTATTTTTTTTTTGATAATTTTTAATGCATGTCCATTTTTGTGCTTGGTTTGAATAATTCATTCCATCATAACTAAAAGCCTGTGTATTTATTAATACGTGTTTAAACACCATTTATTTTTTATACTATGTCAAAGTCACTGCTGTTAATTATGCAACAGCTGCTGTTTCTGTTTTGTACTGGCATTTGGGGTGGAATTGTACCTTTCTGGATTTTTTTCAGTATAAGTTTAAAGAACTAGAGTGGATTTTATGCTTGTCAAGAAACAATTGCCACTATTTTTATCTTTTTACCCCTTTACATTATGCAGCCCTACGGTATGAACATATGGCCTGGGTAAGGACTCTGGAGGGTGCTGTCAGTTCCTGACTGCTTAATTGGTTTTAATAATTAAAGTCACTTATCTGCGTGGACCATTAAATTAAAATTGTTATGTTTCTTGGTTTTACCAGGCTAGAGAGACACTGCTGCAGCAAATAATATCACTCTCTTGTCTTCGGGATTCTGTCCTGTCATTAGATATGGAGCCTAACAATGTGATGAAGAAATATCACTGTAATATCACTGTGTCACAATTAATACTGATTTTTTTGATGTGAACTTGATCTCTCATGGGTAAATTATTGTTAATGGAGTATGATTTATAATCGTTCTGTATAGGGAGACCAGGGTGGGCCAGTCGTTTCTCACTGAGGTCAGTGGGAAAACTAGAAGTAAATACAAGGACCCAATGTGTTTCTGGTGCAGGTAATACTTATATTTTTACAGGGTGGAGGAATTGCACGAGAGGAAAATGAGACTATGCTCTGGCAGACAGAAATTGGGGTTTCCTCCTGTCTCTCCCTATTCCTGCATGAAGGATTCCGTGCTTACGTTTGTGTTTGATGATGTGTGGAGTGAAGTCCTGGTCTGCATGGAAGAATTGATCTGCAGGCACTGGGAAGGGTCAGCCTCTGGTAAGGATCACAGTTAAGGTGAGGGCTCAAAAGGGGATTTCAGCTAATTTTGCAAAGATGCCATGAGAGACCCATGTGTTCGGGAATGATCTCTTCAGTGGGAATAAAATGGTTATTTTGCTAACAGTGTGAAACATGTCTTCCAAAAACTTAGCAGAGCTTATCATCCAGGCGGAGTCTCTAAAATATTTTTGATTCATGGCACTGTCCATGACTAGGAGTGCCAATATTGACAGGAATTCTCTGTTTGCTTTGCACAGATGATGAGAAAAATATCATAACAGTAGAAACGCTCCGAGGAGATGCCAGGAGCCCTTTGCAGTTGGATCCTCTGCCAGCACTGTTACCTCGGGTGCCACACACAAAGATGCCCTCAGTGACATCAAATCTGGTGAGGATTTTTAGCCTGTTTTGTGTGGGGATGAATCACAGTGTTATTTATCTCAGCAAACAGACTGTTTGCATTTAGGTAAATAACTAGTTTGGACTTCGTGTGAATGCTGGCTGTCCTTTCTGACACTTTAGTTCTGTTATTACTCAGTTGGAAGTTTTAGTTCCTACTTTTCTCCTTGAAACAGTATTTTTTATCTGTGTATGACAACAATGTAGTGGCTGTTGATTCAGGATGTAGTTCTTTCCACAATTTAAGTTTCAATTAAATGGTGAGATTGAGGAGTGTGTGTGTGGGATCCCATTCTCACATTAATAGTAAATTCATCCAGCTAGAAGGGAGAAATCTTTACAGTTCAGTACCAGTTTTTTTTTTTTCTCACTGAATTTAACTGTATAATCTCCATTTAGATCATCTGCTTCTAGAGTGGTGAGCACCAAGGTGTTACCTGTTTATTCCATTTTAATTCAGCTCTTTCCTTCTTATTTCTTTCTCCTTTATTTCTTCCCCCTGCCTGTCTCTTGTGTCCCCTTACTGTGTGTGTAGTGCCCAAAGCCCAGAGGTGGCCGCAAAAGCAAAAAGAGGAGAAAAACACCTCAAGTATGTATGGGATTAAAGCTCTGCTATTTTCTATTTGCTCTTGTTATGGTGGGTGGAATATGATGGTTTTTTCCCAGATCAGTCTGTATCTCAGAAAAGGATTTTGCAAATCTGTTCTTGACATAAAATGTCAATATATGCTGCAAATTATTTTTGTAAAGCTTCTGATTATAGTCATTGTTGGAAGATCAGCAAATGAGCTGCTCAGTTGGAAAATATTAAGTATTAGGACATTTTCTAAGTGCTGTCATTCAAAAAAAAAAATTAAATGCTAAGATCCCCTAGCTGGGGAAATAATATAACTGAGTATATATCTGGATGTCATGGAAGAAATTGATTAGTTTTCTCCAAAGTGATACACAAAATATATCTGTAAATATGTGTGTGTGTCTCTGCCAAACAGTAATTTACTTACTTATTATTTTTTAATTTCAGGTAAGCCTCTCTCAAGGGTCAAGTAGTGGTTCTCAGCGTAACCTGAATGGCTTGATGGTCATCCATGGGATCCAATTACACCAAAGGAACCTGCCTGCAGTGGAGAAAACACTGTAAGAACTACTGATCACCTGTAGTAAATAAAGTAGAGCACTCTCACAGTGAGAGGGATTCAACCCAAAACCTTGTAGGATAAATTCCTCCGCTGGAGAAAGCAGTTCTTGGTTATTTTCCTGCTTGGTTGGTTGTTTATTTGTCCTCTGTGAAAAATGTATATAGTTATGTTAAAAATCAACACACAGAATTTCTGCCCAGTATTTTATGATTAAAGTCACCTGTAGGTGAGCACTTTGGTAACAGTAGCTGTCATGCTGACCATTTCTCTTTTGGTCGTCTAATTTTTTGTTGTTGCTGTTGCTAGGGACCTGGATGACAAACGGCCAGGCTCGAGTTCCTTCCTCTCTGCCCGGACGTGGCCAAATCGTCCCCTGGAGCTCAGCACCTCGTCCCTGTCCCGCTGCACCAGGAGGAGGAACCCCCCACCACCACGGACCCTGCATCCCATCGGGACCCCGCGCTCCGGGGACGACGTCTGCAGGCGCCTGTAAGGCCCCAAAACAGCCTCCCCCTGCAGGGAACCGGGGTCAGACAGCACAGAAAACATCCCTGGGGAGGGAGGACATGGATTCCTGGAGTGAGGAGAGAAACTGCCCCTTCAAGCACAGCTCCCCTGAGAACGCTGAGCTGTTAAAGCTGATGTTCAGTGTGCTGCCAGCTGCGATTCAGTGAATCACAGACATTCCCATATTCAGGTGGTTTTGCACTTGAGCAATAGACCTCAGTCTGTCCTCTGCAGGCAAAGTGAACACCACCATCTCTTCCTTGACATGGCTGTCTTTTCTTGTCTGCAGAAAATAGGTTCTGTAGCCCATTTTCAAGATAAATTTAAAAGTTTGCAGTTTCTTGAGGTCATACTGCATGTTGCTACCCTAGCCCAGACTGGATTATAAAGATGTTCAAATAGGTTATCTGACTGACCAAAGGGCTCTTAGTGAGCCCTCAATCACATCTAGAGTCTTACTTTTATTTTGCACAATGGCCTGACTGAATGGAGACATTTACAAGGACCACAGGGCATCAGGAAACAATGGAGGATCTGATAGACCTGTCTATTCCACGTGTTCTAAATTGATGCAGTTTTAGTTTTGCAGTTTACCTATAAACTCACCCAGTCTGTTGCTTTCTTGTCACATACTCCTTGTCCCTTCATAACTGGTGTTTCTCCTACCAGTATTTTATGTTTCTGTTTCCTTTCCTCTGGCTTCAGTCACTCTAAGAAATATTGACATCTCTGCTTTATTAAAATGTATTTTTCAAAGTAGAGAGCACTAGGAAAGACTTTTTTTCAATTGCAGATGATGGTTTGAAGCTTTTCCAAGGTATTCTTCCAGAACAGGCAACTCTGGAAGGCCAAAGAAGCTGACAACATTACACCTTTCCACCTGCCAAACGTATTAACTGTGTGTTTTTTCTGTTCTCACTGGTGCATTCCAGCCTGACGGCACAGGAGCAGCTGACCTCACCCTCCCCACTGCTGCTAAACAGAAATCACCCCCTGCCACCCATTGCCACCACCACCACGGCCGAGCGTGGGAGCACCACAGAACCCCACAGGCAAACGGTAACAGGCACAGGAGTCTCATTTTATTACTGAATAATCTAAAGTTGTTATCACTGCTGGTCAAATTACGCAGCCCAAGAGTTCCAATTTATTTGTTGTTTTCTGACAGAAAGTCAAATAGATGCATGAAAAATGTTGTATCAGAGTAACAGCATCACCCACGCTTGCATGCTTAGTTCTCACTAATGCCAATTGAATGCTTCCCTCCTCATAACTAGGTATAAAATTGGCTTTAATTCCTGGGTTAATTATTTTCAGTGTACTGCTGCACTAAGAAAAGGCCATAACTCTGTTATTTCTCTTTGCAGAAACCTCGGGGGAACTCGAGCCGTGCTCACAGCGTCATGACACAAGAAGACACTCACCAGCAGCTCCAGGAGCAGCTGTTCTTACCTGATCCCTTCTCCAGGCCTAACACAACCAGCACATCCTCGGTAAAGCATGGCTAATTACACCAGATCATCCTTAATTACTGAAAAGGGTGCTTTGAGAATTAACATTCATTAATGTCCAGTCTGTTTCAATATCAAATACTCTTGGTTTAATTTATTGAAACTCCTACTCTACTGAAATCTTCTTGTATCTAACAACGTATTTTTATCTAAGTTTTGAAAGCTGTAATTTCAGCACAGCTTTTAAATGGCAGCTTGATTGGTTTCTCTGTCTAATTTCAACATTCTGGACTCAGCAGTTATAAAATCTGCTTTGGAACAGCACAATTTCCTGAAATGGAAAGACTGCCTCTAACTGGCCCAGTGATCATTCTAATTAAGTGTTAGAAAAGTGTATTTTCTACTTCTAAAGTTAATTTGACCTTTCTTTAAAACTTTACTTAGTCCTTCACAATATCCAATTCATTACCAAACACACGTGTTTTAAGTAGTCTGTACTTGTGTTATAATCTTGCTGATTTTTTTTTCATGCAAACAGAAATAACTTGAACTGTTTTTCCAGCCCCATCCCCAACGCCGCCGTTCTTCCACTGTTGTTGATTACAGTAATCAATCCTGGACCAGGAGAGGATCCACAAGTTCAGGTATGCTCATCAGAAACAGGGCTTAGTAAGATCAAACAAAGGAGGCTTTTGGGACAGGGATGCATTTCCTACAGGAGTACATTCCTACAGGTAATTTCCATGGGGGAAGTTTCCCAAAGTTCCATCCATGTCTTTAATTTGCCATTATACAGATGTTATGTCCTACTCTACTCCTGAGTATAGTTGGGTGCATTTTGTTGGGTTTTGTTTTGTTTTTATGATCACCAAATATTTAAATCAAGTAATGAAGCTTAATGTCATCAGTCCCAGTGCCTCTCAGAGTCCAAGTTTTCAAAGCAGGAGTTGTCAGCTTAAACAGAAATAGTAACTTGAGGTTAACAAAGGCACTAAAACTGAAGTAACTTGTTTTTAAACAAGCAACGAGTGGTTCCTACCGAAATTAAAATAAATATCTGCCTCCCACCCCCCCCCCCCCAAAAAAAAAATGCAAGGTGAGTTTTATGACTGCTGTATTGACAAAAACAAATTGGCAGAAAAGCTTTGTAGATAAAATACTTAGTGAAATATCAAGGAATGCAGTCGCTCCCTGTGATGCAGTGACTCGGCAAGCACAAGCTTTGTCCTTTTTGGTTATAAAAAATGCAGTTGATAGCCATGTGTTAGAGTAAAACTACATTTTAGTTTTAGGCTAGAGGAGATGTATTTGATTATTAGCTGTAATTCCTTCCCAAGGAAGGTCTTGAGGCTGTCCATGATCTCTTTTGTCAGGTCTTCCACCACGTGGTTCTGTGAAAGCCCACGGCCGAAGTGGATCAGGCACAAAAAGCAAACAGAGGCACTGACATGCCATGGAGAAGCATCCACCCATCCATCCCTCTCCAGAGAGTCATGAACCACCTCTCCTTCCCAGCAAGGTCAACGTTGTTTACACAGAGTTTTCAAACACCCTTCCTTACAGATAGTTATTTTTATATAAATCTAAGCAGCGGCTGCCAAAGATTAGAAGGGGTGCACTTAAAACATTCCATTTCCTACCAGTAGAGAAAGTGATGCTCCAGTGGAAGGGTGAATACATTCCAGTGAGGCCCAGCTCCTAGGAAACCCAGCAAACACTCTCAGTCTGTGCTGTTTTCCATGAAGCTGGGAACAGGTTCATGTCTTTCCAGGCAGGTACTGCTCATTTTTCCCTTAGGAAGGTTAGCCCGGCTTTCCACAGCCATAGTGATTTACATTTTTTAAAAAGTGTATTTATATGTTTAAATATGTTTAAAGCAATATTGTACTAGCAAAAGCAAGCACTCAGCTTAGGCAGGTGGTGAATGCTGTGGTAGCTGCAGCAGGTATGAACACAGGTGTGTAGAACCAAGGCAGCAGAGCAGGTGAACAGACAGCTCCAAGGGTAGCACACCACTGCCTCTTCCTGAGATATAATAAAACCTTTTATGTCTTCCTCAGTGACTGAAGAAGGCTGAACAGGCAAAAAGAAACTTCTTCCTACAAGTAGTTTCAGATAGCACTCAAAATAATATCTTCCTGGTGGGACATTTTATGGTAGTTTCAGAATACAGAACAGAATAGCTCAGTGTCCCTTTCTAAAAATACCTGTAATTACATGAGATTTCTTCATTCCAGAGTTCCAGAAGCCACTGATGCAATGAAGCTTTTAGGAGCTGTGTCTGCCCTGTGTGACAGACCTAACAGAGGCATTTGCTGGAGTTGGCCTTGTGGCTCCAGACAAGACAAATAAAACCATGAAGTACAGGCTTCCCAAAACAAGTGATTAGTTGAAGGTCTTACTCCCCAAGAAACTGAAATGTAAAAACAAGCTGAAGTAACTACTGGCTGTGTTTAAACAAAGTTAGGATGCCCCACAGAAACAGTTGTTCCTTTCCAGTCCAATTAAAGAGCACTGTTTTCCTGTATTTTCTTACTATTCTTCAAATGACAGTTCACAATAGAAAAAACCCGTTGTTAGTATTCTTTATAAAGTGGCTCCCCTATTTCCCCATTCCAGACCAGCTGATAGTTTTTCACCAATACTGAAGCTCACAAGTCCAGTTGATCCAAGCATGCTTTAATCAAAAACAGGGAACTGTGCAAATATAACTGGGTTAACCTGCCTTTGCATTCCCAGAAGTTAAAAAAAAAAAGCAGCTCTGAGCTCAGTCTAAACCTCTTAAGTTTTCAGAGAGAGAAGCTGATGCTCACCAGAGACCTCAACTCACTAAATCACTTCAAAATACAATTTCTCTTCTGGAACACTGTGCAGTGTGTCAGTTATGTCAGGCAAAGTGCAGATAAGCATCCCATTTGTATCCGTGCCACTCCTCAGGGACCAAGTGAGTTTTCTGTAGCACAAGAGTTACAAAAGCATACAAACTTGAATCGACTTCTGTTAAGGTTATGCAGTGTTTTACAGCCTAGAGGAGTCAGTGGGTTTAAAAAATGCAGTTGCCTCCTTAAGGGCATCTTTGTTTTTTATACAAATGGCTGACACCAGGGACTGCTCCTGGACTGATATTTATTTTGTGTAATAAAAGTAACCTTCAAGCCCCGTATTACAAATACAATGATATGCTCTGCTTTCTCAGAATCAGGGTTATTTTTGAGGGCAGACAAGTAGAAGGGAACAGAGAGACCATATACCTCTGGCTTCCCCCTAAGAGCTGTTGTTGAAGCTGTGAGGGCTTTCTGCTCCCAAAGTGTTCCCCTCAAGTCTCCTACACCTTTGAAAAATGATCCTCCCTGGAAGTGTGCAGGATTTACTTGACTGAAAACAGAAGAATCAACACAATTGGCTTGTTTTAAATAGCTTATTTAAAAAACATACAGAGAAGTGGGGAAGCAAAACTGAAGAAAATCTCAACTTCTTGTTTATTAAATCTGCAATTTTCCAAACTGTACAACTGCTGGAGTATCTAAAAAAAGACCTGTTGAGCTGATGTGCAAAGACCTGTAAAAACAGCAGGAGGTTTGTTATAGAAGAAGTGTGTGAATAGCACACAGGGATCTCAACTGTAGAGCACCCAAAGGCTGGAGACAGTAGCACAGGAATGCCTTGTCTTCCTCCTTGTTCAGCATGCATTCCGTGTCACGCCTCCCACTTACAGTCAGTGCACACAGTCCAAAACATGAGCCCGGAAAACACCCGAAATTCTCCCAAATCCGTGTTTCCACACAGAGCGAAACCTGGTATTTCAGTCTATGCTGTTCCTTCTGCCTTTCTTTTCTTGGCTGAGGTCTTCTTTCCTCCTTTCTTAGCGCTGTTCCCGTACTTTGCTTCCAGATGGGCGAAAAAGTCATCCATTTGTTTTTCTCGTTCTCTGCTTCGGCTCTGGGGAGGGGGAAAAGAACACCAACCAAACTCAAACCTTTCGTAACTTCCCAATACAGGTTATCCTGCTGAAGTTTGATAGCTACACAAAATCTTGGACTATGTTAAACAGTGAATACAAGCTATAGGAAGTTTAGTATCATCATTAAAACTCCCTGTGAAACTGCCTAAAACAAGAAGTTACTGCCTAAGTACTCCAAATATTTAACTCTTGTAAATTTTTAAAAAGACACAGGTAATAAAATCCATACTGTACTCTGATTCTAATTAAATTAAAGCACATCATTAACATTAAGGGCAGGTTTTAACCTCAGGAATTCAGAAGAATTGCAAGGATCCAAAATCAAAGATGCTCAGGGAAAACACAATTATAAGCCAGTAACAAGTTATCTGCAACAAACAGAAGAAGCCTTACTTCTATCAGTGCTTGCAAGTCATTTTCTCCACCAAGGCCCAGTTCATCTTTAGCCTTTTTTGCCTCTTTAGCTTCTTTTTCTGCCTAAAAGAGCAAATGAGATTTTAAAAAGTATTTCCCATGTTATCTGACCAAGTCTTGCAGAAGTTTCCAAATGCTTTTTTGGGCATTTGTGTACAGTTTCCCTTTGCAGGGAAGTGCAAAGGCTTTCCAAGTTTGGCCACAGATAAGGAATCAGACAAGGGAAGCCCATTCTGGTTCCACTATTTGGCAGAGCAGAAGTTTTTCTGCTCTTTCAAGATGCTGAATGTGATGTTTGTCCCCGTCTCTGTTGCCACACCCCCTTTTTTTTTTTTTCTTTTTTTGGTCTGGGTAGATACTACATTAACTTAAAGCTTACTGTGATATGCAAATAACATTTTACAAAGCATCCAAAAGTTCACAAGAGTCCATTTAGGCCAGAGTGGTTTCACACCTGCCAGAAGTCAAACAAAATGTATTTTCACCACTTGTTTGTTTTTGTTAACTCCAGCAACTCACAGCTTTGTAGATAAATGCAGGGACACACTAAACTGTAATAAGTCGTTGTGTAAAATAAGGAAATAAAGAAGTAGAAAAGCCTTTCACAACGATTTGGAGTGGGGGGTGATGACCACAGGTGACCAGATGTGAACAGCAAGGTGTGTAACCCAGCAGTCCTGTGACAAAACATCTCGGGAGCAGCTCCACTTATTTCTGCCAAGGGAAAAAGGTTATGGTAATGAACTGCTGCAACCTACCCGCCTTCTTCTGGACATCATCTTCTGCTTCGACTCCTTTACAAAGCCCTTGAAGGACGGGAGCTCCCCAGAGCTGATGGCTTGCTCGATCATTTCCCGTATCCTGGGCTCATCCGTGTAGTCCGCACACATCACGGACTCCATGATCCGATCCATGTCACCCTTGAAATTCAGGTACGCTGCCTTCACATCGGCCAGCTCTTCCGCCGAGTTTTTGTAGCTCTTATGGAAGTCTTCGATGTCTTTCACGGTGACCTGGACCAAAGAGGCGATGCTTTGTGAGTTACGGGACATACTCAGCAGCAGGATTTAAGAGAGAACACATGAAACCGAACAACGCAGGGTTCTTCTGTCTCCCAGCCCCATCCCGCTCTCACCTTGAAGAGCAGCCGCCAGTACTGCAGCCAGTCCCGCCCGTCCTGCAGCGCCTCGGAGTCCTCGTCCACCGTGCCCGTCTCATCGTACACTGCGCGCTGCTTCTCGTCGCTCAGCACGGCGTACACCTTGCCCAGGATCTGCGGGACGCAGCGGCGGCCGGGAGGTCACCGGCAGGTCCGTGGGTTGGTCACTCGGGGAGCGGTCACCCAGGGGGCGCTGAGTTGGGCAGTCAGGGCCGGGGTTGGTCACCCGGGGGACGGTCAGTGGGGTGGTCACTCAGGGTCAGTGGTTCGGTCACTCGGGGGACATTGGGCCAGTCCCTTGTGGGGTGGTGGGCTGGTCACCCGGGGGGCGGTGGGTCGGTCTCACTAGTGGCCGCCACCGCCTCCCTTCCTCTCTCCCCGTCTTTTTCCCTTCTTCCCTTCCTCCCTCCGTCTCTCCTCACCTGGAAGCGGCGGGTGGCCTCCTCCTTCTGCTCGGGCGGGACGCGGTCGGGGTGCAGGCGCAGCGAGGCGCGGTGGTAGCCGCGGCGGATCTCCTGCGGGGACGCGCCGCGCCGCACGCCCAGCACGCCGTACAGGTCCGCGGTGCCGAAGGCGGCCTCGCACTGCTGCGGCAGCGCCATCCCGGCCCGCCGCCGCCACACCGGCCTTGCCGCGCCCGGGCTGCTCCTCCGCGGCTGCGCCGGGCGGGAAGAGCCCGCGGCGGAAGCTGAGGGGCGGTGCTGACGCTGAGGGGAGGCGGAGGCGCCGCCATGTTGGGGGCAGGCTGAGGGGCGGCGCCGCTGAGGGGAGGAGGGGCGCCCGCCACGTCGGGGGGAAGCTGAGCGCTGGCTCCTCTGAGGGGCAGTGGCGGCTGAGGAGCGGCCGCCTCTCCGACCCTTGGAGAGCTTGGAGTGGCGGCGAGCTCTTCGTCGGGGAGCGTCCATGACCCGCTGGAGTCGATGGGATCGGAGCGGGAGCGAGGCGCAGGCCGGCCCGTCAGGGCGCGTTCCTGTGAGGCGCTGGAACCGCCGCTGAGCGCGGCCTCCTGCCCGCGAGCGCCGCGTGCGCTTTGCTCCGGTTACCGTCAGTAAAATAAACGGAAGGGCCTCCTTCACGGCTTCCCACTTCCCGCCGGTAAACGGCCGGCTTTGCTGGCTTTTGGGAGTGAGGAGGCCCTGGCACAGGGTGCCCAGAGCAGCTGCGGCTGCCCCTGGATCCCTGGCACTGTCCAAGGCCAGGCTGGACTTTGGGGCTTGGAGCAACCTGGGACAGTGGAAGGTGTCCCTGCCCATGGCAGGGGGTGGAGCTGGGTGGGCTTTGAGGTCCCTTCCGACCCAAACCATTCCATGATTGTTTTGTGGTTCATTCAGGCCGGGTGAGATGCAGAAAATAAAAGTCATTACATTTCTCGTGCCTGTTGTTGCAATGTGGAATGGTTCAGTCCCAGCACCACAGAAGGAACAAACCCCAACGGCACCAACTCAGATTTCAGCTCCTGGTTACAGAATTCAGATGGCAACACTGTAAAACCTTAATACAATATATATACATTTAATTTAAATATAACGTATAAAAGTGTAAGGTATTGTTTATTTATAAGGCGTTATTATAATAAAATATTATAAAAGCTGTAAATACTGGAAAGCTTGGCTGGTGTTTACAGCCTGATTAAGTGCTTGTTTTGGTACAGCTCAGCATAATAATTATATATCGAAATACAGCATTTACGTATATTCACATATATAGTGAACTTGAGAATAATTGATTGGTGTAAATAGTCACCTGCAGTGATTATTTCAGTCACTTCTGAGACAACAAGCCCTCTCTTACTCGATCACTTCTTCTACTTCTTCACGGATTTTCCAAATCTAGTGCCAACACTGACCGGAGCACTAACACACCGGGATAAACACGACACGTATAGGGAGTATCCGCGATTCCCTGCGGACACCGGGATTTAAACTTCCCGGCGATTCCAGCTCCTTTCGTCCGGCTTTGGGCACCGCCCACCCGGCAACCGGCGGAGCGCTTTAGGCGGCGCACCCGGAAGTGGCGGAGCGCTTTGGGCGGCGCACCCGGAAGTGGCGGGAGGTTCGGCTCGAGCATCTCCGTGATGGCGGCGGCACCGCTGCGTGTGTGAGTGGGACGGGACGGGACACGGGACGGGGGTAGGGCCTGCTGAGGTTGCGGTGGGGCCGGGCCCGGGCTGGACCGTGCCTTGTCGGCCGCTCTTACCGCGCGGTGTCTCGTAGGCTGGCGTGTGGCGACGTGGAGGGCCGGCTGGAGGCGATCTTCGGACGGGTCCGCGCCATCCAGGCCAAGAGCGGCCGCTTCGACGTAAGGCTCGCGGGGCTTTGGGGGGAAGGTGGACGTGGTGCCGCTCCCGTGGGGTTCCCGTTCCCGTCCCCAGACGGCCGAGGCCGGAGCCAGCCCAGGGTGGGGTTCCTGTGCGGGAGATGTGCCGGCGGGGCTCGGGTGGGTGTTGCTGTCCCGTCCTTCGGCGGCAGCGACCCTCCTCTTTCTGCTCGCTGTGAGAAGGGGTCTGCAGCCCTTCAGCCCTCCTGTCCAGCACCAAATGGCTGGGAGGAGCCGTGATCTGTGCACGGAAGGCGGGAGAGCAGCTGGCTGTCCTTTTAAACTCGTTAATGTTGCGTTTAACACCGATAAACACAAAGGAATCTCTTCACTTCAGCAAACCAAATGCTGCTGAAGTGGTGCAAGCAAAGCCTCTGTGTGTGTTCTGTCCGTGGTGAGATGGCAACTCCCGCTTTATCCGGTGTTTTTAGATGCTTCTGTGCGTCGGGAATTTCTTTGGCTCTACTTCCGAGGCAGAATGGGCCGAGTACCGCACAGGGGCCAAGAAAGGTAAGGAGGGAGGGTGGTGGCACTGCTGCACAGCCCACCCTGGAATTCAGGAGCCACGGCTGGGCACTGTGGTGTTAAAGCAGTTACACCCCAGCAGGGAAACCCCACACAGGAGGGAAGGATGGGTTTGTTTGGAAGACCTCTGGCTTTAGGGCTGTGCATCATTTTGGAGCTAGTTTTACAAGCAGGGGAGGGCCATATGGGTGGAGCAGAGGTTGTTCACCACCTGCAGCTGTGGGAATGCCAGGCTGGGGACTCACTCTGCAGGAAGGTCGCTTGTTGTGTGCTCTTTGCTCCCAAAGTGTGCTGGAGGGTCTGACTGGATGGGGTTTCCTGCTGTGATTCCTGGGCAGTGTGGGCTGGTGCATTGGAATTAAAGCTCACTGAGTGCACGAGGTTTTCTCCCTCAGCTCCAATCCCAACCTTCGTGCTTGGTGCTAACAACCAGGACACCCTGAGCTATTTCCCGGACGTCAGCGGCTGTGAGTTGGCTGAGAACATCACTTACCTGGGTAAGGCTGCAGGGCATTTGGGGTCAGGGAGCTGCCTTTACCTTGCGGGGGCTTTCATGGACATTCTCTCATCCTCCCTCTTTAGCACCTTCATTTTTCTGGGGAGTTCTAAGTGGCATTTTTTATCCTGTGGTTCAAACTGGAGTTGAATTTGATGTCAGTACAATCTGTGTAAAATGTGAAAGAAGACCCTGCTTTCTTGATTCGTTCTTTTTTTCATTTCTCTGATACTCAACTTGCTAACCAGAAGAAATAGTGGTTGCAAGAGCCTGTTCTTTGAGGGAATCTTATTCCCAGAGCGTACTTGTCTCTGTTGGAGAAGGTTTGAATATGATTTTGCTGTGTGGCTGTACTGGAGTAGCAGACAAGACAAGCAAAGTGTAGCGAAGCTAAAAGGAAAATCCAGTTTCTTTCCAGAATTGCCACCAGGCCAAAAATATAACAAAGTCGAGGCACTTGGCATTTTTCACTAAGACTTCGTATTGCTATGGATGCGTTTCTGGGAAGCAAGGTGGCAGGGAGGAGGGGGAAGACTGAGGCTTGTCTGCAGAGCTGCATTGTGGGCAGGGTCGGGTTTGAGCCGTGGCACCAAGCGATGCCATTGCTCTGGGCACAGAAAATGGGCTGCCTGTGAGGGTGGCTGCAGGGGCAGCGGGTCAGGACTGCTGCTGCCCTGCCCCAGGGGGTTCCCTGCCCTGCTGCAGCCCATGGCTCTGTGTGTGTGTGTTGCTGCAGGCCGCAGGGGTGTGTACAGCGGCTGCTCGGGGCTGCAGATCGCCTACCTGAGCGGCGCCGAGGCGCAGCAGCAGCCGGCGCCCGCCCACTGCTTCAGCGCCAAGGACGTGGCCGAGCTGAAAACGTCCCTGCTGGCCACCCCAAACTTCAGGGGTGTGGATATATTGCTGACATCCCCCTGGCCCAGAGACGTGGGGACTTTCGCCAACAGCGCGGTGAGTGTTCTGCTCCCGGGGGTTTCACTGGGGATTGCCTTTCTGCTTCCCCTGGCAGTTCATCTGCTCCGAGTGCTTGAGAACGCTGGGAGTGAAAACAGGGAGAGCAGAGGTTCTGGTTCTTCAGAGAAGAAGGACTGAAGGGAGGGGGATTTGTGAGACTTCAGGGCATTTTATCTGTCCCTGCCACTTTTTAAGTGGTTTGGTGTTTATTTCTTTCAGTATTTTTAAGTCATGTGATCTGGTTTTTCCTCAGTCTGGATTTTGAGGGGGTTGTTTCATTTGTGTCCAGTTTTACTGTGTTAATGTTCCTCAGCAGAAGTGATTTTCAGATGATTTGAAACCTGTCTGGACAGCAAGGCCACACACATGCCAACAGAACATTTTTTGCTTCCTCTCAGTTTCTTCCAACATCCAAAAAGAGATACAGACCTCAGTTTAAATGCTGGAGGAACCTTCCCTCACAGCATAACAGCCAACCCTGCTGCCATTGGGGGATTGTAGAGAAACAAATTGTTATGATATTGTGGCTTAGAAAGAAAACTCAGATCTCAGAAGTTCCCATGGGCATTCTCTGTAGTTGTTTAATATGTTTGACTTCCCTTGGCATGAATTTTCTGGGAATGGACTCACTCGGGTGTACAGAGAAGTGTATTAAACCTTTCTTTTCCCTGCTCTTTGAGAGGTTTAAATAAAAATTTGTTTGTGTTTTGTAGGGAGAAATAGATACCAAGAAGTGTGGCTCCAAGTTAGTATCAGACCTAGCTGCAAGTCTCAAACCAAGGTACCATTTTGCTGCCCTGGAGAAGGCCTATTATGAAAGACTTCCTTACAGGTTTGTAGAATCACGTGAAATCTCGTTGATTTTCAAGTAAGGGTTCAGTTTTTAAGGAGCACAGGAGGATTGATGTGCTGTCTGAGTATCTTCATGGCAGACAGGGGTTCTCCCACTGTGCTTTCAATACTTCATGTGCCAGTACAGCCAGGTTTTGCTTCCTTGCAGGAATCACATGGTGCTACAGGAGACCCCACAGCACGTGACCAGGTTTATTGCACTTGCTGATGTTGGCAACACAAGCAAGAAGAAGGTACTGACACCCTTAAATCTTTCTTCTTTTCTCAAGAACAATAATTGGGCAGTTAGACCAGTTAAAGGGCAACATCAGGCACTTAAAAGCTTGGCTGAAGTGGAGGTCTCACTTGAGTAATAGGTACCACTTGCCTGTTATGTCAGAAGGGTATACGGCTGCACATTGTGTTCTGAGGCACAAACCACTGAAAATAACTGATTTCTGGCATGTGGTTTTTAACCTGTTTCTCTTCTCCCCTTAAGAAAGTTATGGAATACTGGTTGATAGTTAAGGATGCACAGGATCCAGGCCTGGTAACAAAAAAGGCCAGAAAGAAGGGCTGGAAATGGGCAGGGATCAAGGATGCACTCCATAAACTCCTGAGTGGGACACTGGCACGGGGGTGTGTTTTTCCATGCCCTGCCTTGGCACAAACACTGATGTGCTGAGTGCTGTGGAGCTGTTCTGGGGTGTGGTAGTTTGTGAGTGACCTCCTCAGAGGTGCAGCCGTGGCAGGAGCTGTTTTCCCCTGAGCCCCTGTGTTTGTTGCAGTACCTCTACGCCTTCAGCATCGTGCCCATGAGCTCAATGGAGCCCGCAGAGCTGGTGAAGCAGCCTCAGGACGTCACCGAAAATCCCTACAGGAAACTGAGGAAGGAGGCTCCCAAGGGCAAAGCCCCGCTCCCTGCAGAGGTACTGCCCTGTACTCCTCCACCTGTGCATTCCTGATTCACTCTCTGTGCTCACAACACTGCTTAGCTTTCCCTTTGGGATATCTCTGTCCAAAGCCTCTCTCTGTGGAGACAAGGCTGGGAGAGCTGGGGGTGTTTAGCCTGGAGAAGAGAAGGCTCCAGGGAAACCTTATTGTGGCCTTTCACTTCTTAAAGGAGGGCTATAAGAAAGATGGGGACAAATCTTTTTCCTCTTCAGCATTAAAGCTTTCTAATGGCATTTGACATAACTCAGTCAAATGTTTTCAACCTCTGGTGAGTCTGTGACAGGTTGAGTTCTCTAAGAAATAAAGCCATTCTTTTGGCACTGGCTGGCAAATGAAAAGATTTGAATAGTCCATAAAATCAGGCCATTCTGAATATTCAGCATAAGGCTGAATAGGAGAGCATAATGATTTGGAGCAGCTCTCCCAGAAGTTTTTCCCTGACTGACGCAGGCAAAGTCTGCTGCATTAGTGGGAGAACAGGTCATTCTGTTCCAGGATATTCAGACGGCATTTCTTCCTGGAAGGGATGCTCAGGCTTTGGCAGGGGCTGCCCAGGGAGGTTTGGAGTGCCCATGGCTGGAGGTGTCCAAGGAAGGGCTGGAGGTGGCACTCAGTGCTCTGGGCTGGGACTCCATGGGCTGGGAGGGCTTTGCCAGCCTCAGAGATTCTGTGATATTGATGCTTTTCAAAAGTGGTGCACAGCTCTTCAGGAAAAATCAAATTCTTGTATATCCTGTCACTTTCCATGATGCATTTCTAACTGAACATCCTGTTCACTTTTCATTTCCTAAACAGGAAGAACCAGCTTGTCAGTTTTTCTTTGACTTGAACAAGCATCAGGGAAAGAAACGTTCCTCAGACGGGAAAGAGAGAGGGGACTCCCAACCTAAGCAGGCCAAGAAACCCCGTAAGTGTGAGGATTCATTTTCCTGAGCTCTTCCCTTGAGGCATTGAAAGGACCACGTCACTCCAAGTTGTTCCTCAAGCTGTTGAGCTGTAGGTATCAGCTGGCCAGACACTGTCACTGTCACTGCCAGCTGCTGGGGGAATGCAGGAGGATGAAGGGTCCTTTGTTTCCAAGGGAACATAGGCTTCAGTAGGTGAAAGAAGGGTCAAGAGCGTGGTTTCAAAGCTCTTTCAGTCCATGGTGGTTGTGGTTGTGTTGATGGCATTTACCCTCTGAACCAGGCATGGCACTTCCAAAACGCTCAGGTGTCACAGTTTGGGTGTGAATCCATTCAGGTGTTTTGGGTGTGATGGATAGGCCAGAACTGACAAGTGTGTTTGACAGCATCTGCCCTTGTCTTCACCTGTGCAGTAATTTTAACTCATTTTTATTTGTTTCCTTAAATTTGTTGGCATTTTCTTGTAAGTGAGCTGCAGCTACTAACTCCTGGAACTACTAAACCCCTCCTTCATTAGCTTAGAGCATTCCAGGAGAATGACAGTCAGCAGGGTGTGACTGCCACAACCTCCTCTCTTGCTGGAATTTCCCTGGCCGGAGCTGTGTCCTTCTGACACCTTCAGCACTTCATAAACTGGAAAGGGTGGCTGGAAAATACCAGGTTGTCTGTGTTCTGACAAATATCCCTTCTGCTAATCCTTGTTTTCTTTCCCAACAAAGCTCAGCCCACAGGGCCCTGCTGGTTCTGCCTGGCCAGCCCAGAGGTGGAGAAGCACTTGGTTGTCAGTATTGGCACACATGTAAGTACCTGCAGCATGGGCTTTGCTAGGTCAGAATCATGCTAAGACATGGCAAAACAAAATACCCATCTCCAATTTTAAATTTAAAACAAACAAACTTCATTTGCACCTGGCTCTTGGGTTTGCTTTCAGTTTCTTTGCTTCTCTACAGACGCATGAACTCTTAGAAAGTGAAGTGTGGCCCAGTTTTGTTCCAGCAGCAGAGCTGGATTCCAGTGCCAGAACACTTTTTGCTGTGCCAGCCCTTTGTTACCATCTGGCAAAACTTTTCCAGCTGGAAGTGAGCTGGAACCTGCTTTGGCAGCAGGATGCACCAGTGCCACATCTCTCTGGGGTGGCTGGTTCCAGTTTTGTTCTATAGAGATGAAAAAGAAGGTATATCCAAGATGTACTTCATGATGTTGACTTTGAAGTTCAGTCCATCATTGTGTGCACTTTGCTTAAAGTTACTGCTCCTGTATAGCATAATCCACTTACAGGGACAGGTTTGTCCACAGGCTTAGTTTAAATTTTTAAGTGGATTTTTGTGTCAGAATAAGAAATTTCTGCCTCAGTGGTGAAGTTCACTCAGCAGCTTCTTTGCAGACAAGGCATTCTCTAGCATTCAAAAGATACTATTTTTTTTTTGTCCTTTGGCAGTCCCTTTGTGTCTTTCTCATTCCTCTAGTGATTAATAAATTTGTATAAAAATAAATCCAAATAAAATAGCTAATAAACAATCCCTAATAAGCAAGATAGAAGACTCCTGTTCCTGAGGCTGGGGGCTACTCAGAATGAGTAGTCAGAGAGTAAATTCCTACAGCACAGTGAGTAACTGGTGTGTGTTGTTTCACTCTAGTGCTACCTTGCCCTGGCCAAAGGGGGTTTGTCACCTGACCACGTCCTGATTTTGCCAATTGGGCACTATCAGTCAGTGGTGGACTTGTCTTCAGAGGTGCTGGAAGAAGTGACCAAGTACAAGGCTGCCCTAAAGGAATTTTTCAGAAGCAAGGGAAAGAGATATGTCCTATTTGAAAGAAACTATAGGAGTCAGCATCTGCAGCTACAGGTATGGTTTGGGTGTCACCCTGGGAAAACATAAACTTGCACTGAATATAAACTCCAAATGAATTGAAAGAGTCATTTTGGGGTTTGTTGTGGTGGTTGCTGTGTGTGGCAGGTCTGAAAGTGGATCAGAGCTGTATTAGAACTACCACAGAGATGAGAAAGGAGAGGGCTGTGCTGAGAACTTTCAAGCTTTGAGTTTTCAGCTCTCTGTCCAGCTCCTACAGGAAAAAAAACGTGTCATAAGTTTAAGCCTGTAGAGATGGGTGCTCACCTGTCTTGTGTGATGAGGCTGAGCTGTGCTGAGGAGCCCACGAGCTCCAGTGATGGACTGATGGCTTTCTGCAAATGGATTCTTGTCTTCTTTTATGGAAATGTCCTCCTTCTCTAGGTGATTCCTGTCCCTCTGGACCTCTGTACTTCTGAAGACATCAAGGAGGCCTTCATTGCACAAGCACAGGAGCAGCAGATTGAACTGTTAGAAATCCCAGAGCACTCGGATATTGCACAAGTATGGGGCCAGGTTTCATCTCTTCCCCTCTCTCCTCCCTAAGCTGCTGTTTCCCTCTGACGGGTGGGGTTAAGCTGTTGGAGGCAGAACCTCATGGATTTGATTTGGGGTTGTGCCAGAGATGCTCTGCTTTGAAAGAAGTTCCTATGAACAGCAGGTGATTTCTCAGCTGAGGAATGTGAGTGTGGCCTCATCCTCCAAAAATGTGCCATACTAGGCTGGGGTGACCTAGGTGAGGTTAGGAATGACCAGACCTGCCTGGTTCTTATTTAGTCACAGCAGAATTAAACCACAGAGTATCATAGGTGATCCCAGCAGGATGTGACCCACTGCTCCTTCCTCCCGTGGAAGGTATTGTTTGACTTCAGGCACTGACCTCAGGCAGTTTGTGGGGTTATTTTTCCAAGTTTCCTCCCAGGAGAGAGGAGCATGGCACGGGGACAGATGGGTCCCCAGCCCCTGAACTGGCTGGGAAGAGGGTCTGGCTGTCACCTGGTAGCTCTTCTCAGAGCCAGTGTCTCTTCCCACCTTTCTTCCCAGGAAGGGTGATTAGACACTGGAAGGGGCTGCCCAGGGAGGTGGTGGAGTCACCAGCCCAGAGGGTGTTTAGGGAACAGACTGGACGTGGCATGGAGAGCCATGGTCTAGTTAAAGAGGTGGTGATTTGCTGGACTTGCTGGTCTCGGAGGTATTTTCCAGCCGGACTGATTCTGTGGTTCCGTGATTCCCAACGCGCAGGTGGCTCAGCCGGGGACACCGTACTTCTACGTGGAGCTGGACACGGGAGAGAAGCTGTTCCACCGCATCCGCGGCCGCTTCCCGCTGCAGTTCGGCAGGTGGGTACCGGCCCCGCCCTCCTACTTGACGTCACCGTGACGTCGCTAGGACGTCGCGGTGACGTCACGGCGCTGTGGTTGCAGGGAGGTGCTGGCCAGCGAGGCGCTGCTGGCGCGGCCGGAGCGCGCGGACTGGCGGCAGTGCGCCGCCCAGCGGCCCGAGGAGGCGGCGCAGGCCCGCGCCTTCCGCCGCGAGTTCGAGCCCTTCGACTTCTCCCTCCGGGACTGAGGCGGCGCTGCCGGCGGCGGCCCCGGGCGGGCGCGGGCGGCGCCGGGCGGTGACGGGGCAATAAAGGCGGAGTGCCGGAGCGAGCGGCTGAGCCATGGAGCGGGGCGGCCCTCCCGCGCCCGCCCCCGGCGAGCGGGCCCCCGCCGGGGCCGCGCTGCGCGGGCACCCGGCCGGCGGCTGCGGGCCCTGGGAGATGCGCGACCGCCTGGGCACCGGCGGCTTCGGCAACGTGTGCCTGTACCAGCACCAGGTGGGGCCGGGCCGGGCGGCGGGGAGGGCACGGCCGGGCCGCGGCGGCTGACGGCGCTGTGTCCCGCAGGACTCGGGCGACCGCGTGGCCATCAAGTCGTGCCGGCTGGAGCTCAGCGTCAAGAACAAGGACCGCTGGTGTCACGAGATCGACATCATGAAGAAGTGAGTGCGGGCGGGCCGGCACGGCTCTGCTCGGCACGGCGGCAGCGGACACACAGGGAGAGGGGACGGCCGGGGTCTGCCCCTGGACCAGCTGGGGAGATTTGGGACCGTGTCGTGGGGACAGCTGGTGCCTCGGCTGCTGAACCAGCTTGGGAGCGGGGGCAGCCGGGGGGTCAGCCCATGGACCTCTTGTCGCCTGACATGCCTGTGCTGATTTCTCTCTCATCCCAATGTCCCAGCTCTTGCCTTGGCTTGGGAGCTGGCGACCCCCAAGCCCCCTGCCCTGTTTTGCTTCCTGGGCTGTTCACTCATCCGAAATTCCTCCAAACTCACGTCACCCTGTGGGCTGAGTGTTGATGTTGTGACTTGGGAACACCTACGTGTTCCCATACCCTGCGGTACTTTTGTTTTTGATTTAACAACCTGGGGATCCTGGAATTGGGGTTTTTTTTCTGTTGCGCTGCCAAATGTAAAGAATAAATTCGCCTTTCACTCCCTTGTGAGAAAGTACAATACTCTGTGCTGCCCACCCTCCCTCTCCAGCAGGTGAAACAGGGATGGACAGCTTTGGTTTCATGGATGTGGGGGCTGCCTCTGGGTGTTTGGGTCTCACGGTACTGCTCCTGAGAGAGAGAGAGATCCTGGAGCAGGAAGTCCTCTGTTCTGCTGATGTCCTCCCCAAGGCCAGCAGTGACCCTGCTGTTCAGGGCTTTTCTGAACTCATGCTGTCACTTTGTTACCCTCACCTGCTCACTGTCTGCCATGACATGGGGGGAAACCACTTGTAGGGAACACGAATTTCTAAGTCAAGGCTTGGTGATGTCTGATTTAATTGCTGAAAACAACCACTGAGTCACAAACTGTGCTTTCATTGATGTTCAAAGGCTTTGGAGGATGTAGGGAGAAATAATTTGCCTTCATTTCCTTCTGGATTTGTAATTTATTCCCAAGAGTAGCATGTATTAGAGACAGTCAGGAAGCAACTGTTTGAATTCAGCTGCAGAGGTTAACATTTCTCTCAGAATGTGGCTTTCACCTGCCTGGTGCAGTTACACAGATGTTAAAGGGATTCTTGAGAAACGTTTGGGCCAGGGGGATTTGTTCCTACATGCAGCAGCACATACACAGAGACACACATAATGACTTTGCCAGGACTGTGCAAGAATTCCGGGCTTGAGAATTTGGCTTTGAGACATCGTTTCTGCTCATCACTGGTTTGTGTATTCCCAAGGTATGGATTTTATGCATTTGGGTGCTGGTAGGTACCAGCTGACAAGTGAGCAAGGATACCTGTGGGGAACAGAAGCTGTCCCTGGAACATAAAACGTGATTGCACTGCAATCTGTTGTCTCATTCTCCCAAGAGAGGAGTCAGTTTTCATCCAGCTCTCCGTGTGCTTAGGCTGAACCATCCCAACGTGGTCAGAGCCTGTGAGGTTCCCGAGGAGATGAACTTCCTGGTTAACGACGTTCCTCTCCTGGCCATGGAGTATTGCTCGGGGGGTGACCTCCGCAAGGTAACGCCTGCTTTGCTTGCAATGAACAACCGAATAGCACTGACCCAAACAGTGCTGCTCCTGTAACCAGGTCTGCTCTGTGGCGCTTCTCTTTTTGGCTACAGCTGTGAGGAAGTAAATGTAGAGTGGGAAAAAATCACATGTGGGAAATGAGGCTTGTGTTTTTGAAACCAGAGGGCAGCCCAAGGGCAGACACTCTTTTATCCTGGCAGAGTGTAGCTTTCCTGGAGCTGCTTTAGCATTAAAGCAGCTGCTGGCACCCGGCATGTTTGGCTTTGCTGCTGTGTCTCCATGTATTCAGAGTCTGACTGGTTTGGATTCACGTGTATCCAGTGTTACACAGGGAATGAGCCCCTTAGTGCTGGACTGGGGCCTCCAGGGATTCTGAACCTTTGTTACTCCTGTTGACCTGGGAACTGCCATTCTGCACACTAGCAACACCCAAAAATAAAGGAGCCTTTCAGTAATTCCCTAGGCATCAGCTTCATGACCTCATAGAGTTTATGCTCCCTTTCCATTACGGCTGGATTCAGGAAGCTGCAACTTCTGTAGGGGTGAAGCAGCAAATTCCTGTCAGGATTTGCTTAGAAATCACCTCACCTATGTGATCAGGAAACTCATTTTTCTGTAGTTTTTGTTACTGGTGTTAAACAGCCCTGGGGAATGTGAACTGCTGGTGAATGCAGTAACCTCGTCTCATTATGTAGTTTTGAGTTGTTATAAACAGTCCAAGAGACACTTTTAAGGTTTAAGTAGCAGTAAAAGAAGGGGCATATATGAAAAAGCATTTGGGGGTTGCAGACCCAGGCATCTGGCCCCGTTTTCAGAGACATCTGGCTGTTGTATTATTCAGTAAAAGTTGGGAGACTCCCTGAAGGTAGTTTAGAGACTCTGGCCGAGAAACTAGCTCTACTTGCAATGCAGTGTTTGGTCACTTCATTTCTGATGAATCCTTAGGTGTGGCATAGATGCTGAAATAATTTAGGAAGTAACCTGCTTCATTCCATCTGATGTTCTGTACAGCTTTGTTCCTTAAAGAAAAAAAACCCACCAAAACATAATCTTTTATTTCTGATTGTGTTTTTTAAATCTTTCTCTTGTTTGGCATCATTTGTGTTTCACTTCATTATTAATTTCTCCTTGAGAATCCATCATGAGGGCTGAAGCACCTCAGTCATCTCTAAAAGTCAGAAATTGCTGAAGCTGCTTTTATTGACAGCTCATTAAGATGATGCTGAGGGGGAGCCTCCCTTGCCTGCAGCTCTGTGGCCCTGCCTTTGTCTCCTGCCCCTTTGCTTTCTGAATTTTCGTTTTGTTTGATTTGTTTTCTTGTTGGCCATGATTTTATTGCACAAAGTCAACTGCCCCATTCAGCTGGAGTGATCCTTGAGCTGTGCTTTTTGCTGGGTAATTTCAACAGGGGATGGAAAATGTTGGGTTTTGCTGTTGACTGTTGTAAGTGTGGGTCTGAACGTCTTTTGCCTTTTTTGTAGTTGCTAAACAAACCAGAAAACTGCTGCGGGCTGAAGGAAAGTCAAATCCTTTCTCTGCTTAGTGACATTGGTATGTAGTTAATGTGGCAGGGGATTTTTTGTGGTGTTGTTTTGGGTGGGTTTTTTTGGTTTTTTCAAGTGTAGTGGCATTTTCCTTTTTCAGCTGGCCATGAAAAGGGAACTAAAATGAAGAGGGTACTAAAAAAATCAGGCCCACTGGAAAGTACCTGGTTTTTGGGACACCATGGAAAGGAAGAGCTGTCGGATAAAGGGCAATGCCTGGGTTTCTCTAGGAAAAAGGTTTTCCAGGAAACCTCCTTGTTATCTTAATACTCTTACAGATAACCTGTCACTGCTTGTCGGAAGAACTAGTTTTGGCATGAGGAAGTATTTTAGAGTACTGGCCTGGACTTCTGTCCTTTCAGTGCTCAAGAGGGCTTCCAGCTGAATTCCTGAAATAAAGAGCAACTCTGCTTGCTCTATCCTGGTTCCCCTTCCAGAATGTGGAGAAGAAACATAGATTTGGAAGCTGTTAAATGTAGAAGGGAGTGGTGGTAAGCTGTGGAAGGCTGAGAACTTGCCCCCCAGTATTAGATTTTTATCAGATGTATGTTTAATCAATGGGAATTTTATTTTCTGGTAAATCAAACATATGTCTTTCAGGGTCTGGTATCCAGTATTTGCATGAGAACAGAATTATACACAGAGATTTAAAGCCTGAAAATATTGTTCTTCAGGATGAAGGTGGGAAGGTAAGTCAGGTGGTCAGTGTGTTTCCACTGTCATTTCTAGAAACTGTCACATTGAACTGGACTGAAAACTCAACAGTGCATTTACTAAAAGCTTTAACACTGTTGCTGAAGCTTTGCCATGGACTTTTTCCAGAATTTCCATTCTGGCTTATCTTTTGAGAGTATTCTGTGGCTGTCATTGAGCAGATTTTGGGTTGTTTGGTGGGTTTTTTCCCCAGCATTTGCTGTTCTGATGAACTATTTAAACTGTTTGCAGATTGTTCACAAAATAATAGACCTGGGATATGCAAAGGATCTGGATCAAGGAAGTTTATGCACTTCATTTGTTGGAACATTGCAATATCTGGTAAGATATGTTTTAGTGTCACCAGCACTGGGGCAGGGCAGCTGTGGCTTGGCACTGCCAAGGGCTGAAACTTCAAAAAATGGAGATCCTGGGGGCCTATCCCAAGGGTGTCCCCTCTCAGGAAGCCACACCTGGACACAGCTTTGTCTCTGCAGAAATGCAAGGAAATGCCACAGTCAAAGTGTCTTTTTATGATCGTTTTTAGGCTCCAGAACTCTTTGAGAACAAATCCTACTCGGTTACTGTTGATTACTGGAGCTTTGGGACAATGGTGTTTGAATGTATTGCAGGATTTAGACCTTTCTTACATAATCTACAGCCATTTGCCTGGTAAGACACTTATTCTGGAAGAGGTGCTTGGAAGTGCTAATACTTAAAACTGTGCTCAAAGACTTTAACCTGCATATGGAGGTTTCTGCTTGTCCTGCTGTACCTGGAGTGTATGTGTGCTTGGTTTTCTAAAGGGTGCTTCTGAAACAGAAAGAAGGTTTCTAACAGAAACTTGGGTTTCTGTTAGAACAAGAGAAGAGGAAAATCTTTCCAGAGGCAGAGTTAATTAGAAGGGCTCCTCTCTTCCACGTGGGGATGTTCTGGGTGGATTGAAAGTGACATCTTTGTCCTCAAAGATGGGTTTGTTTTCTAAAGCTGCTGGACACTGGCACTTTTTTGCTGTCTTTGGTTGCTCCCTTACAAAAATAACACTTCTCAGTATATACACAAAGGATTTTATTTTCCAGGCATGAAAAAATCAAGAAGAAGGACCCAAAGCACATCTTTGCCTCTGAAGAGATGAATGGGGAGGTTCGTTTCAGCACCCACCTGCCACAGCCTCACAGCCTCTGCAGGTATGTGTGTCCTCATCACAGGGGACAGCTCTGGTCTTCTAAACTGAGGGCTCTTCCTCCTTTATCCCAAGTGTTGAGAGCTCCTCCTCCTTGAGTGTTTCAAGCTCCTGACAAGCTGCTGTTTGCTTCCAGTGAGTCTTTTTTGGGTACTTTGGGCTCTCTGCTGCCTGTTGCCCACAGAGATGATCAGAGCCTGTTGAATAGAGCACACAAGGAGAGGCCCAGGAAGCCTGGTGAGGGCCTCCCCTTTCTTACAGCCCTTCTGCTTTAGTTTGATTGTAGAACCCATGGAAAACTGGTTGCAGCTGATGCTGAATTGGGATCCACAGCAGAGGGGTGGAGGTTCAGATCCTGAGACCAGTCGTCCGAGATGTTTCCTAATAATGGATCACATACTGAATCTGAAGGTGAGTGGGGGCTGTTACTGGGCTTTAAAGGCCTTCTGAAAGCATTCCAGAGGACAGAGAGTGTGTTCAGTGGAGCAAAGCTGTAATCCTGGCATCATCCAGCTTCCATGCTCAGAAGGAATTGTTTTTCTTGGTATCAGGAAGTGAGTGCATATACAGCCTTTCTAGTACGTACTGGAAGACAAAACATCTCCTGCAATATTAATCTCTAGCTTTACATTTGGAGTAGAAGGATGACCCTGTATTACTGTTTCTTATCTTGGAAAGAGCTCACCAGGATCAAATAAGGGTTTAATATTTGCTCATAACAGTTTTCCTGGACTTCAGTGTTGATGCTGTGACCTCCAGGTGTATTCATGTACTACAGCAGTAATGCCTGTAGTAGAACAGAGGTGACTTTCCTGATTTTTTTCTCTGCAGGTAATTACTTGGGCTTTGCTGGAGTCAGACCAGCCAAGGCAAGCCTGTGTAGAGAAACAGGAGGATAATTTTGTCTCTGTTCTTTTAATGTAATTTTGATGTAATTGAGCTCCATCAGGGCTTGTGAAGGGTGTTAGTGTGTTGGATTGTCGTTTTCTCTGACATTAAAAGTTACAGGCCCAGGCTTTGAGTTTTTTATGTGGGGCTTTGGCGCTGTTGTACACCACAACGACACAAGACTCCAACTTCAGAAGGCTGAAAATGACTCCCTTATTTTGGGAATGTGTCTCCCTTTTATACTATTCTACACAGACCAATTCAATTGGTGAAACAAAGACAGACCTCTTCAATCACATTGGTCAGACCAGAGGGACATCAAGAAGTCCCTCCTAGGGAAAAGAATGCAAACATAGTACAGTTACAAAAACACTTCTCTTGTTTACAGAAAATTCCCTGGGAAAAGAATTTCAGAAAACCAAAACATCTCAGGCACGATCCAGGGCTACAGGGCTTTACTCCTGCATTGATTATTGTGGTTATTAAAACCAAGTGATGCTCTTGTTCTGCTCTGTACTCCATCCCAGACCTGTGTGCCTTTGTCTTTGATATCCAAGGATTTGTAATCTGCTTGTCCTCTTTTTACAGATAGTACACATCCTAAACATGACCTCTGCCAAGATTGTGTCCTTCCTTTTGCATCCTGAGGAGAGCCTTCATTCCCTTCAGAATCGCATTGAGTTTGAAACTGGAATAAGCCCTGGAAATCAGGAGCTGCTGTTGGAAACAGGGATTTGTCTGGACCCTCGGAAACCTGCTTCCCAGTGTGTTATTGATGGCGTGGTAAGAAGAATTCTGTTCATGTCTGTCACATTCTCAAACAATTTAAAATCTTAGGGAAGATAAATTGCCTAAATCTTCTCCCACAAGAGACAGTTTGCTCTGTAAGTGTAGTAATTCTGAAGATCTTTTATTGGATAATGTAAGCTGGTTTCTGTAGTTGTACTCTGCCTAAATATTTAATTAATTGTTAGCAAAGAATTCTGCCTTCCTGTAGGATCTATCAAAATAAGTTTTTTAAAGCACTTGGTAAGAGAGAGTGCCCGCAATAATTAATTCATGGTATGCTGGGTTAGTAGGAGCTGCCTGGGGTTTCTCTTGCTGATACTCTGTTCTCTTTTCTCCCCAGAGAGGCTGGGACAGCTACATGGTCTATTTGTTTGATAAAAGCAAAACTGTCTACGATGGCCCCTTTGCTTCACGGAGTCTGTCTGACTGTGTCAACTACATTGGTGAGTGTGCTGGAGAAGTGCCGTTCTCATGCAAAATGAAATTAAATCTGCTTTATACAACCCTGTGTGTTGTCTTGAAGGGCTCTGTCTGATTCAAAGAGCGCCATTTAAGAACCTGAAGCAGCCTAACACCTTGTCCTGCTGACTAGTTTGTGCTTTTGGGCTGTGTATGGAAGCTGCTTCTCTGCTTGTTGCTTCCCCTGCTTGTCTCCTGAGGTGACAGCAGTCATTGCACAGCCTAATCGACCTCTGAAGGTTTATTTATCATAAATCTGTATCTGTATGAATGACCCTATGTACCTCTATGAAGAAAAGTAGTGTCAGGGGACAGGAGGTGTCTGCTGGGATACTGCATGTAAAGAAAATGCCTTGTGACATGCAGTTACTGTTCAGTATCTTCATTTTCTTTGGCTTGGTTTTTCTTATCTTTTAGTGTCTCTAGTGTTTTTCTGTGTTCTGGGCTGGTTTATTCTGGTGAATCTCGTTGCATGGCACCGTTGTGCTGAATCTCTTGGAGCAAAGGCCTTTTTTACCATATTTATTGATACCCCAGTGTACTGACAGTTCCTATTTCTGTTGGGGGACACGCCTGCATCTTTTCCCTTTAAACAACTACATCAGGAAATCTGAGAGGAAACCTACAGAAGGTTCAGATGAAACAGATCAGGACGGTGACCGGTATCAATGGATTAAATGGAGCAACTAAATTTGCTACCTTAGGCTTTAGAGTTTTTTGGCCAAAAACCCCACGGGGTTTTACCTGCTCAGTCACAGGTTGTCACATACCTGGGGAGCTGTGACATGGAAAGCTCATACATGCTTCAGCAGCATCCCCTAGAAATTGAGCAGAACTTACCTGGCTTCCTAGGCACCTGAATTAGAAATGTTGTCCTTTTCCAGAGTTGTCACTGCACTGTGTTTCTTCTGTGTTCAGTCCAGGACAGCAAAATCCAGCTGCCGATCCCTCAGCTGCGCAAGGTGTGGGCAGAAGCGGTTCACTACGTTATTGGGCTGAAGGAGGATTACAGCAGGCTTTTCCAGGGACAGAGAGCTGCCATGTGAGTTGTCACTCATTCAGAGGGATCAGTGCTGTGCCACCACGGGGTCTGTTTGCCTGGAATCCTGCATCTCGGGGAGTTTTGGTTCCCCAGAGTTTTACAGCCCTCTGCTGTTCTGTGCCTTTGCATTATAAAACATGTTTGGGCTGGGAGCTTATTCCACTCCAGGAATTGTGCTGGGTAATGCCTGAAATTGATAATAACCAAAAACCACTTGAAAATACTCAGTGTCACAGCATAGCTGAGGTTGATGGGGACCTCTGGAAGCCCTCCAGCCCAATCCATGCTCAAAAAGGACCACATCCTCACGGCTCTCAAATATGTCCATGGAGACTCCACAACCTCTCTGGTCAGCTTGTGCCAGTGCTCAGTCACCCTTAGAGTAACAGAATTTCCTCTTTTTTAAGTCCAGGTGAGCTTTCCAGCTAATGTGTGCTGTCCTTGTTCCACCTGTTAGGCTCAGCCTCCTTCGTTACAACGCCAACCTGATCAAAATGAAGAACAACATGGTGTCAGCATCCCAGCAGCTGAAAGCAAAGCTGGAATTCTTCCACCAGAGCATTCGCCTCGACCTGGAGAGATATAGTGACCAGATGGCTTATGGCATATGTAGGTATTGGGGAATACTTGTCTGGGTGTCTCCTGTGATCCTGTGAAGAAGCTCAGCATCTTTATGGGTGTATTTTAGCTAGGGGAGCTGCAGGAGAAGAGTAGGCAGGAGGATAAAAACGGGAATATTTCTTCAGTCACAGTGAAACAGGTGGTCAGCTGTTCTCCACTGAGAACAGAAAACAGGAGCATTAATAATACTGGTGTTGTAAATATTTGCTATTTATTCATTCAGGGTCTGATTCATTTGGAGTTGTGACTGGACACCACGTGGAGGGCAGAGCTGCTTCAGTTGCTGACAGTGCTAACAAGCTGCTGTGCTTGTTATCAGGAGAAACCATTTGTCAGGATGAGAGATGGGCTGAAAAAGCACCAGCTACAGTTTCGTGTCCCAGGAACAAATAGTGTTCAGGAGAGAATAGCAAGATTTACACATAGTTTGAATATATATGGCTAAAGAATGCAACCTGAATCAGAAATGAAGACTGGACTGAAGGATGATGATGGGAAATGGAAAGACATTGTGAACTGGGTTTGGACAGTCTGTGTTCAATCAAATGTGGCAGTTGTTGAGCTTAATGGTGGAGTTTGAAGACTCAGTGATTGCAAGCAGGGAAATCCTTCCAAAGGGTTTGTATGTGAGTTAAGGTTGAGCACAGAGTTGCAGCTTTGCTGTCTCTCTGATCTCTGGGTCATGACTCCTGCTGGGAGAGTCAGCATCATGTTCTTTGTGTTCAAATTACACCAGTATAGGTAAAGTCCAGGTCTTGCTTTATTTTTGTGTCCTTATGTCTTTTTATAAATTAATAACTGTTTTTTCTTAAGCTTCAGAGAAGATGCTCAAAGCCTGGAAGGAAATGGAAGAGAAAGCCTCTCAGTGTGCACAGGTAGGGGATGTTAAAGAAGCTGTATTATCTCTGTGTGAAGGAGACTGTGACAGGAATTGAATGTGTCATATGTGCCACTGCTGTGTCCCTTCAGTGTTTCATATCCTGCCTGCTGTGGGTATGGGAATATCATTGCAGGTGCATTAAAAAGGACACAGTTTCCTGTCACCACGTTGTTTGAATGGATTTGGACAAAAACAGAAAAAGTGTCACCAGACTTAGTTCTCTAAAAAGGAAAGTGGAACGCAGAGATACGTTACTTGTTGCCCAAAAGAAATGGTGTTGCTATGGATCAGGAGTCTTCCTGGCTGGATTTGCTGCACACAGAAATTCCCATTGCTGAAACTGAAAACCAGTCATTTGCTATGCAGGGATTTCAAAATTGCAGGACTTCACTGAGGAGTACAGACATAATCACTGGCATGCAAATCACTGCAAGTGATAAATATGCAAACTAGCTTTAAATAAGAGTAATCTCTTTTTAATTATCCAAGGAATGGATGAAAAGGTGGCTGCTTCTAGCAGAATAATTCAAGGCTGTCTCTGTCTTTTTCCAGACAACCAGGAACTTCACGCAATATCTACTTGGCAGACCATAAGAATTATGTTCTGTTATTCTACCTGCCTTGCCCCTTTATCAGGAATGGAAAATGTTTCACTCTATACACAGGGATATCTTAGTCTGTCTAGGAGGAAATCCAGAGACATCAAGAGATGATTTTTGAAGAAACTGATTTATTTTCAGCCAATGTTAGTGGTCAGAGGTTTGATTGTAGGTGATACCATGCACTGAGAACAGAAGACCTTAACTATTTTTGTAGCAGCATTGTGTCAAAGAACTTTTTTGTCTGCTAAACTCCCCAGGCAGTCAGCCCATTATCCAAACAAATGTTCTAGGGATCTTTATCTTCTTGATTGCTCTCCTTCAGTCTGATCTGTGCCCACATTTCACCTCAGGCTGAAGATATTGGCTACCTGGATGAGCAGATCATGGCTCTGCACACGGAAATTGTGGAGCTGCAGAAGAGTCCGTATGCAAGGCGCCAGGGAGAGGTCATGGAGACCTTGTAAGTCCTGTGCTTCTCATTTTTATTGCATAGAATTGGATTTTGTGTATTTCAGTGTCTGAGGGGTTTTTTTGCCCTCTGTTGCTGGTTCCCTTGCCGATTTTGAAGTGCAAACTGCAGGTACAGAGTAGTGTCCAGTTGATTTGAGATTATTTTGCTTGAGAAAGGAAAGATTCTATCACTTGCGGGACACTTCCCTGTCACTGAACTGTGAAACCTCGTCTTAAAAGAGCCCAAGACTAAGATAAATCTTGGTCTCAACTGGGATTTCCTTCTCTGTTGGAGGGGAGTGACTTTCTTACTGTTGAGTGAGAAAACTATGTGATCATTGTAAAACCCTGTTAAATACCTTCAGTATTTTCAAGTCAAGGGTAAATATCTCTTGGGTACTTGAATATTTGGAAAGTTGATGGGGTTTTTTTTAAGTATTAAAATATGAAAGAGCTAAATGGTATTTCTGATCATGAGAAGACATAGGAAGCAGTTACTGGGCTGCTGCTGAGAGCACAAGTGGCAATGGTAAAAGAGAGGGATTGAACAGCCATTAAATCTGTTAATAAGAGCTCTTCAACACAACTCTGAGTGTTCAGGGAGGAAATGTGCCTGCTCCTGGCATGTTCTCCCCCTCCCTCTTTGCTAAGTTGCTTTTCATTCCGAGTAGGTGCAGCAGAACTGGTGCACAGGGGAGGAAGTGGTGCAAAGGAGAAGCTACTCCTGCAGCAACAGCTCAAACTAATTAGGATCATGCCTCCTTAAACATTACTTTTAATCAATTCTACCACTGCAGACCAGGGTTAGAGCTGGAAAACTGCTGCCAGTTTCTGACAGACTGGGGTTTAGAACAGGGAGGATTTTGTTCAAGGCTGGAAGTTTTCAGTTTGGCTGCTTTTGAAATACTTGAAAGAAGTAATGTTTATTTAATGGGAAGAAGAGAAGCACAGTCTTGCTTGTGATGCAGCTGTCTCTTTCCATTTATAGAAGATCACTAAAATTCAGGCAAAAAAAGCAGAACAGGAACAAGAATTTCTCAGGCAGTTGTGCAGCCACAGTTTCAAAAACGAAATCAGATAATTAAAGATACAGGGGAAAGAAAACACAGCTGAGCCGTGTGAAGATTTGAAACTGAAAATAAGCTCCACTTGGTGTGGTTTTCTGAGAAGAAATTATGTAATTGGAGAAAAAGAGAGACAGCTTTTGGGATGGTGTTGAATTCTATCACAGAGCATCCCTGTGTTCCAAAGGCCATGCTTGTGTATCAGCTGTAGGAGAAAGTCCAGGGTCTGAGTTCAGAAAGGCATCCCTTCACTGCAGTGCTTTTTTTTCTTGAGTCTGCTGACACCTGCCTGAATCACACTCTTCTTTTTAAAGGGAACAGAGAGCCATAGACCTCTACAAGCAATTAAAAACACGACCTCCAGGTATGGAAGAAGATGATTTAAAGACTGTTTCACACTTTCAACCCCGTGATTAATTGTTCTGAACTGAAACCCAGAAAATACTGATAGGATTTACTAACGTGGTGGTTACTGACCATTCCAGATCATGCCTACAGTGACAGCACAGACATGGTGAAGATCATTGTGCAGACAGTACAGAGCCAGGACCGAGTCCTCAAGGAGCTCTTTGGCCACCTCAGGTACTTCATGTAGACAAAAAACCCAAACAAATCCAACTTGCAGCATTTGGAGCTTTGTAGTAGGAAAAGATAGGGGAAATCATGGAGGTCAGAGGCCAAAAAGCTCCATCCACCTTTCTCATAGCATTAATTCTGCTCCTCTGTGTCTGTTTTGAGTTTCCACCTAATTTTTAAAAACATGATCATTAGCATGCAAGAGTTCACTTTGAAATGAGGCAAATTCTGCCAGCTGGAAGTTGGAATTCAAACCTTCAGGGCAAAAAATTAGTCATTTTACAGAGCAGAGAAGATACCACAGTGATTTGTACAGTAACTTTTCAAGTAGCTTGAATCCCAAGGTGGGGCTTTTGGTTTTGCCAGAATGTGCTGGGAAGTGACTTTGTGTTTGGCTTCTATTCTAGCAAGCTCTTGGGCTGCAAGCAGAAGATCATTGACCTGCTCCCCGAGATTGAAGTGGCTCTAAATAACATCAAGGAAGCTGACAACTCAGTGATGCAGATGCAGGGAAAAAGACAAAGGGAGATCTGGCATTTGCTGAAAATTGCTTGTGTGAGTAGCTGTTGGGCTATTTGTTTGCACTTCTTCCAGTGCACGAGACATCAAAGTAAACTCAACAAAAAGGGGTAACTCCCACTCCATGGCTGGTTGTTTCTTGGTTTGTTTTTTTTTTTTTTTTTTTTCCCTACAGAGAAGGGTAGTCTGAGATGGTAAAAGCAGAAGGTAAATGGATACTTTCCTGGTTAAAGTGTTTTAAGGAGTACTCTGCTTCTTTTGCATTAATTGCAGTGCCTGAAGCCATCTCCTGGTTCCCACATCTGCGTCTGTGTTACCAGCAGTGCTCGTGTGTAATCCCAAATCTTGCCTATGTTACACTTCAGCCTAAATTCTTCTGGATTTCTTTCTTCCAGACTCAGAGCTCCTCTCGCTCTCTGGTCAGCTCGAGCCTGGAAGGGACAGCCTCAACTCCAGCAGCCACGTGGCTCCCGCAGAGCTCCTCAGGGAATGCAGCTCCTCACCCTCTGTCCTCGCTGGCAGCTCCTGAAGATGGGTATGAGCTGCTGGGGCAGGAGCCAATGCAGGGAGCTCAGCCTGGCTGGTTCAGAATCTCAGGGGCTTTATCCTTCCCAGACAAGTTTCAGGAGTTCCTGTGTCACTAATGCTCTAAAAAAATCAGGGTTTTCCCTGATTTGGTTGAGCTCTTCATTCAGAAACCTCTGCACTTTATTTCTGAGCCAGTTCCATGTGCTACATGTGCTGCTAAAGGACTGTGCCATCCATTTACGGCATGTCATGTTGGTCTTCCTTGGGCCTGGATCTGGTTCTTAAGGCCCCTCTCCCTCAGTCCATGCTGAGTTGTCTTGATGCCTTGGGAAGGCTGACCTGAAACAGACTGGACAGAGCTAGAGAATAAAGTAGAGATTTATTTAAAGGCCTTTAGGATACACCATGAGCAGGACAAGAGCCTGGCCAGGGCTATGCCCAAGGTGGACACAAAATGGTCACAAAATGGACAAACAGTCACCACGTCTCACACTTTTATAAGTTCTGGTCCATTTGCATATTGGGGTTTATTTGTTCAATTACAGCCTCAGGTTGTGAGGTCTCATCCTCCTTGTTCCTCCCTTCAGCCCACCATTGTTTGTGCTTTTGGGTCTGAAAGGTGTCCTTGGTCTTCATCAGGAAAAGGATTTGTTTTGTCTCCCTGCTCTGTGCAGAGAGCTGAGTGACACTGAATGTGATGCTCAGAGCTGCACCCCTGGGCAGCACAGAATGTGAAAAACATGAAAGCTAAAACTTAAGGCATCAGTCTGGAGCTTAGGGGATTTTGCTCTTTGCTTCATTAACAATTTTACTTCCAGTATGTTCTGTCAGTGTGAAGCCATTCCCCTTTGTCCAGGCAGGATTTTGTGTCACCTACCCCACTGCACAAACTACAAATCACTTTCTTGGGTTGTTTGGTTTTGGGTTTGTTTTGTTTTATTTCCTACCCCCAGTGCAGCACCTTTTGATGGGGGTGTGACTTGAAATCCGTCACTTTACCTTAGGGCTTTTTTCTTCCTGCAGGGAAAGTTTTGCTGACGTGATCCGGGAGAATGTGAATTACCTCGAGCTCTTCAGCAGCATTCTGCAGGAGGTGAGGCAGGAGCAGAGCTGCATGATGGTAAGTTCTGGTGCATCTGCCAGGACCTGGCTTTCAGGGGACACCCAAGGGTGCCCTGGGGACGTGAAGAACTCCTTGAATAGGAAAAGGTAGCATGGTGCTCCAAGCCCCATCTAGCCTGGACTTGGGCACTTCAGAGATTCAGGGACAGCCACAGCTTCTCTGGGCAACCTGTGCCAGTGTGCATGGATACATGTTTCTTCCCCAAATCACCTTCTGGCAGTGTGAAGCCATTCCCCCTTGTCCTGGCACTCCAGGCCCATGCAAATAGTCTCTTTCCATCTTTCCTGTTGCCCCTTCAGGCAGTGAAAGGCCACAGATCACTCTGAAGCTTCTCTTCTCCAGCCTAAACGATCCAAATTCTCTCAGGCTTTTCTCAGAGGACAGAGGAGGCACTCATCCTTTGGCCAACAGTTCGGAAAATCCCATGCTCTCCCAAACCAGAATGGACTCACAGGGCTCAGTCAGTCCGGCTCCTGTGCTGTGCTGCGTTGTGTTAACTAGACAGAGCCTGTGCTCAGTTGGGGTTTTTTTTGCTGCTTTTTTGACAGAGTTTCGACTGGAGCTGGCTGAAGTAGCCCCAGGAGCTGAGGTGCTGCATCACCCAAGTGCCTTTTGTGTGCTGAGCGCGGGCTCGGCCGCCTTCCCGTGGGACAGCCGGGCGTTCAGCTGCCATCACCGTGTCACCCACTGGCTGTCCCCCCAGGGAACAGCCTGGCCCCAGCCCGTGCAGCCTCCTCAGGGCAGGGGGTGCAAGCAGGGCCCGCCGCTGCCGCGTGCCCCATGAATGTATAGTGCGTGTACATATAATAAACTCTGTGGTGAGCCCCACACACGCTCTGAGGCCTGGTCGCTCCCGCGCCGCTGTCACTATCACGCCGTTGCTCGGCAACCGGGGGTGGAGGTGACGTCATCACCCCGCGCCGACGTGGCGCGTCCATGGTGCCGCGCGCCGGCGGCGCGTGCGCGGCGGGGGTGGGAGCGCGGCCTCGGCAGCACGTGGGGAACGGGACAGGTACGGGACAGGGAACGGGATAAAGGGCGGGGAGAGCTGCTGCGGGACAGGGAACGGGATAAAGGGCGGGGAGAGCTGCTGCGGGACAGGGAACGGGATAAAGGACAGGGAGAGCCGCTGCGGGACAGGGAACGGGATAAAGGGCGGGGAGAGCTGCTGCGGGACAGGGAACGGGATAAAGGGCGGGGAGAGCCGCTGCGGGACAGGGAACGGGATAAAGGACAGGGAGAGCCGCTGCGGGACAGGGAACGGGATAAAGGGCGGGGAGAGCCGCTGCGGGACAGGGAACGGGATAAAGGACAGGGAGAGCCGCTGCGGGACAGGGAACGGGATAAAGGGCGGGGAGAGCTGCTGCGGGACAGGGAACGGGATAAAGGGCGGGGAGAGCTGCTGCGGGACAGGGAACGGGATAAAGGACAGGGAGAGCTGCTGCGGGACAGGGAACGGGATGAAGGGCGGGGAGAGCTGCTGCGGGACAGGGAACGGGATAAAGGGTGGGGAGAGCCGCTGCGGGACAGGGAACGGGATAAAGGACAGGGAGAGCCGCTGCGGGACAGGGAACGGGATAAAGGGAACGGGATAAAGGACAGGGAGAGGTACGGGACAGGTAGGGGATAAAGGGCGGGGAGAGCTGCGGGACAGGGAACGGGATAAAGGGCGGGGAGAGCTGCGGGACAGGGAGAGGGGACGGGCCCCTGGATAGGAACCGGGATAGGACGGGCTAGGGATAGGGGCAGGTACAGGGTAGGGACATGGAGGGGATAAGGATGGGATCGGGAGGCCCGGGCCGGGCGGTGACGGGGGCAGGCCCCGCGGGGCCGGCCCGGGGCGGGCGGTCGGTCCCTCCGGCGCAGCCCCAGAGCGGGGCGGGCGCTCCCGCCCTCCGCTGTCCCCGTCCCGGTCGTGGCGGCTGTCCCCTCGCCCCCGGGGGCGGTGCCGGGCCGGTCCCGCCCGGCGCTGACGGTGTTGCTGTGGCAGGGCAGGGCCCGCGGAGCCCCCGGCGCCGGGAGGGGATGCGAGCATGGCCATGGCCCAGGCCGGGGCCGCGGCCGCGGCTGCCACCGGGCTCCTCGTCTTCCTGCTGTACTCCGCCATCCACAGGGTCGAGGAGGGACACCTGGCCGTGTACTACAGGTACGGTGCTCCCGGGAGCCCTGCCGGAGCTGGGATTCATCCCTGGGTTGTGCTATCCTGCGCTTCCCTCCGGTTTTTTCCCCCTGGGTGGGCAGCCCTCGTTGTTTCTGCTCCCTTGCACCCGTGCTGGTGAGTCCCAGACACCCTGGCCCCATGCGGAGCCCTGGTGAGTTCGGGTCTCTAAATCCTCAGCTGCTTTTCCTGCCTCTCCTTCCTCCCTGTCCTTTTCACAAACTGGATTTCAGAGCTCAGAGGACCGCTGCTCTGGGTCTCTCCTGCCTGGTCGCATCTGTTGATCTCTCCCCGTGCCAGCAAGAGCCGCGTCACCTTTGTCCCAAACTGTTACCCAGCCAGGGCTCCCGCTGTGCCGATGCTTTGGAATGTTTTCCCTGCCCTTCCTACTCAGCCGTTTCCCTTTAATCAGGAGCGTGTTGAGCATGAGAGCCTGGGGGATTTTCCTTTGTGCTCTGGGCGAGGGGCTGTGCCCAAACCCAAAGTGGCAGCAGCACATCCACGGCTGGGTTTTTCCATGGTTACCAGGGAACTATTTAGAGAGGAGAAAGCTTCGTTCCTGCAGCTCTGTGCAGTGTTGCAATGCTGGGAGGGTTTAGCAATAGCTGCCTGCTCCAGGAGTTAATGGCTCACAGACCTCGAGAAGTTGCAGCAGGCAAAGATCAGGTGCACTCAGCCCTTTTGTTGGGGAATTGCTGGCGGATTTAGGGCCCTGATGCAAGTCTCCGTGATCCCTGGCAGTTTGAACTGTCCCTGCTTGCCCTCAAAGGCAGTCCTTGCTGAGCCTTTCCCTGTTTTCCTCCCTCTCTGCAGGGGCGGCGCGTTGCTGACCAGCCCGAGCGGCCCTGGCTACCACATCATGCTCCCCTTCATCACCACCTTCAAATCCGTGCAGGTCAGTGCTCCCTGGGGAGCCAGGGTTTGTCCTCTTGGAAAGCTCTCCCCACCAGGTGTGTGTGTGTGTGTTGCTGGGGCTGGCAGTGTCCTGCTCAGGGAGGACAGGCCCTGTTTGTGGCTGCCACCGTTTCCCAGGAGCAGGGAAACAGGCACAGCTGCCTGTGCATCCCCCCAGAAGGCAGGTGAGGAGAAGCTTTGCCTTCTGCCCACACCTGCAGGCATCACAAGGGAGGCTGAGGAGACTTTTGGCTCAGTGTTCCCACTGTGGGAGTGTGGGCACAGCAGGACCTTCCTGGAGAGAGGAGCAGTTTGTGAGCTCTTGGCTGTGTTTGTGTTGCAGACCACGCTGCAGACTGATGAAGTGAAGAACGTGCCTTGTGGGACAAGGTATGGCTTCCATTTGTATTTCTTCCACGTGCACTCTTTGGGGTCATGTATAATGCTGGGACACAGGGACTGGGAGGAAAAGGCACCTACCATAAAATGAATCCCAAATGTACACACACCTGTCCCACTGTAACAGAACAGGAGGCTCTTGCTGGAGTTGCTTGGGTTGGTTGAGTTGGGTTACAGATCCTGTTGTGTTGGTTCATCCACAAGTTAAAGTGATGACTCTTCAGGGTGATAATAACCTGATGATTCTCCTCGTCTTTTATGTTCAGAGTCCTCAGCAAAATTTCTGTTTAAAAAAATCAGTCAGTGGTGACTGGAGTGGTGGCACGCAGTGACCACATTGAAATTGAAAGGTGAATGTTAATGGCAAGGTTAATAAAAGAGAGTTAATTTTGATCAGGTTTAACTCATATTAACTTTCTTGGAGTGGTTCAGCATCAGACGTCACTTGGGCTTAAATATTACCATAAAGGTCTCATGGTTTTAATTTTAGATCTCAGAGGTTTTTCAGGAGTATCTGTAAATGTTAATGTTCAGTGCTGCAGCTTTCACAGAAATGGTTTGGGTTGCAAGGGACCTCAAAGCCCATCTAGTGCCGTGGTCAGGGACACCTTCCACTGTCCCAGGCTGCTCCAAGGCCCACCCAGCCTGGCCTTGGACACTTCCAGGGATCCAGGGGCAGCCACAGCTGCTCTGGGCACCCTGTGCCAGGGCCTGCCCATCCTCACAACCAAGAATCTCTTCCGTATATCTCATGTAAATTTCCCCTCTGTCAGCCTGAGCCCATTCCTCTTTGTCCTGTCACTTAGGGCCTTGTCCAGACTCCTTTTGTGGTGAAGCAAACAGTCTTTAGACCAAGCTAAAGGTCAAAGGTTGAGGCCAAAGCCAGCCTCAGCCATTCTGTGCTTCTGTGATTTAGGAGCTAAAAATGAAGTCCCTGTTGAATTTCAGCATTGTGGGGTTCGGTTGTGCAATGCAGGTGGTTGGGAAGGTACAGGTAGTAAAAATGGGCTTTAAACCACCAGGCAGCTGGTGAAAGCAGTTCTCAGTTAATAATTGAATACACTCCTGACCAAAGGTCCCAGCAGCCGTGCCCATTTCTCAGGTGTTACTGCAGGAGCCTTTCAGTTCACTGCGTTTGCAATCCAAAGTCTGCGGCTGCTCCGTGCCAAAGCTTTGCATCCACATTTCTATAGTAAAACATGAGCTTAGAAATAACAACTGGGACACACCTGGAGTGTCACTGGCCCAGTTCAAAGTCTGTTACCAGAACAGATCCTAAACAGTTTAAGGGTTTGTATTTACATGTTAAACCATCAGATTTTAAAGGCTGGGTTTCTCTTCCACCATCTTTGTGTTCCTGTTCCCTGTGTCCTTATCTATATTGGGAAGCTTCTGTGTGGGTGTCCCATCCCTAGTTTTTGCCTTACCTGTCCTGGTTGTCCCTGGCAGCATTAAGTGAATCCATTAAATAGAGATTTTTAATCCTGAGTTAGATCCTGAATTGTCTGAGGCTTTCCTGCTACCTGTGTCCATCTCCTGGGGCATTCCCTGGATGCTGTCTCCTTGTCCTCTCAGGTCAGGCAGCACTGCTTCTTAATTATCCAGTTTCTACCAGGTGCACAAAGTCTTTTATGGATTTCTCTTTCCAACGTGGATTTTTTTTTTTTCTTCCTCTCTCACTGCAACCTTTGGGGGTGGCACCTGTTTCCTCAGAGCCATTTCATGACCAGCAGGACTGATAAAATCTACTTATCCCCCACCACAGCACATAAACACATGTGAATTATTCATAATAATGGGATAACTGTGGGTAATATCCCACTTATTGCCCCAGACTGGCTGAGATCCTCGGCAGGGTTGTTGTGGAAGGTGGTGGTGAAATCAGACAGTCCTCACTGGTCTGAGGTGCCATTTCACACTCTTTCCTGCCAGGGAGGGGAAATGGGGCTGTGGATGAGTCCTGAGAGGATCCAGGGTGTTGCAGGCACTCTCCTTTTTTTTCTAACATCCCTTTAAAGTTGAAGTGCCAGATTTGCAGCAGATAAAGTCCATCCATCACCAGTGTTTTTAGGTCATAGTTGTCATGAAACAGGTTTGGAGCAGTCAAGGGCTGGGATTGGAAGGCCTTTTCCAAAAGAGCACAGACACAGGCAAGTTCAGGTTGTTTTTCTGCAGACTTGGCTTTGAGCTGCCAGAGATCAAGATCTGCAAAATAAGAAATGGATTTTGTCGTGGGGGATATGTTTGAGTTAAAACATCACAGAGGCTGAGTTTGGAAATGTGGGAGTTCCAGTGCCAGGAAAGAGCTGTCTCTAAACAGTTCCTGCTGAAGCTTCTGGTCTGTGATATGCCTTTGTCCCAAGGACATCATCACAAGAGTATTCTGCTTTAAAATTAGGCTCTGCAGAGACCTAGAGCTGTTTGAAAGTTATGGGGGTTTTTTTCTTCACTGTAGAGTTTGTGCTTTTCTTTGGTGTTACGGGTACCCGGGGGTGGGCATGACTTTCTGAAAGCCGCACCATTAAGAGCAGAGGCTGGGAACAAGCCTGACCTCTGATTGCCCCTTTTCTCTGCCAGTCTGGCAGCACATCCTCCCTCAGGGAGAGGATTGCCTGCAGGCTCCCTCTGCTGAGGTGCTTGTGGTGTTCCTGGAGAGCCACATGTGCCGTGACACTGGAGCTGGGAGTGTGGATTGAAGTCTGCCACGTGCTTTGGTCCTTCCTTTCTACTGGGGCTTGCCAAGCTCCTTATGGAGTTAGTGATGGTGTGAATTAAACTAAGGGCTTTTTCTGTTTAATGTGTGTTGCTGCCTAGAAGAGTTGAGGGGTGGGTCTGCATTTTGTGGCAGGTGTCACCTGCTGTCCTTGCTGCCTTCTCCTCTGCTTTCCTGATAGCTGCAGCTACGTTCCTGTTCAGAAACCTTTGGTTGGTTGAGTAGGAAATCACCAAGAGGAGGGAAAGTGCTTTGCTGGAGCATGCTTGTGATTTATGCAAAGGGAAGGACTGGGATTCGCTGCTCTCTCATTGCAAAATGCTCAGGATACAGTAAAAGAGGGATAAAGATGCCTTTGCTTTAAACGTGTTAACTGTTGACAGCTGCAGTGGTAACTGATGAGCTCTCTTTTCCCTTGCAGTGGTGGCGTTATGATCTACATTGACCGAATAGAAGTTGTGAATAAGCTGGCCCCATATGCAGGTATTTCCCGTCCTGGTCCCACAGGCAGAGCTGTGGCTGTCTTCACTCATCCTGTGGCAGCTCTGTCTGGGTTTGCAGGACTTCCCTTTTCCATGCCAGGAAACCTTCCCTGTCTGTTTCCATTTCTTGTTCCCCTTACGGCTCCTGGTCCTGTAGCATTGATCCCAGGTGCTTCCAGCTCGGCTCCTGAGACAATTGCAGAGACTAAACTTGTGTAGAAGCCTCTTACCTTCTTATTTCACCAAGCCAAAGACACAGACAGCTTGTTTTGTTCAGTAGCACAGCTTAATGCAAAGCTCCAGCATTGCTGAGGCACTGGAGGGTGAATTCCTGTTGTAATTCATAGAGTCATGGAGGGGTTTGGGCTGGAAGGGACCTTCAAGATCATCTCGTTCCACCCCCTGCCATGGTCAGGGACACCTTCCACTATCCCAGGTTGTTCCAAGCCCTGTCCTGCCTGGTCTTGGACACTTCCAGGGATCCAGGGGCAGCCACAGCTTCTCTGGGCACCCTGTGCCAGGGCCTGCCCACCCTCACAAACGAGAATTTCTTCCGTATATCTCATTTAAATTTCCCCTCTGTCAGTCTGAACCCATTTCCCTTGTCCTGTCACTCCAGTTCCTGTTGGAGATTCCCTCCCCAGCTTCCCTGTATGCCTTCAGGCCCTGGAAGGAGCTGTGAGGTCTCCACACAACCTTCTCTTCTCCAGGCAGAGCAGCCCCAGCTGTCCCAGCCTGGCTCCACAGGGGAGGTGCTCCAGTCCCCCTAGCAACGTGGTGGCCTCCCCTGGACCTGCTCCAGCAGTTCCATGTCCTTATGTTGGGGAGGAGCAGGCCAGAACTGTGCACAGGGTTCCAGGTGGGGTCTCAGCAGGAGCAGAGGGAGACAATCCCCTTCCTTGACCTGCTCCTTTTGAGGCAGGATCTGGTTGGCTTCAATAGTGTGGATGATCCTTGTTTTCACTTTACAGCAGTACCTGTTCCTATGCACGCAGGCCCTGGCGAGGCTTTGCTGTTTCATTTGTTTATGCAGATGATGAAACAGGACCAGGCAGTACATCCTGCCGTGACTGCTCCTTGAAGTTGTGTAATCCCAGCAGCACCTGGCAGCTGGGCAGGGCAGCTGTGGCTTTGGCTTCCCAAGTCCTGAAAACCCCTGTCCCTGTGCTGCCTGACTCCTTCCCTGACATCCTGACCCGTGCCAGTGGTGACCTGTGTGATTCTCTCCCTTCCCCAGTGTACGACATCGTGAGGAATTACACTGCAGACTACGACAAGACCTTGATCTTCAACAAAATCCACCACGAGCTGAATCAGTTCTGCAGTGCCCATACCCTGCAGGAGGTGTACATTGAGCTGTTTGGTAAGTGGATGGCAGCTGGGTGATCCCAGCTGGGATCCCACTGGAATCTTCCTGGAATATCTTGCAGCTGGCCCCATGGAGCACGCTGCCCCTGTGCTGGAGTTGCAGTGTAGAATACAGCTCCTTTTACGTCCACACACCACTTCCCCTGTCACTTTAGTGGCTCAGGTGTCTTTGTCTTTCCCCATCTGCAGGTGGGAATTTGATTTCAGTCTTTTTCCACCTATTTAAAATGTACAAAGTAGCCACTCTGCTCCTGTGTTTGCAGTGATGCCTGTGACCTTCACTGTGACAGTGGATTTGTCTTGTTCTGCTTCTGCTTTTAATCCTCTGCTCCGTTGCTGAATTCACTTTTGTGTTTTCACAGCTTCCTTCTGGCTGCCTCTAACAAGTGAGAGCTGGAAGGTTTTTCACAGGGAGGTAGCAGTGCTTCAGGAATTAGCACAGGGGATATTCTCCTTGGTTGACCTGTGCCCCAAAGACAGAGCAGGTTCTGTTTCTTCCTGAGTGGCTGAGCAGGGGAAAAATGGGTTATGCAAGAGACAAGGCTGTGAGAATTTTAATATTAATCTACTCCAAGTCCAGGTGCTGGGAAGGGATAGACTTCTACCATAGACTCTGAGCATTCTTTCTTGCTGAGATGCTGAAAGCCATTTGCACTTAGTTCAGATAACACAAATTCATCAACAGCTGAACTTGTCTAGTCACTGGCACGCGACTCTCCTTTTGGGAATGTTTTTCAAGGGGAATAGGAAGGAAAAAAATGTACTGAATGGTGTCAGGAAGCACATTTATCTTACACTGTAGAGCTACTTGTTCTTCAAGGCCTGCTGACTGCTGCACAAGCTGTGGGGGAAAACATGATAAACCAACTGGTCTCTCTTTTCTCCCCCAAACACAGATCAGATAGATGAGAACTTGAAGTTGGCCCTGCAGAAAGACCTCAATGCCATGGCACCAGGTCTCACTATCCAGGTGGGTTGTGGCTTTCCAATAATGAGAGATTTTAAAAGGTGGAGAAAGACTTTTGGCCAAAGCCTTCAGTGACAGGACAAGGGACAACAGTTTTAAACTGAAAGATGAATGTTTTATGCTAAGGATGGTGAGGCCCTGGCAGGCAGAGGTTGTCCAGAGAAGCTGTGACTGCCCCTGGATCCCTGGAAGTGTCCAAGGCCAGGTTGGACATTGGGGCTTGGAGCCCGTGCCCCTGGTGAGGGTGGGTTGGAATGGATGGCAGGAAATAGAAATGCAGGACACCTCTGGGGGAGTGGCCATGCTCAGCTGTGTTACCCAGGAGGATTAGGCACCGCTGTCCACAGCAGCTGGTTTTGTAAAGAGATGTTTTGGTTATTCAGATTGCATCAAAATGTTTCATTCAAGATGTGCTCCCTTTTTCTTCTTTCACAGGCCGTGCGTGTTACGAAACCCAAAATTCCAGAGGCCATCCGAAGAAACTTTGAGCTAATGTGAGTAGCTGGACATGAAATTACCTTAATTAGTTTTGAGGGTGCTGCACAGGCACAGTGCTGTTGGAAAGCTCTTCCCTGGTGCTCAGGGAGTGAGAGGTGATCTCCAGGTAGTGTGTGCTTGGCCAGGTGCGCTTGTGCCTTCTGTTTTCCATTTCCACACTGAAATCGGGGCTCAGGGGTCTTGATGTCTTGCCCATAAGCTCCCCTCCAGGATCTCTGGGATGCCTTTGGGCCGAAGGAGATGCTCTTGGATCTCCCTTTACCTTTGGCTGAGCAAGCCCAGCTCCCAGCCCACATTGCCCTGCTCCTCATCCCGAGGACTCAGACTGGACATGCATCCAGATGTGGCCACAGCAGTGCCAGATGGAGAGGGGGATGATCCCTTCCTTTGGCCTGTGCTCATACAGCTGCAGACAGAGCCAGTCCCCATGGCTGTGAGCAGGGAGCTGGCAGCTGGCTGGCCCCTTGTCCCTGTGGCCTCTCGTGGGGTGCAGAGCTGCTCCTCATTCCCTTTCCCCAGGATAATTCTTCTCCTCTTACAGGGAGGCCGAGAAGACGAAGCTGCTGATTGCAGCCCAGAGGCAGAAGGTGGTGGAGAAGGAGGCAGAGACAGATCGGAAGAAAGCACTCATTGGTAATGTCACCAGCACAGCCTGAGCCTCCATTCCTGCCTTCCCTGCCAAGCTGGGGCAGGATGTTGTGTTCCATCACTGACAGCTCCCTGAGGGAGGTGCAGCCAGGCTGCACAAGCAGTTGTTTGAACATCTGGGTGAAAATCCCACAGCAGCGGAGCAGGGAGCACCTCTGTCCTGCAGCAGGGATGGAGGAAATCGGTCTGCTGGAAAAACTGCTTGGGCTTGGAGCTCCATGACCCTGTGCCAGAGGGATCATGCTTGTAAACGGGATGTCAGCGCTGCAGACATCAGCACTGTGTTGTCTTCCTGTAGCTCTGCTGCTTGGTGTGCAGACTGGCGCTGAGTGGGAAGGGAGGGAGCAGGGAACCAGCTCCTGGTGTGGCAGACCCTGCAGTCAGGTGCTGGGGTCAGGGTGCTGGTGCTCAAGCCCTGAAGAAGCAAATTTCCCAGCTGAGCCCGTTGTGATTGCAGAGGCAGAGAAGGCTGCCCAGGTGGCCAGGATTCACTACCAGCAGAAGATCATGGAGAAGGAAACAGAGAAGCGAATTTCTGAGATTGAAGGTAACCACGCTGCTGGGGGTGGTGGCAGGTGGAGGAACCTCAGACCTGCAAAAGTCATTGAGAGTGCTGCAGGGGTGCAAGGCTGTGCACTGGGGGCGCTCCTGCCCTGTGCGTGGAACTCTCCAGAAAGCTGCAGGGCAGGTACAGAGCCAGCCAGGCTGTCACAGGCGCCCCTGGGTCAGCTGGTCCCCGTGGGATGAGGGCTCAGTGTGACGGGGCCTTTCATTTCCTAATGCTCTTTCCTGTCCCCCCTCTGCTGCTGTGTTAGATGCTGCATTCCTGGCCAGGGAGAAGGCAAAAGCTGATGCAGAGTACTACGCTGCTCGGAAGCTGGCTGACTCCAACAAGGTGAGCGCTGGGGAGCTGTCACTCTTTTCCTCTGCACAGGAGATCAGCTTCAGGTGGGCAGCGCTGGAGAAACGCTTGATCTAACAGCCCACACCCCAGGAGGTGGCTGCCTGACATGAAAACTAACACCACAAGGCCCAGAAAGTTGTCTCTTAATCTCTGGTTTCTGTTTTTTGTAGCTGAAGCTGACCCCCGAGTATCTGGAGCTGATGAAGTACCAGGCGATAGCTGCCAACAGCAAGCTGTACTTCGGCGACCGCATCCCCGGCGTGTTCCTGGACACCTGTGCCTTCCAGCAGGCCAACCTGAGGACTGCCCACGAAACCAGCCTTCCTGCACAGGGAGCCCCAGAGACCTCTGCAGAAAGCCCCCTCAGAAGTGAGGAGAGCACTGGCTGAGGGAGGCAGAAGGGAACCCGGTGTAGCTCAGCAGCGAGCCCGGCTGTGACCGGGGACGAAGCCCCGTGCCGGTGGGGCGGATGCAGCACACGCCTGGACATCTTGTGTATAGGTGGCAGTTGGGTTGATTTTCTTCTAGCAACAGATTGCAAGGGCTCTGCCTCTTCCATTTCTCCCCGTATTAAATTGGTGCTTCCAAAGGAAGGGATAATCCTGTACTAACATACCTATACTGGAATATTAAACGACAGACAGCAGGAAAGCCTCCCGGGGTAGGTGCAGTCATTTAGCAGGCATTACTCTGCAGGAAGGAGATGTGGCTTTGAGTGCTGTGTTGCTGCACGCTGGTCATTGCTCAGCACTCCTGGCTGAGGCTGAGTGAAGAGGAGGTTCCCCTCATCCTGCTGCTGAAGCTTTGCTTGGTGAAGGTTTCTGCTGACGCTGTCTCGCTCTCCTCCAGTGGAGTGGACTCTCCTTGGCCAGCGTGCTCCTGCTCAGGGCGAGGATTGGTTTGCTGTGGAATAGGTTATTGGAGTAGGATCTGCACAGCCATAATATTCCTGTAGACAGCAGCACTAGATAACGACTCGGAGGAAGCAACCTCTGAAGGGATTCTGCAATTCCCCTCTCCAAGCAAGAGCCTCGCGCTGTCTGCCTGGGACTGACTGGTGTTCCCACTGAGTGTCTGAGTCTCATTGCCTCCTAAACCAGATTTCAGGAGCACTTCGGAGCAGCTGGTTGGGAACAGAGCCTGGCAAGTCATTGCTCAGATTCCAGCCTCCCTGTAAGTCATTCACCAGGGAAAGGGGGCTGATTATCCACTACTCTGCCGTGCTGGCAAAGTGAAGAGTGAAAGGACCCTGCTGTGCGGCAGATCAGATGTTTGACACTTCAGCTGCAAAGTCCATGCACATTGCTGCTCCTCCATGCAAAATCCGCTGCTCTAGGAAGTGGGACCTGCTTTGTACGTCCTTGAACAGCCACGGCAATGAGTGTGTCCCTGGTCCTCTCATCCCTGGCCAGGCTTGCTGGCAGATGGATCTTCTGTCCTGATTTACGTTGTGATATATCTGACCCTGCTCCTGGTGTGCCAGGGCAGGGTGAGGTAGAGGTGCTTGGGGAGGGGGGAATCTCCTGGGACAACCTGCTTTCCACTTTTCCTCCTTCCTCCCCTCTGCCTTTGAGGATGTGCTTGCTTTCAGGACCTGCCCCTCGTCGTGTTCTGTGAGGATCCGGGGCGCAACACCTGGGGAAGCAGCTAGCAAGAGCTGGAATGCTCTTCTCCAGCTGGGAGCACCCCAGCACTGCCCGCTGCATGTTCACAGGCCTGCTCTCCCTGTGCATCCCTCCTGCTGTCCTGTCCCCTTGGAGAGGCTTGGGGGGTGGTGACACTCCAGGCACTCAACCTGTTGAGATCCTCTGTCCCTGGCTCCTTCTGCAGCCTCATGGCAAGGGGGAGGGATGTGTTTAGCCTCTGCCATTGAGAAACTTTCAACCCAAACCAGCTTTACCTGTGCTGGTGATGTCCCCAGGGGAGGTGTGCGGGGTCGGGCTTTGCAGTGCTGTGTCCCCACCCTGCAGTGTGGCTGGGCTTCAGGGATGGCAGTGTCTCTCCGCAGGGAAGTCCAGGGACACACGGTGCCTCAGTGACACCAGACACCTCCTGGTGTCTGTTCCTGCCCTGGCTGCCTGGGGCAGAGCAGGGTTGTGTTAGCCCTGCCCCTTCTGCAGGGTGTAAGACATAACTGTGGGATTTTGCAGCCCTTCTGGGTGGTCTTGTCCTTCACCTGCCTGCAAACTCCCAAGGCTCAGTTGATGGCTCTGCTCCAGGATCCCAGCTCCTCTTCCAACCCAGCCATGGCTGGAGCCAGGGATCAGGGCACCAGGGCAGAGAGGGGGTGGGCAGTGTGTTTCCTAATGTTTGAAATGTCTCCTGGAAATGCTGCTTGGCTTGCAGGGTCCCCTTTTTTCCTGTGGGATGGGCTTTGAGGAAGCAGTGTAGACTCATCTCGGCCCTGCCACCCCCTCAGTATTTGCAGCAGGCCCTTGGCACAGACATGGCCTCTCCTCACCCCCGCAGCACCCGCTTTGGTTGGATTTTGGGCTGAGGGCAGGCTTTATAGGCTAGAAGCGCTGCTGGCAGGGATGTAGTCTCCACAATTTTCATGTTTACTGGGGTTGGACACACTGGGCATCAGGAATGGCTGGGACAGAGTAGGTCCTGTGACAAGGGCACGTTCACACCTTGCCTGCAGTGCTCAGAGCAAGATGTCCACGCAGGGAGCAGGAAAGCCTTCCAGGCCAGTGCAGGAAGAGCTGCTCCCCTTTGGATCTGAACCTTGCTGTGCCTCCCTGCACTGTCCAGGTGGGTGCATGACCTTGCCTTAAGTGGCTGTCACTGGCTCAGTGTCCCTCTGTATGCATCAGCCACCTCCCTACGTGGTCTGAGGGACCCCAGGGGATGCTCCCACGGTGCCAGGTCCTGCAGCAGCATGGATGTGTGATGCCCAGTGCCTTCTGCAGCAACCTCCTCCACCCCTCCCTGCTTCCCCGGCCCTGCTGTAGCAGCCCCAGTGTGCAGGAGGGGGTGGCCACGGCTTTGGCCCCCTGGCCTGGGCTGTGCCACCCTCTGAGCCCCAGCTGTGAGCCGGGACATGGCTGCAGCCAGGATTTTGGGATTGAACTGGCTTTTCTCTCCGCTCCCACGGCCTCTGTGGGCCTGTGACTAAAGGGGTCTGCCCCTGGATGCGCATCTCCTTAAGGAAACACGATACATACGGTCAGGTTTACATTCACACTGTTAAGTTCTTTTGATAAAGCAGAATAAAATTATTTTGTTACCATTTTTCTGGATGGTTTCATGTCCTAGGGCTGGTGGCACGTGAAGTGGGGGACTCCTGTACCTCTTCCCCTGCAGCAGCCCTGCATGGTGTGGATGTCTTGTAGTGACTGCCACCCTGGGAGCCCATGAAGAGCCTGTGCTCAAATCAGGCTACAGCCGGGATGGTGCTGAGCATGAGGGGACTCCCTGCAGCATCCTGCAGCCCCTGGGGCAAGCCCGGCTCTTTGTGGCTGGCAAAATGTGCTGCAGTTTGGCCCCTGTGGCTTGGTCACTGGATTGGGGAGTTCAGCTCTGACCCTTTCCCCCCTCCTCTGTGATCCCCACACAGCTCCCTGCCTGCTGCCACCCTGCTGTCCCCTCCTGCCCAGACACACCCCATGACACCTCTACCTTCAGTCTTTATTGGTATAAAAGCCTTGAACCTAAATTATATCAAAAATGGGAGGCCTGGTTTTACAGCAAGTGGCTCAAAATGGTCACATAAGGGTCATAAATAAATGGCTGCAATAAAAAGGCTCCCAGGGAATTCCCCTTTGAACAGTAACTCAAGGAGTAGCTCCAGAGAGAAAAGCCCCGTGGGGAGGCCAAGCCCAGCTTGGACCTGCCACAGCCCCTGGTGACATCCCTCCATGTGATGTCCCCAGCCAGGGCTGGGTGTTCCTGGGGCACGGTCCCCATGGAGCAGTGCTCTCCCTGCCCCTTGAAGGAGCCAGGAGCTCCTCTCCGCAGTCCCAGCAGGGAAGGGCAGGAGGAGCAGGACACATTCAGGACGTCGGGAGAGAAAGCAGCAGCTCCCAGGGCGCAGGAGAGCCTGGGCCAGTGTGGGACATTGCTCCAAACCGGAGCTGGCGTTGTCCCCGCTCCCGGTTTCCTTGGGAAGCCCCGGCTGACGGCTCCCCCTGGGACACCCGTGAGGCTGCCGAGTCCTTTAAGGCACAACTCGAGGATCTGTAAACACTGGTGCCCACCCCGGGCAGGGTCCGAGGGTCTGGCCAGCAATTCAAGTAAGGGTGGAAGCGAGACGATGGCTCCCCAGCTGTGCCACCCACCCAGCTGTGCCATTCCTCGGTGGCAGATGGAGCATCCTTGGTCACCTCCTGGCTGGGGGCGGCTTCAGGGCCACCTTTGGCGGGGGACACCGCTGGAAGGGTGTCGGTGGCAGGGACGGTCCCGGCGGCCGCTCGCCGTGGCTCGGCACTTTGCTCTTCAGCGCCGGGAGAGGTTTGCTGGGCGGCTTCGGCTTCGCCTGGCGGGAGGAGAGACCCGGCTGCCTCACCTGGGCACGCAGGAGCGGGGCGGGGAGCGGAGGAAGGGACCCCCAAGCCACCAGCCCGGCCCCGCCAGGGCTGTGCCCGCACAGGTCGGGCCGGGGGCCATTGGGAGGGGTGGTTACCTGCGGGGGCCATCCCGGAGGGGACCGAGGTGTCCCCTGCGGGGCGGGGGCCGGTGGCCGCAGGGCCAGCACCGGGCTGTGTGCCCGGGCCGCCCGCGGGGCCGCCGTGCTGCTGACCAGGCTGGGCTGGCCGATGTCCCGGAGGGAAAGCTGGCGGCGGCCCGGGCGCGTCCGGCCGCCCTCCTGGAACAGCGGGTTGGCGAGGCCTGAGGGAGTCCCGCCGCAGCTCCTGTGGGACACGGGGACCATGCGGGGCTGCTCCGGGCACTCCTGGAGCTCAGCCCCGAGCAGCGGAGACGGGAATTACCCTTTGTGGGAGCGCCGCGCCGCCCTGGCTCTGAGGAGCACCACGCCGCTGCCCAGCCCGATGCCGGCCAGGGCCAGCACGGCCAGCACGGCCGCCAGCACCACGCTGCCGCTCCCTGCGGGGACCAAGCCGGGCGCTTGGGGACGGAGCAGCACCTCCCAGCCGGTGCCAGCCCCCTCCCCAAGCTCCCTCCTCCTCGGGACACGCGTCGGGGTGAGGGGACCCTACCTGTGGCTATCCCTGAAATCTCCTGCTCGCAGTAGGGCGCTGCCCAGCCCGGGTCGCAGTGACATTCCCGCCTGTGGTTGCACACCTGCGAGGAGAGGGGACAGCGTCAGGGCGGTGGCCGTGCCGGCGGGGCCCGCAGCAGCTCCGGGAGGGGCGATCCCAGCGCCTACCCCGTGGTTGTTGCACTTGGCCGAGCAGTTCTTGTCGCCGTAGACCAGGAGGTTCTGGCAGCGGCCGGCGTAGCAGACCTGGGGGCAGGCAGGGGGGCTCTGAGGCTGCCCCGGGGCCGGCGCTCACCCTCCCCCGGCCCGGCACGGCCCCGGCCCGGCTCTCACCATCTCCTCCCCGCACTTGGCGCCGGTGGGCACCAGCCGCAGCTCGGCCGCCTCGCCGGCGTCGTTGCCCGCGATCACCGCCTTGCACTTGAAGCGGCCGAGGTAGTAGTCGATGGAGTAGTAGCCGCTGCCGAGGATGGGCTGGGTCTTGTCGCTCAGGCACAGCAGCGTGCCGCACTTGACATCCCTGCGGGACACGCGGCCGTGAGCGCCGGCGGGCGGGAGCTCGGCCGGGCTGGGACATCGCCCCGCACCCCCCGCCCTTACTTGGGGCTGCAGGGCTGCTTCCCGTACTCGGTGAGGCAGTGCAGGTGGACGTGCTGCTCGCTGTTGTGCTTGAAGCAGACATCAGGAGCCACCTGCGCCTCTGCGGGACACACGGAAAAGGTCACACGGTGCCGGAGCCCGCTTTAGGATCGGCAGCGCCGCAGCTCGGGATGCGGGAAGGGACCGCAGCCGGGCGATGCTCGGGCCCGGGGGGCTCCGGGCACATCCCGCAGCAGGTGGGGCGGGAGGATGGGCAGGGACGGGGCCCTACCTGCGCCCCAGAGCGCCCGGCACTGCTCGCCGTGCGAAGGGCAGGCCCCGTTGTAGCAGTAGCCGTTGCCGTGCTGGCAGGAGACGCCGTTCTCCTGGAACACGTCCTCCGGGCACTCGGCGCTGAGGCCGCTGCAGTGCTCGGCAAGGTCGCAGTCGTTCTTGCTGGCCCGGCAGAGCACGCCTGCAGCCTTCACCTGCACGGGGAACGGGGAGGTCAGCCCTGCCTAGACGCTTTCGCTTCTCCAGGCACCACAGCACAGCAACACCCCGCTCTGGGAAACGCCTCCCAGCACCCCGGGGATCCACACGCGGACACTCTGCTGCTGACTGAGCCGCTGCACAGCACAGAGACTCCTCCAGGGCTCGGACCTGCCCTTCCCCTACTTAAGAACCTGCCGAGCTGCTCCCCTGTGGACGGCAGTACCTTGCAGTCCTGGCAGCATTCCCCTCGGGCACACTCGGCTCCCTCTCTCAGCTGGCACGTGGTGGCATTGCAGCAGCGGTCCGTGCACTCCTGCAAGACAGGGATGGACTGAAACCCTCCCGGAAGCCCCCTGAAGGACTCTTCCTTCCTTTTTGAGGGGACCAGGTTGCAGTGTAGCTGCCATGGGCTGAACCACGGGCCAAAACCACATCATCCCAGGTGGGGACCTTTCCTGCTGCCTCTTCATCCCCATTACTAACACCAAACCAAAGGACCAGGAAGGGATTTTTTTTTTTTTTCAGAGGATGAAGCCTGAGCTTAGCCCCTTTGCACATCTTCAGGAAGGAGAAAAAGTGAGGATTTCTGTGCTCCCTGCATCAGGGGAGCGTTCCTTCAGGTCCCAGCACAGGGCTGTGATCAGGGATTTATCCCAAAGGCATTGCCTGTCTGTCTCAATTCCACAACCCCTCCCCGTGATGTGCTGGTAGGGATGAGGAACAGCCGAGCACAGCTCTTGGAAGAACAACGTGCCCTGATGTCCCCTCCTGGGTCATCTCTTTGGAGGACATGGGGGGATGTCCATCTTTTCCTAGGCTAAAATCACATAAAGGGAGGCACAGATGAATACACTCCGCCAGTTATTTTTTGGCAGAAGCATCAGAAGCACAAGGGGAGAGTCTGCTGGACATATCTCAGGTCCCTGCTGCCCACCCTCCTTCCCAACCCTTTGGAGAGCCCCCCTGTGGGAAATGGATTTGTAGAGAATTCTTAAAGCTTGACAGAAGGCTCACATAGTATCTATCTGCATGCAAACTTCGAGATAGAAAATGCTGTCTTTGAAATTCCATGGAATAGGACAAATATTATTGGGAGAGAAATGGAACTGGAAACAAGTTTCAAAGGATGGCCTTGCAAATAAGACCCTAGATACCTTGGAGAAATAGAACTACGAAAGATACACTGTAGTATGAACCACGAGGGGTCATTTTAGATAATTGGCTTCAAGTTTTAGGCATTAACAGCATTGTGTGGCAAAAGCTGAGAGGCCAAGAAACTCTTATAATGTAATTAGGAAATAGTTTGGCCTCTGATTGTGATGGCGTGAATTATAACATCTGTACTGTCTCACCCTTCACATGAGACTGAAAACAGAATAAAAGCTTTTAAAACACCTCTCAGTTGCCCCGTCTCTGGGTCAGAAAAGGGACAGTGTGACACAGCCCTCACCTCTGGCGTGCCGCAGTCGCACTGCTCTCCCCGCTCCACAAACTGGTTCCCGCACACGGGGCCCCCGTACAGCTCGTCCGCCCGCGGCGCGTTCAGCAGGCAGCTGGTCCGGGGGTCCCCCAGGAACTGCCACATGTCCTGCTCGCTGCACCGGCTGAAGAGCTTGGGGTAAACCAGCCTGGAGGGGCACAGAGACAGGTGGTCACCTGTTGGAACCCTGGAGGCTGAGAATTCCAGGCTTTCTGGGCTAAAAGGCACCAGCCCTCAAGCGAGCGCTACATTTGACTTGATGCCATGGAACAGGCTTCCAAAATTGAGTGACAGCACTGGGGTTGTGGGGGTGTAGTTTGAATGGTGTTGCGTGATCTCACAGGGTGAAAAACTTAGAATTTAAGGGTTTAGAACACAGTAGTACATATGGGGCAATATGGAGGATTTAAGGCATTGTCTAAGTCCTTCTTCTTCACCTTCTTCATGGTTTCAGGTGGTGTTTTTTCTAATTGGGTGAAAAAGGTCCACATTGAGGGCCTTGGGTGGTCAATTATTGGGTTAAAAGTATCAATGATATAGGTGTCATCTCGTTAGTGGATAGCTTATTCTTAAAAAGACATTGGAAAGAGTTAGAGGTACTCCATTTTCTATCTTGTTAGAGCTCACGACTTGTGAGAGTGTAATACAGATAAGAATTAATAAACACTGAGTCTGAACATGAAACTGCAACTCCCGTGTATTAATTCTGGCTCTCACACGAGGAAAAGAAGATAAAAAACCCACGGCCATGAGCAGAGAGCCCAAGGGGGAAGCTGGAGGCTCACCCACAGGCTCAGAGGCACCTGCAGTGGGCTGGGGTGGAATGTCTGCCCTGAGCCTCTCACCGGTTTCCCCCCCATCAGGCCACCCTGCTAGAGGACATCTCTGTGTGTTTGCTGCCCAGGGATGTCCCCCTGCCTCCTCCACTCACCCAACGCTCCCTGCCATGACGCAGCCCCCGTCAGCTTTGGAGATGGGGCAGCGGCAGCCGGCCACGTCCTCATCGTGGGACATGCCCAGGTTGTGCCCCATCTCGTGAGCCATGGTGGAGGCAGCACCGATGGGGTTCGTGCTGTGATCCTGTGGGACAGGGAGAGCAGCGTTGTAGGAATGCACCCCCACACCCCAGCGGGTGTTTCCACATAAGGAAAAAAGTTCCAGTTTACCTCTGAACGTGTAAGGAAGTTAAAGTAGAATTTTCCACAACCTTCTCATTGTAATTGGTCCAGAGCCAGCACAGGAGCACTGACTGGGCTTTGGGATGTACCTCAATGCCTGTTGCCAATTTCATTGGGTGAGGTGCCAAAAAACCCACCTGAACCATCAAGTACTAAAAAGACTGCACAGAGGGGCCCAATCGCTTTTTTGGACTGCCTTAGCCAGTGTCAGAGAGTTCTCTGCACTGTGTTCCACTTATATTTCTTTTGGTCTATGATGTTTGTTATTTTTGTCATTATTAAAACCTTTTGTTTTACAAAGCATGCCCAGAAAAGTTGTCTTGCTATTATTAAGCCACTCTGGGAAGTTGCAGGCCAACGCTCAGACTTGATAAATCTTCACGTAGCTGATTCCTTTCTGGCCACGTGCAAGATTTTATCCCAGCGTGGGTTCAATGCCCTTGTGGTTTCTCCACAGCTTCTCCACGGGGCCCCTGGGGCTCTAGAAGGTGTCTCCTCACACTGCCATGCTCCGGTAAGGGAAGACAAGACCCCCAGACTGGTGCCTCAAGGCTGTCAGTGAGCTTAGACAAAGTGGCTGCTCCAAAAATGCTGATTTGTGGTGGGTTGGGGAGGCCACTGGTCCCACAGCCAACCTCTCCTGCTCCTGGAGAGGGATGAGGAGCACAGCCAGTCCCAGCCAGCTGATAGCCTCCTAAAATCCCAGCTCCTGTGTCCATGGAGCTTCTCTGGGAGACTTTCCAATCGTACCAAAGGTACCACAGGTACCCAGCTGAGTGTCCACAGCCCCAGCGCTTCTCTGGGGGTCGGTCACTTAGGGGGCATGTGGGAATTCAAGGCCCAGAAAATTCTCAGATCCTCATGCATGCAGGCCCAAATACAGCAGAGAATACAGGGTTTGACCTGAGGCCTTGGAAAAGGCTTCCAAATTTAGAGACCATCGGCAAGAATGTGGATTTGTAGCTCAAGCAGAAACATATTAAGCTAGGTAGCGGAGAGTTTAAAGGTTTTAAAGTTAAGATGCAGAAGTAGTTATAAAGGTAATAAGAAGTTTTAAGGTGTAGTTCTGCAGGATTGTGTGTCACTATAGGATTAGATAAAATTGTCTGCATTGAGGCAGGACGTGTGATACAGTTTAATTAGCTATTGGTGTGAAACTTAAAAGAGTACGTGTGGCAGTAGATTATTGGCTAATAAACCTTTAAAACCCCTTGTAAACTGTGGTCCTGTGACCACTGACCATGAACTCCTGGCGTATGTGGTGAAGACATTCTCACCCTTCATGAGACTGAGGCAATAAATCACGCTTAAAGACTTCTCCCAGTGATCCCATCTCTCTTAAAATCCCAGTAGGGATGGAGATGCCAGGGACCAAGTCCAGCCTCAGGGCTGCAGAGGGGGAAAGCTGGGGACCAGTGGAGGAGGGAGAGGCTCTGGAAGGTGCAGTGCAGGGAGGGCAGGGCACGGGACCCACCTGGTTGACGCCGCCCGAGTCCCTGGTGCACATCACCAACTTCTTGGCCAGCCCCACGGTGTTTCCATGGAAGTCAACGCCCCTGTGGGATTGAGATGCCACCACGGTCACGTGCCCTGAGCGGTGGCAGGGCCAGGAGGGTGACAAGGTGGTGGCCCCCTGTCCTTACGTGATCAGCTGGGCGTTGTCGTGGGGCTTCTTCCGCAGCAGCTCCGATTCCCGCCAGTGCAGGAAGTTGTCCAGCGTCACCTCGGGATTGGGGCTGACCGTGATTTTGTCCCTGTGGTTCCACACCTCCAGGCCAATCAAGGCCACCCGCAGGCGAAGGGGCTGGTAGAGCTGGGGTGGGACATAGCCCAGAGAGAGCCTGGGTTTGGGCTGCAGCTGCAGGAGGGAGGCCCCACCTGCCCTGGGGAACTGCAGCCGAGCCCAGGGCAATGCTCGGTCACCCTCAATAAATAACGCAAGCTGGGATGACCATGTAGACAGGATTTCCCCCAAAACCTCTGGGCTTGCTCTTGGCTGGGGAAGGCTGGGATGGTGCTCCCACACTGCTAACCAACAAGTGAGGCTGAAGCAAAGCCGTCAGGAAAGCCACCACTGTCCAATGCATCCATGCCTCCCTTTGTTAGCAGATTCTCCAGCCTGAGAGTGGCCACGGGCTGTGCTCCCGGGGTTACAGGACAAAATTTTCCTCCCCATATGGACAGAGCTGAGCCATTCGTCATGTCCACACTGCACACGTGGTTGGCCAAGAGATGTGGTCACGCTGCAGCAGACCCCTGTGGGCCTGAGATTGGCTCCAGCCCCACCACCCCACCCGTGCCAACCTCTCTGCCACCTCTCCTGTGCCCACACTGGAGCTGGGAGGGCAGGTACAGAGCCCTGGGCTCACCTTGTCTACGTGGTTCACAATTTCCTTCATGCGGTTCTGCACGGTGCGGAGGTCCTTGTGCTTCCTGAACTGTGGGAAGGACACAGAGAGGTTTCCAGGGTGGCTTTGAGCTCCACTGCAGGCCGTGACAGCAAACCCACAGGCACCCACAGTCGTCCCCACTTTACCTCCTGGTTGTCTGCGACCAGGACCAGCTCCACGTACCGGGGACCTTTTTGTATGGGACCTGATTTCTGAAAAGGAAGAGGAAAGTGGGGTTCAGCTTGCAGTTTGCCGAGCCAGGCAGCTCCCACGGGGTGTGTCAGATCCTAGAGGACCTTCCAAGGTTAGCAGGTCTCCTAGCTCGGCTCTGGGATCTTGTTTTTGCTGGGTTTCAGACTTCTTCCAGCTTGAACGCTGGAAAACCCAAACCTGCTGCTGGGATAACACACCGGGCTCTGCAGGCATCCCAGAGCCCGAGGGGTGGGAGGATGCTCCTGCTGTCGGCACAGGGTCTGAGGGCCTGTTCCCACCTGTGCTGGGGCACTCTCGAGGGAGAGGGGCATCGCCCGGGGGCTCGGAACGCCCCCATCCTCCCCGGCCCCCCGGGGAAGGGAAGGGGCAGCAATGCAATCCCTACCCAGCGGTAGAGCTTCATGGCTGCAGGGATCTTGGGCTCGCGGTCGTACTCCAGGGTGGCCCTGGGCTCCCGGCAGGTGCCGCGTTTCCCCCGCAGGTGAGCTGCTCGGTACACTGCGTGCCGGCCGGCCACTGCCCCCTCCAGCGGCTCCAGCAGGAAGGTGGTCTCGTTCACTTGGAAAAACCCGCTGCAGAGAGGGAGAGGGCAGGCGTCAGGCTGGGGAGACGGGCAGGACACGGACAGACCCCACACACACCCCCCTGGAAGTGCCTGTGGTGTGTGCCCCATCCCTGGAAGTGTGAAAGGCCAGGTTGGAGCAACCCGGGCTAGTGGAAGGTGTCCCTGCCCACGGCATGGGGCGGGACTTCATGAGCTTTAAGGTCCCTTCCATCCCAAGCCTTTCTGGGATTCTATATAAATACAGCTGCCAAACTGGCTGCTGGGCTGCGAGGGGACAAGCTATGACACCCACAGCACAGGGAGTGTCCGGTACTTTAGGCAGCAGGAATGTCCTGGGGTTCAGCAGCTGATCCATTAAGGATGGATCCAGCGAGAACATTCCTGCCCGGAGCTCCTGTGGTGTCAGGGCCCCACTCTCACCCCACTGCCATGAGTCAGCCCCCCAAAAAGTGCCGTGCGCCTTTCCTGCCGGGCACCCAGCCAGGGTCAGCACCTCCAGCAGGAAGAGGGATGTCATCTTCCCTTCCGCAGGGGAAAGCAGACCTCTCACTCCATCAGCACGGCCGGGGCTTGCTCACACCGGCTCACCGGGGCTCAGTCACTCCGGCTCACCGGGGCTCGGTCACTCCGGCTCACCGGGGCTCGGTCACTCCGGCTCACCGGGGCTCGGTCACTCCGGCTCACTGGGGCTCGGTCACACCGGCTCACTGGGGCTCAGTCACTCCGGCTCACCGGGGCTCGGTCACACCGGCTCACCGGGGCTCTGTCACTCCGGCTCACCGGGGCTCGGTCACTCCGGCTCACCGTGCCATATGCCGAGGCTGGACGCTGTTCCCCAGCCCGGAGCAGGGCTCCAGGGAGCCGTGGCCGTACCTGAGCCCTCCGCAGGTGCTGATGCTCGCTGCTGAGCCGGGGTGTCCCCGCACGCGGCCCTGGTAGAAGCAGTGATCCTGCTGAGAGAGAGGGCAGAGCTGTGGGGGTTGCACCAGCGCGGTGGGAAAGCTGCTCCCCCCGGAGCCAGCCCGTACCTGCGTGTCCGGCTTCTCCGTGATCTCCGAGCCGTCGGCCGAGTAGTGAGTCTCGGTGTAGTGCTGCCCCAGCAGGGCCCTGCGGGGAGGGGAAGGGCCGTCAGCAGCCACCCCGCTTTGGGGGAGAGCGTGTGGGGACTGTGACCTGCCCAGATGGGCTTGGCAAGGAGGGAATAAAGTGCTCTGGGCTGAATAAAGTGCTCTTAGGTCACCGGTGCAGTGACACCAGGCCTTGGAGAAGGGATGCTCATGGCAAGGGTGGGATGCAAATCCCTCCTCAGGCCACCCCACCCGTGCCCACCTGCACTCACCTGTTCTTCTCCAGCCACAGGAGGTATTCCCTGCCTTCAGCATGGACACTGTAGAGGACGTGGTCTGGGTAGGTGCTCTGCATGAAGGAGAGGTGCCATCAGAGACCCACTGTCAGCAGGAGCCAGTGCTGCACCAGAGGGGCCCCTTGGCTCCTGTCCTGCCCAGGAAGGGGACAGGGTCTGTGTGTGCCCTGCTGAGGGACCGGGAGCCTGGCCGCTCACCCTGGGGGCATCCAGCAAAGACACAGGAAATCAGAAGAGAAGGAAGAAAGCATGTGGGCAATAACGCAAATCCCCGCACATCCTGAGATGAAGAACAGGTCACCCGCAAGGAGATGGAGTCAGCAAAGTCTGGTTTCCCGTGTCTGACACATGGCTGCAGATGGCCGTGCCAGGGGCTGAGGTTTCCTACTCATCAGTCACAGAGCTCCTTTTTTGGGGCCTGAGTTCAGCACTTACTCACCAGCTGAACCACAAAGATCCCTGTGGCTCTTATCAGCAGAGACTGCTTCCTCCCTGACTGATCTAACATGCCGCATCACGTTTAGGGAACAGCCTTCCCTTGGCGCTCCTCAGCCTCTCAGAGCAGGTTTTAGTACCACCGTGTCCCAGATCCCCTTTGCTGGTGGGAGGGAGCCAGGGAGGCTGTGGCTCAGCCAACTGAGCCCTGAACCCTCAGGATGGAGATGTTCCTACAGGAAAAGTGTTTCCCTCCGGGCTGTCTTGTCATCTCCACCACCGGAGGCCCCATCCCACTGGGGTCACTGGGAAAGAGTCATGGTCCCGTGTCAGGATGTGCCCTTGCCATGAGGGATCTGAGATGTCTCCTGAGGGCACATCCACCTCTCCTGAGGGCACACCCTCAGCCCTTACAGAACCCAGGTGTGGAGAGAGCTGAGCCAAAGGCAAAGCAAACCTTTCCCATGGGGCCAGCATTTCTCCGGGATGAGGTGTGCTGCCTCTCCCTGGGCAGGATGACAGCACTGGCTGTCATACCATGGCTCAGCATTCCCAAGGGGGTGATCTGCACCCTGGAAGGAGCTAGGCTGAGCAGAAAGCCCTGCTGACTCAGTGCCAGCGGGGCCAGGTGAGAGGCTTTGCCTGTCACTCAGCTGCCCCGATTCTCCCTGGTTTGCAATTCCGGGCCAGCGTGCCAGCACGCTCCCGGGTCCCTGGAACATTCTTCTCTTATGAACAGCGTCTCCCCCCTGTCCTGACCCCTGTCTGCCAACAAAGCCATCCTTTGTTATTGTTGGCAACGCCAAGGCCAGAAGAGGTCTTAAGGAATGGCAGGAAAGCACTTGGAAGGGGGTGCTGGGTCAGGGAGCGTCTCTTGGAGATGACCGCAGGGCAAGTTTAAAATAAGAAGTCCTGATAAAGCTTCTCTGAATCACCCCCTTCCTCATTAGCATGGGCTGTGCAAGGGCTCCAGATGGGAAGGCTTTGGGAGCAGCCCTGGAAGCCCCGTGGCCGTGCTGAGCCAGCACAGCAGGGCCACAACCAGAGCGCAGGGAGAGGAGGAATTTCTTCCAGCTGGTCTCAGTAAGAGACCCAGAGAGCTTGCAGAGGATGGGGACAGGATGTCCCATCCCACCCGAGCTCCGGGTGTTTCTTCCCTGGGTGGGAAGAGGCGACAGGCCTTTCAGTAGGGGTGGGGCTCACTTCTCCAGACCCCATTCCATGAAGAGCCCAGATGTGCCACTCTCCCTGCTGTGTTGCCGGGAAGGCTGGCACACGGGAGACCTGGGCTGCAGGACCCAGGGCTCCACCCTGTCTGCAGGGAGGAACTTTTGGATTCACCAGAGCCAGGGGGTAGCTAGTCTGCTTCAACCCTCACCTGGCAGCGCGCCCTGCTGGACCAATCCCGTGTGTCCCGGTCACTCCAACCCCAGAACCAGCTCACGGTGTCCTGTGCCCATCCTGGCTACAGGAGGAGCCAACATGGAGAACATCCGTCTCTGTCTCAGAGGGGCTTGGTGTTGATCAAACCTCGCTGAGAGCTTCTTCCCCACCCAGATGACCAGGAGAGCAAACCTAACTTCTCTCCAAGAGAAAAAAAAAAAAAGGGTTTGGAAAGCAGGAGACTTCCCACTCTCAACAAGGCAGGATAGAGATATCCAAAGGACCACCCTAGCCAAGACCAAATCCAGGTGCCACGCATCAGACAGCCCCCATGGCAGTCCCGAGGTGCACAGCTCATGGCAGATGTCTTCTCCAGAGGGATCCCGAGGTGGGTGAGCTCCCCTTTCCGGGGGGATCGGTGCGGAGCCGCCCGGCGCGCACCCGGCACAGATGGCGTCTCTAAATAGCCTGGGGAATGTTTATCTCGTGGACAAGTTTAGGTTTCTAGAGCAGGGAAAACAGATGCTTTTGGGGAGTGTTTTTGAAGCTAGCTTATCAGGAAGGGTTTGAATCACAGAGGAACGTGCTGTATGGCACTAGGGAATTCGTGTCCCCGGTCCCTCCATCCCCCCGGGCGCTAAAAACGGCGCTTTTTGGGTCTAGAAGAGGAATAAAAAAAAAAAATTGGCTGAATTTCACTGTAAGGCAATGAGGAAAGTGTCTTTGAGGTCAAAGCATCCTACGGACGGCGACATCAAGCACTCCAAACTCCTGACTCAAACCTCATTCCTTCCCCCAAATTGCCAGGTTTCCCAAGAAAAACAGCACTGGCTTGCTTTCATGTGGATTTCTGCAACTTTCTGATTCTTATTTCTTTGTCCCAAAGGACAAAAAAAGCCCCAACTTCAGCAGACACAGCAAGAAAAGTGCTTACAGCTCCATGAGGCTTCACAAACCCCTCCTTAAGGAAAGACCAGATGTCACAAGATCATAGCAAGGCTGCAAGAGGTGGCACCGCTGGGTCACGTCTCCAAAGAAAGCACTGGAGAAAGCAGCCCTCTCTCCAGGAGTGCACCCCGCTGTCTGCAGGTCCTAATTAGACCCAACCCAGCCCAGGGAAGCTGATCTGATCAATTGCTTCAGCATCTCCATCCTCTGGGTCGGAAGCAAGGCAAGGAAATGGGCGGCATGCCATTCTTTTGGTGCAGGGCTGAGGGGGTCTGGCCATATTGTCGGTCAAGGGGTGAGCCTGGTGGTGGGACAAGATCTCTGCGGATTGCAACCCCCCGGGCAGATTCCCTGGAAAGCAGGAGGGCGGCTGTGCCGAGCTGTGACTCACCGGAGGCGAAGAGAGGTCCCTCTTCCCCCGGGGCACCCGCAGCTCCCGCGGCAGCACCGTCTCGTACCTCTCGACGTGCGGCAGCTGCTCCTCCAGCCCGGCAGCGGAGCCTGGGAAAAGCCCAAGGGCTTTGAGACAGATGCCCGGGAACTACCGAATCATAGAATATCCCGAGTTGGAAGGGTCCCACAAGGATCACTGATGCAGCCCCTGGCCCCACACAGAAACCCCAACAATCCCACCCTCTGCATCCCTGGCAGCACTGTCCAAACGCTCCTGGAGCTCTGGCAGCCTCGGGGCCGTGCCCATTCCCTGGGGAGCCTGGGCAGTGCCCAGCACCCTCTGGGGAAAGAACCTTTCCCTGATCTCCAGCCTAAACCCTCCCCTCCCCGTCCAACACAGCCTCACGCCGCTCCCTCGGGTCTGAAGCCAGGGGGCAACGAGAGCAGCCAACACGAAGTTGCAGGGATGAGCCCGAAGAGCAAGTCCTGAAATACCTGCTGGGAACGCCACGGGCTCCAGGGAGCTGCAGCTCCCCCAGCCCGGCGCCCACAGAGCGCTCAGCATCACCTGAGAAGCCAGCAAGTCCCTTTAGGGCTAGAAAGCCCCGCCGAACCCCCGGTGCGGCAATACAGAGACAGGTTTTCCAGCTCCCCATGGTGATGCCACCGCGTGTGACTCGGCGTCTGGCGGCTGTGGGGGCTGTTTGGGAGAACGGCTGGTGCCTGAGAGGCTCAGCCCCCTCCCAGCCTTCCTTGGATGTCGGAGCGGAGAATTTCTGCCATAAACCCTTTGCTTTTCCCGGGAACCCCGAACGCCGGGCTCGGACGGGGCTGGGTGCTCGGTGTGGGGTCCCTTGTCCACGGCTGGGGGCCAGATGAGCCACCGGCTGAGAGGCGGGGGACCCCCGGCTCGCCGCGGGCCATCGCTTGTGACCCTCCTGTCGCCTTCCCGAGGCGCCCGCACGACCCGCCGGGGCCCGGAGGCACCGGGAGCATCCCCGTGGGAGCGAGCCTGGCCCCGGGCGTCCCTTCTCCATCATCCTCCTCCCGCGTGGCGAGAACAGGGGCGCCCCCCGGTACCCCGGAGAGAAAACATCCCCGTCCCGCGGTGCCTGCATCCCGCTGCCTCCATGCCTGCCCCACGCCGGGGTTCCTGCCGCTCACCCCCCCCAAACTCCCCGCCCGCCCCGTCCCGCGGCTGCCGCCCCCCGGCACCCCGGCACCCCAGGCTCACCGCGGGCCGGCGGCAGCAGCATCAGCAGCAGCGGCAGCGGCAGCGGCAGGAGGAGCGGCGGGGCCATGGCTCGGAGGTCCCGCCGTGCCCCCGCTCGCCGCGCCGCCGGCAGCCCCCGCCCGCCGTGAGTCACCCGGAGCCGCGGACGGGACGGGGCGGGGCGCGGCGGGACGGGCCGCCCACGGCGGGGGAGCGGAGGGATGCTGGGGGGCACTGGGAGCTGGGGGGACACGGGGCACCGCGGCGGGCTGTGGGGCGCCGGGGACTGCCCGCCGGGAATGGGGTGGGGACCCTGCGGTGCTGGGGACATCACGGGCGTCCGCGGGGTATTGAGGAGGATCCACGGGCAGCGGGTGGTGTCCGTAGGGGAAATGGGGACTGTCCACGTGGCGTTTGTGAGGCCTTGGGGACTGTCCCCGGGCAAGCACGGGGGTCCGTGGGGAATTGAGGATACACAGGAGCACCTGGAGGGTCCGTGGGGCATTAGGGAGGGGCCACGGGGCATTGGGAACTGCCCGCAGGACACCTGGAGGGTCCGTGGGGCATTAGGGAGGGGCCACGGGGCATTGGGAACTGCCCGCAGGACACCTGGAGGGTCCGTGGGGCATTGGGCAGGGGTCAGGGGGCATCAGGGGACAGTCCCTGGGGCACTTGGGGAGGATACACAGGGGTCAGGGAAGGTTTGCAGGACACCAGTGGGTGTCTGTGGGACACTGGGGGCTGTCCATGGGTATCTGGGAGCGGTCTGTGGGGTATCCTGGCTGTCTGTGAGGCTTTGGGGAGGGTCCATGGGGCACGGGGGCACTGCATCAGTGGAGCCTGCCCACCGGACATGAGGGTGGGGAGATGCTCCAAGTGGCATTAGGGACTGTGTGTACGGCCTTGGAGGGAGTCCAAGGGGCATGAAAGTGGATGCCCAACCTCGTTGGACATGTCCTGCGGTTCTGCAGGGGGACTCAGGGCACTGGGGTGGCTGGACTGTCACGGGAGGCACTGGAGCTGGGATATCAGGGCAGAGAAGCCGGGCACGTTTGTGTTTCTGAGTGTTTCAGGCCAGGGCCAACCAGGAAATGGACACGGACAAGTGGGTGTGAACGGGATTTGGGATTAGTCATCCACGGGTGCTTAGAAGTTTGCTGTTGATTTAAAAAATGAACTCTCCATAACCTCGAGTGGGACTTAATGCTTGCTGGTGGTCCCCACCCTCTCCCAGGCTCTCTCTCCCTGTGCCAAGCTGGAGGACCAGCTGCAGGCCATGGAGCACACAGAACCTGCCTCTTCCCTCCAATGGGCTCCGGGAGATCCCTGCAAAGGAGGAGTGAGGGACAGGAAGGACAGGAGCACTCAGTCCTGTGCCCACAGCCGCCACGCATGTCCCCAGGTTCCCACTCTCTGTGTCCCTGGCATGTGCCTTGGTTACCCCTTGTTCCTGGGAGACACTTCTCTTCCTCCCTATACGTACCTGCTCTCAAACTGCCTCAGGCAATGTTTAGATTCCCTGGAACTCCTCTGCTGCAAGTTTGGGGTTGGAAAGGAACTTAAAGATTATCCCATTCCAACCCCCTGCCATGGGCAGGGACACCTTCCACTATCTCAGGTCACTCCCACCCTGTCCAACCTGGCCTTGGACACTTCCAGGGATGGAGCATCCACAATAATTTGCACCCCAAGTTCTGTTAGCAGGCAATATAACCCTGATTTTGTCGTCGTTGTCGTTATTTAATTTATTTTACAACACACAAACACATCATTGTACAACATAGTAAAAAAAAAAACAAACCAAAACACCAACAAAACCCCAAAACATTACAAACATCTGAGGAGAGTGAACACTCCCCCGTGCCCGTGGGCCATCCCCAGGCTGTGTTGGCAGGCCGTGGGGTGGCTGTGGAGGGCAGGGCTGAGGGTCACTGGGCAGGCACGGCCAGGCAGGGCAGCAGCGGCGGCGCCTTCTGGCTGCGCTCGGCCGACATGTGCTCCAGGCGCTCCGTGTAGAACCCGTTGAAGTCCAGCCTGAGGGACAAAACACACTGTGAGCAGGAGCCTCCCCCAGGACACCCAGAGCGAGCTCTGCCCCTCCCGGGATGTCTGGGCTGTGGCATGGGTGCTGGTGACACCTTTTCCGTGGCCATGCCTTGAGAGCAGGCCTTCGACAGGGAGACGTATCAGGAATCCGTCCCAAATACATTGGGAAGGACCAAATGCTCACAGCTCTTCTCCAGACCACACAGAGGTGTCTTATGTGGACAAGGTTTCCTCAGTGTCTGCACCTTTCCAGCCACACCCCAGAACTCCTGAAACCCCAGAGTTTACCAGCACTGGACTCCGGTACTAAATCCCACATGAAATCCACAGAGCACCATGAAATGCTGAGGTTTCCATCCCCACCAACTCCTGGCTAACACCAGGATGCTTCCCACGCATCCACAATTCACCAACACGAGCAACTGGTCAGAAGATGCTCAGCCACAACCACAAGTGACACTTGGAAAAGCCTCTCCAAAGCCCTCAGCACCAGGGATGCCACAATGCCACCTCCCAGACAATCCAGAGTGATGCCAGGCAGCCCCAAGCCTGCTGCGCCCTTCCCGTGGCAGATCCCAAAGCACCCACAGCCAGTGCAGCTCATGCCCTCGTGTGCCCTGGATCACTGAGCAGTCAGTGCAAGCCCGTGAATCACACAAAAGTTACTCTCTCCCTCTCTCAAATTAGGCTGCTCCAGTACCAACTGAATGGGCACAATATTTGAGTTTCATGTTGCTTAACAACCTCACACAAACGGCAACAAATTGTTCCTTGACATTTTTTGGTGCCTGCAGAAAACAGAGCCTCGACAGATGGAATTTGTCTGTTGCTCTCTCCTGGTTGAAAAGCTTTGCATTGCTTTCGCCCTCGAGGAGTTGTACCAGGGAAACCTGACAATGAGGTGACCAAGTTTTGATTCAAACCCAAGGACAGGACTAGTTGCTTTGAGGATTTCTAAAGCTGCTTCATTCCCAGCTCAGTGACTTGCAGATTTTGCTTGGCTTCCCTTTTGGCTGTTTTTAGTTATAAGTGATCCGTGATAACCATTTCTTCAGAACACATGTGGTGCTTCCTCAGCATGTGCTCGCATGGCAGTTTTTTGCTTTGTGGCTAGATTCAGTGGGGTTTGCACCACTTCACATCCTGGTGACCTACTCTCAGTTTCCTCCAAACTGGTAAAGGAAGGATGCCTGATAACCACACTGACGCAGAAGGTTTCTAAGAATCTTAAGCATCTAAAGACTTAACTAATCCTGCTGACAAAGCCATCTCCACTGTAGTTTTACTCCTTCTCACTCCTGGGATGTGTTGGAGTGACTGGAGCATTCCTGCAGTTGCCAGCCCTTTGTCACCACTCCTAAGGGAATGGCTGGAGCTGTGCCAGGGCAAGTTTAGGCTGGAGATCAGGGAAAGGTTCTTCCCCCAGAGGGTGCTGGGCACTGCCCAGGCTCCCCAGGGAATGGGCACGGCCCCGAGGCTGCCAGAGCTCCAGGAGGGTTTGGACAGCGCTGCCAGGGATGCAGAGGGTGGGATTGTTGGGGTTTCTCTGCAGGGACTGGATGACCCTTGTGGGTCCCTTCCATCTCAGGATATTTTCTGATTCTATTCTATGACACACCTCAGCAGGACTTGGGCACACCAGAGATCTGTCACCTGTGAGCTCCTTCAGAGGATGGAAGGATGTTTGATGCCACAAATAAAACGCCTCAGTTACTCAGTACTACAAAATGACTAAGTGTTCACCAGGATCAAATAAATGATGAGCAAGTACCAGAACTGTGAATTTTGTTATTTATCTGACATGTTGATGATCCCTGTTGGAAAGCAGTCCCATTAAAAGGTTATAAAATAGAAAAAAAAAAAGAGTGATATGTCTTGTAAACTCTTCCTTAAAACTCTCTCAGTCAAATATGTTATTTCAGATGGCAAGTGAATATGAATGTCTCCACTCTGCTTCTTGGGTTCCTGTTGCCATAGTGCCCAGGCCTCGAGCCAACAATGCCTCCAACCTGAATGGGAGCTAAATGTCACCTCTGGGCATTCATCGTGGGGCTTCCAGCCTTGAAACCACCCCTGAGCAGCCTATGGGCTTGGAAAGGCAGGGCCTGTGGGCTGTTAACATCCAGTATTTCTGCTGAGGACATGGGGACATCTGGGCTGGCAGGAAAGGTCCAGCAGGTCCAATGTCTTGGTGAAGACTCAAGTGGTCCCAGGGAGTGCAGACTAGGGGGGAACTTGACAGGGATGACAATCCTAAGGACTGGGGCGTGGAAATACGGGAGGGCAAAGCACTCAGGCCCTCCTCTGGGCCTCTGGGTGTAGTCAGCTGAGGTCACCGCCCACAGCATAAACCATGGAAGAAGCACTGCATCCTCTCTATCATCACACTTCTCCTTTCCCCTGAAGCAGGAAGTGCTGCTTGCAAAACCCAACCTCTGTGTATTTGGAAGAACCAGCTGCAGAGGTCTCACAGCTCAGAAGTCACCTGCTGACCCCCCAGTGAGGGCTGTGACCCTGATGGAGCAGCTGGTGGCTGTGGCACCCTGGGCAGGACGCAGAGCCAGGCCTGGGGGGCAGCACCAGCTCATCCCACTATCCTGGCACGTGTGTGACATTCACACCATGACAAGAGCAGGTGATTTGGTCTCCAACACTGTGTTGGTCATGTCCTGTGTGCCCTGGGATCGTGGAGTGAGTTGCCATCAAGTTGTCCTGAATGGAGCACCATGAACAAGCCCCTCCGTTAGAACTTGTACTGGAGATGGAAAAAATGTTAAAAAAAGGATAAAGGAGGAAGGAGGGCTGGAGCACGGAGGAGCAGTAAATGCTCCTGCCTCAGTGACTCAACTGCTTGTGGTCCCAACCCCTAAAACAACGCTGAGTCTGCTCCTGTGACACCCAGGAGTGATGGCAGCCAGGGAAGAGTGAGAGCTTAATCCTGCCAGCCTTTCCCTACAGACGGATCCTGCCTGTAACCTACAACAGCCTGATGACAATCAACTGGGATGTCCAGCTCAGACACATGGAGGGTGACATAAAATGTTGAGAAGCCACACCAGCCTTTCCCAAAAGGTCCTGCAGAGATTTGGCTGTCCCGGTTAGTCCTGAAAGGAACAACCACCAATTGTGCAGCCTGCACTCACAGCCACACAAACAGTTTTTTGGAGAAATTCCGAGATAAGGAGAAGACCTCTGACTCTGGTCACTTCAGAGATGGAGCAAACCAGAGTTTTTAGGGCTGTGTAGAAGGGGTCCTCACCTCAATTCCCATTTCAGGGACTCAGCATCAGCCACAGGGGCAGTTCTGGTGGCTGGAAGTTCGTCCTCTGACAGGGGATGGAAGCAGGAGAGCCCAGAACACCAAGCAGCCCTGGGGCACTGCCAGGGACTGTGCAAACCTGTGGCAGTTGCTGGACATGAAGTTCCCAGAAGAAAAGGACAATTGGAAGCACAGTCCCCTGTGGGAATTCTTCACCTAACTAAGTACCAGGAATCCTGACAGCCCTGTCAGATGCTGTCAGAAACGGCACCAGGAGGGGAAAACAATCTCCTTAAAAGCATTCCTGAAACATTTCCTGTCTCTCTGCTTTCAGGTGTAGCAGATCTCAACAGAGGTGTGAGGGTTCTCAGCCAGCCATAAAAGATATCCAGTACGGATTGGACAGGGAACAAAACTTCTATTTTTTTTTTAATTGAAAAAGCAACACAGCGGTTATAAACCCAACAGCAAAACTTCCATCTGCTCTCTCTCTCCCCCCTCTATCCTGTGTACCTGACTTTTATGTATTTCTGAAGGAATTCTGATTTCCAAGAAGCTGCCTATTTAAATAAATGCAATATGGGAACTTTAAGTAGAAGTCCACATAACAGAAACACAAAATTCACTTTCTGATCAAACCTTTGTGTGATTTTTTTTCATCTTCCAATACTTATGCTATATTTGGAAATTGGTTTGGAAATTCACTGTCTCCACAGTGAGACAATTCCCAGGAAAACTAACACTACATTTACAGTATTAATGGACAAATTTCACCTAATTCAAAGGCATGTGTTTTGGGGTTTTTCTAAAGCTTTGAGTTGAAATGCAAAGCAGAATGGTCTGGGCTGGAAGGGACCTCAAAGACCATCTCGTTCCGACACCCTCCTCTAGTCCAGGCTGTTTAGAGCTCCTAAATACACACATTTCTCAGTTGAAATGGGCATTTCCTGAGCTGAATCTGGGACCCATGGGAGGGGAAGTCACAGACAGAAAAGGCCTGGCTCACCTGTAGATGATGTTGAGCATGCTGTGCTCGCAGTCATTGGTGCTGTACACGCTCAGTTTGTCCAGCAGGTCCAGCAGATGTGTGGAGAAATTGCTGTCAAACTTGTTGATGGTGGCTTCAAAGCCAGATGTGAGGTGCAGGTTGTCAGCGTGCTCTGCTAAAAGCTGCCAAGACAAAAGCAGAGTGGCCCCATGTGTTTGCTGATCTGCCCTTGCCAAGGGGCTGCAATTACGGCTGCAATTATTCCCTCCATCCCCTGACCCGCTCAAAAATACTGCCAGCAAACTTCACAGTTGCTCAGCCTCTGAAATAAACCTTTGAAAGTCCTTGGTAGTTAAATGCCCTGCTGTGCCCAGCCTGGAGAAGCCCAGAGTAGATCCCAGCTGAGTTATCCACAAATACATGCTGCCATTGCTCATTTCCAAGCAGCAGGAAAAGCCAGTAGGCAGAAAATGACAGGCTGTGACCTGTGCAGCTCTGTGACTGCAGTGGTGATGCAGATGTGTTCCAGCAGGGCTTCCAGAGGGACAGGAGGATCTGCTAACCACAAAGCAAATCCCCTGTGCGTTTAGACAGAGAAATATGGACAAGACAGATCCCCCAGGTATGAAAGCCAGGGGCTGCAAAGAGCCCTGCTTACACTCTGGGAATGGGAAAGTGCTGGCATTTCAGAAAGCCTGGACGTGGCTCTGCACAGCTGAAAACACAAGTAAAAACTCATAAAACCAGCGCAGGGACTGCTGTGGGAGACGGTCTTCAAAGCGGACTTTGAGAACTCCAGCAGCGCTCCGCACCGCCCACAATTCCACAAAGATTGTGCTTTTTGGGGCCAGAGGTGGTCTAGAAACCAGGAAGGGCTATCTGCAAGTGGCCACTGTGGTCAGAGTGGCAGCCAGCCCCAGCTGTCTTCCCCATATCCCACCTTGTTGGTCAGCTTCTTCTTGGCAGCCTCCTCAGCGCGCTCCTCCTCGGTGGGCGGGCCCAGCATGGTGCCGTGCTCCAGGGTGAGCCTCTCCATCTCACTGTCCAGCTTCATGCTCTGGGTGAACCTCTGCCAGGGGCACAGCGTGGGGGACACGGTTACAGCCTGTTCCTGCCCTTGGGGCAAAGCACGAGGCTCAGTTCTGCCCACCCCAGCTCCCAGGAAAGCTGACTCTGGGACTGGATTCAGCCTGCTTATACACAGATCTGCCTGAACCCGCTGGAAAGTGGGTTTTAGGAACGCTGTGGGCTCCCTGATGCTGGCTGGAATGTGCCCATCACCTCACCCTCCAGAGAGGGTCTCTACAGAGCACTACAGCTTACGTCTCAAGGGAGGGAATTTGGTCCATATGAACCTGACCTCAACATGGAATAAGGAAAATTTTGTGGAGTAAGAAGCCACAGAAACCATTTGGGAGAGGGTGTGAGCTGTCAAGCCCTAAAGCTGCTGACAGAGGGAACAGAGGCAAGTCCACGTGGGGCTGGCAAAGGCATGGGGAGGCTGCACACACCTGCATGCAGTTGGTGAACATGACACACACAGACATCAGCTTGGAGAAGATCTTGAGCAGCTCCGGGTTGGTGAGCATGCAGTCCTTCAGGCAGTTGTCTAGGAAGCTCGTGTGGTGGCTCAGGACATCGTCAATGTTGGATGCCTGTGACAGGAGAGCCCAACAATGACAAACCAAATGTTCCATCCCAGCACTCTGCTTCTGACAGGGACCTCTCAGAGTGAGAAACTCCTCGGGTACCTCCCAGAAACACCCCGAGATGGAGACTGCATCTGCACTACTGCCTTCAACAGCCCCTCACAGGCTTGAAACCTTTGATTTGTCACATCATCTCTCCACAAATCATGCTTGTTTAAATCACCCAAGCCCTCCCCTGGAAAGGATGGAGTTATCTGCTTTATGAACTAGCATTTCCTTTGTTTCTAAATCTGTTTGTCATGGCCACTCCCACCTTCACAACCTCAGTGAAGTCAGAGGAAAAAAGAGGAAAAGAGAAAAACGAATCGAAGAATCTTAAATATCAATAAACTTATCATTAAAACATACAGACTTATTCAGGAGCCAATAAAGAACTGGGGCATGCAGTGTTGTGAGGATTCTGTAAGATTTTTGTTCATCTCTGCTACTCCAACAGGCTGTTTCAGTCTTGAGTTTTAAATGACAGATCAAAACTCCCTCACTCTGCACAGTTATGGGACGTGCTGAAGCTCAGAACACAAATCAAGCTCAGGAAAGAACCACAGGACAAAAACTGCCACAGCATCCCCACTGCTCCAGCAGGACCAGTGCAGGAAACCCCTCCCAATCCCTTTAAGCTACTGCAGAACAGGGATAAATGCAGCTTTCCAATGCAATGAAGATGATGATGAAGTTGTGTTGATGAAGACGATGTTGTGAAGATGAAGATGCCAGCTACAATTTTAAGAAGAGAGCACCTTAGCTTCAAGTGAAAATGTGACAAATAAAATGCACCATAAGGGTCTACATGAGATCAGTGAGGATCTTCCTTTTCCCCCTTAAAATACAAATGAAAGGAGGAAACAGGGAGAGGATAACTTCAACAACGGCCTCCATGCAAGTAAAGTAAACTGAGTGATGCATTTTGCCAACCTAAACTTGCAACAAAATGAAGAAATGAGTACAATTCCCAGATTATCCAGGAGCTTGACTTATGAACCCTTCTAATTCAGAAGTTCTTGCCAAGAACATGCAGAGACACTCACAATCCTAGACCTGCTCCCTCCTCTGAATTCTCCAGAAAAAAAAACTGTGACAGGACATCCAGAAATGTTGGTTAGCTGACCCCAAAACAACTCCTCAGGGCACAGTAAGAACTAAGGCAGGATCAGTTGATGCTGAAGATCCATGAGGGCCATCAGGCAGCTGACAAGAGAGCTGATTGCAGGGGTGTTGGGTTGTTTGGTACCTCAGATGAGTGTTTTACAGGGTGTAAGAGGAAAAAGATGTGCAACTGAGAAGTGTCTGATCGCAGGGTGCTAATAATAGTAATAATAATAATACTAATAATAATAATGGCCTTTTTAATACCAAACATTCCCAGCATGCCAGTCCTTGGCAGCTTCATGGCAGGGAAAGCACAGGCTCTGCTTCTAAGAGCACTGTAACTCAGCCAAGGAAGCAGCTGGAAATGCCTGGACTGGTTCGTGATCTTTGCACTCTGCATCTACCTTCCTTTTCCACAGCTCTCTTTCTCCTGTGTATGGGAATGTTGAGCAGAACCTGCTTTTACATAACAGGGAGCAGAGTGTGAGCTGGGCAGAGACAGGGGGATGCAGCGCAGGAAAGGGATGTATGACTAATCAAGCAGAAAGGTGGTGCAAAACAGCAGCACTCTGCAACGTGGCAGGAACAGCAGCTCTCAGATATTTAAATGCCTCCAACAAAATCAACAGACACCTGCAGCCACTGCAATTAGGAATTACGTTTGTGAACTTCACTCACCAGCTTCAGGTTCTTCTCCAGAATGTGCCATGTTGGCTCCATCACTTCAAACATCATGTAATACTGGATATTCTGCACAAAATTCAGCATCCGCTGCCGCAGTGTGAAAGCACCAGCAAACCTAGGGGAGAAATCACACCCACACAGCTCAGAGCTAGCAAATGCCACGGAGAACTATCACCAGGCTTGCACAGCCAAGCAGAGCTAAATATTTCTGTCCTAGCAAATGCCTTGCTGCAGTGTGAGAGGGATTATATTCACTGCAAACCATCTCTGATTATTTTCCAGGGCTTTTCCTCAATTAGTAGGAGTCAGAGTTTTGAACCCGTCATAGATTTTAATATTTGCTTATATAAAACTAAAATTTTGATATTAAATATTAAAGCAACTTAACAAACAATACTGAGTGAAACTAAAATGTTAAAAATTGGCATCTCTAAGCCTGTAAGACATCTGAAAGGATCTTTTTCACTCAGTATTGTCTGGGCTATGTCTTGAGGCACCTAATTAGCAAGAAGGAGACCCAAAACTGAAAACAACAACAACAAAAAGGCTGTACCACTTAGCTGAATGCAGGGAGAATTGCTTGGCTGTCTTATTGCTGATCCAAACGTTGCACAGCTGCCTTTCCACGTGCTTGCAGTAGAACATGTGTCTGAAAAGCATCTGGTACCTTGTCAGTGCTTTCCTGGAAAGAAAGAAGCCCATGCAGATGAAGGCCTGTCCTGATTGACAGACTAAGCTGTGAAGGCTGAGGCTGCTCAGAGGTAAAGAGACTTTACACAATATGTTCCTCACGCCCTCAGACGCGCGCGGAGCTGCGCTGAACCGAAGCGAGAGAGTCACATTTGCAACCATCCTAAAGAACTCCTCTCCAAGGAGACCCTCCTCCGTACTTCCTGCCAGCGGGTACATCACCAGCCTCCTGAATTCCCTCCAGCTCCATGCAGGGGTCACTCACACAGGGGCTGGGAGAGACGGTTCAGAGACTGTGGTCTTGTACCCACCGCGCTAAGGCTGCGATGGTCACCCAAGAATTCATCGGGATTTTAGAATTCACCCAAGAATTTAGCAAGATTTTCCAAAAAAAGGGGAGGAAAAGCTGTAACCAAGCTACAGGCAGCATTACCCCACCAGCAATGCACTGTCACAAGCAGATGGGGCTGCTTATTTATAGCTCCGGGACTGGATTCAGGTCTGTGCTCAGACACTTTGGCGTAGGTGTCTGCAGAGCTCCAGTCGATACAGTTCAGGAAACCTTACCAAATCCTATTTTCACTTCCATAGCTACCACCAGAGCTAACACACTCCGTCGGGAGGAAGAGACAAAATTCCAAAAGCATCATGCCGTTAGGAAAGTCTCACTGATTCAATGGAATTTTTAGAGGGGAAATTAAGGGAGGAGTTAATTGCTGGCGTTCAGCAATTTGAAATCTGCCACTCTGTTCACGCAATGCTGCTTGTCCCATTTGCTTGTGGCTCACAGAAGTGTTTCTCCAGGGAAACAAGAGGCAAATTCCTGCAGAAAAATGAACCATTCGGTCCCTCACAACTCAGTTAAACACAAAAGAGCCTGTGACAGTAGCAACAGCCTGTATCCTTTGAGTCTGCAACGAGGGATACCAGAAAGTGAGTTTTGTTCTGCTCTCCAGGTTTAAGGAATGTTTGATTCTTGCATGAAAAACCTCTTGTGAGAGTACCTCTTGTGTTTTTCCCTCAGCGGGTTTATGCCTTACCTGTTTATGATGAGGGACAGAGGCCACTTCACAATGTAGTCAAAGGAAAAGGCCTCCAGGCCGCTGAGGGTGAGCTCCGTGGGGTCTGCACTGATGATGGCCTTCTCCTGCTTTGTCTCTATGGCCAACACCCTCAGGAGCTGCGTGATGAGGTCATGGGGCATCAAGTCGATCTGTAAGGGAAGAGCAGGACAAAAATGAAGCCACAGGACACCCGCAGCTACTGTGGAACAACAGGCAGGGTGCCCATGGTCAGAGTCACTCTCCGGTCGTCACACCAACCTAGGAAGCAGCAGGTTCTCACAGGCATACAGATCTCCTGAACCATGGCAGGCCTTCTGCTCAAAGGCAATTATCCTCTGCTTCTGCCCATTCTCACCTTTAAATCATCCTTGAAGGGATCAGTGTTGGCCGTGCTCATTCTCAGGGCTAATTCCAGCAGAGCCTCCAGCCTCGTCGTTATGATGTCATCTACAGGCTTCTTAAGTTCCTCCTCTGTCAGATCCATGAAGTGAACAAAAAAGTCCCCTTGATCCATCAGGAAATAGTGTTTTATAGATCTGCTCAAGAAAACAAAGGGACAATTGATTACTTTTCTGAAAGCCCAGGTTAATCCATATCAAACCTAAAGGAACAAATGCAATCAATTCAATGAGCCTGCGGGGTTTGATCACAAAATGTTTCTCTTTCTGGAGAGCACACAGCCATAAATAACCAGTTTGGAGACTAGTCTTTTATGGATGACTCCTCCTCCCTACCTCCTCAGTCAGGACACTTCCGTGCAGTCAGATCAGGGCTGCTGCTGTTCTTTTTTTTTTGCCTAGAAAAATGCAAAATAAACCCCAGGGGTGCTGGGTGCGGGCTCCTACTGCTGTCCTGAACAACTTCCCAATCTCCTCCAGCTGAGGGGCAGCTGTAATTCTGAGCAGAATCCTGGACTCCTCTCAGTGAACAAATATCTGTGCTGATTTTTTTTAAAGTCCAGCAGACTTTTGCTGGAACAGGACACATCAACTTTGATTTTTACCTGGCACCAGGGAGAGTTACCTGCGGTGGGCACGGAGCTTGGAAGTAGCTCTGAGGTGAGCCTGAGGATTAACCAAGTGCCTGGCCAGAGATCACACATGATAGCTGCAGGCTTTGGAACAGAAATAGGAGCACAGCCGTAACACAGTGTGGCTCCAGACTCCTGATCTGACTGGGCTAGACAAAGCCCTGACTTAGTTTTTGCAACAGCCTTCCAAGGAAGCTGGACCACAGACCCGCAGACATCTTTCCCACTCAACATTTCTATCATTTTAGATTTTTTTTTTTTACCCCCTCTTCAGGGAAAAAACCCCGAATCTTGGTTTTTAGGTCAACTTTTCTAAATGGAAATAGAGAACACCTTGGTAATATCCCAAGAGAACAGAGCTAACTTCAAAAATTTATGTGCTTTAGCAGAACCAATCTTTTTATCACGCATTTAGTAAAATAAATCCAACCTTAGGTGAGCCACTAGCTCTTTCTCCTCCATCAGGAAGTCCAGAAGAACTTTGCTGGCATAGTTATATGCTTTTTCTATTTGTTCCACATAGGCTCTCTCTTTTAAAGTGTAGATGACCTCTTTAGCCACAGGGCAGGTGACATCTCGCCCACATTCCCGCACAACATTTAAATATTTCCCTGAAATTAAAAAGAATTTTTAATTTGATTTAATTTAATTTAATTCCCGTACTCATCCCTGCTGCATAGCCAACAGGGAAAACTTCTACACCACTCCCTTCAAGAGGAAGATTTGCTGAGAAATGTTCACACTACATTGTGCTGAAAGTTGGAAGAGATTTAGGCACCTTTCAAAAGATAATACAGAATCTTAAAATAGGCACCTGGTATCACATTTAAGGAGACTTAGAAATGGTTTTGTTTCCCAGTGGTGACAAAACATCTCTGCAGGTGGCCTGAAGCTCTGCAGATCTGTTGCTCTGCTTCACAAGTCACTTTTGGAGGACTTTGTACAAGGGTAAGAGGTCAAATGCTTAAATTAACGCTCAGACCGTCAAATCTCAGCTGCCAAGCTCCATTCAGATAGAAAACCTACCCACAAAACAGCAGTGACAGACAGCTCCCCTTGCTGCTGGGCTCCTGTGCTGTTTTATTTATAGGATTTGGGGCTCTTTTTAAATCTGACTCTTCTATTGCTCTCAATCCAGCTGGACAACCCCATAAAGTGACAAGGCATGGTGACAATTTCCTTTCTCTTGACACAAGACCAGGTGACATTTTCTTTCTCTTGACACAAGACCAGCTCATCTCAAGGCTCCTCTCACAGCAGAAGCACCTACCTGTGCTTAGGATTTTGTCAGCCATTTTCTGCAAGAAGGAGGGAATCTGTTGCTGAACAACGGTATATCTCTGATCCCAGTACTTGTCATTATAGTCCTCCTGAATCTTCTCCTTTTGCAGCTCATGCTCCTCCACCATGAACTCACTGAACAGTTAAAGCAGATGTTTAGGGGCAGGAAGTGGCACAATGAGGATTACTTTTTTTGACCTGCAAACTGGTAATGGGATCTGTCAGAAATAAGCTCTCATGAGGACACATCCAATCAAGAACTGAAATGAGTCTGTTTGTGAAGCAAGAGGAAAAGCACTATGCAGTGTCTCTGATCATCTGCAATGAGAAACAGAATTTTACAGGGTCCATTAAAAAAGGCTAAACATTATCTGTTTGTCAGTGCAGGGGTGAGGAAACTGGCCTTTGTCCACCTTCTCACCAGCAGAAAGGCAGTGATTTCAGGTATTTTACCTGCAGCTTTGCCCCCACCTTAGGATTCTGAAAATGTGGGAAACAGAAATGCTGCATAAACTATCAAATACAGCAAGATACTTCAAATGACTCTACAAAAGCCAAAAAAACTTGAGAGGGTTGTTTCAGCCCCCTGGGCAATGCAGACTCGACAGAGCAGATCAGTATTTCTGAAGTTTTGCATTTCATTTCCATTGCTTAACTGTTCTTTACCTGTATGGATCATTAATGATGCCTCTGTATATCCACTTCTCCAGGATTTCAAAGTAAGGCACGCTGGCTGCCTTGGTTAAATACAGGCACAGCTCCTGGGCCTGGCTGTCCCCCGTGTAATTGAAAGTCTTGTCGTGGAGCAAGCTCAGCGTTGATCCTCCCATACACTCACCCTTATCCACAGAAGTAGCTGGAATTTCAAAAGACCAATATAAGACACTTAAATCCTGAAAAGTCCCGAAACAAAACCCTAAATGGTCCCCAGACTGGACATGACCCCCTGAGCAGCCTGTGTAGCTGTAAGCAAGGGGCTGGACTAGGAACTTCCAGGGGTTCCTTCTGGTCATACACCCACACAGAGCTGGAGAGGAGTTTGGAAAGGAGCTGAGGAGAGGCAGCAGCGGTGGATACAGCTGATGGGAAGGGCAAGGGCTGTGAAGGCAAAAGGCACAGAGGTGCCTCCTGACAGCTCCAAAGGCACACTCAGCCGTAGAACATGAATGCTCTTCTCCAGAAGTGGTGCAGTGTCCTCACAAATACAACTCCCCTGGGCTTTCTTCTTTAATAAAGAAGGAAATCAAAATGAGACATGCCCTGCCTATTTGGCTGCCCTGCACAGTTCTCACAAGCTGCCAAAATGTAAGGACTGTGTTTTGGAAATTTACCCAGTGAAGCCAGGATCTCCAGGGTCCTCATTGTGGGCTGGATGTAAAACCACAGCTTCTGCAGTGACAGAAGGCCCTGCCTCTGAAGATGCTCCAGCTGGGTAATTAATATCATGTATTCCTTGATTAGAGTCCGCATGGCCGCAGCCAGAGCATGATTGACCTGTCCATACTCAAAGGAAGACTTCTCCTCTATAAACCTGTACAAAGCAAAATGAAAACTCTTTTTAGGGCAATGTAACTTGCATAATTTTCAGGAACCTTTGCCTTCAGGACACTGTGCATGCACACCAGTAGATCCCGTGCTGGAAAGCGCACTGATCCCTCTCCCTTATTTCCCACCCCACACTTCCTAGAAAGGAAAGCTGTGGGAAGATGTTTCCTCTCCAGCCACAGGGGAACTAGAACTATTTGTAAAAGCACTGTGTAGAAAGTGAGAACCAGCACACAAAGCTTCTCTCAGTCCTGGATGCCCAGAGGGGAGCAAAAAGCAGGAAATAGGAAGAAATTCCTAGCAGAGTAGGAAGGGAAGCCAGAACAGGCAGATATATCCTAACTGCATTTTACCTGAAGTTACCAAGGCCAAGGCTGGAAAGAACAAAGGTGTGTGAATAAAAAAAGCGAACTGGCAGCACAGAGGAAAAACGCAGCAAAAGAAATGCAGCTAAAACTGACCCGAATAAATTGTCACTCGTTTTATACCTCACCCCCTGTAGTTTAAAAAAAGCAGGGAAGTTAACACCTGCACAATGGCAGATTCTCTGTTCTCACAGGAGAGCCTCCTCCCCCGACAAAAGCCAGCTCGGTACCTGGTGACAGCAGAGTAACTTGCTGCCACAGGGAGAATCCTGGTCACCAGCTCCTTGATGGACAAGTCCAGGTTTGGATCGAGGGAAAAGGCTCGGCTCTGTCTGCCCACCAAGGCCTGGGCTGTGATGTACCTTCCATCCACGCCAATCAGAACGTACAGCAAGTCCTCCACGATCATGGATTCCTGGGAGGCTAATGGCAAAGTGCCTGTTTTCCAAAGAGGAGACAAAAGAAGGACAGAATGTGCCATCATCCACCCGTTTCAGGCTCGTACCTTGCCTTCCTGGAGAACAGAATCCTTTGCTCATTTATACCCAAATCCGGGAGACAGGATCAGACATCCAACACCTGTGGCCACAGCTCCTGCTGCTGATCCTTCCACCCAAAAGGGCCCAGTTACTTCCAACACCAACAACTTCCCCAACCTCCCTGCCACCAAAATATTTCAATACCCAGAGAACAGCTCAAATACAGCCACAAAGGAAAAAAGGTGCCACGAGCCAAGTTTTGCTGAGTGTGAACATCTGAACAGCATTTCTGAATGAGAACAAAACACTACAGATTAATGCAATTTTCCCTGTGTTTCACGTACCTATTGGTACTGTTGTGTCAGTGCTCAGACTGGTGCCAATTAAGAAATCCCCAATAAGTGCAGGTCTCTCATACACCCAGGATGGAAATACTGGAATGGGCTGACCAGAATTCTTCTTGTTCTGCTTATCCCGGAGGATTTTTCGTGTGAGCTCAAGAGGCTGTTGGAAAAGGAGAGAGAGAGAGGGAAAGAAAGGAAAAAAACCAGGAGACTTTCAGAAGTCCAAGAAATATTTAATTTCAAGGAGAATTTATCGATGGACTTGAGAACAGAAAGCAGAATAACTGGTATTTCAGTAGCATGGTGTAGGGTTTCATTTCCCAGTACCACTTTGTCTATTTGCCCCACTGCTGCAAAAACCACGTATTTTTTTTATTCATTTGACCTTTTAATGTGGGGGTATATCAAATAATGCCTTTCTGCATCTGTCCACACTGGCCTGGGTGCTGGGGCACACCCATGGAAGCAGAATGGGGACATGCACAGCCACCAGGCAGTGGTTGTGCTTTGGAGAAAGCACCACATGAAAGCAGCAAACTCCTTCCAGAAGCACCAACATCCCATTCCAGGGGCATTGAACACCTCTGAACTCAATGCCAAATGCAACCCAGACAAATCCACCCACAGAGAGCTGGAAAATGGTGGAGCTTTTTGCTCTGAGTGGGAGTTGGCGAAGGAAGTGAGCTCTTGAAGACTGAAAGACTTTCCACCCCCGGCTCTGACACTAAAATAAATGGAGTGCAAGATCAATCATCAGCTGTGGAAGCTTGTGAGATGCACAACCTACATGAACATTTGGAGCCCCAAGTGCACAAACACAGGGCTGATGAAGGCCCTTTCTGAAACTCCACAGATGTGTGTGTGTGAAGAGGGATATGCACAGGCTCATTTTACTTTCTTATTTACATCATGTGTGGGTGATCTGCTAAAAGGACCTTGATTTCCTCTGCTCCCCTAACAGAACTGGGACTTTCATATGGAGGAATAGGAAGCCTCAAGCAAGCTCCCAGCAATTCAAAGGACAGCTAAACCCCACATGAAACCGCAAACCTCAGCTGGCTGTATGAACATGTCCTGCTTGGGAGAAGGGTAGCCACCAGCAGGTCTTCCCAAATGGCAGGCAGGAAAAATTTCTTCACTGAGAGAGTGAAGAAATCATTGGAATCATTGGAACAAGCTCTCCAGGGAAATGGTGGTGTCACCACCTCTGGAAGTGTTCAAAACACGAGCAGAAATGGCAGTTGGGGACGTGGTATTGTGGGCATGGCGATACTCAACCCAGACTCTCTGATTTTATTCTGTAACAAGAGGCAGGGCACTTCTGTTGCAGTTCAATCAGCTCTAGTGTGACTTTGTTAACTGGCAGAGGTCAAAAAAGTCAACATTTTGGCTGTAGAGGACACATCCACCTGAAAGGGAACACTTTAACTTTCCCCACCTCGATGAATCCTGGACCAAAACTGGTCCAAGCAGTAACTCCAATCACTGCACGATCTGTCTGACAGTGCCAAGCAGTCCCAGGGCAGATGGCACAGCACTTGTGGCACTGGTGACAAAGCACACGTCTCAGGGGCATGAATCATCTCCTCTCTGCGACTCGAAGCTGAGGTCACTGTCACCACAGGCTTCAACAACAGCCTGGAGAAAACCCCCAGGGCTGAGAACACAGCCCTCAGGTGGCACCTCAACACCCCTGGCACAGGGTGGCAGCTTGCCACTGGCATGCTGAGGAACCTGCATCTGACATCTCGAGCAATGGCAGTGCCAACACATGTGGAGGGAGATGAAGGGCTCGTCTCTGAGGTCCGTAAACACTTCCAGCTCCATTTGTGACCGTCACAGACAGAAGATCTGTGTCAGAGGCTGAGCAAACCTAACACTTCCCAGGAATGTCCTCCTGTCCCAGCTCTTACTGCCCCAACAGGCCCGAGCACCAGCCCATCAGGGCCTTTTGAGACAGTTCCAGCTCTTAAAGTCTGAAGAGACTACAAATGGAGCAGCAGGGAAGCACAAATCTTGGCTTGTGATGGCATTTCAATCCCTCTGGCTGTGAACTGCACATCCCAGAGAACGGCACTTCCAGGTCTTTCCTCTTTTAGCAAGTTCACACATAAATCCTGTTAAGAAGATCAGTTATCTCGCTGGAAATTCATCTTCCCCTCATGATCTAAATCACCCACTTGACTCAGATTGTCTGTGAAGGATCTGGATGAGTCAGGCCCAGTGTCTGCGCAGTATTTCAGTGTATGTGGGACAAGGCTGGTCTCACCACTGCTGACAGGGTGAGGGGTTGGACCCTTTGTTTAGGATTTGAGTTCTCCTCCACAATCACATTTATGTAGGGTCCTTCAAGCCCAGAGACCCAAAGCACAGGACATGGGAGGTCCCTCCGTCTTGCTGTTGAGGGCCTGAAGTGATCTGAGGCTTGTCCCCTGTTGGATTTTGCTGACCAGACATGAGAAGGCACTACGGACCCCTGAGCATCTTTTCCTCTTTCTCCTCTGTCCAAAGAACTCTCCATACACTGCTGCCCTTCTGCCTCCTGCAGCCAAAATATCCTTACCTTGATCCATGAGTTTCTCACCACGTTTTTTTTCCCTCCCTGCTCTGTTTGTAAGGTCAAGCTACCACAGCACAGTTTTTTATACAAATAATGACAGGAAACAGAAATTGGGATTTAAGGAATAAATTGCCCTTTTGCACTCTGACCTCACAACCTACTGCTGCTAATGAAATGTTTAACTGTTTGCTAAGCCTGTGTCTTCAGCTGGTTTTCTTCTTCCTTTCTGTCTTTTCCATGATGCCAACTTGCTCCAAGCCCTGTCCAACTTGGCCTTGGACACTTCCAGGGATGGAGCAGCCACAGCTGCTCGGGGCAGCCTGGCCAGGTTCCTCACAGGGAAGGATTTAACTGCGAATTTAACCAAAGAATAACCTCAAAGAATTTAACCTTAACTGACTGGAATAGAAAAAGGCCTCTTTTACTAAAAACAGCACCAAGATTTAATATGATCTGGCTAAGGAAAGGGAAGATTTTTTGCCCAGAGCCTGGGCAGGGCTTTGTACCTGCTGTGTGCTGGAGTTGGCCGTGACACTGCCCAGCTGCTTGCGCAGCTCCTCCAGCTCCTGCAGAGACATCTTGGAAGTGGATGTGGGGATGGAAAAAGTCGTGCTGCTGCTGGTGGCTGCGTTTGCTGCCAGTTCTGCCCTTTCTTTAGCATTTTGCTGCAGGTAGTGGAGTGTCTGTACGTAGACAAAGAAAGAAAAGGTTTTGTGAATGCTGGGCAGCACAGTCTAAAGCAAGAAACACATGACCATACCCTGGCTGTACTGAATCTAACCACAGATCTCCCTGTCCCAGTTTCCCATGTCTTAGTGAATTATATCCAGAGGAGCATAACTCTCAGTAGGGCTTTAATAACTCAGTAAAAGGCAGAACTGGTTATTTGTTGATTTCTACAGATTTCACTGAACTTCACCATCAGCCGTGCTTAAAATCATTGCGCTGCTGCTACTCTTCAACATCCACTTCTAAACAAGGAACCAACCTCTTTGTCTTCGGTGAGTTTGGACAGCAGATAAACTAAAGAATCCAGATGTCTTGTGTTTTTAGACTTCAGCTCATCGTACTTCTTTAAAAAATCTTCAGGAGTTCGAGAAAACTCTGCAATTTTCACCTGTAAAACACCACATTAATATTCACTGGAGTTACAATCAAACTAAAATGGAATTAGAGCAAACACGCAGCTCAGGCTACAAAGATGAGAAGTTTCAGACAGAGTTAGAGACTTCCCAGCACTTAGAGCTTGACTGGTGGATTGCTATTAAAAATGGAAACAAAAAGCAGTCTTTTAGCCATAACAGTATGTCTGGTCATGAGTGCCAGGCTATAACCTCTAATACTTGGGTGATATTGAGAAGAAAAAAAGGCATATAATGCTATAGGTGCTAGTCATATAATTGCATTTTATACAGTTTTCATTTCATCATGCAATCAAAGAACGGTTTGGGTGGGAAGGGAACTTCAAGGTCATCTTGTTCCACCCCCTGCCAGGGGCAGGGACACCTTCCACTATCCCAGGCTGCTCCAAGCCCCATCCAACTCAGCCTTGGACACTTCCAGGAAACCGGGGGCAGCCAAAGCTTCTCTGTGCCAGGTTGCCACGCTCACAGGGAACAATTCCTTCCCAACATCCCACAAAACAACCTCCACCTTGAACATGCCCCCACCCCAGCCCTAACAATCTTCTCCCACCAACACTCACGCATTCTACCTTCTCCCTCCCAGCCTTCCTGCTCCACACCCAGAACCGCCACCCCCGACCTGACCACCCCCTTTCTCCCTCTTCTCCCGGACCCAAGGCCGAGGGGACCGAGCTGTAATTCCCAGCGGAGGGCGGGCAGACCTTGGCGCTGTGGGCGGAGACGTTGGTGGTGACATAGGGCGTGCGGTTCTTCTGCAGCAGCTCGATGTAGACCTCGGCGCCCTCGCCGCCGTGCACCCGCAGCAGGCTCAGCAGCTCGTTCACGTCGTGGTGGATGCGGAACTCGCTCATGCTCCCGGCTCGGGCCGCCGGCCCTGGGGGAGCGGGAAGGAGGGGTTATCCCAACAGGGAAAGCGTCCCGGCCAGGGACACGCTGCTGAGATGTTTGGCTGGGACCAAGGAGGAGGAAGCAAACGGAACAGGGATACTCCTTGGATGGTTTGGGTTGGGAGGGACCTCAAAGCACATCTCATTCTATCCCCCTGCACTGTCCCAAGCTGCTCTAAGCCCTGTCCAACCTGCCTTGGACACTCCCAGGGATGCAGGGCAGCCACAGCTGCTCTGGGCTGCTGCAGCTGGGACAGCTCCAACCAGGAAGACTAAGCCTGGGGGGAATGTCAAGCTGGGGTTGGCCAGCAGAGGATTTTTTCATCTCAGCACTGGTTGGTGTCCTGACAAGCTGACCCTGCTGCTGCTTCTGAAATGACTCCAAAGCAGGTTTTTTTCCCAAGTTCAGGGGTCTTCCTATTCCACTGCCCACTTTACAAACTTCACACAAACCCTGCAGAATATTTAAAGAATAACTTTAATACTGACACAGAAGCCTGAGATGAGCTCAGCCTAAAAAGCACCCTGGTGCTAAAAACACCGAGGTAGTGGGGTCAATCCTGGTATGGGCCATTCACTGAAGAGCTGGACTTGATGATCTTTGTGGGTCTGTTCCAACTCAGAATATCCTGTGATTCTGTACATCCCCGAGTCAGGGATCATAGAAATAAATAAGGAGTTTCATGTGACATCCCGCACAGATTGTATCAAGCAGATACAATCCAGATCCATGTATCAAGCACAGGGACACACTTTTGTTTTGCCAAAATTATGGAATCACTTAGGTTGGAAGGGACCCCTGCAAGCCTTGGTCCAACTCTCCACTCAAAACTGACTCAAATCAGAACAGGCTGTGCAGGGCCCGCTCCTGCCCAAGCTTAAATCTCTTTAAAGGCCCAGGTTCCCCCACCGCTTGGGGCCCTGATCCGACTGGGATTTCCCGCGGGCTGCGGAAGTGCCTGGGGGTCAGGGGTGCAGGGAACGAGGAGATGCTGCGGGAGCCGAGCTGGCTGGGCCGGACACCAGGAGCTGCTGCTGGGGCCACCGGCACAGCCGCGACCCGGGAGACGCGGGCG